>NC_064872.1:26375705-27034991 GCF_943734695.1 Anopheles maculipalpis
GCGCTAAAGTGGGCAGGTTCTTTTAAAATGGAAATTTACATATCATTAGCTTGAAGCTTTCCATCCGATTTGGAAATATTTTAAACGTTCATTTCCATATTCGGATTCTAAATAATTAATTTAATTCCTTATCAAACGATAAGATGTTTTTTAAGCTCAAAATTTGAAATTTCCTAAAAATACCTGCCTCAGGACAGTTGGTCGGAACCTTAGCAAAGGTGACAAAAATTTATTTGTTGAACTTTTTACAGTTAAAACGTCATCTGTATTTTATCAATTTATCCGTGATGTTTGAAATTGAGCACGTTTGGGATCTACAACTTCTTCTTCTTGGCTTAACGACCTCTAAGGTCATACCGGCCATCGAAATGGCTTACTAGACTGCCGATACCACGTAGTTGGTTAGTCAGTCCTCACTACGGGGGGACGGTCCGGATGGGATTTGAACCCCGATCCTGCCGTTTGAAGACTGGCGCCGCTGTCGCCTACACGGCCCCGATGGTCCAGCCCCGGTGGGACCCGGTGGGATCTACATACGTCCCCTAAGTAGCCGACAACATCACTTAATGCTCTTTGTGGTATTTTTTTAATGAATGTTGCAACTTTTGGAAGGATCTTTGTGCTACACATCTTACAGGTCACAGCCAGTTCTGTAGAAAAGCAGACGGGACGTGATATTCTTTTCACTGATGATCAACCATCAGTTTTCTGTACAACTCAGCTTCTATTCTATAGACTTTTCCTTACACGGAAGTGCCTGAATCTGTTTTTAAAGTTAATTTTATATTCTAAGCGGCGTGACCCTAAGATCACGCCGGCCATCGAATGGTGTACTATCTGCCGATACCAGGTAGTTGGATAGTCAGTCCTCGCTACGGCTCATAGCGCCCGAAATTTTATATAAAAAAATATAATTTTAAAACTGTTCCCTGATGGATATTCAATTTACCACTTGTATCGCTTAGTTGGAATGTTGTTTTAATAAAGAATAAATTGTTTTGCATACTTTTAGGGATGCTGAATTGTATGGAGTTTTTGTGAAAGCTCAGATTTGAATTTGAGTAGAGCTTAACAAAATTGATCTTTGGAAGGTTTTAAAAAACTATCAGCTGTAAAAATATTTGTGTTCGTTTCCTCACCAATAAAAGTCGTTTTTGCTGTGATATTAATATTGATATTAATTTATGTAAGGAACTAAACATATACGACAAAAATAACTCCCTTCAGTACAATACGAAAACCTCCACTGCATTTTATTTGTAACTAATATACTGCTGATGCAAACATCACACTTTTTTTACACAAATTCAATAATTTCAAATAAAAAAAAACCCTCCTCACCTTGTGGTCTCAAAGTTGTAGCTGGACAATCGTTAACCATTTCCGCTGCAAAATAAACCTTGCGAATAATTATCTCTTTCAGCAGACCCAATATACACCGGCGAGCATGTTCGGTATCCGGTCATAAGCGATGCTGTACCATTCATGCTGAAAACCAATGCATGCAGGGTGAAGAGACAAAATTAGAAGTCAAATTATGATATGCCGCGTCACCCGATATGGTATCCGAAACGAACCATTCGAACCGTTCGAAGCTCCTTCACCTGTACCGGTCGTAATAAGCCGCACAAGCGAAGCTCCAAAGGAAATGCACAAAACGATGCTGCGAACAACAGCAGGCATCGGTCGCAACAACACTGTAAAGATTGTAAAAGTCTTACCGAAAAAAAAACCGGCTTTAGCTTGATCACCGGTAAGCATCGAGTGGGCAAAACGATGAATGGAATGGAATGAATGGAAGAAGCATGTGTGGAGCGTGAAAAAAAGGCCGCACTTAAACCATTCAACTCTCCCGACAGGTTGCGGTCGTTGCAGTTGGTTGCGAGCTGCACGCTGAGTAAGCTTCGAGGTAAATCCCACTGTGTCAATATTATCAAAATGAATGATTTTAGTAGGAATATCGCTATGGGAGTATTTCACCATTTCATGTTTACTCACTGCGGGAGCTCACCAGTAATACGTTTGCGGTGCAAATTGATGTCGGATGGCATCACATACGAAGCACGTTTTTTTACTGACCACTTAAAGAAAACCAGCTCGGAACATCTGTGTTTTTTTTTTTTACGTTATCACAAACGAAGCTAACTGGACGCATGTAAGCAGACTGAAGTGTTAATCGGGTGGGCTCACCAATCGATAGACCTTGATTTGATACGATAGAAGGTGCCTGATGGCGATAACGTAGAGGAGGTGATAATCGCAAAGAAGCAATTTCAATATTGTTATTCGTGGACTTGGTTCATAACACGAAGAAATGTTCATAATCGGTTGCTAGACGGATTATTCATAGATTTAAAATATTAACTAATAACTCTGGGAAATACCTGCAGGCACAATAGAATAAGAACTCACTTTCAAATCTCTTATTATGATCTGCCATTCTGATGAAAATGTGTCCTAAACGCATTAGGCTTTATTAACCTAAAAATGCAAACATATTCTTCATAGCATTTACTTTCTCCTCTTTGCAATTTACACTATAAGCATGGATCAGCTCAGAGTAATAAAATACGTATTTTTATGTCTCCAAATACTTAAAGCTTTTTCGAAGTTATAAATTTTGACACATGAATTAATCCTTTTTGAATAAAAACTCAAATGCTCTAGACAGTTAAGTACTTGTTGATCCTTTTTTTCAAATTTTTATATGGTTATACTTGTCTAGAAATAGTTGATAACATAAAATAGCGCTGGTACAATAGATCCTTCCTATAAATGTCGTTAAAAGTATTCTTATTTTTCATAAGCTTGCCCATCTGTTTGTTACAATCACAAAAAAATATTTAAATAACCTATCGATGTAATATTTGCTGGGCTTACAAAAACAATTTATGATAATGACTTGAACGTTCCAATCGAAAAAAAAACATAGAAAATTATAAGAAATGGTTACGAATAATTGGCGAATTACATTTACAGAAGCCACTGACGACTTTCTTTTTATTCCGGTAGAACGGCCTGTAGGCAGGGCGCGGCCAGAGCGGAGTGATGCGACAGCAGCGCTGGTTTTCACATGGCAGAACAAGGGTTTATATCCCACCCGGACCGTTCCCTCATAGTAAGGCCTGACTATTCAACTACGTGGTAGCAATAAGCCATTTCGATGACCAGCGTGATCGAGCGTGTCGTTTAGTCAAGAAGGAGGATGAGTCTTCAAACGATATCCAATTTTGTAACTCTTCTGCAATAATTCCACCAACTTTACATAATGTATTTCATTAATATGACACTTGTAGAAATAATTAAAAACGACTTTAAACTAATTCCCCTCCTACCCAGATCGTGGAGCGCACGCTTTCTCGCCATGCGTATTCACAGTCTCGTAGAAAAGGAGACCCCACTCAACCGTTCAATTACTTATTCATCGTTGCTGTAGAGTGACAATGCTTCGTTCTACTCGGAACACCATAAACCCAAACATGCTTCCCTCCCCTTTAACGGTGCAGTTTTGCTGTGATGCGCATTGCAAAACATACAACATGATGCGTGCTTTCCCTTTCGATAATAAAACGCAATCTTCTGCCCACTTCCAAAACGGTGGCACACAACCAACCACACTCCGTACCGTAGCTCGCACCGTTCCATCGATTAATTTAAATTATTCAATTCCAGTTTTTTGTTTTGCATTTTCTTCCCAACGCTGCTCTGATTGAAACTGCTCAACAGCACCGCAGTGGGCAGCAGTGTGGTTAGTGCACCCGTAATGCTTGTCGGTACTGGTCCCCAGCGTGGGTCACCAACCAGGCGTCATGCGAGAAATGGGCCTGGCTCGCTGTCAATGATCGCGATATGCACATTCCCGGCTTGCATATGATCCGCACACAGCCCCATACATTCTTTGACCGCGGAGGGTGGCCACGATTCTGCATAGCCGGTTGTTTTTCGTGCACTATTGTTGCAAAGTTTTATAGTGCAAAATATGTGTTGTGCAAAAAAGGGATGCAATGAAAACCGGGGGATAAAAGAATGCACCTGCATGATACGGTTATGCATCGATATGCAACATTCTGCATTCTTTATTATACGATTCGACAACGGTGGAGGACGCTGTTTTTAATTAAATCTGATGTGTGATTTAAATTCATACCTGTCACAAAACGAACGATAATTCGTAAGAAACTGTATAAAAGCAATAGCTTATCCTTTTTAACAACATGTTTTCTAATGAACGACGGTAATAAGGAAACTTGTTTGAGGCTTAAACATGAACCCTTATGGGGAAAGAATTCTTTAGCTTTAGCTGACTTTTTTTATTAAGATTTTATTATTATTTCATAATTATAAGACAGATTAAAAGATTCGCAAGATACAGGGAAAATAGTTATGTAATCAACATAATTTCATTTTGAACGTTTTTCAAAGATTTCTCGTTAACTTAAGTTTTTCAACAGTCTAAATGTGCATTAGCCTTCATTAAACCAGAATTGTTTACTATTTTTGGAACTCAAACACAAAATATTTGACTCAACCATTATTGAAGAACTTTATGCGATGGATCCCAAGTAGAACAGATCACAATAGTCGACTTGGTGCTTGCTGGAAGGCAATAAAATGGTTGGTTTATTTTACCATGTTTCAATTATTCTTGTCTTCCAGAACCGATAACTAATCTTGTTTGAAAAGGGATAATCCTTATTCACAAAATACATTAAGCAAATCATCTTTAAAGTTAAAGATTGATCTCGACGCCTCGAGATATTTTTATTGCAAATTTGTGATAAACCTTTAAAACATCCAGACATCCAAAAAAAATCATGATTATTCGTCTAGTAGTTTGTTCAAAGAAATTAAACAATAATTTCAGATTAAATTGATGTTAAAAAAAACATTTACACATTAATCCACTATAATTTTCAAAAGTCCGTCGTGCAGATAATATGTTCTGCTACTCTAAATATGCCCAAAATTTTTACTCAAATTTAAAAGAGCCTAAATGTATGCAATACATGTAACAAAATCTACTTAACACTTAAGGGTTGAAAATTCGTACCACACCATGTCGATTAACGAAATCAACTTTTAACATCTCGAACATGAAGTTTTTTTTTTGTATTATTTCACTCCTTTTCTTTCTCCTCTCCTCTTGTCCAACAACTCTACCTTCTTTTCCCGTTTCCCTGTGCTTCTTGCAGAATGTTATCCACCCTTGTTGTTCTACGCTCGATCTTCTCCCCCACTCCAGATAGGAATAGTGAAACGAAACTGATTATGAGCATGGCGTAAGGCAATCAGTCGGGTAATTAAGATAAATGGTGCCGATATGCGCTGCTCGTGATGCCCGTGGTGCTAGGGGTGAAATCGGTGTGAAATCAACTAGACGAGGAACCATTACAAACCCACCCCAAACGGGTGCAAGGGAGCTGGGTTGCATTTTGCATACGATGCAAAACTTCTAAATAGTTTTCATATAAACTCTCGATCTCGCGAACTAAACCGTACAAAATAGGAACTGGTTCGGCAAGTTTTACTGAACTAATTTCACTAGGCAGAATGGTGGAAACTAATTAACGGTTTCGTGCGGCCAGCCCGCTCTACTACTTGTAGGCTCATGTATTTGCCGCTTACTTACTCTGGGAGCGCCGTTTATCCAGTTTACTGGTGGTTTTACCCATCTTGACTATCTGGCCCGGGTTCTATCATGGCAGTAGCGACCTTATTAATGGACATCTAATCAAATCAAAGGACATGTCTTGGTGATGATCCACTTATCGCGTGATTCCTTTTGTAGTTGAACACGTTTTCTGCAAAATAAAAAAGATGAAGAAAAATTACTCTTAAAGCCCATCGCTAATACGAATGTCCGCTGGGACTGATGGGTGGAAAAGCTACGCCCATCTGTTTCATGCTCAAGCTCGAAACCGGTAAGCGGATTATCCTTGCTTCCGCTCTGATGATAGGAGCTGACCGAGCTAAAGAAGTCATCACCTCCCGGGACATCTTCCAGTTGCGAACGATGGAGAGCGATAAGGTTGATGATGCTGCTTTTGCCAAAAATAAAAGAAATAAAGTCTTCTCACATCAGATCCTCGTCCAGCAGCTAAAAAAAAAACCGGTACCGGTGACCCTAACCTGCTCTTTCCCCACTCTTTTTCTCCCTATCTTATGCCTCAGTTTATCTTCATTCTCGGTGGATGAGATTGAGGCTGGGATTTGTTGCCATCTAATGTGCAACGTTGCTTAGCTGCGTTTCTGAATATTTAATGAATCTCTGAATGGCTTCAAATGATGTCACGAACAAGTCTCTGACGGTTGTTTGTGTAGTCGTAAGCCGGTACGAGTGTTGCCAACCTACCGAAGGCTTGTTTCGAACGATGAACTTCATCCGTTTGACACATCTCCCCTACAATTCTCCCCAACCATACACACACGCACATTAAGTAATCATGATAGAATCATGTTTGTTTGTTTTAAATCTGCCTTGCGAGAGGTTTGTAGTAAGAGACTGCTGAATTTGGAATGCGGAATACTTCTTGTAGTTTGCTGTGGGTAGTGTTACCGGATTAGAGTTCGGTTAGCACCTGTCTCCATCTATGGGCAAAGGTTATTAACGGTCCCAAACGGTTAGCTCGATACTAGAGATTTGTATTTTGACTAAAGGTGATGTCTTGAAGGTGTCAACTTGAGGCGTATCTTAACCACACACGTTTCTTATCGAACTCAGAGCTCAGTAACACAATCACGCACGCACTATCCGCCATTGTGTCTCTGTTGCGCTCATTATGGTGCATCAAGCATCGTACACCAGCCAACTTACCGAACAATTTATCGAACCGCAACTCCAACTACAGCATGAGATTCCAACACCACGAATGTGTTGTGACTGCCAGCCACAACTTGTACTTAATGCAAATTTAATGACCTCCACACCAGGCCTAACCCAAACACTTGTGCATAATATATGAGACGCGTTCGGTGCAATCGAAATGAACGTTTTTCAATAGATCTGCGATCGTTTACGTGTGTGAAGAAATCTTCGATTGTTTACGATTCGCTAAGCTATGTAATGAGAGGAATTTGTAATGATGGAAAAGTACTCTTCACAGCTTGGAGCTTATGTTAGTCAGATACCTGTTTAATTAAGAAAAACACAACCCTTTTTTCAAAGTAATTCTGTACAACCTAGAAGACCTCCTCTAGAAACAGAACACCTTTTGCATTATTCACCTTGAAACTTCATTCTTTTTGCACAATCACATCACATGGTATCAGAGAGTATAACCCCACAGCAGTGAGCTGTTGCCCAGTAGCATTTATTGCTTATCACTCTTATCGGGCTTTGAATCTCTCTTGAGGATACACCTTCACTTCCAGTGTCGCGACAATATTGGGTAACTTCATCAAAGACGCACACCGACCACTGCGGTCTACACACTACACACTTTCAAGAACAGCTTTCGCTTGATAAAGCAGAGGTCATTTTCTTGTCTTATCAAACAACTCGTGGACAACGGTAATGTGTTGTGACACTAGCTTTTTTGTTGTACTAAATTGACACATACAAAAAACTTAGTTGATTCTAGAAAGCACAACACGGAAAACACTGGGATCACTCCCTAGTAATTAGCCACTCACATCACGCTGACCCTTCACAACAACGGTACGTATGAGCTGAGGGAGCGCTGAGGGTGCGTTACCTGTCACGGAGCACATGCGCGAGTGGGGGTTACCGATGACAGCAGCGCGTGTGGCTCAGTGAAGCGCGTTCAAACCGGTACTGCGTTCTAGGTGGTGATCGGTGGGAACTTGAAGTCCGCCTGGTGGTCCGCTGGACTCGATTGTCTGATGACGTCATATCGGGTGGGTGAATCGAATCGTTTATTTGAAATCGTTTCTTCGTGCAATTTGAAATGTTCTCTTAACGCCTAAAGGTATGTAATTTGCAGAAAAATGCTACATTTTTTTAAACGTGAATTTTTGAAAAACTCTCCAGTTTAATTGAAACAAAACCAACTAAAATCGCTATTATAGCAGTAACTTTTCAACCCATTCACGTGTCAATAAATGGCCAAGACAAGCCCTACACCTTAACCCACACAAATCGTCTTATCATACCGCAGTGCAACACAGCTGTTTGGTCAACGGGGGTTGTACAACGGTGTCACTTTCTTCTGCATCGAATTACCACCACCAGACAACGGAGCTCACCCTGGGATAGGAATGCAAATATTTGACTATCGCATCGGCATGCGCGGCTAACCCACGACAAGCGCTGTTCTGTACGCCTTTATTGCGTTCTTGGCTGCTTTTTTAGGGGCTTGTTGGATTGGGGAAGCACACCGAGCGGATAAAAGTATCGGAAGGCCACCTGATATTTTGGAGCGTACAAGTTTACAGTGGCCAAAGGAATTTGAGGAATGTTGCTGGGTTGTTTTGGACTACTACGACGGTGGATATTGAAGAATGTTTGCTAAAGTTAATCCATGGCCACAAATTTTCAAATTATTTTTAAACAATACGTGTTAAATAATACTCGAAACAATTTTGGTTTTTTCTTTGCATTTTACTATTTTAAATATTTATTTAAAAACATTTCTTCACTAACAATACTCAATAGTACTCACATGGCCTGTCTTTTCTACTTTTTCAGTCACATCACGTCAAAGGAGAATATCTACACTACGTCACCTTAATAGTATACAGTTTTTTGTTGTCTACACTAGAGAGCACTTCAAGTTTCCACTATGGCCGACTGATCTAGAGACGACTCTCATCTAGGGAATCTCCGGTACGTATATTGCATGGCGCGTATTATGACACTGTACAGTAAAAGGTTTATCTAACACCTATGGTTAACTTGTGTTTCACATTCTTCTATATTAACAACCCGCATGCACAAACGCACAAAAAACGTCACACCTTACGCATACTTGAGTTTGTTTGCATTTACATCCGGAAAGAAGGTACCGGCCGTTTTTACTAATGACACAGAATCTCTCGCTTGCTGAGGGCCGCCAGAAGTCAACGATGAAGGTACTGCTGCAATACGAGACAATTGGGATGGTCCGTCTATCGCGGGAAAGGTTGGACTTCTGTAATCCAGTGCCGACTGGGTGGTGTGATGTGCTAGAGCTGGTGGAAACGCTAGCAGGGGTTTATCCAGTGCAGCACGATCACCACGACATTCGTGGTTCTTAATGTCCGCAAACGTTTCAAACAGATTCCGACAGACGACACACTTGAGGTGGTTTCGGGCCTATAATATAAGCACAAAGACACTCTGTTAGTATATCTTCTTCATGCCCTTGCACGGAAAGCTATATTAACCTTCTCCTGTGGAACAGCATCCATGTTCTGCGGTACCTCTCGCATATGACGCTCTAGCAACTGGGAAAAGTTGCCAAAGATTGCCGCCGAGTCAAGTCCGCCCAGATGAGACGTTGTTCCACTGTTCGACCCCATGTAACCAACACCACTCGGTACATACTGCTGCTGAGCTTGATTCTTAACGGTGACTGTTCCAGCTGGTGGACAGAGACCTCTGCCAGCATCCAGCGCTTCATTACGTTCCGTATCACCCATCGTTGCGAGCACATTGGCCGATTGTACTTCAGAGGTGACCGTAGATCGTGGATCATTCTTCTCCAGCTTGAAGCTAGTAAAGATGGCTTGCGGTGAATCCTGTACCTGTGGCAGAGTCGAATGTCCGTCGAATGAAGTGCGTTGTATTATTTTCTCTTTCCCAGTTATCACGGATGATAGTTGGGC
Source organism: Anopheles maculipalpis (assembly GCF_943734695.1). Classification (NCBI taxonomy): domain Eukaryota; kingdom Metazoa; phylum Arthropoda; class Insecta; order Diptera; family Culicidae; genus Anopheles; species Anopheles maculipalpis. The sequence continues at coordinate 26,385,471 of NC_064872.1, forward strand.
TTTTTAAAAACGATCACTGTATACGATTTTGAGGAGTAGGTGAGTGTGTAAAATATGGATGATCGAGATGTTAGCAGACACATATGTAGTACTACTACGCTTGGTTAATGAAGGGACAAGATAGGCTGCCTTGGCTCCTGTACACACATTCGTTGCACATTCAGATAGATAACGAATAAAAACGAAAAAGAGACAGAAATAAAGAGAGAGAGAGAGAAAGAGAGCAAGAAGATGTGAAAGTGAAGAATGGATATTGTACATGTGTTTGCTAGACTTGTAGAACCGTCCCCTTAACTGGTTACATGCAACATGAAACTCACATTATTGTACACCTCCATGACGTGGTTCTTCCGTGGACGTCCTCGCTTCCGATTGAAGAGTGTTTTACTCGAACTAAACTGCAGGAAATTGGCCGTCTCCAGTAACGCACGATCACGATCTACGCCTGCTGGGGATTCGATTGCGCTCGAGGATGTTGCGGTTTGCGATGGAGTAGAGTCTTCCTGCTTAAGCAAACGATAGTCTACCGTAGGATTGGAGAGTAACTTCGATCGAGTAGGTGTACTACTAATTGACTCTTTCTTCATATACACAGGAATGTCCGTGGGAGGTTCAAGCTGATCTGAAGTTAATTCTTGCGGCTTATATTTCCGTTTCGCAGGAGGTGGTTTTTCATGTGCATAGCTTACAGGACTGTGCTGTTGACTATTGTTTGGGCCTTCTGTTAGTGGACCATCCATTAATCTACTTCCGTATAGCTGATGCAGGTAAGTCTCTTCAATATTTCCCATCACGCTTAGGTTTCGTAGCATCTCTACATTATCCAGTGCAAATACTTGCTCGTAGCTCATCTGCTGCAACATCTGCAGCCGCATCTGATACATCATCTGCAACGGTAATGTGCGGAAGGTGATCTCAGCCATCACCGCTAGTAGCTCGAGGAAAGGATTCTTCACCGTTCCTTCCTGACTCATCGTGGGACCTGGAGATATTCTTGTTTCATCGTCCCTCACAGGTGATCGTTCTGGAACACCGGCCGTTACATCTCCAACCGACTTGGTACTCTCATCCGTCTTACTTTGGTTAAATTTGGTAAGCAGATTGCGTGCCATCTGATATCGCCTATAGTCTACCTCCGTGTCCATTCGCTCGTGCTTCCGCTTATGGCTTAGTAGCTGTCCGCTCGAATGTAGCACATAGTGACAGTTCTCATGCATACAGTGAATGTGATTGCAAACGCGTGAAAACCGACAGTCCTTGTAGGTGCAATCTTCCGTCTTAAGGAACTTTTTGTAACCATCCTTCAGCAGCATCTCATCCTTCAGATGGTACGTTTTGTGTTTCTCTGCAATAAGAAGGTTAAAAAATCAATAAAAAAAGGTGATCTTCTGTCAGTAGCGCTTCTTTCATTTACCCATATCAGCTTTGTTTTTGAAGGTATATTTGCAGTTCTCCCGCCGACAGTGGAAATGTGTCGTCCGTTGCGCCCGGAACATACAGTAATCCGTACTGCAGTCTTCTGTCGCCCGAAAGCGTTGAAATCTATAACGAATTAAGCAGTAAAAAAAGGAAACTATAACATTCCGCCCTAACATTGTGCCACATTCGATCGATAAAAGCTCACCCATTCTTTACGATCGCCTCATGCTTCCGGTGGTAGTTGGCGTGCATCTGGACATCGCTCGTGCTAATGTACACCTTATCACAGTTGTCGTGCACACAGTGGTAGTGCGTATGCTTATGATTATGCTGACACGCCCCGTACTGTATGCTGCAATCGTCCGACGATGAGAATCGGTAGAACCCGTACTTAAGTGACTCTTTCCGCTTCTTGTGCCACTTGAGATGACGAATGATTTCGTACTTCTTGTACAAAACTTTCCCCCGACAGAACGTATCGTGACAGTGGAAATGTTCGTGCAGGTTTTCGTAAAGGCATTTATCATGTTTACACTCGTAACCGGATGAGTAGAGCTGGATTAAACCGTAGTTATCTGTTGAGTAGAACGAGAGAGCAAAAAAGAAATGGGTTGTTTAGTTATTGAGCGCTTCCGATGAACGTTGTTTAAAGAGTGCGCCTAAAGGTATGCAAAGCACATTGCATCCTCAACGATCATAGCCCGAGTGGATGAATGTAGCATTCGACGATCGTTTTTATGAACAGTTTTTATTACAACAGGGCATACATTTTTTTTCCTGTACTATTTTGTACACATTTTACTATGACAACATGATATTCTTTAGTATTAAACCATTAAACGCTAATTGTTTTTTAAAAATAAATTATATAGCTTCTGAAAACTTCTCAATCATAACGTCGATAGATTTGTTTCAAACATTCAATGAAAACTTTCTTGTAAACGCATACACCACCTTTCTTATCACAAATCAAACCTCCTCAGCGATCAACCTTGCTTCCCACTAGTATGCCCTTTTTCGCCATTTCAACCCCAACACCTACTTGTCCAATATTCGTTGGCAGCAATCAGCATATCAGAATCTTGACGTTGCTTCCGTGCTTGCACAAGCAAAAGTCGATTGACCAAAATTTACTCATTCGCTTTTTACACACCTCCACTTCGGAAACAAAAAACAGTAAAACAAAAAAAAACCCCCGCAGGATTAAACAGCCATAGTCGCGTTAGCCGCGCCATTTGAGCCGATTACGCTTGTTAATATTCCGATTGAAGGTATTTCGGTTATGCCCGGTTATGATTGCTTTTGTTCTCTCTTTTACATCCTGCAAACTGCTCTCTATCACTATCTTACTCACTTCTCAATTATTTTTCTATCGCTTTGTTTCTTGTGCAGTTTGTTCCTGTTCTGGTGCTGGTCGTTGATGTTCGATTCGATTTCAAGTTCACATATTTCGATTTTGTTTTGTTTTATTGACGTTTATATGTTGCATTTGCTCTCACTTTGTGCCTTTTTGTTTTTTGGTTTTGTTCTCTTCAATCTCCACCAAATCGATGATTTTTTTTTTGTTTTCATTTAATCATCATCTCGCACACATCAGTCCAATTGTGGTGGCTCCAAGCGGCTAACAAAGTAACGCGGTGTTGGTGTTCGTGCCGAGTGGGCCCAACTTTAGCCAAGTCATGCCAAGACTTGTCCGTGAAGGACGAAAGGCAAACGAATACAAAAAAAAAGTGCTCGCCACTATCTGTATATACATATTCCGGGGTAAAAACACTAAACTGAACCACCAAACCGAACCTCTTAATAATAACCGAGAGAAGAGAACAAAAAACAATCACCCTGCCAGCATTAACCATGATCTTGAGCGACTATATCGTAAGGTTGTTCGATCGCCAACTGATCGAAAAGAGAAAAACTAAATTTCGTCCGAAAACCAGTATTTTGATGAATATATACGTGAAGGAAATCAATGCTAATGGTATGTCAGAATTTCTGAGCAAATTCCTTGCTCGCCAAAAAACCCTCCCCCATCGGCGCACACACGTCTGACACGCATTCCGGTTGATTTATTTTAATTCAACCGATATTTCTACGCTCCATGCGTCCTGTTCTAGGGAGCCTAGATCTGGGCATGGAAGTTTTCGAAGTGTTGTTGCCTTCATAATCTCCAGAATGGGAGTTAAAGTAAAGCGCGAACAAAGCATATTCACATTTCTTGATTTCTTTTGCTCTATCATCGAACTATTTTTTTTTTTTTTTTTTGCTCGATAACTCCTGCCTCAAAGCTTCAAGACTTGTAGGGTTTAATTTAAACTCATTTTTCCTCCCTTTCCGATCCATTTGCTGCTGATTTGGTTGGTTTTTGATCAGAAATTTTTGGCAATCGGTTCTCGCTTCTGCTGTCAATTGCTGGTTTTCGATGGGTGGAAGAAACAGACGGACAGGCCACATCACTCACTGCCATATTATTGGCAAAAAGAACGACCTACACAGGGGAAGAACAGGCTCGAGCGCCAACTCGACCATCAACTGGAGGCACCGGTTGATTAGGACAAGGATATAAGAATGTTTTCTTGATTTAGCTGCCCCATTTGTCTTTAGCTGGCCACTAAAGCCATACTAATTTATTGACAAGCAGTTCGGTCAGGTGGAACGCATTCAAGGCTAAACAAGTGGAAGAAAAAACAGCAATATTTATGAAAGGTACAGTACGTGTGATTGATCGGGTGACATTGGGTTGAAAGTGATCTAATATTAACCTTAAGTAAAACTCGATTTCTGAAGGTTTTCTACCTTTTCTCACGCATTTGCACAACTAGATTAATTATGCCTTTTGCGAAATCACCTCAAATCCAGACGAGGTTTCTGCTAACTGCGAAACATCGAAAAAGATTAGTGCTATGCTGAATGCCTTATTTGGCATACGGGACGATGTTCTAAAAATGAAAGCTACCCACTAAATTAGGCATCCCTTTTGGCATCCAATCGGAGTTTTGGCCAACGCTTTTGTACCATTTTGATGATAAATTATGTGTTTAGAAATATGCCAATGGTAACGGTGGGTGCTTGTGTGCCTGCTTTTACCGCTGGACTGGAAAAGGGATTGGATGGTTGGCTAGGGAAGCCTCAAGATGGATTCTTCGATATGCGTTGGTTCCTTTGATCGTTCTTGGTTTAATAATAGATTTCTGTGCTATTTTGCTTCTCTATTGGTTGAAGATGTGATTAGCTTGTGTTGTTGATAAAATGTTGTATGTGTGTTATAATTTAATGCACGAAATCTACTGTATCTACGGACACGTTGAGAAAGCCGTCAACGATTGGTCAACACTTCCAGGGGTTCCAAGAAAGGACTCATTTATCTGCAGCTTTTTGATACCTGGTAGGAGTTGGGATAAAATTAACAACTTGAATGTAATAAAACCTATTCCACAAGACATCTTCATAGGATACTTGAACGAAAAAGGCCTCAAGCATCCATCCACTCTGTCCCCCGTTAAACCTGCCAAGTTTCATTTTACTTATTTAAAATGACCTTGAGGATGTTTTGGACATAAAAACTTCAAAGTTTTGTGGGTTGCATTTGCTATGTGAATGATACCGGACAATCCAGCTATTGGTGATGGAAAATAATCCTACCCTAAGACCCTTCATTAGCGTATAAATATGTCAAAAAATTCAATGAAGTCCTACTTGGCTGTCCTACTTAACTCAACGATTTAGAAGTTAAATCTAAATATTCTTAATAATTTTTATTCCAGTTTGAACACACCACAGTTTATGAAAACTTAAAACATTCCAATTTGCACTACCTTTTTCGTCAATTTTACATCAATGATCGCAGAACACCCAAGCATTGGGAGAAAGTATAACTATCTCGCTTAAGAGCACATTATCATCCCAAAACAGCGCCATCACTCTATTAAATCCAAACACAATTGACCTCATCATCATACACGCTTAATGCTTCCATTCTGCCCCATTCTGTCTTGAACATTTTTCCACTTTTTTTGTGCCCACCCCTCCCATTTGGACTCCAAGAAACAGTTCTATACACATCGGGTACATAGGGTCGGTTCTTCCATTTTTACCGGCTTGATTTGAATTTTCGGTGAAACGTAACATTTTTCGTTTTGCTTCCTTTAATCTAATAATTCAGCGGGAATATGATGGTGATGATGATGCCGATCACAAAGCCGATTGATCGACTGCTTTTAAAACGCTGATGTCCAGTTCGAGAAAGTCCAGCCGCTAACGAAAACATGAAACAGTCAAGGCGCGGAGCGGCTGCAAGGAAATCTCAACCCCTGACCCAAAGCGCAAAGAGCGCAATGGAAGCGGCCGTGTGGAGATTTCGGGATCGGGATCAAGATATTTAAAGGCAGCAGAGGGGGAAAAAAGCTGATCAACAGCATAAAAACCAGCACAAAAGAGTGAAGAGAACATGGGAGAAATAAAAATGAAGCAAAACCACTCACCGAGCACATAGTACGAACGCAAATCATGTTACGAGAAATGTGTTTCTTTAACATCAATCAACTCATTGTTTCCGTTTGGTTTTTGAGTATATCTCTCGTTTTTTTTTTTTCTTGGTGCGTTATCTTCCAACCAACAGTTGCGACGTAACTTTGCTCCCGTATCGGTTTTATAGTTTTGTTTCATTCTTCTTCTGTGCCCTTTTCTCGATCAGAATCTGTGGAGATTCTTTATGCTTCAAATTTGTAGCTTCGATAATGTTTCGTTTATGATTTAGTTATGAGTTCTAAATTTCTGAATGAAACGGGAAGAGTGACACGAGAGGATTGAGGGAAACATATGAAATGAGAAGTAATTTGAGATAGTTTTATGAGTCTTTTAGTACTGGCATAGATCCACTTTAATGTGTACCGTTCTTTGAAAATGTTTTCTCGAAGTGGGCAATAATAAGGAGGCCATTTTTCTTTAGTAGAGGAATATTTCATATTTATCAAGTTATTCGGTTTGTTTGTCTTGAGATCTGAGATCATTTTTTATATAATATTTGTTATAGAAAATCTCTCCAGATTTATCGTTATTTTTGTTTAATATTTAATTTCGTTTTGTTTTATTTAAAGGGTTATTTATTATTTGTAGAGTTTCCTTATTGTTTTATATATTTTTACGTATTTTTCAATGTTACAATCGCGATTCATGAATTTCATTGGCAACTTAAACATAAATTTAATTACTTTTTTTAAATTTTTTGTGAAAAAACGTTTCAAATTAAATTGAATTTTTAAAATATGATTTGTATTTTATTCAAAGCAGCAAGATCAATCGTGTTCAATAGTTCAGTCTTCTTTTTGCCTATTTTTTATGCTGTACATCACAATCAAAAGCGAAACAAGAGTGGATTAGAATAAATCAAAATCAAATCCAATGCGCAAATAAAATAAAACCACTAGCGCTAGTGCTAAGAAGAGCATTTGTCTTAATATTTCTCGTTATCCTATCCTCTCTTCCTCCCCGACACAGCCTGACATTCGATCTATAAATCAATATCGATTAGAAGTAACACTCAAGCTCAAGGTAGAGACACAGTAACGAGTACCAAACGCCGAGAGAAAAAAAACGCAACAACACCTATCTCAATCATTTGCGTCCGAAGGTGACCGATTTAAATATCCTAAAATAGACCGGAGTGTCCGATTTGGAAGTAGAAACTGGCCACAATGAGGTACAGTTTGGCCTCAAAAAAGGATAGACAATCCACCCAGCAGTAGGAAGGCTACAATACAGACGGTGTGAAGTAAGGAAACGCAAAAATTAAACTAAAAAACCTGCCCGCAAAACAGCTCGCGATTTGAAGAGCGAGTGCTGCACAGATTAGCACAGCCGAACAAAAGCTTCAAGAAATCAGATGACCAAAAAGTGGAATAGGATTTGGGGAGCGAGAAAAACAACAACTACTATCAAATACGATCCTAACAAATCATGTAAAAAAAAACAACACATCACAGCAGCAACATATTCGGAAAGTAACAAGTTATTTTACCGCCGCGATTGGTAAAAGAAGCTAAATGGACGCAAATACGCTGATACGAGTAAAAAGCTGCCCGGGGGAAATGGAAGCAAAAAGCCGACAAGGTAAAGTGAGAGGCAAGCGGAGACACGCACGCGAAAAGTAAAATACATGTGACCTGGCCGAAAGGTGGAAGAAATAGAACCGGGCGCAAAGGAATCCAGCGGTAACGGAAGAGGATAAAGTCCGAAACGGTGGAATTAAGCGATGGTAATCTCTGAAAGGCCACCAGAAAATATACTTTAAGGGAGAGTCGGGCCCCACAATGTGGTTGTTAGTCGAGCGCGTGCTCATGCGGTCCCCGGTACACGCGTTGCTTTATTACTATTATTTTGGGCTGTTAATCTGCGCGCCTTCCTATTGCTACTTGGTGGGGCTCTAAACCAAATGAGTCGATCGATTGAATGAATCATAACGGAAGAGTTGTTTGGATTGAAATTTAATTTAATCTTTTTTTTTTTTCTTTGCGGGCTTAAACAAAATTGGAAGAAATTTGTTGTATTAATGGTTTTATTGATTTTCGCCATTTTGCAGGGTTTTCAGATGATGATGAAAAGAACAGGAGCATTACAAGCACCGGGAGAATGCTAACACATTAAGGGCAACATGTTCAGATGGTATCACAAAAGCAGCACATAATTTCAGTCTTTCAGTAAAGTGCCCACCATTCATGAAAGTGCGTGATTAGAATTTTTTAATCTTATTCTTCTTGACTGAACGAGCTGTTATGTCAGGTCGACCGTCCAATGGCTTACGAGACTTGCTGAAATCTCGTATTAGAATGGTCAGTTCTCACAGCGGCCGGAATGGTATTTCAACCCTGGTTTAGCCGACACCCTATGCATTAAGGGCGAACGTACTATAAAGGATTGCGATTAACCAAAAAAGCAGCATTCTGGACGATCATATCGCATGTTACAACTAAAGATTAAGTAATCAAAAGGCTTATCAGCATTTGGGACAATGTTTTCAATTTAATAAAACCAATGCAGATACTTAAGGAATATGTATTCCTGATGCTGCTCTACTCATTCGCGATTCTTATGCTGCTACAGATTTTTGGGCATAAAATGAGGAATGTTAGAGCCATGCCTAGAGTTTGATTAAGCAAAACTGTGTTTTTTACAGATAGAACTAGCCAAATATGTATCATTCCTGTTATTATTGACGGGTTGGTAGGCTCCAACCTGCCCACGTCAGGGCCGAATATCGAATCGAGGTAATCCATCGGGCCTGGACTATCTTCCTGTATGCAGGACAGACTATCTAGCTACAGAGGATAATAAGGTCATGAAATGCTCTCGAAGTTGCTGTGCCAAAGAGGAAGAAGAGCTACTACAATTCTGCGAGTAAATTATTATTTTGAGAGTCATTTCTTAGTACCAAATTATCCACACCATCTTGAGCAGGTCCCAAAAAAGAAAAGCACATTTTTAGCCCACATCGAAAACCCTATCTTGATATTCTGAAATCTGAAAAAAAAATTCTAAATTTGATTGAATTCTAAAATCAAGTAATGCTATTGCTACAGATGCATCTGAAAATTCCTGTCGATCGTGATCTTCACTAAAGATGACCGAGAACTTCAATTCCATTAGATCTAAATAGTTGCTTCTTCGTGCCAACATGCACTCAACAAGAAAGCAGAGAAAAATTTGATAAATATGAACGAAAAACATAGAAAAAGCTCACAAAACACAACACAAAACGCCAAACACCACCCAGAAATGGGGGTAAGTACCGGGCATGGTTTCAAATCGCTCCCAAAACACCATGACCATCACACTTAAAAGCCATCCTGCGACCACGGCGAACACGCTTCGAACGTGATTCCCCGGCGACCGTGACGTCAACAAATTATGTATGAAATTATTTACCGAAATTATTATATTTCTCCACGGCTTGATTGATTTATCGAACGCATTAAACTAGTTCAAATTGATTTGCCCGGTCAGTCGGTTGGGATCGGGAATGGAGCTTTCGCTCCATTCCTGTCCATTTGGTTTAGCTTTCGTCCCCGTTTCATTTCCCTTTCGCGTTCCTGTTTTGCCTCGCGCTAGGTGTCCTAGGGGCGAACGCGCGCGCATGCGGAAGAAAAAAAAAGTGACTTGCCAAAAAGGACGGCACAAAGCGCAAGACACATCCCACCTGAGCCCGATCGAACGGGAAATCCAACAACCACAAAACCATCTAAGAAATCCGGCAACTGCTTTTGCTTCGAAAACTGATCATTTATTCTTGAAAAGCGACGTACCCGGGAGCATATATTTTAAACCTTCCTTGCTCATTTTGTTTTTTCACCATTTTGCTCCATTTTCGGCAATACCTTTGCTGCACGGGGTGCCCTAATCTTTCGAGCAGGGAGGTGCAGGTAACATTTTGCGGCGCTTTCGCGCTAGAAGTTTTTACCGAGCTCCATTAGGATAGAGAAGCTAGGAGGCTACAGTCTTTCATTTGGCGTAATGATACGGTGGCTTAAAACATTCCTCCACAATACACACGATGGTATGTACGATGGCGACCGGTTTTTCCCCCTCTGATACAGGCGTCAACCGATCTCTCTAAAGTTCGGAGTCAATTTTTGGGTAGCCTCAAACTCTGTTGTCTAGCGTACGATTGACCTCTCGGGGCTTTAGGCCGAGGGTAACAGGGATGAAAAACCTCTTCATTACAGAGCTGGTGACCCGTGGCGGTCTAAGAGCCCTGAGAGGGGTGGTAGGTCAAAATAGAAGCGTCTTAAAAGCTTCCGCATAATCTACTTATTTGCGTTCGATGCCGACGGACAAACATGACGGACATTTTTTTTTTTCTTTTTTTTTTTTGGAACAGATACAGAATGAACTGGCTGGGTAAGTTTTTACGATCGTTTCGAATTTGTTTATTGACTGCTATGTGTGATCGGTTTCGGGTGTGATCCTTGGAGGAAGGTAGCACACAAAGGGTGCTAAAATTCAAATCATATGGCCAGTGTGTTTGTAATACGATTTTACAACCAATTGGGAATTAATTGGATGTGGGTTTTGTTGTGTTAATCTGTCTTTATTCTTCCAACAGAAAAGCTCGAAAGTAAGCAGCAAACATAAGAGAAAGGCGAAACATGACAAGCCACATGTGAAAATAATTTAAACTGAGAGATAATTTAAAAAAAAGACAGTAAAAACTAAAAACGAACAGAAATAAAATACATAAATAAGGAAAAAATAAGCAGAATCTCTAATGATGATATGAAATAATAATACTAAAAGAAAAATTACGATTTTCAAACTGAACTCCAAAACCAAACCAAAATGATACTGAACTCCAAACCAAAATGATAAAATATAGAAATACACCAACATGACAAGTTAAAAAATAAATTGACCAATAATTAAAAAGAGAATTAATCCTAATCAAAATTAGAGATTTTTTAAAAGAATGAATATTGGACATAAATCTATCTGGACATCGATGACCCGTAACATAAATTATCGATAAACCATCCAAATTAACACTACAAATGACAATGATTGATTAAAAAAAGAAGCTAAATGACGCTACAAAAAAGTGTTCTAATAAGGAATTATTGGAAAACAAATCAATTAAACATTCCAATGATGAAAGTTTACTAAAGACACGAGAAAAGTAAAGAACAAATGTTGATATCCAGCTATTACAAATGCAACAGTCCAATCCTGATGTTTCCATCAGCAAGAACATGATCTGCAAATTATACTTTGATTACGTGTGCACAAGTATATTTCAAAAACAATATTTACCCTACTGTGTGGTCTCTCACACAGGCACAGTCCACCCGAAAGAAATTCATGCTAAAACAGCCTATGTTTCTTTCCTTCCTTATCCAATTCACTTATGCTCATTGGCTGCATCAAGTGACTTGTTGTGCTCCATATTCTTTGCTGCTTGAAAGCATTCAACCAAAGAACTAACGTCAGCAAAATCTTACGAACTTTGTGGTCGTAGAGCCAAGGGAAAACGATCCACTGGGTTGAAACGATAAAAATTGCAACGCTCATCCGACCCAGCGTAAGGACCATTGACCGATCCGTGTTGATTCCCATGCGAAGGAAGGGATGATGTTCGTATGTTGCTCTCGCTCTTCTTCCCTTACCTTCGTACCACTTCGAGCCTTCGAGGATAAACACATACACAAAGAGTGTGTTTTGATTTCCATAGAAAGCATCAACGAGGCATCATATTTCCTCCGAGCTCATAAACGCAACCCGGGATGTCTGTGTGAGCTGAGTTTACCGAAAGGGGATTGGTCTTTATTAGGTTTGATTGAATTATGTACCGGGAAAGCTAATTAAGAGTGATACAATTTTATGCGTCACTGAGAAGCTTGCTATTGGTGACAATTTTACTACTTTTTGTCACATTCTTGAACATATTCTTTATTACGCGAATATAACATTCTCCAATGACTTCATGACACAATGACAAAAAGAAATCATTGCCCATGCTACCAACATAATAAAAAAAACACTGAGAGATTTTTAATCAGTTGCAAAACCACCAAAAACAAACCGAAAACAATAGAACCTCGGTAACCAAAACGGAACGGAAACGGGATTTAATTGTGGCATGGAATTGAAATAAAAGGGGAATTCGAAACTTTCTGCTGCATTACGAATCTTTTTTTGGGATTTCTGATGAAAAATAAGCTCGCCACGATGCAGTTGTGCGTAGAAGACGAACTGGGTAGAATATTAAACATTTGCTGGAAGAATGAAGCAAGGAGAATGGTTCCTGCGATCGATTAAGCGCCAAGCGAGCCCAGGCAGGAAGTGAGTCTTCAAGTGAATTCACTTAAGCTCAGTGACATCATCTTCGGTTCGAGGGCGAGAGAGACAGTGGGTAAGGGAAGGGAAAAAGAACATAGTTGTATGAACAAAGTGGAACACAGATATGTGAGCAGAAGCCAGGGTGAACCTTTAGATAGTTTGGGAGAAGCGGTTGAGGAAATCATTGTATTGATACATGCTGATGAACCAACACGCGTTATTAACGGTTGATGAGTGAATCATGCTTATTGTTTGATTATTCGATCATTTTTATGACTCGAATGTAGTGTTGAAGCCTTTGTTTGCGATTTAAATAAATATTTATAATTGTAACCCATCAAGATCATGTTGCAAGACTTGTTTCAAATTAACAGGCCTGAAGGTAGACGAGCATTCTAACATTTGTTAGAAGAAAATCTATTCTAATCCAGTTTATGAACGCATTTAATCTGTATTCTGATCTCAAAACTCCTGAAAGTATGCAATCTCTACCAAAAGAATTAAGTTAAATTCTATAACGTGAATATATCTCCCAGCATAAATGAAAATCGTATCTTACTTTTAAGTTTATCGTAATCCTGGGTCCTGGCCGTCCTTTGTGAATAAAAAAAATCTCTAATGTGTGTTTTAAAGCAGATTTTATACTATTTATACGATGACTGCTATATGTTTTTTTCTAACAATAATTTCACAGCAACCGAGTATGCCCAGGATAAGGCAAAGAATAAGGAGGAAATGCCTTACCAATAAGATTTTAAAATTTATTCAACACAAGCTGTGTTGACAATACGGCACTGGACACTCATAATCAATTGTACATAAATAATAATTTCACAGATTTATTCCATTTCATTCTATGAAAAGGTTTTTTCTCCACCATGATTTACTTCACGATGAGATTACTTATTTTCGTTTCAATGTTAAATAATTGCTTTAATATTCCACAGGCTCCGATTAGAAATATTAATATTCCATGTAAAATCAACACATCTCGTCTAGATTTTTCGGACATCATCTGGACGCAGACGATTGATTATTTAGATATGCAACAGAAATCTATTAGCCAAGAAAGAGAGTAAATTATAGACCAAAATCTTTTCTTTCGAATGTGTAGTACAAACAGGAACAAAAGTTTGAATTAAACTAACCTCCATCAACGATTGGAATACACTATTGCATAACTCTAGGATCAAGTTCCTTAAAAACAGTCTAGTTACATCCATGTTTTAGTCACAATATCTGAGATAAATTTGGGTTTAGATAAGAAAATTTGTTTAATAGTTTTTTCTTCCCTTTAAAACCCGAACGTTCAGTAATGTCCATAACACTTACGCCTGAAGATATGCAATATTTTTGATTCCTTACATCGTTCAAATACAAGTAAGGGACAAATGGTGTAATAATATTGACTAAGATTGCATAAAAGCCAGTGTTAAAAGAATATTATTCCTACACTGCTTATACTTTAATCGTAACAAATCCTTCCATTATTGACATTCCAATTAGTTTAAGTAAACTAATTACGTCCTGCATGACGTCTTAAAAATTTCGACACATCTTATTCACCACCACTCACCACAGACACTATCATCTCATGCATAAAATGCTAATGCGTAATACTTTCACGCTTTAAAAAAAAAACCCTCTCCCGCCAGAGCATCGAGCGGAAGTGACAATAGTTGCCATTTGCTGTCGTTGCATAGGAGAAAACATACATCTCACCATCCCACCCCATTTCCTCCCTTTTTTTTTTAGCCCCATGCTCCCCTTGTTACAATCCAACTACGCACACGCCAATGCTTCGTGTCACACTTTGAACCGCGGAATTGTCCACTCGCACACGCATTTGATTCGCTTTGATTTGCTTTCCCTTTCCATTCGGCGTGAAAAACCTGAACCCCTGTGAAACCCCTGGGAAAAACCTGTGGCCTCTGGCAACAGAACACACACAGCACACAGCAACAAAAACAAAAAAAAAGTCAATAAAAAGTGGAACCACGGGTTTTGTGCCTTTTTTGCCCTTGTTTATTGTGTGCCCGGGCGCTGGTGCTCCGATGCTTTTATTGGTTTATTGTGACTAATTTGGTTTGATTGCGGTTTCCGCGGGTATGCTGGAAAAATTCATCTCGCAACATTCGGTACCGCACAGCGCTCGCTCGCACGCTGATAAATTCCAACCGCTTAAGTACTGCGTCGTTTTGTGTGCCGACTCCGGGCGAACGGAAAACAGTTTTAGAGGAACGGGGAATTGCCGGGGTAGTGTACGGGAGGTCAAAAGGTTAATTTCATTGATTGAGCACAGTTTTTCCCTTATACATATTCCCGTATGGGCGGCGGTTATGCTTCGGGTAGAAATCTGAGAGAGCTGTTTGATGAGGCAAAGAATTGATAAAAATGGATACAGTGCGCTCTGCTTCGCAGAAAACCAACGATCTGTGCTGGCCGTCGACGCGAACTCATGCAGTAAATTCATTCCCGGTACGATTTGAATCTCGTGCATGAATGGGTAGATTAGCGGCGCAAGTTGAATCGAAAAAAGAGTTAAAAACATGACATATAAGACGAAAAAAGGGGGTAAATATGCTTTTCTTCCATTCAATGAGTCAGCTCCGGAGGCCTTTAACCCTGATCAGTGAGCGTTGGTGAGTGTTGTCATTTCCTTTATGCGTTTGGTGATATGTCCCTTAATGAAGTAGATTTATTAAATACAATTGGACGCATAAACACAGAGTGAGAAAGACGAGTCTTCTTCCTTCACGTCAACCTTTTCATGCACCGCTTGCAATGAATATTTACTTTTCAAGGATACATTTCTAAACAAAGTCAAGTTTTTTTTCTCTGCTCGCCCCCCCCCCCCCCCATCGCTAGCAAAGGGCTGCCAATTCGTGGTGATTAAAACAAGGCCATCGCCACAACAATCACACACACACACAAGTCCAACCAAACAAGCACGCCAAACAACAAAACAACCGTGCAGAAAACGCTTCTCTTTCACTATTTCTAAAATTGTGATCTTCGATCAGTTATTTCGGGTAAGAACAACGACAAATTTTCCCCCAAGGTGCAATTGCTACCCTGGGGCCACCCCCATCGGGTTACGAAGTCACCTGACCTGACGGTAAGTTGTTCGAGCAAAGCGAGCACGGGGAATGAAAAAACAAATTGCAGGAAAACCGATCAATCGATTGTAGCGTGCCGCGACACAAAATGTCCCAAAAATATAAGCTTTAACAAGGCGTCTTTAGGTTAACGAGGCCGTTGGAGGGGAGCGATGGCTAAGGGGAAGGGTTTCTGTGTCCTTATCCACCCACCGATTTGTTGACAATTTTGCGACGAACGGTTTTAATTCGCACTAGCACTAATCTTGATGGTGATGCCAAGATGGTTTCAAGTGTGTATCGAGATTGTTTCCTTCGTTTCAGTGATAAATGAATCACAATTTCAAATTACTCATTTTGCTTGTGTGATTTCAAATCAACAATTTTATTTTTTCCTTGAATATGAAACTGATTAAAATTAACATTTTTGAATAAAAAAGCACTTTTCATGTAGTATGGAATTATATCTGATAAAAGATCTTAACCAAATTATTAAAAAAGATGTGCAAAATAAAGCAACAATAATGTTTAAGAAACATAAATAAATTTTGCAACGATTACGAAATAATTTAAATATTTAGATTAAAAATGAAAAAAAGTTAAGTGGAACACAGTTAACATTGAAAATAAGAAGATATCAAATTAAAATGAACGTTCCTTTGAAAAAAATGAAGAAATTTTCGAATAATCGTCATCTTCTTATAAAATGCAAGAACCATAAAAAGTAAAACGTAAAAAAATAAAAATTGTATAGAAATTTTTTGAATGCAACGGTTTTTTTTTTTTTAATTTTAGGTTTTGTCTAAATTATTCGAATGTTTTAAGACTCGAACTTAAAACTGAAATAACATGTATGAAACAAAGCAGAAAAATGGAAGCAAAAGAATTGTTGGTGCAAAAATATAGAAAAAGTAAAAACTGAAGTAAAAAAAACTGTTCGAGTGCTTAAAACAAAGCTAAAAAATGAAATTTTAAAATTAGTACCATAATTCTATTGAAATACGATACAAAGTGCGCTAAATTGAACTTCAGTACTAGCAAAAAAAGTACCGAAAAACTTCTATCCTCTATTTTCTTCTCTTTTTTTCAACTCTTTTTGCACATTTCCCAACCACCTTTGGACTTTCAAATGGAATTCAAATTCGTACCGAGCAGGAATTCCGTATCATTTATTCACTTTAATCTGTTTCTCCGCTTCTCCGCTCCGCGCACAAAGCACCAACGCCGCGAAACCGAGTACGAACTATTTCTCACAACTATTACCACCAACCAGTCGGTATCAAAATCTGTTTCGATGAGTACATTTCCCAATCCAGCGTTCCATTTGCTCAAGACAAGATATTAAACTCTTTCTTGTTTTTCTGTTCGATGAAGAACCCCCGAAAAAAAAAGGTTCAACAAGCACGTTCAAAGCATCATCACAACGATCAACACGCAACAAACAACTTTTATCTGCTCGCTCCAAGCAAAAGGATCATCGAGGCCGTCCGTTTTGTTCTTCTCCACTTTCGCGGCGCAAGCGTTTCGGTTTGTTTCGATGTCTTTCGAGTCTTTCTACTCTCTTTGCACGTCTTTATTTCTTATTTCGGGGTCCGCTCTTGAATCAATCTATCATCGACACTTGATGTCAAATTTCTCGCTCGTCTCGTGCTCTGCTTCTCCACTTCTCGTAGCCCTGCATTGGTACGTGTGTTATTATATGCTTTTCAACCATTGCTTGCGCCCTCACCGTCACTCTGTGCTGGCTTGGAATTTACCCAATATGAGCTAAAAACTCAAAGAAAACACGGGGTTGCAGTGTCACGGGATTGTTCTTCCATTATTCCCATTCCGATTCCCAGGGGTTCGGGCTTGAAATTCGACTCCTTCAGCCAGATCCTTCAGCTTTGTATAAAATAGAGAAACAAGTGGATGTAGGAAACTTACGCCACGCCGTATAAGGAAGCATAGAAAAGCATTAGCTAACGCACGAACTTCGCAGGCACACGGGCCAACTATGTTTCACCCAAAATTGGAGCTATGATGTTGATTTTTGAGCTAAATCGACGTGAAAAGAAGAAGCAATAAATGACACTCAATCGTGTTAGCCAATCGCTTCGTGTCCAGGCAAAAGAAAGTTTGCGAGATCGGAGATCGTGCGAAGGGAAAGGAGAAAGAACTCTTTGAAGCTCGATATTAGTTCCCAGTTTTTGAGGCCTAAGAAATCAAACATGCCACTCGGACATCGCGATAGATCACTTTTATGAAAATCAATTAGAAATTAATTTACAGACTTGTTTTTCACTCCCTTCCCAGCCCATTCTGCAGCCATACGCTATGCTCTCGATCACTCATCGAAATTCATTATTTGATCGTTGATACTGGTAGATCGGGCGAGATCGCTTCAGGCATGTTTGCTTCTTCATTTCACCTATCAAATTTCGCACTCTTGAGAAACGTCGCACGCGCGCGCAAAAAAAAAAGCTCCATCTCTGGGTTGTGTGATGCCCTCGAATTAATTATATTTCATGCCTAAGCACTTCTTTTTTTCACCGCGAAGCTCCTTCGTTCGCCTTACTTAGCTAGTCTTCAAATCTCTGCTCTCGTTATGTTACCGTTGCCTTTATTGCGGAACAAGTGTGTGCTTTTATTATATTGTTGGTTGCCTGTTTATTCGAAAGGAACTCGTCCATCAGTTAATGCGTCTTTTGAATATGCTTAATATGCTACACAATAACATAGGGTAAGCGAAGAATGGGAGATGGCGAATATAAAAGAGCTTGCGTGTCAGAATCAGAGCAAGAAACGTCAAACGCAACTAATCGTGGCCTGGCAGCGGGAATGGCAGAAACAGGGAGCTGGTTACTGCGTGCGTTGATGGTGATGACGGTGGTGATGATGAAGAGTGAGAATTAAATTTACGATCACCGCAATGAAACACTTGAAGGAAGAGCGAACGCATCTCAAGGTTGCCCACTTTGGACTAAAATTAAGGCTCATTTTGGGGTATTTGCTTTTTTAGCAGTTGAATAGGTTTTTGGTGACAAAATGGGTACTTTAAAACGAATGTTGTTTTGAGTTTGTTGTGGTAATAGCTTAGCGTGTTTCTTAATTTTCATGCTTTATTCTAGGAGTTGCTAGATTTGTCAATTATTTCTTTTTGCTCGTCAAGCACATACCAAACGGGTCCTTTTTTATTTACGTAGGACGGCCAGACCGTACTACTTACCAAAGCTGGTCAAAGCTGACAAAATTACTTTCATGATCGGACGATAAATTTCTAGTTTTAAAAGCGTTAAACAGGTCAACCGTCTTAGTACTTTGTATTTCATGTTTGCTCTTTGTGCTCTCACTTATCAAAAAGTCACTTTTTATGGTTTGAATATTCTTATTAACTTAACAAATCAAAGAAACAAAAGGTAGTATAATAAAAAAGCATCAATATGCTTCTAAACAGACATTAATTACGCAAATATCTGTTCAAAACGCTCCTGTTTTTCAATATAGCATTAAATCATCCTAGCTCTTAAGTATTAATCTAATAACAGGTGATATATTTGATTGCTATTTTGACACATTTATCAATCTATGCCATAATTGATTATGTTTGAATTACAAAAAAAAACTTTTTTTTTACTTTCTATGTAACATGTAATTTTAACAGTCTAAATCATTTTAACAGATAAATTCTCACAAGTCACAAGTAAGTTCAATAAGCTCAGAAGTGAGCATATTTCGTTGCGATCAAGGAGAAAAAATTCTCAGTATAAATGTAGAATCAGAACAACTCTCTGATTAAGCTCAGAGACTTTAGACGTATGATGTTTAAAACACTGTAAAATACGTAACATTATCTTGGCGGATACCAAAATAGGATATCATTTTCACTACGAGATCATTCTATCAGCCCGAATGTATGCAATGTAGCACTTAGCTTGGGTAAGATTACACTTTTTTACGAGTGTAGATAAATCCTTGATTCTAAAATTTAAAATCCGAGGGACAGTTCGGACCAAATGATTCATTAGGTATGCTTGTGCAAGGATACACATTTATAGCTTAATAGTTTTCTGCCACAAACTTACAGATATCTGCACCAGACACAACAACACCTCTCGACAATTTAGAACAAGAATATTGATAACAATTGTTTCGTTGTATTCGGGTCGGTCAAACTAAGCAGACAGCTTTGATTTCAACTACTTTCACTTAAAAGAACGACACTCACCATGCAACAGCTCCAGGATCGTCGCCATATTTTCGTCCTTCTCACTGTCCGCGAAAAACTTGCTTAACTCCACCAGTTTAGCCTCCTCCATCTCACCCAACCGTGTCTTGATCGAGTTGTTATTGTTATGTAGAATCCCACCAATGTCACCGCTAACACTTCCAACACTGCCACTCGTACCACTGCCACTAATAACGTTCCGATTGTTGTTATTGCCACTCAGCGGACTGTTATTGTTATCGATCGGTTCCGTACACTTGCCACCAGCACCATAGATCACTGTCGTGCAACTACTGCTGCTGCGATCACTTCCGGCCGTACACTCGTGTGCGGTGGCCCCATCGTACTCGTCGTCCTCGAACGCGTCACCACTGTTGGACGGATCCTTTGCGCATGCACCGGCACCACTGTTGTTGGCGGCGTGATAGTTGAGCGCTTTACTCACATCCGACACACTCGACCCGTGACTTGCGTCCTCATCGACACTAGCAAAACGCATCCTTTTGATGGCCATTGGTGAGGAGCTGACAACACTCACCGGAAACATCGTACCGTGCTCCTGCTCACCATTACTCTCCGGAGACATCATGCTTAATCTTGATATCACATGCAGTTTCAACTGGCAAACAAACAAACAAATCGCGACCGATCTTTCCTTTGCTTTAAAACCTTGCAAATCACGTCTTCAAAACAGCCACAACATGTCTCACCACATCACAACAGCAATCTAGAGCACTGGGCCGACACCGAAAGCACTATCTAGAACGCATGCTAATGATCGTCGCGCGCTAGCAATGAGACCCTTTTTCTAACGATCTACCGCACACACCAACACCCAGCACGTTTTGCGTAATCTCGTTCACAGCGCGGTCCCGTCACTTCTCGATCCTGTGTGATGCGTGTTCGTGTCTCGACTAACCGAGCCCTTGCTCGGCTCGCGGTGCGCACTGCGATACGTACGAGTCCGCTTACGCATAACTGCGCAAACGCGCCTAACGCCACGAGACCAGTCGGGCCCGGTTCGGATACCAGCTTCGGATGCGTTCGGATGTGTTCGGCGCTTTCGGAATAACGCGTGTACACATAGGCGGGCTAGGGTGCACGCAAGAACAGCCCGGTTTAACCCTCCCGGTATGATCAAGAACGCGGCCGTTACCTTTCGACCCGACCCGACACGTTTCGTTAGACGGAAGAGGAAAGAGAATGGAAATTAGGGGGTATTAAGGGAGATACGGACACACACACACACAATCGCTGGATCACACAATACGTCTGTCAAGTGCAAGTGCTTCACTCCACACACACCCCCTGTTTTATCTAATCACTCTTAACGCCTACTTTGCTGCAATGTTTTACAAATCCGGCGCTTATCTCTGGCGTGAACATTTCGCTTTTCGACTGCTTTCGATGTAAAGTGAATGTTGTTTCAAAGGACAACCATAATGCATCGCACGATCCGGCATGCGCTTGCCTTGAATGTTGATTTGCCATTTTGCTAGAAGTAAGTTGTCATTGCTGGTCAGTAAAAACGCAAGAGGGAATTCCCTGTGTGGAGTTATTTTCTTGGACAATTTTTATTTTGCTTTGAGCATACGTGACACATTCAGGCACCAACTTGTTTGGCAGACACCACTGTGGAAAATCCTCTTTTATTTTAACGAATTTTTGTTCCATTCAATACCCGAAAACCGAAGACCTAAAGTCTGATGACTCATTTGACGTTAGAACATTCGTGTTAAGAAACCCCCGACGAGGCGATACACCCTACTGTGACTATAACCACTACATTCAGCTAAAAAATTAAAGCAAAATAGATTCACAAGATTTTTTAAAATTCAGATGTTAACATAAAAGAGACAAATTACGCAATCTAACAATAAATCAATACAACATCCAACCTCTGGAAAACTACAAAATGAAGTAAATTTCTTTATCGATTGCCCGTTACAGTATCGTTGTCAAAGGATTGTGGTTAACTTGCCTATTTTAAAGTTAGACAAATTAAAATTATTAATCTACTTTTCACAAATCATAAAAAACAAGCGTTTTGGATGCGTAAAGTCTTCAAAACTTTTTTTTTATGTATACTCTCTAAAGGTCGATAAAATCAGCAAAAAAAAACTAACAATTTCTGTACCTTTTTATGAAGAAAAACCTGGTAATTGAATTCAAAAATACTTTGGCAACTTTAATTATAACTGTATGATGAGTTATTTGCAACAAAATTGCAAAAAAAAACAAAATTAAATCACAATAATGTTTTAAACACGAAGCTTTCTAATTTGAAAAAAATCAATAACACCCTAAAAATAATCACAGACTGTATGAAATACCCTTACAAAAGCATTGAAAATATTTAAAAAAGAACGAAAAACACCAAAAATGGAAACTCAGTCGTGTTTATAAAAATTCAAATGAAATTTTTAGAAAGAAATAATCAAATCTTTCTTTAAGTAAGTGTAAAAAACATCTTTCTTTAAATCCATTGCCAGTGTAGCTAAACCGTATCAATAAACAGCTATAAACTATGTAATAAAACACACAACCAACATACGCGTTATCAAAGTCACGTTTCCTGTTTTCTTATTCATTATAACAAGCTTGCGAGCAATCGATTTAACTAGCGCAAGCTGCGTGTTCGGACTAATTAAGTGCGTACCAACCAATGTTTTGCATACTTTTACGCTATTTTAATAATAAAATAAAACTTTCTAACACAGAAAAAAAACCTATGTCATGGTTTATGTGTTAGAAGATTGCACGATTTTATAGCCCTGTTGATGTTTTATTATCAGCTTTACATTCACCGTTGCCCAGCCGCGCATGGATTGATTATGCAAATATTGTACAGTTCCTGAAATAAAAAAAAATGGCCATCCTTTTAACTTTAAATATCGTAAAAAATCGATGATAAAATACAGAAACTTAATGTATTTTAACAAATGTGTCACTTGAGATTGTCGTATTTGTGTAACACCCTTCGATTTATGTTTAATTCCTATTTCTTCGTGCCTTCCATCACTCTAAATCATTAATCCTTTTTTTCCTTTTTTTTGGTTCGATTTTGGATGTTTTCCCTTCCTAACCCCCTCCCCTCCCGCTTCCCACCATCATCTCTTCCCATTCCTAACCCTTCACGTATGCAAAGTACAGCCTTGAACCGCCGCCTTGGAATCTCATCGTGCACAAACAATCGCTCGACATCAATCAATGTACGCCGAAAATTATGCAAATTTCGTAACATTTTTTTTTTTTTTGGGGAAAACCAGGCACTTTTTATGCTGGAATTAGTGCAGAACAAAACACACCGTTACAATCCATATTTTCCCCCCGCTGCAAAGAGTTAAATGCAAGGAACGTTCGGTCGCGGTACAACGCAAATTGGAAGCGACCGTTTCAGACAATGGATGGGAAACTCGGCACTCTTTACAGTACGCTATAAAATAAAACTATTTTTGGGGGAAAATTATGTGTCCTCGCACGCATACAAACACACGCACACTCGACATTCGAATTGCAAAATGAGATTTTCATCTTACCTCATATCTCGCTTCTTTCCCCTTTGTTTTGTCTCCACACATCGGGTCACATTACACTCGGTAGCGTTTCCAAAGCGACCAGCTGACAGCATCTTTGCGCGCACGAAGATCCTTTTAAACTAAACGCAGCAAGGAAGGAAACAAAAAAGGGTTGCTGGCGGGAGATTGCAAGCGCAATTGGTTTTCTGTCGGTGGGACAAAAAATAATAATAATCACAACAACGCGCGCACACACAGACACACACATCGCTCGATAACGGCTCACCACGGGCCTGCTGGTAACCCTATCCCGCTGGAAGAATTTACAAAATTGTAACCTTCGGACGAGTTTTTTTTCGTTTCGTTTCGTACTCAACTCCTTTTCTTTTCTTTTGGCTGGCGTGTGATGGATGAAAAATGAAGCGAAAACAGACGGAAATAGTAAGAAATCAAAAAAAAAATATCCACCGACCGGATTACCTTAACCGCTGTTGCATCTGGCTGTCAAAGGATTTGCACGTTTCGCCAGCAAGTCGGCCGACTCGGGGAGCCGTGAAACAGCAAAAACCCTATCAACCGGTACGCATCTGCAACAGGAACGGAAATGGTTAAACAAACACAATGTGACGAATGCGATCGACTGCTAAATCTACCGTACCGGGTATTCGTATCAACACTGCGTTTATCCTTTTTTTTTTCCTCTAATGATCATCTGTTTTTTTTGCCTTAATTTTTGCCTGAAAAAACGTCTATTTTCTTGAAAATGTCGTTACCTTAATAGTGATGAGAGAGCGAAGCAATGTAAAGGATGAACAGAATGAAAGCCTAGAAACGAACAGCAAAACATTCAGCACCAACCTTCTGCGAGAAGAGTTCAAAACCCCTTGCGAAGATAAATTAAGATCAGGCACTCGGCAACCTCGGATGTCATAGGTCCCATGCATTCCTCCGATCGGTTGGAGTTTAAAAACCTATCTTTAAAGGGCATCCGACCCTACGTTGGCCGTTGGTAGTTTTTTAAATCCGTCCCAAGCAGGAGAAGAGTTTGATTTGCGAAAATTATGTCAAAGAAAACGATAATGATACGAGAAAAATTGTGGGAAAAGTTGCAGAAATTGACCCAAAAAAAAAAAATCGAACTTCCATAGAGCGAGCGAGAGAGTGAGTGAGAGCGATTTTCTAATACGATCAACCCCCGGATACACGGATACGGCATTTCAACCCCTCGGTCACGACACTGCCAACCCTTAGTGTGCCCTTATGTGCCCTGCAATGGTGCAAGAGTGCAATGCGTCTTGCAATGCGAACCTTTTTTTTTCGATCTTCCACATTTTGTTGTATTTCCTCTGTTTCCCCCATTCCAGTCGGCCGGTTGCTCTCTTGGCCCGTCCTTACTGACCTGCGTGATCCTTTCGTTGCACTGCTCACGAAGGATCATCTTTCTTCTTGCCTGAGCTGAATGGAAAAAGGGGAAAAAAGGCTTTTTTTTAGGATCAAAATACCATTTTTTGTTTGCCACCGAGAAGTTCACGCAAGCTAATCTTCGCTGCCGCGCATCCCTTACTGTCTGGCGTAATTCGTCTCGTGTGTGTGACCTTTGGTGCGTAGTTTAGTGTGTTTCGATTTCGTCCTACCGGTTTTCTTCACCGATTACATTAGAATCTTCAGCCGGGTCATATGCCTTATGAATTGAATTTAACTCTTTTCTTCCTGCCACGAAGGAAACTGGACAATTTCCGTACTTTCTTGCGTACACGGCCCAGTTAAAGTGGATCGAAATTATGAGAAAGCAAGCGCGGGTTTCTTCGGTGCTTCACCACACCGGTTGGTGGTGCTGACGAGCATATGGGTAGCTGGCCTGGTTCGGCCTTGCGCCAACGGAATTCTTATGATGGATGGTCTCAGTTAACGCTTCGCTGTCAATCTTAATTGTTTTCGGTGCGATAACTTTCTTCAGGGATTGATTTAGACATTCGGGGTGTAAGTAATAAGGTGATGCAACAGTGTTGGAAAGAATGATTAAATGATTTTAAATTGAATTATTGAAACATTTAAGTATGATTTTTAGAACTAAAAATGTACAACACAATTATCAAGTTCTTGAAAAGATGTTACTTTAATTGAACTAAATAAATAATAAACCGAATGTAAAAAATGCGTATAAAACCAGTAAACGAAAGGTTAAGTAAATTGGGTAGAGCAAAATTTCAAAGATATAAAAATACAAAAATGTATTATTATATTTATCATTGAAAAGAGAATTGGTAATTGAATTCGTGCATATAGTTTTCTTTTAGTAATTTTCAAGCTTTCGTGTGTTATGCTTTATTAACGATTTGTGCTGTGTTTAATTTCATTAGGTTTTATTTTGTAGAATTAAAGTTATTTTTCTCAATCTTTCATTTAATTAGCTAAGCCTTTTTAGTTTTCTTCACTCTTGATTTTAAACTTATGACTTACCCTTTTTCCTTTTTTCGGCTTTTAAAGATTTATTTTGGACAGACCTTTCATTTTTACTAAATTTCGTAAGTCGTATTTTATAGATTTGATTTCTTTTTGTATGACTACGACTACGTTTATGTAAGATTTTAGAGATTTTTTCATGTAGTTGTTTCCTGTTTTTTTTTCTTATGTTGCGTTGTCATCGTTGCGTTGTGTTACGTGTAGTAATTTTCTAGTTATTTATTATACTTTTAAAATTTTATTTCATTCTGAGATATTTGTTATATTTATTTATGAATAGCTTTTTTATTATATACTTCTTATAAAAAAACACACTTTGTTATCATTAATTTTTATTTTAGTCTTAGTTTATCAACAAATATTAGACCAATACGTTTCAGTTCTCTCAAATAATTGAAACTATGATCATAGGTTAATTCAAATCGAACATACAACATTCCGTTTAACGAAATATCCATACAAAACCAAATTTTCCCACCAAATTTTTCCGAACCCTTTTTTCACTTTTCTTGTCCATTTGAAACTCATTTCTCAAAAAAACTGTTTTGCACACACACACACACACTCAAAAAACACATTTTTGCCTCTCGTTCGTACAATTTGAAAAAGAAAAAATACTTCATCCTTACATCGCACGATATGGACTGAATGGTTTTGCATTTTCAGCTCACCGCACATTCTCTCCCGCCTTTTGAGAACTCTTTTCCTTTACCAATCATCTTAAGCACTACAAAACCGTCATACTTATTGCGACCGGGAATGAACTCGAAAAGCCCCGAAACGAAACAATAATAAATAAATATTTTTCAATTGCCGATCAGGGCATCGGACGATGGCGACGTCGACGGATAATGTTACCACCATGGCCATCGCCACCCCTTCCCGGAGCCACCCTGGTTATGCTGCACCGCTGAGCGTGCGTGCGTTCATCAATTCTCTTTCTTAAGCTCAAAATTTTTATTCTCGCGCATATTTCGTACCCAAAAGCAATCGGAATCGAATCGAAAATAGTTGCACTGCACTTATGCTGCCACGGCACGGTTTTGCTCCTCTCTGTACGTGCCTCTCTGTTGCTGCTTGATGATTTTCTTTTCCATATCATATTTCTCATACTGCTTCTTTTTCGATTTGCTCCTTTCCCCATTGTAACACATCTCGTCTTCGATCGACGTGTTGATTCGTGTTATTTTGTTCTTGCTTTTTAGTTTTTAGCCGTGCGCTTTTTTTTTTTTTTAGTTAGTTCCTTCACTTGTGCTTACCTTCGAGTAAGTAAGACGACAGTTTGTAGCGCGAAGCGGAAAATATGAACCCAAAAAAGTACGAAATCCAAACACCGTTCCTGAGTTCCCTTTCGCTATCCACCACCCCGCCGAGCCAAATAAGAAAAAAAAACACACACGAACGGGAACTCCGGGAAAAGTGATTGGAATATTAATAATTCATGCTGTGATGTATGGATTGATTTCTCATGGATCGGGACCCTCGAGGGAATGCTTTTTAACCGAGCCGCCACGCTAATGTTACAGTTTTGTTTGAGACGAAAACAGTCGACAGTTGCGTTTGCGAGTGTATCTTTTTTTCACTGTAGCTTTTTTGCCACAATTTCTCAAGAAAGGTACCGGGAAGATCGATGAGACGATCCACCGAAGTGTGTACGCGCCTGTGATGGAATTTATCCGACTAGCTTTTTGAGGCTTTTTGGCCAATTTGGATTTTCATCGGATTGCTCATGAAGAATGCACGGCCGAGGAAAGTGTTGCCGAACTTCGCAACGGTAAGCATTTTTTTTTTTGAAAGGATCGGTTTACAAAAAGGGAAAATTTTGTGCGATTATTTTGCTGATGGTGGAATAACCAAACGATCGATAAAAAACGTTGAGGACTGGTAGATTTTTACCGACAAAATGTCTGTATAAAACAATGTTTTTATTAATAAAATTAATGCTGCACACAGTCTCTCAAATCCATACTTACTTGGTTTGTGCACATAGTTGGCGTGAATGGTTGGAGGGCCACCGTTACCATCGTTTGCAATTGCGCCCATTGTTTGCCGAATATTTTTAATTTATGTGTCACTCATATTTTGGCGCTTTTCCTCCGAACGTCGAACACAAATAAATACAAATTTTCAACCTCGTTCCGGCAGTGAAACAGGAAGCAACGCATATAGAATACACAAAACCCCTTCCAGTCGCTCTCCTTTTATGAGCCCGTCCTTCAGCCGGGTTTGGCTTATATGGCGGATATCGGTAAACGGTTTCCCAACTAAAAAAATCACCATCAAAAGACCTTCGCCCGAAAGATGATTGTACATCCGGCACCTGCTGGTAAGGCTGATGCAATGGGGCACACATATTAGGATGTTTATTAGGACTATGTGCCATTAAACTGTTGTACATTCATTTTAATCAAGCTAATAATATTTCAAATGAGCATTTTTATCGTCATTTGTTAGTTAAGGAAAAACTTCTCAGATAAATACAAATTAAAGGTGCGTAAATCACACTGTACATGAGATTGCATAACTTTAGGCGGAAAAAATATTACAATTAATTCAAGTATGACGGCCTGGCACTATTACTTAACACTAATTTACGGAAGGGTGACAGCGACGCCGGTCTTCAAACGGCCGGATCGGGGTTCGCGCGAGGCCTGACTATCAAACTTAGTGGTTATCGGCAAGTCTATGAAGCCATTCGATGGCCGGCGTGACCTTTGAGGTGGTCGTTAAGCCAAGCTGAGAGGAAAACATACAGATTAAAGCACCTCACATTTTGGTTGGGAGACATTTCCTCCTCCAACACGCTTATCCTGGGTGAGCTCGGTTGTTTCGTTGCATGTTGTACCGTCATCCAAAGATCCTGTCCTGTTAAAAGCGAGTCTCTATATCGTGGGGAAACACCGTATACAGGGGTGTTCTTCAGACGTTTCGTTGTCGATCAGCATGTAGTTTGCAAGATAAATGCTGCCCATTCCTTGTCCTTGTCTATTCATGCTAACTTGTCACACTGATTCATATGTTTATTATTCCTTCGTTTAACTTATCTTTTTTTTTATTTCCTTTTTAAAAATTTATAAAAGTATTCTCTATATAAGTACTAACTTTCCGACACCGTAAGTTGATTTGCACTCAACTACGCTTACCAAAAATGCTACAAAAAAATCAATCAGCTATGATTTTATCCATATAGCTTGCCGAAAAGTGCTGCTAAACGGAGATGTGCTGCGCTCTTACGGCTCTAAAGCTGTCCAAAACATTATATTTTTAAATGTACTTCTGTTAAAAAATAATTTCTGTTCCAAAAACTATTTCACACCAAGCCATTTAAACTGCTCTTTAACTAAAATCCATTTATTTCCTCTGAGCGAAAAAATCACAGCTTCATCTTATACTCTCCCTAGATCGACGTATCAAGGTGCTAATGAACAACACGAATACGAATCGGTTCCCATCACTGGCCGGAGCAAAAAAATAAAGAAAACCATGGAAATTGTCCCGCAAGAGTTATTGCTTGCGTTATACGCAGACTCACATCTCACACTAGCTTGACCCTCTAATGATCTTTTTTTTTCTAGGCTTCCTTCCGGTGCATCTTATCGTTAATTGTCCTTTTTTAGGACTTTTTCCCCTTTCGAGCACAATTTCCGAAATTCGATACGATACCCGAGCCAGGTTTTATGGTTTTCACGAGCCAGTTTTATTTTTTCAAAGGGAAAATAGCTAAAAACTACAACCATCTTTATGGAGGATATTGGAAAAGGAAGTTGAAAAATGGGGTGAAAGTTGAGAATTTCGGTTGACCTTGAGTATCGCGTAAAGATCGTATTTTTTATCTGAATGAAATGATTGCATGAAATTGCCTTAGTCGTTTCGTCAAACTTTAACCTTAAACTTGAAACAACTACGCAACATGATTCATTCGCCCTTTACTTCGTAAACGTGCCACAACTATTAATGTTTGCTGCATGATAATTCTATTCTAACACACATCACATGCACAACCGTTTCCAGATAACAAAACCTCAAAATGTTTTCCTTTTTCCGCCCACAATAATAGACAATAATCGCTGGTCTGGCTTGCTGTGGTGCTGTTCCGAAATAGGGAACAAAGTCACAGAATGAAACTAACAAAAAAATCAATCCAAATGGCCTCACCTCGCGCCAGTTTTCCATAACGCACCGTGAGCATCCGCGACCGTATGCTTCGCTTGCGCATTTTAATTGTTTCATTGTATTCGAATTCAATTGTTTTTAATACCATATTTATCGGTCGGTTATTTACCATTTTGTCCATAAATAAATATATTTTTTTGCTCCTACAATGCAGGAATTTTCGCCTCATGTTAGGATGTGAAAAAGGTGCATAAATTATCGCCCAACGATCGCGGCAATCGAAATGTGCGTGCGTGAGGGTGTTGCGTGCTTTATAACGCTTCTGTTACAGTGTTGTGATTTTAGCGTTCCCGGCGGTTGATTATTGCTTTTTATTAATATTTTGTCTGTCGTCCCATCACATGTGTTTCCAGCGCTTGGTTGTTTGCTACGTAACCCATCAAGCTTAGGTCCGCCTAGTAGTAGCGACCGTTTCTTATATATTTTTTTCTAATTTAGAAATTGAGTGATTCAAAATATTGTTCATCATCATTTGGAACATCAAATTTCGGACTCCTGGTTTAGAGAACATTCCGCGAACATTCACAATGCGATTTATGCTAGGACACGACTTCTCCCAAGGTTACCTTAAGCATACGAAACTTATCTAAGCGAGCCCTGATGTGTTCCTCCAGTTACAGTTGCCAAACTATAATGGAGATCGCCTGCATGACTAATTTCCATTAAAAGATCAACCCTGAAAACTGTTGAAAATTCCCGCAAGAGACGATTTTGGAGAGGTCTAAATCGAACACAATTGTCCACTGCCCCACACAAAAAAAGATCCACAAACAGCCGTTATTTAGTTGCGCACCTCATCAAAAACACACATACACACAAAAGCAAACATACCTGTCCGACAGTCCCTGATTTTTGTATCGGATTTTAATTTAAATTTTATTCCAATTCCAATAACCTTCTTTCGCACTCGAAACGGAACAAATAATAAAACAGGCTGACAGGCGCGGGCTTTGGGACGGAATGGAATCGAGGCCGTGCGAGGCGTGCATCGCGGTGTGGCAATCGAGTCGGCCACAATGATAATTGTATGCTGCATTTGGATAAATGATCGTTTCTAGTTTGAATTATTTTAATGATAGGAAACGGACCTAATACGTGCACCCTTGCACCAATAAGTACATTCGCAAATAAGTACAATGGTGGTCAACCGGGGGTTGGGGGGGTTGAAACCTATTTGGCAAGGTGGTGGATAGGGTACAAGGTGCGTGAAGTTGTTGACCATTATGGTATGGGCGATAGGGGACATTTTACCGATAGTAGAAGAAGCGTCGAGCCGAACGCGGATGGGAACACAAAATATTAATAAACGAACTGAATGGAATATTGAATGCTTTGCCTGTGTTCCGCACAACATTCATCATTAGTTTTCGAACGGTAAGCTTCACCTAAACCAGCTTTGTATTGATTTTTGATTTCACTCCGTTTGTCGTTTTCTTTCTTTAACTCATTCCCTTTCCTTGTGCTCGATTGTTTCGCATGGCAAGGTGCAAGCAATTGCGTGTGTGTGTGTGTGTTTGCCCTTGCCCAAGACAAGACCCGCCTCAATACGGCATATCGAGGGTGCAGACGACAAATTTGTCGCTAATTTTTTTGTCATGTACATAGAAATCGGAAACCGATCCCGTGACCTCGTGATGCATTCAAGCTTTCGCATACCTCGATGTGTTTTCTGATTTATACGGTGCAAGACAATCGCCACAACGGAATTATGGAGAATGGTCTCGGGAGCCATAAAATGCGACTCACCACTGAAAGGGAAATAATATTTTGTCACCGTGATATTGTGCAAATGTACGGTTCTGTTTCTGGTCCTCTAGCCACAATCGTAAGAGTTTAAAATGGGTGTAATTTGGAGCTGCAAATTTCAGCTGCAAACCTATCGGCGGAAAGTTAGATGCCTAGGAGATCGTTGTCACGTGTGCATTGTATGGTAATTGATGCGATTGGACTTTGAGTTCGTGTACACTGCTCTTGTCTATCACAATTAGATCTAGGTGTGTGCTTCACAGTACAGTAAGGCATGTTGACGTTAGTACGAAATACTTTTTCTACCAATATCGTCTTTGCACAACAGCTATAGTGCTATAGCTATAGCCTATAGTGAGCTGAATTGAACAATTAGACATAAGATGAGGAAAATGGGACATCAGCGGAGTACGTTTAAGTCCTTTGATCGCCCAATAACCCAATCTTGAGATTTCAGCGTAACTCTCAGACTTCACACCTAAATTACTCAGACATTCACACCTAAACTCATTGGAGAGATGCAAAACTATCACTAAATCGTTCTTTGCCAGCCTGTGTAACCTACTTGACTCTACAGTCTTCCTTTATCCAGTTCCACATCGAATCCCACTTCCTTCGTTCTCGACCGCTTCTAGTCATGCCTAGCCGTTGAACACCTGTCGACTACAGCGAAGCGCTTGTGGGAGCAATGTGATCATTTAATTCCACTAAGTACATATTTATTCGATTTCAATGTTTCCTACTCAACCTTTGTGTCACGTCTTCAGAACAGAACTCTCCTTGATCCTCTTTACCCTATCCCTCCCTCCCTATCCCCAACATTCCTCACGGGCGTTAACTTTCAACAACAACTCCAAGGCGATATTTTCATTTGCCAACAAAATAACTATCTGGCTTTTAATTGTTAATATTTGAGATTAAAAACCTCCAAACAGGTTCTGCACTGTCTACTCAAAATGTCTGGTAGTGTATTATAAAATCGTGTAAATCATATGTTCTGTAAAAACTTTAATGAAGAACTAACTATCCAAATACTATTACAAATTAAAACTGTGTAAAATTCACACACCTTTTCGGTTTTGATAATCCTATCCCATGCTCTCTCAGGGTATCCCATAGTTGCCCTCTTTGTCTTAAACAAATCCTATGAGGGACAGAAAATTTTGCTAATATTTTTGGACCCATATGGTCGCGAAAATGAGGTAAGAATCGGTACGATAACAAGCTCTAAGAGCTGTTAAATGCTTGAATATCTTATATCTAAACTGTTCTAATCAGTCTGTTAACTGACCCCGTGAGAAGGACCATATAGGTATGGAACAAAACTGGCCTTCACGTCTTGTTAAATGATATTAATTACTACGACATTCATATTTATTTTAAATTTTAAATTAAAACCCTTACCATCACACTGCGTCCACGATTCCATCAGCCTCACTGTAGTCTAACGCTTACTACAATAGCTTTGCCTAATGACAGCGTAAGCAATCATCACCGTGATTAGCGATCGAACAATAAAATGTGATCGATCCATATTGAAGGCAGAAACAAAACAAACTCAAGCAAAACGATCCTTCGTTTTATTTCTCACAGAAAGCTACGAAAAAACAGAGATAAACCCAAACGCTCGCACTGCATTACCTCAAATGCACAAACAGTGCGCTAAAAAAGACGGTAAAAAGCAAAATAAAACCGTATTTACCGTACATTTCGGGCACAGCGCCATTTCCCCTCGACGAATACGTTCAACCGGATTCACCCTTTGCGATCGCACCAATTTCATAAGATTCGGATCTTCTCTTTTTTTTTATTTCAGTTCCTTCATAACCTCATCAAACCATCCACATGAGATGAACCAGCAAAAAGAAATGTTTACCTTCTGCATGAAAAACTATATTCAAATAGTCATTGTCCTTCTCACACCGTAATGTACCAATTTTTTTTTTTTTGGGCTTTCTTTCTTTTTTTTCGGGGAGAAAGATAGACGAAGAAGCTCAAAAAGAGAGCTCCGAAATCGATGCAACACGAGGACGCTAAAACGCAATCGTTTCTGCTCAGCTGTAAGCCCCGAAGGGAAATTCAATTTTCGAATTCAAAAAAACGACAATTTTCCCAAAACTTTTAACCGTTTCCCCGAGAGAGAGAGCGTGTGTGTGTGTGTTAGAGAAGGGGTTTAACTTCGAGGTACCGATGTAAACCCTTCCTTTTGTTACCTGGTCTAAAACACCCAAAAATTCAATAAAGGAACCCAAGAACGTAACGATTTTTCTCATGTTTTGCCCTCAAACTATGCAATCCGAATCGGTGCTCGGTGCTTTGCATCCATCAGCTGGCGCATCTTTATCGCGTTCGTTGGGTCGCGGATCGAGCATCCTTTTTCTTTTTTTCTTTTTTTTGCTGGTGGTCGTATCCTGTTCGTGTATCCTTTAACCGTTAAATAAATGATGCAAACACGGTTTTTAATTACTTTCGCTTCATAAATTCTTACAATTTTTGCTACGCCACCCTTTTTTTCGCTTATTATTTGTGGAAATCATTTTGTGGATGCAAATAGATGGCAGCATCGGATCGGGCAAAAGGTTCTTTTTCTGTTCCAAAGAAAACCCCCCTTAAAACTGCTAACGGTGTAGGCCTGTTTTTGCTGTGGGAAGGGAAACCGTTACCACACGCTTACGCACACACTGTTGCGTTTTATGTTTATTAATTTTTGACCCACCGTGCGTAAATTTTCTTTTTGGATGGTTTTATTTTCATTTTTCGTCTTTTCGTCTTTTGTGCCATTTTCAACCTGTCAAGCACATTGAGCGGAATACGTTTTGATAGTTTTCGTGACTTTTATTATTATTATTTTCATAATATAGGTCTCGGTATTGGGACTGTTAGGAAGGAAAATGACAGTTGGGGAACTGACGTACGAGGGACAGCTGTCAGAACAATGGTTGGGACAGGTAGCTGTCAAAGATGGGTCAACCCGGCAGTAGCGAGATAAACGGGGAATAGGTGGCACCTTTTTAAAGTTTTGGACGAAAATAAATAACTAAAACCATCACCAAGTATTCTCCGTGCTATTCATTTGGAAGTTGTGACAACATAAAAGCCTTTAAAACGGTAAAAAAAAGGTGAAATGGAAGTGGATCGGAAGGATTGCTGCCAGGCTTGCAGTGATCAAGTGGACGATGCAACTTTTGTGGCGTGTGATAGTTGCGACTCATGGTGGCATTTTTCGTGCGTCGGTATAACGGAATCGCCGGAAGCCGTGGAAAAGCGGAAGTGGTTGTGCGTCGCGTGCACGGGCAGAGAGCGTTCTGGAGCGGTAAAAAGGACGCCGATCAAGCACGTGGCGGCACCAACAGGTCCAGCAACACATAACCTCAAACGGGTTGAGGTTATGATGCCCACGGTAGAAAGCGTCAATCTTTCTCCGCGTGAAACAAGCGACGGCGTGTTGGAAAATCCTAACCTCAAGTTGGTTGAGGTAACGAAACGCTTGGCGGAAGGCTTCATCCTGCACTCACGGAATACAACCGACAGCGTGGCGGCAAATTCTAACCTCACTCTTGCTAAGGGATCCGACAGTATGGCAAACAGGCTAGCCATAATGAAGCGACGGCAAGAAGCGGAGAAGAAACGGGTGGAACTGGAGTTGCAGCTGCGGTTCGTGAAGGAAGAGGAGCAGATTTTGGCTGAGGAACTGGGCGTGCAAGTGACCGCTGAGACATCGACAGTGATACCATCCTGTGCGGAGGGTGGTTCGATGGAACGTGTGAGACGTGAGGAGCGCGGTTATGCCCAGCAGGAGGTGAATGTGCATCGCAACATACCAACCGAATTACCCGTGTTTGCCGGGGACCCGGCGGACTGGCCAATATTCATCGCGCATTATGAGTATACTACGGACAAATTCGGCTTTTCCAACTGGGAAAATATGTTGCGTTTGCAAAAGGCGCTGAAGGGTCCCGCTCTAGAGGCAGTGCGTAGCCGTTTACTTTTGCCGGAAGTGGTACCGCAAGTGATAGCAACGCTGCGCTCACGTTATGGTCGGCCAACGCATCTCATCTCGGCGTTAATCGAGAAAGTGCGTAGGATGGCTGCACCCTGCATGGAGAAGCCCGACACCATCGTGGCGTTCGGTGAAGCGGTGCAAAGCATGGTGGACCATATGAAGGCCGCTGGACGAGAGGCGCATCTGACTAACCCGTTGCTGCTACAGGAGATCGTGGACAAGCTACCGATGACCGAGAAATATAATTGGGTGCGATTTGTACGGCACATCGACGAACCAGACCTCCGGATGTTTGCAGAGTACATGGCCGAGTTGCAGAGCGCTGCGGAGACGTTAACCAACCGGGAGTTACCATCGTGGAAGGCGGCGGAAAGGAAGAAGCCCAGCACCAAGGCTTATGTGCACGCACATGTCGATCATCAGGAATCAACAACATCTGGGAATAACTCAACGCAGGTAGGGAAATCATTGCGTTGTTTTATTTGCGATAAAAGGGGACACGATGTGGGAAAATGTTTTGAGTTTGTAGCAATGTCGGTTAAGGAACGGTGGAATAAGGCTCGTGCACATTCTTTGTGCTTCGGCTGCCTGGGCAAGCACAACTGGCGGACGTGCCGCAACAGGCCAGTGTGTGGCAAAGAAGGGTGTACGTACCGACATCATGCGTTGCTGCACGGAGTGGAGGAGTCTCGGCGAGTCAGCAATGAGATCGGCGCTTCGGAACCCGGGGTTGGAAGGAACAATGGTGGTGCTATTGCGGAAAGCAACCATCATCAGTACGCATCGTCTTCGTCGAAGGCACTCTTCCGGATTGTGCCTGTCACCGTGTATGGTCCGGCTGGAGCGGTGGCAACGTTTGCCTTTTTGGATGAAGGTTCATCCATGACGTTGGTTGACGAGGATTTGGCAGAGAAATTAGGTGTCAAGGGTGTGGTGGAGCCTCTTTGCATTCGTTGGACCGGCAATACAACAAGGGTCGAGGCTGGGTCCAGACGCGTAAATCTCGAGGTGGGTCCGATTGGTTCTACAAGGCGTTTTGCGGTCAATTCGGTACGTACGGTTCCAGCCATGAACCTACCGCGGCAATCCTTCGTACAGGACGAAGGGAGGTGGGAACATCTGAAGCAGCTGCCGATACAGGAATATAAGGATGCGGAACCCAAGATGCTTATTGGGTTAGACAACCTGAGGCTGACGGTTCCCCTCAGGACGGTAGAGGGCGGAGATGGTGATCCAATCGCAGTCAAAACGCGTTTAGGATGGTGTATCTACGGGAAGCCGACGAACCAGGGGGGTGATAGACTACTGCACATCTGCGAGTGCAATAGCCCAAACAATCTTCACGACGCGATTGGCAAATTCTACGAACTGGAGCAAATGGGGGTGGCGTACACACACGTTCAGGATGACCCGGATACCCAACGTGCTCAACATCTATTGGAGGTTACCACGGTTCGTGTTGGAAGACGTTTCGAGTCGGGTTTATTGTGGAAGGTGGATCATTCAGAGCTTCCTTCAAGCCTCGCTATGGCGAAACGTAGGTTCGATTGTTTGGAGAAAAGGATGGAACGAGATGGTCAGCTCAAGCTGCAGGTACACCGTCAGATTCGCGAGCTGCTGGACAAACAGTATGTGCACAAGGCAACGAAACAGGAACTGTCGGAGGCTAACCCGAAACGGATTTGGTATTTACCAATAGGAGTGGTTACTAACCCAAACAAACCTGGAAAGGTGCGTTTGATTTGGGACGCTGCAGCTAAGGCACATGGCACATCACTTAACGACATGCTGCTTAAGGGTCCTGACGAGGTTATGTCTTTACTTGGAGTACTATTCCGTTTTCGTCTGTATGCAGTGGCGGTGTGTGCAGACGTAAAGGAGATGTTTCTACAGATAAGAGTGCGGAGAGAGGACAAGCATGCACAGCGCTTCTTATGGCGGTACAATCCTTCGGACGAGCTGGATACCTACATCGTGGACGTTGTGACATTTGGCTCTACATGTTCACCCGCGACAGCGCAGTATGTCAAGAACCGGAACGCGAAAGAGCATGCCGAGAAATTCCCACGTGCGGTTGAGGGAATCCTTGAGAGCACATATGTGGACGATTTCTTAGACAGCTTTGGGACGACGGAGGAGGCGTGTCGAGTGTCTAACGAGGTCCGGAAAGTATTCAGCAATGGCGGATTCGAGCTAAGGAATTGGAGCTCGAATAGTGCAGAGGTAATTAAACACCTCGGTGAGCAGAACAGCGGAAACATCAAATATTTATCAACCATGGGGGATGATATCGAACGCGTATTAGGAATGCGTTGGCATCCTGCATCCGATACATTGGGATTCTGCACACGGGCGTGTACGGTGATAGCTGACTTCCTAAAGGCAGAGCGGATTCCAACGAAGAGAGAGGTATTACGATGTGTGATGTCATTGTATGATCCTCTTGGGTTGTTGGCGATATTCGTGATTCACGGCAAAATCCTGATACAAGATCTATGGCGAACCGGCACGCAGTGGGATGAAGAAATAAATGGCATCCAATACAGCGAATGGCGCAGATGGATAGAACTTCTCCCAACGATTGGCGACATACGCATTCCGCGTTGTTACTTTACCGAAGCATCGAAGAAAACGTACGAGAATGCCGAATGGCATGTGTTCGTCGATGCCAGCCAGCACGCATATGCATGCGCTCTTTATCTTCGCACGATCGATGAGTCCGGTGAACCGCAGTGCACCCTGGTTGGAGGAAAGGCTAAGGTGGCACCATTAAAGCCCCTTACGATACCGAAGCTAGAACTCCAAGGTTGCGTGTTAGGCGCACGGTTCTTGCGCTACACGCAGGAACACCATCCAATTCGTGTGACACGACGAGTGCTCTGGACTGATAGCACGGTCGCTCTGTCATGGATAAGAGCGGATCCCCGAAACTACAAACCCTTCGTTGCCCATAGAGTAGTCGAGATTCTGGAGAGCACGGCAGTGGATGAGTGGCGATGGGTGCCGACAGACCACAACCCAGCGGATGAGGCAACGAAGTGGAAGGGTAGGCCGAACTTCGACTACGACGGAATCTGGTTTAAAGGGCCGGAATTCTTGCTGAACGGAGAGGACGACTGGCCGCAACAAAGATCGACCGACACAGGCACGGGAGAAGAAATACGGCGGGTAAATCTTCACACCGAGGGCCCTGATACCAGACTGTTACTCATACCTTATGAACGGTTTAGCAGGCTGGAGAGACTGCAACGGACAATTGGGTGGCTTGTGCGTTATGTAGGCAACCTGGACAAGAAGAGGAGAAGCGAGTCAGTTCTGGGAGGAGTTCTCAGCCACGAGGAACTCTATAAGGCTAACATCATCTTGTGGAAACAGACCCAGTGGACATTCTACTCGGAGGAAATTCGTGTCCTGAGCACCCAAAATGGCGATGAGGTACCCCGCGGGACGGTAGCTAAACAAAGCCGTATATACAAGCTATTGCCATTTCTGGATGAAGAAGGCGTTTTACGGATGCGAGGAAGAATAGGAGAAGCGGCGGAAGTACCCTATTCCGCAAAGTATCCAGTAATTCTACCGGGGAACTCTAAATTGGCTGAGCTAATAGTGGAGCGTTATCATCGAGTCTTTCGCCACGCCAATAACGAAACAGTAGTGAACGAGGTACGACAACAGTTCCAGATCCCGAGGCTGCGAGCGTTGGTTGCGAAAACGGTGAGGAATTGTGTGTTCTGTGCAATCCGGCGGGCACTACCACAAGTACCACCAATGGCACCGCTACCAAAGGAGAGACTGGCACCGTTCGTCAGGGCGTTTACCTTCGTTGGACTCGACTACTTTGGCCCGGTATTGGTAAAGAGAGGAAGGTCGAATGAAAAGAGATGGGTTGCCGTATTCACCTGTTTGACCATACGAGCGATCCATTTGGAGGTAGTGCATAGCCTAGCGACAGAATCATGCATAATGGCGGTCAGGCGATTCGTGGCGAGGCGAGGTGCACCGATAGAAATCTTCAGTGACAACGGGACCAACTTCGTGGGCGCTAGCAGACAACTTCGGAAAGAAATCGAGCAGCGTAATGAAATCCTGGCAACGACTTTCACCAATGAGCACACCCGTTGGAACTTCAACCCGCCTGGTGCTCCCCATATGGGAGGCGCATGGGAGCGTATGGTACGCTCAGTGAAGGCTGCGATCAGCACGGTAATGGAGGTGAGGAATTTACCGAATGACGAGACATTCGAGACCATATTGTACGATGCTGAGGCCATGATCAACTCTAGACCGTTGACGTACGTACCGTTAGATCCGGAGAACCGAGAGGCGATTACACCAAATCACTTCCTGTTGGGAAGTTCTTCGGGAGTTAAACAACGGCCGGTACTACCCACTAACTATAGAGACAGCCTAAGGGGGAATTGGAAGTTAGCGCAACATATCCTAGATAGGATGTGGAGAAGGTGGATTAAGGAGTACCTTCCAGTAATCACGCGTCGATGTAAGTGGTTTGAAAATGTCCGAGAGGTAAGGACAGGGGATTTGGTACTGATAGTAGAAGGGACAATTAGGAACAACTGGAAGAGGGGTATGGTAGAAGGAGTTATTACAGGAGTTGATGGGCATGTGCGACAAGCGTGGGTTCGCACCACCACAGGAACGCTAAGAAGACCGGTAGCGAAACTAGCATTACTCGACATAAATACAGGGTGACCATACATAGTTGGTCACGGGCTGGGGGAATGTTAGGAAGGAAAATGACAGTTGGGGAACTGACGTACGAGGGACAGCTGTCAGAACAATGGTTGGGACAGGTAGCTGTCAAAGATGGGTCAACCCGGCAGTAGCGAGATAAACGGGGAATAGGTGGCACCTTTTTAAAGTTTTGGACGAAAATAAATAACTAAAACCATCACCAAGTATTCTCCGTGCTATTCATTTGGAAGTTGTGACAACAGGGACTTTTTTACGGTCAAGGCCGCAAGGCCGCATAACAAGACCTACCACTTTCAAAACTTTCTGTCGTTCCATCTATAAAAAAAATTGTAACAAACTACTTTTTTTCGTACTGACGGCCAGGCCCTATTCCTTAAAATCTAATCTAGATTTACAATTCATTAAACTTTTACCATATTTTCGGAGTACACATTTTCTTCTCCCTCAATTCAATTCAAGTGGATGTTGTTGCTGCCAGGTATGGTCCTCTCTATGACCGCAAAGGGGTTATTGCCTCTTTGGAGCAACATGCCGGGGACACTATCAACTGGCTCCCAAGAAAATCCCCTTTGTTGCGGATACTTTGTGATGATTCGCCACTCCCTGTCGTTGCAAGCATTTGGATGTTGTGGCTGGCGGCCCCAGCATTGGTAGTACGCACGAGCCCGAATGCCACTTCAACTTTATGAAGCTACAGTAGCATCTTACTCACAAGCTGCCAGTCACAACTACGCGTCGCCCCAGACATTCCGCCAACGACAAGGTCGCCAGTATCGACCTTAGATCTCCTAAACCAACTTTTATCGATTTTGGGGCCAAAATAACAAACTACAATCCGCTTATAGGACGATAGTGCGTACAATCTACAGGAAGGGAGAGTAACAAACAATTGTTATATCGACAATTTGGGAAAAAAACAACAGTACAAGAAATTAACCTTATTTCCAGTAAAAGCGGTAAGTCTTCTGGATACCACCGTGGCTGTGGAATCCGGAAGCCTGTAGATCACTTTCCATTGACCGGCGAAGGGTCGGGAAACACGTCTCCAACTGTAGATTCTCATCAAAACAATTATCAATGCTGACTGCTGCTCCACCGAATGAATTGTGCTCCCTCAGCCTGCTCTAGAGTTTCTATCGATTGGAACATACTGATGCAAGCTGTAGATGCCATCGTCCCAAACCATAACCAGAACTGTCTATCTTTCCTCTTACATGTTTTAAGTCATGTCATTTTATTGTAAAACCTGTTCGTTGTCGCTACGTGTGCCGATCTTTTTTAAGTTAACTTTTTTTTAAGTTGTTTTCAATAAACAATTTTTGTGAAATAAAGTTTTTGGAAGGATCTCTTTTCAAGATTTAGGAAAAGTCTGGCCTTCCCGACGTATGTTGGTTCTGCAAGTCAGTAGTATTTCTCCACTCTGCGTTGTAAGAATTAGGATAAATTATTGGCGGCTGAACTTTGGTTTGCAGTCCTAGCAAGTGCAGACCTTAACGAAGCGGTTAACGCCCGTCGTCACAACGAGGCTGATTCAAATAGATCTAACAACGTAACAAGGAATTACGCGAAAGTTCGGGATTGGTCATTCGTTCGCATGATCTGTTCACCTACGGTGGATGTTTGCATACGGTTTGTTCCCGTTCACAACATTAGCCTTTCTGTTAAAGTTGCTGATACTTTTTAATATATATTGTATCGTCATACGAAATAGAAATATTGAAATGTAAATAATATATAATTATATTTAACTTAAGCTTTGCCCATAATTAGTTCAAAATTTCCCACTGTGCAGCATTAGCATGTTGTAGGCATCATCGTAATCCCAAGGGGCGTGTGGGGAAAATAATTTTTCGCGACCGTTTTTCCGACCTGCTTCTTACTTACTTTTCACGCTCAATCCCATCGAAAGATCAATTTAAATATTGCCCTCGGTTCGAGCGTACCAGCCGCAGTTTGCCGCAAGCAAAGTGTGACAAAATTTTGCAAAGGTGTTCCCGAGCAATGCTGGCCACGCACAAAATGTATAACAGAGGATAGAGACAAGCAACAGTACAGAGAAGAAGAAAAAAAAACGGCAAACATAAATGAACAAGAGAAATTAGCATAATTTTGCATATTTTCCTTTCCGCTGCCGTTTCTCTACTCCCCGAAACGCACGATAAGCTGACCCTTGTACGTTGTCGTATTTTGGAAAATGCTCG
Source organism: Anopheles maculipalpis (assembly GCF_943734695.1). Taxonomy (NCBI): domain Eukaryota; kingdom Metazoa; phylum Arthropoda; class Insecta; order Diptera; family Culicidae; genus Anopheles; species Anopheles maculipalpis. The sequence goes on from NC_064872.1 coordinate 26,427,833, forward strand.
TTCGTGAACAATACAAGTACAAAAAGGGGAAAACAAAAAAAATGTAACCCCGTTGACGAAGGATTCGTGCTGATCCTGATGAGCTCATCGAACAGATCGCGGTTTGGATGCTGTGTGCCTCGTGTGTGTGTGTGTGACCCTTTCTCGACTCAAATGACACCCGAAAAAAAAGTGGTGATGCTGCGCAGTGACGACATCAAACAAAAAATTCAAATTTCATCCGTTAAGGTAAGGATGGGTAAAATCATAATTTGGCAGTGACCCTGGTGAAAAAATACGCACAACAGGGATTGATAGTTTATCTTAATTTTTACGCTACCATGATGCCCTTTTTTTGTAGAAATTTATGCAAGCGGTAAAAATGTTCCTCATCAGTGTGCACTTTCAACAAAGGATCATACAAATCAGTTGCGTTTTCAAAATCTGCAAGGACACAAATCAATTTCACCCAATACATCTAGCCAAATGCAAATGAGACTCGTACGCTGCGCACGACATATGACACATTCTTTATGCTCCTAGCGCACTTTTCACTTTAATACGCTTATTACCATATTGGGCCCTTGTACCGCCAAAAACTGTCGGCTGCGCTGCTTATGCAAATGAGCATCCGTGCGGGACATTTGCATCGCGGATGCCGATTGTTCCGTGTTGGATTTACGGCATTACATGATGCAGTTTGCTCTCGCTGTCGATCATTAATCGTAACGACAATAAAATCACAAAAAAAACGCCGGTAGAGCCGTCTGTGTGCATATCTTTCGGTTCGGTTCGTTACTTCTTTTCCATTTTTAATCACCACCGATTAATGCGATTTGGTGGCGATGGTGATTGATTTTGCATATTTGGCGACATTGTATTGCGGCGCGTTCGTTTGCAATTTTTCCTCCGTTTAATAAACGAACATGTGTCTTTGGTAGTGTACACACACATTCACATACAAAATCATTTTTAATCATTCGCAATAGTAGAAAAAAAGGGGAACACAAAGCTCGATTCCTTCAAAATCGCATCGAATATGGAAACTTCAAATTAGCAAAGTATTTATGTTACTTTTCTATTCCGTGAATTAATCGTCTCCCTTGTCGTGGTATTGGTAGCGGTAGTTCGGTGCTTCAGCAGCTGGTATTTGTATGACGGTTTTTGGACGTTATTTTGTATTTCACCACACCACAAAACATTGTGTAGCACAAGGCTAGTGGCAAGCGCGGAATATTAACGGCTGAATTAAGATTCCGATTTTAGATGATGGCATTGTTTAGCTTTGCTTAGATGGTGGTATTTCTTACCGTTTTTGGCGTTTGGTTAGCTACGATGGTTAACCACCAGCGAAGTTTTGGTATAGAAATTTGTCCCTCCATGTCATATCTAACTTCCAAATAGTTGCAAGTTCAAAACAAAAAGCTGGGTGAAATCTTAGCGTGATGTTGAAATTGATTTGTTATTTTTTTTATATTTCTATTTGATTTACTTGTTAAGAGAACTTCAGCTCTTTGCCAACATATTTGCCAATATAAAATAATTGCTTTGTTGGATCAAACTAGAACGCTCATTATTTTAATTTTGAAAATTTGTCATTTAATCTTCGCCCGAGGGTAGTTCCGGGTATTTTCATGAACAAGTATGGTCATTTAGACCAAATAAGCCAGTACTACACTGATGGATCATCCTCTGAGGAGGGCACTGGCTTCGGTGTTTTCAGATAGTCCACCGAAGCATTTTTCAAATTGAGGCAGCCATGTAGTGTCTACACCGCAGAGCTAGCCGCAATATTTTACGCACTATCGATGATAGCAGCGAGACCTTCGGACCAGTACTTCATCTTCACTGATAGCCTTAGTGCTATTGAAGCTCTGAGATCTCCGAAGGCTGTTAAGAGTCAGGATTTCCTCACCATAAAAATCATTGAACTGCTTGGCTCAATGTTCGAAAATGCGTATAAGATCTCGCTAATTTGGGTCCCTTCTCATTGTGGAATTCCCGGCAATGAGAAGGCAGACTCATTGGCCAAAACAGGCGTCCAAGAAGGCGCTTTTTACGACCGACCTATCTTGGCCCAGGAGTTCCTTCGTTTTCCACAGCAACTTTTCCTGTCTCGCTGGCAGAGCATGTGGGAGGCGGATGAACTCGGGCGTTTTCTCTTCTCGATCTCTCCGCAAGTGTCCCTGCGGCCTTGGTTCGATGGGCTCTCTGTAGACCGGGCATTCATACGAATGATGTCTCGACTGATGTCGAATCATTTTGCGTTGAATGCTCATCTACAGCGTATAACTCTGGCTCAGACAAAAGTATGTGGCTGCGGTAACGGATTCCACGATGTGGATCACCTTCTGTGGTCCTGCGTGGAATTTGAAACCGCAAGACCCTCCTTGATGAGCGCAGTCGAGAATATCGGCAGACGACCGGGTACAGAAATTAGAGAAGTGTTGGCTACCAGTGACCTCCCCTACATGAGGATCATTTACCGATTCGCCAGAGACAACGGTCTTGTCCTATGATTCCACATCCCTAGTATCCTTCCAATCCTTATTCGTATTCCCCAATTCCTTTTTTGTTAAATGTTGTGTTGTCTATGTTTAAGTGTATTTTTTGTAGTGCCACGGGTGATCCGATGACTGGGCAACAGCACTCGAGGGTGATTCCAACACTGCCGTAAAAGGGAGGCAGGCGTTGTTCAAAGTGCAGTGTTCCCCACTCCAGTCCAGTTTTGGCACATTGAGTTTGACAGTGTTGGCGTCGGGTTCGGGGTGTTTGGCGGGCCCAGTCTCGGGAGTAGTGAAGTCGCTTTCGCTGCTGCGGGATAGAGCTTGTCGATCATCCTTTGATTGGACGTTGAGTAGATTGAGCTTGGAATTTCATTGCTGGAATGCACTGGAGAGCACTGTACGCAGACAAATAAATGTTCGTGCTGTCTTAACGATGTCTATTTGTTCGTTACAGTCCAGACCATATCGTAAAGATCAACAATAGAACGGCCACAACACCACCGGAATTGGGATATAATGAACCTCCATCATCACATAGACACAACAATAGTCCTGGACCATCAAAACGCACAACATCCACCAATAGATCATCACCATCATCATCATCATCATCATCATCATCATCATCATCATCATCATCATCACCATCATCATCATCACCATCACCACAACCATAACCGAGTATGCCCGGGATAAGGCAAAGAATAAGGAGGAAATGCCTTATCAATATAATTGTACTTTTTTTTTCAACACAAGTGGTGTTGACAATACGGCACTGGACCGTCATATTCAATTGTAAATAAATAAATAATTTGTCATTTAAAAGATTTTTTTAAATTGCAAAAACAGTTTTATCACAAGGAGCGGACCCGGTCCTTTGAACCCTGGTCGATCCTGCCAAATGAAGAACAGGGCCGCTGTCGACCACCCCAGAAATAAAAAGTATATTCACGAATTTTTACTGTGAAGAAAGCTTTAGCATTGTTTATTGAATCCAATCGAAGTGACGTCAGTTGTACGATGCAATCTTATTATGCTGCATATGAGTAGTAATATCCTTGCTTAGGTTGAACACGTGGACGAGGACTGGGCTGTGGCGTTCCTGTTGTTTCTTGTTGCTCGACTTTTTCAGCTTTACCGGCCACGGCGACGCTGAACACCGCAAAGAGGGCAAGCAGTACGATTGCAAAGGTGAACTTCATGTTGACGGCTCTGATAGCTTATGTCTGGTTATCAAGTTTGTCGCGAATTTATATAGCGATTCAACAATGACTTCTTTCTTCAGTATAATGCGCAGAGCCGGATGAAGCATCAGCACCTCAAAGTCTGTGATATTGTGCAGCAGACCTAGAGTAGAATGTGTATCTTTATGAGACGAGTGAGAGTTTCAATCAATTCCCAGAATATACCTTTCATGTTTATGTTTCTTATTTGTACAGCTTTACTAGCTGGCAATTAGAGCAAGCTTTCAACATGAATGAGAAAGGCTAGTTTCTAATCCTTTCTATGGGGTTTGAGAAGACAGAAGCCAGAAGTTATATATTTATATTATTGGAAGTCTGTTTAACATTGTTTGACACAAGTTTAATTCTTGGTGTCCATTGCTTGACCATTGAATCAACCGAGCAATTGATTCCAACTGAACAAGTTACTGAAACTTGTAATACCAAATCCTTGATGGAAGCTCCAGTGGATTTCTCTCAATACAATCACGCTCGATTGATTTTAGTAAAATAGTGTTTTTTCTTGTTTTGAAATGCGGCCACCAATTGTATTAAAAAGGAACGAAAACTAGTGTCTTTGTCAAAAACTACGATCACTCTCGGAGTATTCGAATCCTAACTTTAGCGTGCTTCGTTTCTCGTATTAATATGGATTATAGACTAAATAATAACCAGGGACATTCAATTTGACAATTAGTGGTTATCTATTCATGCCCGATCGGCCGGTGAGCGAACTATTTGGTTTTCAACTTATATGGCGATCAAGTGCGATAACTGAAGCTTTATTCAACGGACATAAAGGTTCAGTTATCGCCGAGAGTAGAGAAGTCTTGGCATATAGCACTGGGCATTGAAAATTGGCACACCGACGAAAAAGCAGATCATTTTGCAGTCGAACAAATCAATTGTTCAAATGTATGTTTAGGTTCACTTTTCAAGCTTGTTCTTGGTGTGTAGAAACCGCCTTAAGCTTAAATGGTCAACGCCTTGATTCGATCCCCGTACGATCAGTCACTTGTATGATCTTCTGACAAAAACTTGTGTAACGTTCCTGGACAATGTATTTATGAATGCATCCGTCAAGTATAGGAAGCTCTAGACAATTAAATCGTCAAAGTGGGAAGGACTTGTAACTTAGCTTCAATAACACAAAACAACACGAAAATCAACACAAACCAAGTTTTGCCAAATTCAACCAATTAGTTAATAGAGAATCTTATTATTGGGAAGAGAAGGCATCTTCTTCTTGGCTTGACGATCTGCTTGATCATGCTGGACGACCATTAAATGGCTTGCTAGGCTCATTAATGTTACCCAGTTAGATAGTCAGCCCTAACAACGGAGGAACGGTCCGGATGGGATTTGAACCCCGGTCGATCCTGCCAAATGAAGAACAGGGCCGCTGTCGACTACCCCAGAAATAAAAAATATTTATTTATTTACAATTGATTATGACGGACCAAGAAATAAAAAATATATACACGAATTTTTACTGTGAAGAAAGCTTTAGCATTGTTTATTGAATCCAATCGAAGTGACGTCAGTTGTACGATGCAATCTTATTATGCTGCATATGAGTAGTAATATCCTTGCTTAGGTTGAACACGTGGACGAGGACTGGACTGTGGCGTTCCTGTTGTTTCTTGTTGCTCGACTTTTTCAGCTTTACCGGCCACGGCGACGCTGAACACCGCAAAGAGGGCAAGCAGTACGATTGCAAAGGTGAACTTCATGTTGACGGCTCTGATAGCTTATGTCTGGTTATCAAGTTTGTCGCGAATTTATATAGCGATTCAACAATGACTTCTTTCTTCAGTATAATGCGCAGAGCCGGATGAAGCATCAGCACCTCAAAGTCTGTGATATTGTGCAGCAGACCTAGAGTAGAATGTGTATCTTTATGAGACGAGTGAGAGTTTCAATCAATTCCCAGAATATACCTTTCATGTTTATGTTTCTTATTTGTACAGCTTTACTAGCTGGCAATTAGAGCAAGCTTTCAACATGAATGAGAAAGGCTAGTTTCTAATCCTTTCTATGGGGTTTGAGAAGACAGAAGCCAGAAGTTATATATTTATATTATTGGAAGTCTGTTTAACATTGTTTGACACAAGTTTAATTCTTGGTGTCCATTGCTTGACCATTGAATCAACCGAGCAATTGATTCCAACTGAACAAGTTACTGAAACTTGTAATACCAAATCCTTGATGGAAGCTCCAGTGGATTTCTCTCAATACAATCACGCTCGATTGATTTTAGTAAAATAGTGTTTTTTCTTGTTTTGAAATGCGGCCACCAATTGTATTAAAAAGGAACGAAAACTAGTGTCTTTGTCAAAAACTACGATCACTCTCGGAGTATTCGAATCCTAACTTTAGCGTGCTTCGTTTCTCGTATTAATATGGATTATAGACTAAATAATAACCAGGGACATTCAATTTGACAATTAGTGGTTATCTATTCATGCCCGATCGGCCGGTGAGCGAACTATTTGGTTTTCAACTTATATGGCGATCAAGTGCGATAACTGAAGCTTTATTCAACGGACATAAAGGTTCAGTTATCGCCGAGAGTAGAGAAGTCTTGGCATATAGCACTGGGCATTGAAAATTGGCACACCGACGAAAAAGCAGATCATTTTGCAGTCGAACAAATCAATTGTTCAAATGTATGTTTAGGTTCACTTTTCAAGCTTGTTCTTGGTGTGTAGAAACCGCCTTAAGCTTAAATGGTCAACGCCTTGATTCGATCCCCGTACGATCAGTCACTTGTATGATCTTCTGACAAAAACTTGTGTAACGTTCCTGGACAATGTATTTATGAATGCATCCGTCAAGTATAGGAAGCTCTAGACAATTAAATCGTCAAAGTGGGAAGGACTTGTAACTTAGCTTCAATAACACAAAACAACACGAAAATCAACACAAACCAAGTTTTGCCAAATTCAACCAATTAGTTAATAGAGAATCTTATTATTGGGAAGAGAAGGCATCTTCTTCTTGGCTTGACGATCTGCTTGATCATGCTGGACGACCATTAAATGGCTTGCTAGGCTCATTAATGTTACCCAGTTAGATAGTCAGCCCTAACAACGGAGGAACGGTCCGGATGGGATTTGAACCCCGGTCGATCCTGCCAAATGAAGAACAGGGCCGCTGTCGACTACCCCAGAAATAAAAAATATATACACGAATTTTTACTGTGAAGAAAGCTTTAGCATTGTTTATTGAATCCAATCGAAGTGACGTCAGTTGTACGATGCAATCTTATTATGCTGCATATGAGTAGTAATATCCTTGCTTAGGTTGAACACGTGGACGAGGACTGGACTGTGGCGTTCCTGTTGTTTCTTGTTGCTCGACTTTTTCAGCTTTACCGGCCACGGCGACGCTGAACACCGCAAAGAGGGCAAGCAGTACGATTGCAAAGGTGAACTTCATGTTGACGGCTCTGATAGCTTATGTCTGGTTATCAAGTTTGTCGCGAATTTATATAGCGATTCAACAATGACTTCTTTCTTCAGTATAATGCGCAGAGCCGGATGAAGCATCAGCACCTCAAAGTCTGTGATATTGTGCAGCAGACCTAGAGTAGAATGTGTATCTTTATGAGACGAGTGAGAGTTTCAATCAATTCCCAGAATATACCTTTCATGTTTATGTTTCTTATTTGTACAGCTTTACTAGCTGGCAATTAGAGCAAGCTTTCAACATGAATGAGAAAGGCTAGTTTCTAATCCTTTCTATGGGGTTTGAGAAGACAGAAGCCAGAAGTTATATATTTATATTATTGGAAGTCTGTTTAACATTGTTTGACACAAGTTTAATTCTTGGTGTCCATTGCTTGACCATTGAATCAACCGAGCAATTGATTCCAACTGAACAAGTTACTGAAACTTGTAATACCAAATCCTTGATGGAAGCTCCAGTGGATTTCTCTCAATACAATCACGCTCGATTGATTTTAGTAAAATAGTGTTTTTTCTTGTTTTGAAATGCGGCCACCAATTGTATTAAAAAGGAACGAAAACTAGTGTCTTTGTCAAAAACTACGATCACTCTCGGAGTATTCGAATCCTAACTTTAGCGTGCTTCGTTTCTCGTATTAATATGGATTATAGACTAAATAATAACCAGGGACATTCAATTTGACAATTAGTGGTTATCTATTCATGCCCGATCGGCCGGTGAGCGAACTATTTGGTTTTCAACTTATATGGCGATCAAGTGCGATAACTGAAGCTTTATTCAACGGACATAAAGGTTCAGTTATCGCCGAGAGTAGAGAAGTCTTGGCATATAGCACTGGGCATTGAAAATTGGCACACCGACGAAAAAGCAGATCATTTTGCAGTCGAACAAATCAATTGTTCAAATGTATGTTTAGGTTCACTTTTCAAGCTTGTTCTTGGTGTGTAGAAACCGCCTTAAGCTTAAATGGTCAACGCCTTGATTCGATCCCCGTACGATCAGTCACTTGTATGATCTTCTGACAAAAACTTGTGTAACGTTCCTGGACAATGTATTTATGAATGCATCCGTCAAGTATAGGAAGCTCTAGACAATTAAATCGTCAAAGTGGGAAGGACTTGTAACTTAGCTTCAATAACACAAAACAACACGAAAATCAACACAAACCAAGTTTTGCCAAATTCAACCAATTAGTTAATAGAGAATCTTATTATTGGGAAGAGAAGGCATCTTCTTCTTGGCTTGACGATCTGCTTGATCATGCTGGACGACCATTAAATGGCTTGCTAGGCTCATTAATGTTACCCAGTTAGATAGTCAGCCCTAACAACGGAGGAACGGTCCGGATGGGATTTGAACCCCGGTCGATCCTGCCAAATGAAGAACAGGGCCGCTGTCGACTACCCCAGAAATAAAAAATATATACACGAATTTTTACTGTGAAGAAAGCTTTAGCATTGTTTATTGAATCCAATCGAAGTGACGTCAGTTGTACGATGCAATCTTATTATGCTGCATATGAGTAGTAATATCCTTGCTTAGGTTGAACACGTGGACGAGGACTGGGCTGTGGCGTTCCTGTTGTTTCTTGTTGCTCGACTTTTTCAGCTTTACCGGCCACGGCGACGCTGAACACCGCAAAGAGGGCAAGCAGTACGATTGCAAAGGTGAACTTCATGTTGACGGCTCTGATAGCTTATGTCTGGTTATCAAGTTTGTCGCGAATTTATATAGCGATTCAACAATGACTTCTTTCTTCAGTATAATGCGCAGAGCCGGATGAAGCATCAGCACCTCAAAGTCTGTGATATTGTGCAGCAGACCTAGAGTAGAATGTGTATCTTTATGAGACGAGTGAGAGTTTCAATCAATTCCCAGAATATACCTTTCATGTTTATGTTTCTTATTTGTACAGCTTTACTAGCTGGCAATTAGAGCAAGCTTTCAACATGAATGAGAAAGGCTAGTTTCTAATCCTTTCTATGGGGTTTGAGAAGACAGAAGCCAGAAGTTATATATTTATATTATTGGAAGTCTGTTTAACATTGTTTGACACAAGTTTAATTCTTGGTGTCCATTGCTTGACCATTGAATCAACCGAGCAATTGATTCCAACTGAACAAGTTACTGAAACTTGTAATACCAAATCCTTGATGGAAGCTCCAGTGGATTTCTCTCAATACAATCACGCTCGATTGATTTTAGTAAAATAGTGTTTTTTCTTGTTTTGAAATGCGGCCACCAATTGTATTAAAAAGGAACGAAAACTAGTGTCTTTGTCAAAAACTACGATCACTCTCGGAGTATTCGAATCCTAACTTTAGCGTGCTTCGTTTCTCGTATTAATATGGATTATAGACTAAATAATAACCAGGGACATTCAATTTGACAATTAGTGGTTATCTATTCATGCCCGATCGGCCGGTGAGCGAACTATTTGGTTTTCAACTTATATGGCGATCAAGTGCGATAACTGAAGCTTTATTCAACGGACATAAAGGTTCAGTTATCGCCGAGAGTAGAGAAGTCTTGGCATATAGCACTGGGCATTGAAAATTGGCACACCGACGAAAAAGCAGATCATTTTGCAGTCGAACAAATCAATTGTTCAAATGTATGTTTAGGTTCACTTTTCAAGCTTGTTCTTGGTGTGTAGAAACCGCCTTAAGCTTAAATGGTCAACGCCTTGATTCGATCCCCGTACGATCAGTCACTTGTATGATCTTCTGACAAAAACTTGTGTAACGTTCCTGGACAATGTATTTATGAATGCATCCGTCAAGTATAGGAAGCTCTAGACAATTAAATCGTCAAAGTGGGAAGGACTTGTAACTTAGCTTCAATAACACAAAACAACACGAAAATCAACACAAACCAAGTTTTGCCAAATTCAACCAATTAGTTAATAGAGAATCTTATTATTGGGAAGAGAAGGCATCTTCTTCTTGGCTTGACGATCTGCTTGATCATGCTGGACGACCATTAAATGGCTTGCTAGGCTCATTAATGTTACCCAGTTAGATAGTCAGCCCTAACAACGGAGGAACGGTCCGGATGGGATTTGAACCCCGGTCGATCCTGCCAAATGAAGAACAGGGCCGCTGTCGACTACCCCAGAAATAAAAAATATATACACGAATTTTTACTGTGAAGAAAGCTTTAGCATTGTTTATTGAATCCAATCGAAGTGACGTCAGTTGTACGATGCAATCTTATTATGCTGCATATGAGTAGTAATATCCTTGCTTAGGTTGAACACGTGGACGAGGACTGGACTGTGGCGTTCCTGTTGTTTCTTGTTGCTCGACTTTTTCAGCTTTACCGGCCACGGCGACGCTGAACACCGCAAAGAGGGCAAGCAGTACGATTGCAAAGGTGAACTTCATGTTGACGGCTCTGATAGCTTATGTCTGGTTATCAAGTTTGTCACGAATTTATATAGCGATTCAACAATGACTTCTTTCTTCAGTATAATGCGCAGAGCCGGATGAAGCATCAGCACCTCAAAGTCTGTGATATTGTGCAGCAGACCTAGAGTAGAATGTGTATCTTTATGAGACGAGTGAGAGTTTCAATCAATTCCCAGAATATACCTTTCATGTTTATGTTTCTTATTTGTACAGCTTTACTAGCTGGCAATTAGAGCAAGCTTTCAACATGAATGAGAAAGGCTAGTTTCTAATCCTTTCTATGGGGTTTGAGAAGACAGAAGCCAGAAGTTATATATTTATATTATTGGAAGTCTGTTTAACATTGTTTGACACAAGTTTAATTCTTGGTGTCCATTGCTTGACCATTGAATCAACCGAGCAATTGATTCCAACTGAACAAGTTACTGAAACTTGTAATACCAAATCCTTGATGGAAGCTCCAGTGGATTTCTCTCAATACAATCACGCTCGATTGATTTTAGTAAAATAGTGTTTTTTCTTGTTTTGAAATGCGGCCACCAATTGTATTAAAAAGGAACGAAAACTAGTGTCTTTGTCAAAAACTACGATCACTCTCGGAGTATTCGAATCCTAACTTTAGCGTGCTTCGTTTCTCGTATTAATATGGATTATAGACTAAATAATAACCAGGGACATTCAATTTGACAATTAGTGGTTATCTATTCATGCCCGATCGGCCGGTGAGCGAACTATTTGGTTTTCAACTTATATGGCGATCAAGTGCGATAACTGAAGCTTTATTCAACGGACATAAAGGTTCAGTTATCGCCGAGAGTAGAGAAGTCTTGGCATATAGCACTGGGCATTGAAAATTGGCACACCGACGAAAAAGCAGATCATTTTGCAGTCGAACAAATCAATTGTTCAAATGTATGTTTAGGTTCACTTTTCAAGCTTGTTCTTGGTGTGTAGAAACCGCCTTAAGCTTAAATGGTCAACGCCTTGATTCGATCCCCGTACGATCAGTCACTTGTATGATCTTCTGACAAAAACTTGTGTAACGTTCCTGGACAATGTATTTATGAATGCATCCGTCAAGTATAGGAAGCTCTAGACAATTAAATCGTCAAAGTGGGAAGGACTTGTAACTTAGCTTCAATAACACAAAACAACACGAAAATCAACACAAACCAAGTTTTGCCAAATTCAACCAATTAGTTAATAGAGAATCTTATTATTGGGAAGAGAAGGCATCTTCTTCTTGGCTTGACGATCTGCTTGATCATGCTGGACGACCATTAAATGGCTTGCTAGGCTCATTAATGTTACCCAGTTAGATAGTCAGCCCTAACAACGGAGGAACGGTCCGGATGGGATTTGAACCCCGGTCGATCCTGCCAAATGAAGAACAGGGCCGCTGTCGACTACCCCAGAAATAAAAAATATATACACGAATTTTTACTGTGAAGAAAGCTTTAGCATTGTTTATTGAATCCAATCGAAGTGACGTCAGTTGTACGATGCAATCTTATTATGCTGCATATGAGTAGTAATATCCTTGCTTAGGTTGAACACGTGGACGAGGACTGGACTGTGGCGTTCCTGTTGTTTCTTGTTGCTCGACTTTTTCAGCTTTACCGGCCACGGCGACGCTGAACACCGCAAAGAGGGCAAGCAGTACGATTGCAAAGGTGAACTTCATGTTGACGGCTCTGATAGCTTATGTCTGGTTATCAAGTTTGTCACGAATTTATATAGCGATTCAACAATGACTTCTTTCTTCAGTATAATGCGCAGAGCCGGATGAAGCATCAGCACCTCAAAGTCTGTGATATTGTGCAGCAGACCTAGAGTAGAATGTGTATCTTTATGAGACGAGTGAGAGTTTCAATCAATTCCCAGAATATACCTTTCATGTTTATGTTTCTTATTTGTACAGCTTTACTAGCTGGCAATTAGAGCAAGCTTTCAACATGAATGAGAAAGGCTAGTTTCTAATCCTTTCTATGGGGTTTGAGAAGACAGAAGCCAGAAGTTATATATTTATATTATTGGAAGTCTGTTTAACATTGTTTGACACAAGTTTAATTCTTGGTGTCCATTGCTTGACCATTGAATCAACCGAGCAATTGATTCCAACTGAACAAGTTACTGAAACTTGTAATACCAAATCCTTGATGGAAGCTCCAGTGGATTTCTCTCAATACAATCACGCTCGATTGATTTTAGTAAAATAGTGTTTTTTCTTGTTTTGAAATGCGGCCACCAATTGTATTAAAAAGGAACGAAAACTAGTGTCTTTGTCAAAAACTACGATCACTCTCGGAGTATTCGAATCCTAACTTTAGCGTGCTTCGTTTCTCGTATTAATATGGATTATAGACTAAATAATAACCAGGGACATTCAATTTGACAATTAGTGGTTATCTATTCATGCCCGATCGGCCGGTGAGCGAACTATTTGGTTTTCAACTTATATGGCGATCAAGTGCGATAACTGAAGCTTTATTCAACGGACATAAAGGTTCAGTTATCGCCGAGAGTAGAGAAGTCTTGGCATATAGCACTGGGCATTGAAAATTGGCACACCGACGAAAAAGCAGATCATTTTGCAGTCGAACAAATCAATTGTTCAAATGTATGTTTAGGTTCACTTTTCAAGCTTGTTCTTGGTGTGTAGAAACCGCCTTAAGCTTAAATGGTCAACGCCTTGATTCGATCCCCGTACGATCAGTCACTTGTATGATCTTCTGACAAAAACTTGTGTAACGTTCCTGGACAATGTATTTATGAATGCATCCGTCAAGTATAGGAAGCTCTAGACAATTAAATCGTCAAAGTGGGAAGGACTTGTAACTTAGCTTCAATAACACAAAACAACACGAAAATCAACACAAACCAAGTTTTGCCAAATTCAACCAATTAGTTAATAGAGAATCTTATTATTGGGAAGAGAAGGCATCTTCTTCTTGGCTTGACGATCTGCTTGATCATGCTGGACGACCATTAAATGGCTTGCTAGGCTCATTAATGTTACCCAGTTAGATAGTCAGCCCTAACAACGGAGGAACGGTCCGGATGGGATTTGAACCCCGGTCGATCCTGCCAAATGAAGAACAGGGCCGCTGTCGACTACCCCAGAAATAAAAAATATTTATTTATTTACAATTGATTATGACGGACCAAGAAATAAAAAATATATACACGAATTTTTACTGTGAAGAAAGCTTTAGCATTGTTTATTGAATCCAATCGAAGTGACGTCAGTTGTACGATGCAATCTTATTATGCTGCATATGAGTAGTAATATCCTTGCTTAGGTTGAACACGTGGACGAGGACTGGACTGTGGCGTTCCTGTTGTTTCTTGTTGCTCGACTTTTTCAGCTTTACCGGCCACGGCGACGCTGAACACCGCAAAGAGGGCAAGCAGTACGATTGCAAAGGTGAACTTCATGTTGACGGCTCTGATAGCTTATGTCTGGTTATCAAGTTTGTCGCGAATTTATATAGCGATTCAACAATGACTTCTTTCTTCAGTATAATGCGCAGAGCCGGATGAAGCATCAGCACCTCAAAGTCTGTGATATTGTGCAGCAGACCTAGAGTAGAATGTGTATCTTTATGAGACGAGTGAGAGTTTCAATCAATTCCCAGAATATACCTTTCATGTTTATGTTTCTTATTTGTACAGCTTTACTAGCTGGCAATTAGAGCAAGCTTTCAACATGAATGAGAAAGGCTAGTTTCTAATCCTTTCTATGGGGTTTGAGAAGACAGAAGCCAGAAGTTATATATTTATATTATTGGAAGTCTGTTTAACATTGTTTGACACAAGTTTAATTCTTGGTGTCCATTGCTTGACCATTGAATCAACCGAGCAATTGATTCCAACTGAACAAGTTACTGAAACTTGTAATACCAAATCCTTGATGGAAGCTCCAGTGGATTTCTCTCAATACAATCACGCTCGATTGATTTTAGTAAAATAGTGTTTTTTCTTGTTTTGAAATGCGGCCACCAATTGTATTAAAAAGGAACGAAAACTAGTGTCTTTGTCAAAAACTACGATCACTCTCGGAGTATTCGAATCCTAACTTTAGCGTGCTTCGTTTCTCGTATTAATATGGATTATAGACTAAATAATAACCAGGGACATTCAATTTGACAATTAGTGGTTATCTATTCATGCCCGATCGGCCGGTGAGCGAACTATTTGGTTTTCAACTTATATGGCGATCAAGTGCGATAACTGAAGCTTTATTCAACGGACATAAAGGTTCAGTTATCGCCGAGAGTAGAGAAGTCTTGGCATATAGCACTGGGCATTGAAAATTGGCACACCGACGAAAAAGCAGATCATTTTGCAGTCGAACAAATCAATTGTTCAAATGTATGTTTAGGTTCACTTTTCAAGCTTGTTCTTGGTGTGTAGAAACCGCCTTAAGCTTAAATGGTCAACGCCTTGATTCGATCCCCGTACGATCAGTCACTTGTATGATCTTCTGACAAAAACTTGTGTAACGTTCCTGGACAATGTATTTATGAATGCATCCGTCAAGTATAGGAAGCTCTAGACAATTAAATCGTCAAAGTGGGAAGGACTTGTAACTTAGCTTCAATAACACAAAACAACACGAAAATCAACACAAACCAAGTTTTGCCAAATTCAACCAATTAGTTAATAGAGAATCTTATTATTGGGAAGAGAAGGCATCTTCTTCTTGGCTTGACGATCTGCTTGATCATGCTGGACGACCATTAAATGGCTTGCTAGGCTCATTAATGTTACCCAGTTAGATAGTCAGCCCTAACAACGGAGGAACGGTCCGGATGGGATTTGAACCCCGGTCGATCCTGCCAAATGAAGAACAGGGCCGCTGTCGACTACCCCAGAAATAAAAAATATATACACGAATTTTTACTGTGAAGAAAGCTTTAGCATTGTTTATTGAATCCAATCGAAGTGACGTCAGTTGTACGATGCAATCTTATTATGCTGCATATGAGTAGTAATATCCTTGCTTAGGTTGAACACGTGGACGAGGACTGGACTGTGGCGTTCCTGTTGTTTCTTGTTGCTCGACTTTTTCAGCTTTACCGGCCACGGCGACGCTGAACACCGCAAAGAGGGCAAGCAGTACGATTGCAAAGGTGAACTTCATGTTGACGGCTCTGATAGCTTATGTCTGGTTATCAAGTTTGTCGCGAATTTATATAGCGATTCAACAATGACTTCTTTCTTCAGTATAATGCGCAGAGCCGGATGAAGCATCAGCACCTCAAAGTCTGTGATATTGTGCAGCAGACCTAGAGTAGAATGTGTATCTTTATGAGACGAGTGAGAGTTTCAATCAATTCCCAGAATATACCTTTCATGTTTATGTTTCTTATTTGTACAGCTTTACTAGCTGGCAATTAGAGCAAGCTTTCAACATGAATGAGAAAGGCTAGTTTCTAATCCTTTCTATGGGGTTTGAGAAGACAGAAGCCAGAAGTTATATATTTATATTATTGGAAGTCTGTTTAACATTGTTTGACACAAGTTTAATTCTTGGTGTCCATTGCTTGACCATTGAATCAACCGAGCAATTGATTCCAACTGAACAAGTTACTGAAACTTGTAATACCAAATCCTTGATGGAAGCTCCAGTGGATTTCTCTCAATACAATCACGCTCGATTGATTTTAGTAAAATAGTGTTTTTTCTTGTTTTGAAATGCGGCCACCAATTGTATTAAAAAGGAACGAAAACTAGTGTCTTTGTCAAAAACTACGATCACTCTCGGAGTATTCGAATCCTAACTTTAGCGTGCTTCGTTTCTCGTATTAATATGGATTATAGACTAAATAATAACCAGGGACATTCAATTTGACAATTAGTGGTTATCTATTCATGCCCGATCGGCCGGTGAGCGAACTATTTGGTTTTCAACTTATATGGCGATCAAGTGCGATAACTGAAGCTTTATTCAACGGACATAAAGGTTCAGTTATCGCCGAGAGTAGAGAAGTCTTGGCATATAGCACTGGGCATTGAAAATTGGCACACCGACGAAAAAGCAGATCATTTTGCAGTCGAACAAATCAATTGTTCAAATGTATGTTTAGGTTCACTTTTCAAGCTTGTTCTTGGTGTGTAGAAACCGCCTTAAGCTTAAATGGTCAACGCCTTGATTCGATCCCCGTACGATCAGTCACTTGTATGATCTTCTGACAAAAACTTGTGTAACGTTCCTGGACAATGTATTTATGAATGCATCCGTCAAGTATAGGAAGCTCTAGACAATTAAATCGTCAAAGTGGGAAGGACTTGTAACTTAGCTTCAATAACACAAAACAACACGAAAATCAACACAAACCAAGTTTTGCCAAATTCAACCAATTAGTTAATAGAGAATCTTATTATTGGGAAGAGAAGGCATCTTCTTCTTGGCTTGACGATCTGCTTGATCATGCTGGACGACCATTAAATGGCTTGCTAGGCTCATTAATGTTACCCAGTTAGATAGTCAGCCCTAACAACGGAGGAACGGTCCGGATGGGATTTGAACCCCGGTCGATCCTGCCAAATGAAGAACAGGGCCGCTGTCGACTACCCCAGAAATAAAAAATATATACACGAATTTTTACTGTGAAGAAAGCTTTAGCATTGTTTATTGAATCCAATCGAAGTGACGTCAGTTGTACGATGCAATCTTATTATGCTGCATATGAGTAGTAATATCCTTGCTTAGGTTGAACACGTGGACGAGGACTGGGCTGTGGCGTTCCTGTTGTTTCTTGTTGCTCGACTTTTTCAGCTTTACCGGCCACGGCGACGCTGAACACCGCAAAGAGGGCAAGCAGTACGATTGCAAAGGTGAACTTCATGTTGACGGCTCTGATAGCTTATGTCTGGTTATCAAGTTTGTCGCGAATTTATATAGCGATTCAACAATGACTTCTTTCTTCAGTATAATGCGCAGAGCCGGATGAAGCATCAGCACCTCAAAGTCTGTGATATTGTGCAGCAGACCTAGAGTAGAATGTGTATCTTTATGAGACGAGTGAGAGTTTCAATCAATTCCCAGAATATACCTTTCATGTTTATGTTTCTTATTTGTACAGCTTTACTAGCTGGCAATTAGAGCAAGCTTTCAACATGAATGAGAAAGGCTAGTTTCTAATCCTTTCTATGGGGTTTGAGAAGACAGAAGCCAGAAGTTATATATTTATATTATTGGAAGTCTGTTTAACATTGTTTGACACAAGTTTAATTCTTGGTGTCCATTGCTTGACCATTGAATCAACCGAGCAATTGATTCCAACTGAACAAGTTACTGAAACTTGTAATACCAAATCCTTGATGGAAGCTCCAGTGGATTTCTCTCAATACAATCACGCTCGATTGATTTTAGTAAAATAGTGTTTTTTCTTGTTTTGAAATGCGGCCACCAATTGTATTAAAAAGGAACGAAAACTAGTGTCTTTGTCAAAAACTACGATCACTCTCGGAGTATTCGAATCCTAACTTTAGCGTGCTTCGTTTCTCGTATTAATATGGATTATAGACTAAATAATAACCAGGGACATTCAATTTGACAATTAGTGGTTATCTATTCATGCCCGATCGGCCGGTGAGCGAACTATTTGGTTTTCAACTTATATGGCGATCAAGTGCGATAACTGAAGCTTTATTCAACGGACATAAAGGTTCAGTTATCGCCGAGAGTAGAGAAGTCTTGGCATATAGCACTGGGCATTGAAAATTGGCACACCGACGAAAAAGCAGATCATTTTGCAGTCGAACAAATCAATTGTTCAAATGTATGTTTAGGTTCACTTTTCAAGCTTGTTCTTGGTGTGTAGAAACCGCCTTAAGCTTAAATGGTCAACGCCTTGATTCGATCCCCGTACGATCAGTCACTTGTATGATCTTCTGACAAAAACTTGTGTAACGTTCCTGGACAATGTATTTATGAATGCATCCGTCAAGTATAGGAAGCTCTAGACAATTAAATCGTCAAAGTGGGAAGGACTTGTAACTTAGCTTCAATAACACAAAACAACACGAAAATCAACACAAACCAAGTTTTGCCAAATTCAACCAATTAGTTAATAGAGAATCTTATTATTGGGAAGAGAAGGCATCTTCTTCTTGGCTTGACGATCTGCTTGATCATGCTGGACGACCATTAAATGGCTTGCTAGGCTCATTAATGTTACCCAGTTAGATAGTCAGCCCTAACAACGGAGGAACGGTCCGGATGGGATTTGAACCCCGGTCGATCCTGCCAAATGAAGAACAGGGCCGCTGTCGACTACCCCAGAAATAAAAAATATATACACGAATTTTTACTGTGAAGAAAGCTTTAGCATTGTTTATTGAATCCAATCGAAGTGACGTCAGTTGTACGATGCAATCTTATTATGCTGCATATGAGTAGTAATATCCTTGCTTAGGTTGAACACGTGGACGAGGACTGGACTGTGGCGTTCCTGTTGTTTCTTGTTGCTCGACTTTTTCAGCTTTACCGGCCACGGCGACGCTGAACACCGCAAAGAGGGCAAGCAGTACGATTGCAAAGGTGAACTTCATGTTGACGGCTCTGATAGCTTATGTCTGGTTATCAAGTTTGTCGCGAATTTATATAGCGATTCAACAATGACTTCTTTCTTCAGTATAATGCGCAGAGCCGGATGAAGCATCAGCACCTCAAAGTCTGTGATATTGTGCAGCAGACCTAGAGTAGAATGTGTATCTTTATGAGACGAGTGAGAGTTTCAATCAATTCCCAGAATATACCTTTCATGTTTATGTTTCTTATTTGTACAGCTTTACTAGCTGGCAATTAGAGCAAGCTTTCAACATGAATGAGAAAGGCTAGTTTCTAATCCTTTCTATGGGGTTTGAGAAGACAGAAGCCAGAAGTTATATATTTATATTATTGGAAGTCTGTTTAACATTGTTTGACACAAGTTTAATTCTTGGTGTCCATTGCTTGACCATTGAATCAACCGAGCAATTGATTCCAACTGAACAAGTTACTGAAACTTGTAATACCAAATCCTTGATGGAAGCTCCAGTGGATTTCTCTCAATACAATCACGCTCGATTGATTTTAGTAAAATAGTGTTTTTTCTTGTTTTGAAATGCGGCCACCAATTGTATTAAAAAGGAACGAAAACTAGTGTCTTTGTCAAAAACTACGATCACTCTCGGAGTATTCGAATCCTAACTTTAGCGTGCTTCGTTTCTCGTATTAATATGGATTATAGACTAAATAATAACCAGGGACATTCAATTTGACAATTAGTGGTTATCTATTCATGCCCGATCGGCCGGTGAGCGAACTATTTGGTTTTCAACTTATATGGCGATCAAGTGCGATAACTGAAGCTTTATTCAACGGACATAAAGGTTCAGTTATCGCCGAGAGTAGAGAAGTCTTGGCATATAGCACTGGGCATTGAAAATTGGCACACCGACGAAAAAGCAGATCATTTTGCAGTCGAACAAATCAATTGTTCAAATGTATGTTTAGGTTCACTTTTCAAGCTTGTTCTTGGTGTGTAGAAACCGCCTTAAGCTTAAATGGTCAACGCCTTGATTCGATCCCCGTACGATCAGTCACTTGTATGATCTTCTGACAAAAACTTGTGTAACGTTCCTGGACAATGTATTTATGAATGCATCCGTCAAGTATAGGAAGCTCTAGACAATTAAATCGTCAAAGTGGGAAGGACTTGTAACTTAGCTTCAATAACACAAAACAACACGAAAATCAACACAAACCAAGTTTTGCCAAATTCAACCAATTAGTTAATAGAGAATCTTATTATTGGGAAGAGAAGGCATCTTCTTCTTGGCTTGACGATCTGCTTGATCATGCTGGACGACCATTAAATGGCTTGCTAGGCTCATTAATGTTACCCAGTTAGATAGTCAGCCCTAACAACGGAGGAACGGTCCGGATGGGATTTGAACCCCGGTCGATCCTGCCAAATGAAGAACAGGGCCGCTGTCGACTACCCCAGAAATAAAAAATATATACACGAATTTTTACTGTGAAGAAAGCTTTAGCATTGTTTATTGAATCCAATCGAAGTGACGTCAGTTGTACGATGCAATCTTATTATGCTGCATATGAGTAGTAATATCCTTGCTTAGGTTGAACACGTGGACGAGGACTGGACTGTGGCGTTCCTGTTGTTTCTTGTTGCTCGACTTTTTCAGCTTTACCGGCCACGGCGACGCTGAACACCGCAAAGAGGGCAAGCAGTACGATTGCAAAGGTGAACTTCATGTTGACGGCTCTGATAGCTTATGTCTGGTTATCAAGTTTGTCGCGAATTTATATAGCGATTCAACAATGACTTCTTTCTTCAGTATAATGCGCAGAGCCGGATGAAGCATCAGCACCTCAAAGTCTGTGATATTGTGCAGCAGACCTAGAGTAGAATGTGTATCTTTATGAGACGAGTGAGAGTTTCAATCAATTCCCAGAATATACCTTTCATGTTTATGTTTCTTATTTGTACAGCTTTACTAGCTGGCAATTAGAGCAAGCTTTCAACATGAATGAGAAAGGCTAGTTTCTAATCCTTTCTATGGGGTTTGAGAAGACAGAAGCCAGAAGTTATATATTTATATTATTGGAAGTCTGTTTAACATTGTTTGACACAAGTTTAATTCTTGGTGTCCATTGCTTGACCATTGAATCAACCGAGCAATTGATTCCAACTGAACAAGTTACTGAAACTTGTAATACCAAATCCTTGATGGAAGCTCCAGTGGATTTCTCTCAATACAATCACGCTCGATTGATTTTAGTAAAATAGTGTTTTTTCTTGTTTTGAAATGCGGCCACCAATTGTATTAAAAAGGAACGAAAACTAGTGTCTTTGTCAAAAACTACGATCACTCTCGGAGTATTCGAATCCTAACTTTAGCGTGCTTCGTTTCTCGTATTAATATGGATTATAGACTAAATAATAACCAGGGACATTCAATTTGACAATTAGTGGTTATCTATTCATGCCCGATCGGCCGGTGAGCGAACTATTTGGTTTTCAACTTATATGGCGATCAAGTGCGATAACTGAAGCTTTATTCAACGGACATAAAGGTTCAGTTATCGCCGAGAGTAGAGAAGTCTTGGCATATAGCACTGGGCATTGAAAATTGGCACACCGACCGAAAAGCAGATCATTTTGCAGTCGAACAAATCAATTGTTCAAATGTATGTTTAGGTTCACTTTTCAAGCTTGTTCTTGGTGTGTAGAAACCGCCTTAAGCTTAAATGGTCAACGCCTTGATTCGATCCCCGTACGATCAGTCACTTGTATGATCTTCTGACAAAAACTTGTGTAACGTTCCTGGACAATGTATTTATGAATGCATCCGTCAAGTATAGGAAGCTCTAGACAATTAAATCGTCAAAGTGGGAAGGACTTGTAACTTAGCTTCAATAACACAAAACAACACGAAAATCAACACAAACCAAGTTTTGCCAAATTCAACCAATTAGTTAATAGAGAATCTTATTATTGGGAAGAGAAGGCATCTTCTTCTTGGCTTGACGATCTGCTTGATCATGCTGGACGACCATTAAATGGCTTGCTAGGCTCATTAATGTTACCCAGTTAGATAGTCAGCCCTAACAACGGAGGAACGGTCCGGATGGGATTTGAACCCCGGTCGATCCTGCCAAATGAAGAACAGGGCCGCTGTCGACTACCCCAGAAATAAAAAATATATACACGAATTTTTACTGTGAAGAAAGCTTTAGCATTGTTTATTGAATCCAATCGAAGTGACGTCAGTTGTACGATGCAATCTTATTATGCTGCATATGAGTAGTAATATCCTTGCTTAGGTTGAACACGTGGACGAGGACTGGACTGTGGCGTTCCTGTTGTTTCTTGTTGCTCGACTTTTTCAGCTTTACCGGCCACGGCGACGCTGAACACCGCAAAGAGGGCAAGCAGTACGATTGCAAAGGTGAACTTCATGTTGACGGCTCTGATAGCTTATGTCTGGTTATCAAGTTTGTCGCGAATTTATATAGCGATTCAACAATGACTTCTTTCTTCAGTATAATGCGCAGAGCCGGATGAAGCATCAGCACCTCAAAGTCTGTGATATTGTGCAGCAGACCTAGAGTAGAATGTGTATCTTTATGAGACGAGTGAGAGTTTCAATCAATTCCCAGAATATACCTTTCATGTTTATGTTTCTTATTTGTACAGCTTTACTAGCTGGCAATTAGAGCAAGCTTTCAAAATGACTTGAAATTTGAGTTGAAAATGAGTTGAAAGACCGGGTAGGAATACATACTGATAGGTTGGAATGATTGGATTGAGTTTGATGTGCTTAACTATTTTTCTCAATATGATTTTTTCAAGAAAATTTCCTAAGCAACTACTGTAGAACTGCAATATCATGAAACTATAGTATTTGATACTTTATCCTTTTTTTTCAAGGACGGATATCCTTGAATTTTCTTTAACTTTAAACCCACTTCATACTTTTACCCCTTATTAACTTTTAAAAGAATCAACTGCAAAAAAAAAAACCCGTTCCACAAAAACAACCCATACCATGAATAACTTACTTTCCACTTTTCGCACTCTAATGAAGGCTCTCTTTAAGTAAATTATTTCTCAACCAATCGAATAAACTTTGGTGCCCTTCGGTGAGGGAATACTGTACGCGTTTACCTTTTAAATAAACTCATCGAAACGCTAGCACCTTCTTCCAATCGCACGTACCATCCGATGCACCGGTCCAATTCGAGCGGTGCTCCAGTTTGCTCTAAATGCAAAAGTTTTCCCGCTGCAACTTTGTCGACCGGTCGGCGGCTACGATAAAGTGTCCATAGCGTCTTTATCGACCGGCTTTGGTGGTGGGGACCTGAACCTAACTCTGAAACACGCTCCAAATGAACCTTAACTGACGCCGGATGATCTTCATCAAATCGATCTCGGCTAAGTACCGGTTTACGCAGAAACTTTTCCCAACGATCGACGCGCACGTGCTTTGCGTTTATTTTACGAGGAAAAGCTCCTTCATCTTGAGCAAGGTGTAACACAACACACATACGGACACACAGACACCATCGACCAACTAACTTGGAGAAACACTTGCTCTTGTCGTCTTACCGAGACCAAGACTT
Organism: Anopheles maculipalpis; assembly: GCF_943734695.1. NCBI lineage: Eukaryota > Metazoa > Arthropoda > Insecta > Diptera > Culicidae > Anopheles > Anopheles maculipalpis. Next base: position 26,451,564 of record NC_064872.1, read on the forward strand.
CCAGCTGATAATTTATTCAACGCCTTCAACGTCACAGTGCTATTTGGACGGAAACCTCGACCGGCATGGTTCAACTTTTCGCTGTTAATTATTTACCAATTTCGCTCTCTATATCGCTCCCATCCCGTCCCATGGTTCTGCTTAACCGACACACCGTCAACCACCATTTTGCACTACATAAAGCAATAAATCACTGACGGTGAAGACAATTGGTGGAAGTTTGTCATCGACTTTTCCGACTTCGCCGCAGCAAGTCGACAATATGGATCCCTGGATTGGGACGATACTGCCCACGAACAAAGCTGTTAAGTGGATTTGTTTGGATAACAGCGTCAAGACGGTTTGAGTGGGTGATTTGAGACGAGATTTAGTTTGTAGCAGATCATTGGTTGGAATTGGTGTTCTGTCCCTTGTACGTGTCACTTCGAAGAGGGCAGTAAATTGATGAAACCGATTAATCTCAATAGCTTTTTCTTTCGTGTTCATTATGCCTCTATGGACTTAATTTTGTTTTCTTTTTAAAATGAATTTGTAGAAATTCAAATATCAAAGACTTCATTTTATGTGTCTACCTGAAACGCTTAAAAATGCTTGACGAAACGCTTCAATGCTTAATATTTTATACGGATCAAACAACATTTACGAAATTGAATATTACATTGAGAAAATTTAATGTTAACCAAGGTATTCATGAATAGCATCAATCATTAATAACCCTCTCCGTGTAAGCATTAACGAATGTTTCTCCATCGTAACCACTTAACATTGGCCACAAAAGAAAAACTGCTTCGCCAATATACTCCAACAAATAAGTTACCTAACTTCGCTGCACCCAAGACAAGAAAGTAAACCATGTAAGTAACACACACACAAAAGAAGCACCCTTTTACCAGGTTTAAAGCGCCTTTTTGGCGCGAATTTTACTTTCTAGCCGCGTCATTCTTGATTTCCATTTGTTCCTCGTCTCTCACAGTTGCGCAACCGCCTTCACCTTCATTTCCATTAGCGTCGTAGATTTATGTTTCACTTGCATCTTTTCTTACCCTTTCTGGGTTTTTTTCAAATTCAACCGAATGAGAAAGAGGTGAAACTCCTTAGCAGACAAGTCGGTAGAAAGGTGATGATAATGGAAGCGAAAACTCACGCCCCAAAAGTTTGAGTCATGTTCTATGTTTGGGCTTTTCACTGCACTCCATTGTGTGTATGTGAATGTTGAGCAAGAGTTTCGTTTTTGTTGCATAAAAGTTTCACGGCGGTACTGATATCAGTGTAAATATCGTGAAATTACACACGAACAATACAACAGTCTATCGTGCATGTCGGTTCAGGGATGGGTTGATGTTTGGTAGACTCAGAGTCAATTTAAGCCGAAAGAAAGAAAGAATCCTGCAGAAAGAGGTACGAAACACAAAAGAAACTTTTTCCCGCATGTGGCTGTTTGTATGAAACATGTACCTTTGTACCTTGTTCCTACTTGTACCTCGTTTTATGGGTGAAAATCCAGGCTCTGTAACATTACAAAAGCACTACATATTACGAAAAAATAGCAGCTGACTCTTAGTGTTTGATAATCCAAATTGTAAGCTCTATATTTCCTTTATTTAGAACTGTGTTTTTGTTCTATTTTGTTTTCTTCATAAAATTATCATTCTTTTCTTGAATACTTTATGCTATAATAACACAACCGTGGGTATGGATTTTTTTATAATTTCAGGCATGAAAGAAACCTGCTTGACAATGGCCGAACAGGACTGTTAATAGAATTCAGTCTAGACAGATCAAAGGTTGCAAGGATCAGCAATCCGGATACTAGGTACAAAATAAATGTTATAATCCATAAGATGGGCATCAAGATTTACTCTACGGTAGATACTCCAAAAATGTCGGGGATATCAGATCCCTAAGCACCACCTGTTCATTACCTTGAAGGCTCCATAGATCGGACCGAACTATGGAACATCATGCAGCAGTACGGATTCCCTGGGAAGCTGTTACGGCTGCCAAAGGCCACTATGGACGGGGTGCGGTGCAAGTTGAGAGTTTCGTGCATGCTGTCGGGATCGTTCGAATCTCACCGGGGTCTGAGGCAAGGAGACGGACTCTGAAAGGTGTCATGCATAGCACGGGCTTTGATATCCGGGACACGATTATCACCCGTTCTCCGAAATTCCTTGGATTCGCGGATGACATCATCGAACGGACATCTGCGACGGTGTGCGATGCCTACACCCGACTGAAAAGCGAGACCAGTAGAATTGGATTGAAGATCAATGCGACGAAGACAAAATACCTACTTGCCGAAGACAAAATAGGCTCTGACAGTGATAGAGCCCGACTCGGAAGTAGATTATCAGTTGACGGTGACCATCTCAAGGTGGAATAGGAGTTCTGCTACCTTGGTACGATCATAACCTCAGACAACAACTTAATCAGCGAATTTCTGAAGTGCATGGTTCAGGGAAATCGTGCCTACTACGGACTCCACAAGCTCCTGCGATCTAGAAGACTCCAACAACACACGAAATGAACGATTTACCGCACCTTGATACGTCCTTTATTCCTGTACGGGTCTTGGACTATGCTGACGGAGGACTATGCCAATACACTCGCCATTTTCGAACGGCGGATGCTAGAGAGTATATTTGGCGGTGTGTGCGAGCAGGGCGTGTGGCAAAGGAGAATGAACCACAAGTTTGTTGAGCCGTTTGGCGGTTCTGATAGCCTGCCTGACTGGGGCACGTGATGAGGATGCCGGACTCATGCCCTACCAGGAAGGTGCTCGTCAACTATTCGTTTAGCACGAGGCGTAGAGGAGCACAGCGAGCTCAATGTTTGGATCAAGTTGAGTCTAACCTATCGAAGATCGCATGCAGCCATGTATGGAGGACTGCAGCCCTAGACCGAATTTCCTGGACACTGTTTGTCGACCTGGCCATGCCTACGCGACGTGCTCAACCCTGAGCAGACCGAGAAGAAGAAGAATTCATCAGTGATAACTCCATCACAAACTATGAAAAACTGACACGAAAAATAAGCTTAACACCTGTTGACCCCTGTTATGCCACCTGGGCATAATGTGTCAACGCCGGGGAGGATGTTATGCTATCTGGGCATAATGTGTCAACGGTATGTTTTTTGGGAATGGTTTTGGGCAACGAACAGTAATGTCACACATACATGGAAATACATAGAAATCAAGTAGTGAACTGAGCGAACGGACGTGTTCTCCTTTTGCTCCGAAATTCCTCCTTTTTTCTCCTAATACAGTCCACTCGAAAAGGACATTGTGGTCCTACGGAACCGGATGCGAAAACCAGTGTAGTGTTTCGCGTGTTATCGGTGTATGGAACATCCGCGATCGGGTGTTAGCGGCGTGACAGTGCGTCGCTACTGTGAAAGAGTAGCACTAGCCGGAAAACAAAGTACCGTGATTCGGAAAGTGTGATGCGTTGGAAACTGCTACAAAGCTTTCCACTTGACTAAGGAAGATCCGCGATCGGATCTTAGTGACGTGACAGTGCGTTGCTACTATGCAAACAGAGTAGCACTATCCGGAAAACAAAGCACCGTGATTCGGAAAGTGTGATTCGCCGGCATTCCTCTCGATAAAGGCATTCTGCTGATCGAAGGTAATCCGCTCAATAACAGAACATTGAAACATTCGCGAAAACCACGTGTGATTGGCGTGGCGTGGGTTTGCCAAAAGCAAATGGTGGACCGGCACAAGTGAAGGTGTGTGAATGTAAAGACAATGCAATCACCGTTTACTCGGTCAAAGAAAGTGAAACGATCACCGATAAAACGTACGACTCCTTCAACAATACCAACACAGTCGCAACAGCAAGAAGTGAAGAAGGTTTCCAACAAAATGGAGGCCCAACTACAAGCTTTGGTGAAGCAGCGAGAGGGAGTGCGCAACAAGCTTAGTCGTGTGTGTGCATCCTTATGTGATAGTGATGGGCAACCGAATGCCAACGTAAAAAATGTGCGCTTCCTACAGCTCCAAGAAAAGGCTTTGGCAAACATGTACAATGAGTGCAACGAAATTCAAAGCAAAATCTACGAACTGTCCCTCTCAAAAGAAGAAGACGAACAGCAGAACAATCTGTACATCGATTTTGAGAGAAAGTTCAACGAAGTTTCGTTGAAATTAAGTATGTGTTTTGATGCCGTGCCCAAACGTGAAGCAACTCTTTCAGTTGTGCCATCGACCTCGCATGAATTTTCGCCTTATCTGCCACCGTTAAATGTTCCCTTACCAACATTCGATGGTTCGTACGAGAAGTGGTACGCATTTAAAGCAATGTTCACCGCTGTGATGAACCGATACAAGCATGAGGAACCCGCGCTGAAACTGTTCCATCTCCGGAACAGTCTTGTCGGAAAGGCAGCAGGTATCATTGACGAAGTGTTAGTGAACAACAACGACTATGAAGCCGCATGGAAGATCCTTGCGCAACGGTATGAGGACAAACGTGTGGTCATAGAAAAACACATTGACAATCTTTTTGGCTTAACAAAGTTTAGTCGAGATAACGGTGCTAATCTGCGTAAGGTGATCGATACTTGCAACAAGAATGTTGATGCATTGAAGCATCATAGCCTTTTGGTTGAAGGTCTTGGTGAACAAATGTTAGTGAAGCTCATAACAGGAAAGATGGACAAGAAGTTACAGGTTGCTTGGGAAACGAAGCAAAAGAAGAACGTGTGCTCATCGTACGCCGCATTAGTAGAGTTTTTGGAAGAACAGTGCAGAATTTCCGAGATGGTCGACATAGGCGTGAAATCATCGACGGAATCTATTAAACCAAAAACAGTGACAAAAACATTGGTTGTTAGCGATTCCAATCAGCAAGCGAAATGTACAGTGTGCAGTGAGGTTCATGAACTTAGAAACTGCGAACGTTTTAAGAGTAAGAGTGTTAGCGAAAGGATTGACGTTGTGAAAAGATCTGGCGCTTGCTTTAACTGCCTGTCGAATGGTCATCGCATCCGCACATGTCGGTCAGGTTCTTGCCGTCGATGCGGCAAGAAGCATCATAGCTTACTCCATGAAGATCGTTCAAGCCATGTTCCCGATCGTGTAGCGCCAACAGCGTTAGCAGAGAATCCAAACTTGCCTGCTGAACCACCGACAACTCTATGCACCAAGGAAATGTATCCTGAGAGACAAACTGTTCTCTCGACCGCAGTGGTATTAGTAGACGGTTTGCGTAATACTCCTTACCCGTGCCGAGCGATTCTGGATTCGGCTTCACAAATGAATTTTGTTACTGAACGCTTTGCTAATCTTCTTTCTTTGAGAATGGAATCCACTAACGTCATAGCTAATAGTTTGAACGGTAACAAAACCCGTTTAAGCCGTAAACTGCACACAACGATTAGGTCTCGTGCTGGTGACATCGTAGCGGAAATTGAATTCTTAGTGACCCCACGAATTACTGGTGAGCTTCCGTCCAAGTCTTTTGATATATCACAGTGGCCTATCTCGAGCGAACAGGTGCTGGCCGACCCTACCTTCAACAGAAGAGGACCTGTCGATATGTTAATTGGCGCTGAATCGTTCTGGGATCTAATGCAAGATGGCCGATGCGATCTTGGTTCCAATCGACTTGTGCTGCAAAATACGAAACTAGGTTGGATTGCTGGCGGTGTGATTAGGAGCGACACGACTATCATTGCACGTACACTTTGCAACACTACGGATGATGAGCCGCTTACGGAACTACTGAGGAACTTCTACAAGGTAGAATCCTGCGACGAGCTCCGCCCTTCTCCGAAGGCGGACGACGAGGTGTGTTTGGAACATTTTCAACGCACACACGAGCGAACGAAGGAGGGTCGTTATGTGGTCCGACACCCTTTCAACGAACGTAAACGCGAGCTTGGCGACTCGCGTGAAATGGCACTGCGACGATTTCTGGCGCTGGAGCGAAAACTCGAAAAGCAGCCCGACCTGAAGGAACAGTACTCACAGTTCATCCGAGAGTACGAGCAACTAGGACACATGCGTGAGATTGTGGAAGCACCAAACGAGGACCCAGGGTCGGTGTTCTATCTACCTCACCACTGCGTGCTGAGACCTTCGAGCACTACAACTAAACTACGAGTCGTGTTTGATGGATCAGCAAAGACGTCGACGGGTGTATCCATCAACGACGTTTTAATGACTGGACCAACAGTCCAAAACGATCTCACTGCAATTCTTCTTCGTTTTAGAGGGTTCCAGTACGTTTTCACACTGGACATTCCGAAGATGTTTCGTCAGGTGAGGGTCCATCCGGAAGACACGAGGTACCAGCGAATCTTTTGGAGGTACAACCGGAACGATCCACTAACAGTACAAGAGCTGCTCACTGTTACCTATGGATTGGGACCTTCCCCGTTCCAAGCAACCATGGCGCTTAAGCAGGCAGCTAACGATCATCAGGGCGAGCTCCCGAGGGCTGCCGAAGTAGTTAACAAGGGAACATACATGGACGATACGTTAACGGGAGCTGATACACTTGCTGAGGCATGCCAACTTCAACGAGATTTGACAAAACTGCTAAAGAATGCTTGTTTCAGTGCTCATAAATGGTGTGCTAATCATCCTGATATCGTTGCAGGAGTAGCAGAAGAACTTAGAGGAACTTCTTTCGAAGTTACAGACAACACCTCCAAGACGACAGTGAAGACTTTGGGTGTTACATGGAATCCGCTTGAGGATTGGTTTTCGGTGTCTGTTCCTGATTTCGACCACTCACAAGAAATGACTCGGCGAAGGCTCCTGAGTCAACTGGCCAAGATTTTCGACCCGCTTGGATTTTTTGGGCCAGTTATCACCTACGCGAAGCTGATTTTACGTGAAGTCGGCGAACTTCGGATAGATTGGGATGACACAGTTCCTACCGAAGTTAATGAGAAGTGGCGAAATTTCCGAACTGAGATGACAGCGCTGAGGGAAGTTCAAGTTCCGAGATGGATTTCCTGGAAGAATGTGCTCAAACTAGAACTGCAAGGGTTCGCCGACGCATCTGATCAAGCTTATGGTGCCTGTTTGTACGTGCAGGGTTCTTTCTCGAATGAGGAGCCCAAGATGCAATTGATCTGCAGCAAATCTCGAATCCTACCGAAGAAACGGAATCCGAAGCAGAAGGCCCTCACGACCCCTCGAGCTGAACTGATGGCGGCATTGTTACTTGCTAGAATGGTTGTGAAGTTCCTGGACGCTACGGAGCTTAGATTTGAATCTGTTCATCTCTGGAGCGATTCAAAAATCGTGTTGTGTTGGCTCAAGAAGTCCCCTGACCTGTTGCAAACGTACGTATCAAATCGGGTAAGTGAAATCCAACAACTCAGCCTATCTTTCCTTTGGCATTATATTTCCACTTACGATAATCCGGCCGATTTGATTTCACGTGGAGTCACACCGAAGAAATTGATGAAGTCTACGATGTGGTGGCAGCCTCGGCCACTACAACCCATCGTCAAGAAGGCGGACTATACGGAAATTCCGGACAACGAGCTGCCGGAAATGCGAGCTGGAGTGGCGTTGGCCACTACCGTTCCTGTTGAGCGTTTCCCAATCTTTGAGAAGTTGGGAAGTTTCACGAAAATGGTTAGGAGTATGGCTTACTTGGTGCGTCTCGCTAGGTTTATCAAGTCACGCAAAGGGGAGGTGATAAAAGGTCAACTCACAGCAACAGAATTACGTACAGCGACACACGTAATTATACGAATGGTTCAGCGAGAGGCCTTTCAACAAGAAATCCTCGCTCTAATGGACGATTCGAATACAAATTGTCGACTCAATGGACTAAAGGCGTTTTTGGATCCAGATGATGGTATCATACGAGTTGGTGGAAGAATCAAGCGAGCCATCATACCCTACGATAGTCGGCATCAGATGCTGTTGCCGGCTAAGCATCCTGTCACCGAGGCACTTGTTCGTCAGTTACACATTAACAACTTGCACATCGGGCAAAGAGGCCTGCTTGCAGTTGTACGTCAACGGTACTGGCCGTTGAACGTGAAGAGCACTATCCGTAAGGTGACACGAAAATGCATCGTCTGTTTCAAGGCGAACCCGTTTAAGACAACGCAAATGATGGGTGATTTACCATCGTATCGTGTCCAGCCAGCCCCCGTTTTTTCGGATACCGGTGTAGACTATGCAGGTCCTTTCTCCATCAAGTCATCGACCTCTCGCAAGCCGCAGATCACGAAAGCCTATGTGTGCCTGTTCGTATGCCTGCAGACTCGAGCCATACACTTGGAATTGGTCTCGGACTTGACGACAGACGCGTTCCTTGCAAGCTTGCGGCGGTTTACCAGTCGACGAGGGTACCCGAAATCGATACGATCTGACAATGCAACCAACTTTGTCGGAGCCAAAACGGAGCTGCACGAGCTTTGGCTTATGTTCAAGAAAGAGTGCACCACGAAGAAGATCATCAACTATTGTGCCGACAACGGTATTGACTGGTCGTTCATACCACCGCGAAGTCCGCACTTTGGCGGTATCTGGGAGGCTGGTGTGAAGCAGGTTAAGCACCACATGAAACGTATTGTTGGTGACAGAAAACTTTCCTACGAGGAGCTCTACACGACCCTTACACAAATAGAAGGGGTACTAAATTCTCGACCCTTAGTACCGAGCTCAGACGATCCATCCGACTACACCGCAATCACCCCGGCACATTTCCTGATAGGCCGAGAGATGCAAGCTGTTCCAGAACCCGACTACTCCATCCTAAAGGAGAACCGTCTCTCACGATGGCAGTTGGTGCAATCTATGTTGCAACACTTCTGGAGACGGTGGACTGCCGAGTACTTGCCGGAACTCCAAAATCGGTCGAAATGGCTGAAGCGGAAGGAGATCAAGGTGGGATCGCTTGTACTACTAGCAGACCAGAATACACCACCACTACACTGGCCGCTTGCAAGGATAGTAGCTGCACACCCCGGAGACGACGGTGTGACACGTGTCGTTACCGTTAGAACGGCGAATGGAGCGGAGTTCAAACGCGCAGTTACAGAAGTCTGCTTGCTGCCGTTGGACGAAATTGATAGTTGAAATACTATTTCAACGCCGGGGAGGATGTTATGCCACCTGGGCATAATGTGTCAACGCCGGGGAGGATGTTATGCTATCTGGGCATAATGTGTCAACGGTATGTTTTTTGGGAATGGTTTTGGGCAACGAACAGTAATGTCACACATACATGGAAATACATAGAAATCAAGTAGTGAACTGAGCGAACGGACGTGTTCTCCTTTTGCTCCGAAATTCCTCCTTTTTTCTCCTAATACAGTCCACTCGAAAAGGACAACCCCTATTAGCACAATTAAACTCAATGTTTTGACACTTCTAGGCAGCTACTCTTTCCTATTGCTTCACTATCTGCTTGATAACGTACATGGGGTTAGTGTAGAGGTACGGATAGAGACGGGTTTAACGGGAGCGGCCACAGGGTCCCCGAGTTGGTAAGGGGCCCCGAATCCACAAAGAACGTTCATTAGCAGATTCAATATGAAGAATGTGACCTGCTAAGATAGTAGCAGATCGAACGGTGGACGGTTAAGGCAGCAAGCTAATGCTCCGACAGCTGTCTCGTAAATGGAACCCCTTGTGCAATCGTTTTTAATATAGAGGACCCGTTGATGAAAATCAGTTCATAATTTCAAATATCAAATGCATACTTTCAGGCGTTGTAAATCAAATCCTTGATGCAGGTACGAAGAGCAGAATTACGAGAGTTGAAGCGCTATTTGACCTACGAAGTAACGATATCTTTATGAACATGAAAATTTAAGTTTTAACTAAAAATACTATCTGTACTAATTGAGTTTTTTTTTTAATTAAAAATATCAACAACACCACAAATCATTCTCTATGTAATCTGCCAAGCCAGGCAACACCGCTGTTACAGTATCCCACTCGGCACGTGCATTAGTTTACTTTATGCGAGCCGCTTTTCCACCCAGCCATCGAAAGGCTAGGAAATGAATAAACAAACACATCGTCTCATGCACCAGTACCCATACACATTTCATTCCCACACGATTGAACGAAAACTGCATCACCACGGTGCAGTTTGGCTGCAGCAGCGCAATGTCGAAAAGTTCCAGCTTCGCTATTGCTTTATTAATGGTAACAGCAGAACCCCAAAACATTCATCCCACTGGCTCGCTTTCGGGGTCGTTTCATTAAAACTTTACCATACCAAACTTCTGTGTGTTCCGTGTGTCGCTCGGTGTTCACCGCACCGCAAATCGGTACACTTTTCTCAATTGCTCAACTTGTTTGTTTGTTGCGCTCACGATCTGCACCGATGCACCGAAAACAACAGTGCCGAGCCGTAAACATGAACGGCCAATGCACTGGGTACCGGTCCTGACTGTGAGTCACGAGAGCGAAAAGCTTAGTGGAGCCATTATTTTAATGATTCACGTTATGTTTGCACTTATTGTAGCAAAATCATATGTACGGAGAAACTTTTTTCAAACCTGCAGTTGTGCTTTGCAAAAGGATATTGTGTTATGTTTATTGAGGTTATGTTATGGTTATGGCACTGATCACGATCATAAAGTGGTTAGTCGGAGCCATGAGAAACTATTGCACTACTATCGCTTTTTTTCTTAAATTTTTGTTTGAATGTATCATGGACTGTGGAACAGATTTTTTATATTTATTTGTACTGATTTCATTGGGTTTCCATTTTACAATTTATTTTTCGCAAGTGATGATTTCAGTTCCAATTATTGCAACAATAATTCAAACAAATCGCCCAAACTTTCACACCGTTCACTATCAACATCGAAACAGTTCGCTCTATCGCTAGATGAAGGTTGCTTCAACAGATTCACGCCATAAATCAAGATATTTGCATTCCTGACCCAAATTTTCCACCTACTCTTGCACACTATTTCCTGTGTTTTCTCTTCGTTGTTCCATTCCGAGTAGTTCAAGCAAACGATCGAAATGCAGACTAGGAATTTGCAAAACACTTTGCCCATTCGCTGTGTTCAGTGTTCGTGTTCTGGTGGGCTGGTGGTAATGGCGGTAGAATTATTTCTTCATTCCTCTTCATGCTGGTTCCGTTGTTCGGTATACTTAGCGATACATTGGCGATAGTCTTGAGAAGCCTTCGGAACCGTGCACCTTGTGTAGCTCGGCATGAAAAATGTTCTTTCACCTTTGCCAGCGATTGTGCACCAACCAACGGTTGCAACCGGAGATGGATTGGGAAGGAATGCAAATTCGAAACAAATTTCCTACCTCATTTATTATGAACGTTTTGAGGCTCCTAGAGGAAGGTTCCATGGGAAATCCTTTGAAGATCAGATTTAATCGTTAGATAGTAAGAATATTTGCGGCTTTAAGGCATAAATCAGGAATATTTGTTGCAGTATCAACATTTTGCACAAGAGTTTGCATACTTTTAGGCGAACTTGCTCGTAGAAAGCGATATTTTCAAAAAGAAGCACAATTTTCTATCAAATATTCTACTGCAACCAAAAAAATGCTTTCCTGTTATCCTTTCTCAACACTCCTTTCCCAGAACTGACTGTGTCACTTGGCCCAGCAATGTCAAAGTAAATCGGAAAAGCCCACAAGGAATCGACAGAAAGGTAACCACCGCTAAGCGCACGAATACCTTAGCGTAATGCGTTACAAATTGGAAAACTGATTGATTTTTCACTTCCATCAATTCAATCGTGCCGTACCTTACAAAACACATTACCACCCCTTGCTTTTACTTTTTCCAAGCTGTACGTTTTCATTCCTTCTTGATCAAGGAATCTATTGTTTGAAGCAAAAAAAAAACGAAGCAAAAAAGGAGTTCAAGAAAATACTACGACAAGGCATAATGTTGCCTTACCTCAGAACTCAACTATTCTCCAACCGACTTTTGATTGATGGATTCTCAAACGGGAGGGTGGTGGAAGTTTGGTGGAAAACGCCTGAGTTTTCGTAAGTGTTTCGAGTGTAGTGTACACTGCCAGGGTACATCTTCCATCCGCCATCGGCAAGTAAACCTTTGCAGCGAAACAATCGATCGAAACGATGGGTACGATTTGCACTCAATTTCCATGCCCAACTTTTGGGGCAAATCTAATATTAAACGAAGGCAAATTGGGAAAGGAAACATCCATCCAGGGGCAATCATTCGAACCGTGGTATAGACTGATGATGTACTGCCAGGGCAGCGTACGATCCTTATCGCCATGGGAGATAAAAGTAAAGAAAAACCAAAGTGTAACGAAAACGAATAAACTGCACGAAAGCTGATTTTCAGATTTTCATACGAAATTCATTTAATTTGCTCAAAATCTCGTACAATATAGAGCGTCTTTTCATGTTCTGCTGCTTAGTAGCGTTTGATACGATGCTTGAGCACTTTTTATCTTTTTTCTGCCGTAGAACCCACGTGAAACGAAGCGAAAACCCATTTCAATCGGTGCAAATCGACCATCATCGTCAAGTATCACCACTGCCCTCATCTCAGCACGTTTCCACCAAACGTTCTACCTCCATTTGCATCGATTCATTGCAATATTAATTGAATTTTCATGATAGTTCAATACTATCGAACCACTGCATTTCTCTACTCGATGTTCGATCTGTTTCTCTATGTTTTTGTGTGTCTGTATGTGTTCGCACCCAGCCATCGATAACGACACTGCAAATGACTTCTACTTGCTTTCTTCACTTTCCACCGACCGGAAGAGAAAACGAACCGGAAGTTGGCACTCTTTCCACTTTTGTCGATCTTTAAATTTTCATTTTCATTCGCGTCTTTCCCATTAGGGATAGGAAAGAGGGAAGAAAAAGGATCCTGTTAAGGGTGGTAGTAGTCGGTAGTAGAGGAAAATCGGGAAAATATAGTACAAAATGGAAAATAAACTCTACACTTCAATGGAGTTCACAAGCTCGATGCCATAGCTGCTGGATGGATAGTTGGTCTGGATGAATTATTGAGCACACAACAGCAATGTTAAGTGACTGTCGATCGGTTCGATGCTGTGAATGAAAAGCGAAGGCAGAATAAAAGCCATCATAATACGTTTTGTGTGGGTAGAATCGAACCTGCCCGACTCTCCAGTGTGAAAAGCTGAAGGAGCTCGTAGCAAAAATATGAATAAAAATATAGCCTTTAATATGATCACTACCGGGACGGCGTGGTCGGCGTCCCCCTCTGAAGAGTTTTATCACTTGTTTGTAGTTCAACGAGCATTATATTAGAACATCTAAAGCAAGAGATATTATTATTTTACATAAATAAAACATTAAAGCACCATGGTATGATAACACAAACCACGCTTAGAGATGGAATGCAGTCAAACATTTACCGTCACTTTATTTAACCACAATTTGTATTCTAATTGTGGCAACGGCACTTATGAATAAACATTTTTCTTCACAAAATTCACCATAATCTGTTCTCCTACCATTGGTGAAACGAAAAACCCACCTTTTAATCGCATGCAAATCAACGCTCTTTCCGAGACATTTACCTGAGATCAAATAGAACCTTCTTCATGCAAATCCTACAGTGACGGAAATGAAGTCGTTTTCTACCGAAAATTGGCAAACAAAAGCACAAAACCCGTAGAAGAAAATCGACCCAGAGTGGCGCGAAGTAGGTGTTCTTTCCATTAAAACAAAAACCACGCGATCGGAAAGCTTTTTCACGTTTCGATCGATGAGGGACAATCTATTCCCGCTTGTCACTCTATTACAACGGCCGCGTTTGGAGCAACTTAAGTGAACATTACTTATGCATCATTATGTTAAAGCTAAGCATTTTGGGGTTGGGCGAAGCACACTCCATTTAGCCGTTTTACGATAATTTCATTTCAATTGGAAAAGCCGATTAATTTAAATTTGATCTGATGACTCTTATCAGGATTGGAGATGCTGCTTCGCACGGGACGATGGACGGGCGAACAAGCGCTCTTAATGTACGGTCGATTTCCAATGGGTGGTGAGATTTCTCTTCCTAGAGGGAAATGAATGGTCGCGAATGAAAAATGACTAAACGATGAAACGCTGGCACAAGGGTCAGGCATACAGCAGAGCATTGAACACTCTACTCAAGCTGATTGCAGACACAGAAGAAAAACGGAGATCCAGCGTACAAAACGATTTGTGAGCACTTCTCGGGGGGAAAAAAAGTTCAATCTAAGATGAGAGGTGGGTTTGCTTTTTTCCATCTCTTAAGAGTGTTCCAGGCCTCCGAGCCGGGGTTATCCTGATGAGGGCTTGGTTTGGCTTGATGCTGAAGCAAGCAATGGCGTGCCCAACATTGCTTCTGGGCAAAAAGCAAACCAAAGTCAATGCAATCTTTCATTATTTTAATGTTATTTATATTTGCACAAACTTCAACCGATAGTCGGAAGCAGTAGTAGTAAACATAAATCCTGTCTGAGGAATAAATTGTTTGCCGGTTTGTGGAGGCTTCTGTGGATTTGTACGTGGTTTCCATGTTGACCTACCACGCACGTACAGTCCACGTGTAAGCTTAAGGATGCAAGCAAACGTTCGATTTCAACGCTGATGTCTGGCGCAACCAAGCGTGTGTATGAGATCTACGTACAACATTCTGACTCGGGTATTTTCTTTCACTGAAAGTGGTAATGGAAAGTTTTTACAGTCATTGAAACCATTTCTTCTAGTTTGATCGCAAATTAAATCAAATTCAAGCGAATCTCTTTCCTTCCAGTCAGCAAATATTTCATGGATATTTATAATCAGAGTCGATTTGTACTTTTTATTTTTAATTTACCTGTTCTTCTTGGCTTAATGAAATACTAGGTCACGGCGGTTATCTAATTGCTTACTAGAATATCTGATACCAAGATCATTTACCTGTAAGTATATTAAATTACTCACAAACAAAGAACTTCATTTATCGACTGAGAAGTCACTTAATCATGAGCTTAAAACAGTTTTATGATTTATTTGGTTATGAATAACCTTAAGCTAATTGATAAATGTTTAAGCTTCTTATCAACATGTCTATATATGTTAGTATAGTTTTAATCAAACAAATAATTTTAAAACCAAAACCGTAGTGTAAAATTCCATTTGTCTAGAAACTATTATTTTAAAAATTGCATAACTATAGGCGTTGCAACCGATATTATTGCAACCATTATTCTAAAAATTGCATAACTATAGGCGTTGCAACCGAAAGATTTCACGGTCTAATCTTTAACTCTTTATTTTGATTCTGATCACTCGTATTTTCGTTTCATAAACTGCTGCAAGCGAAACAATCTTTTTGGAGTGTCTGATAAATTGATCTTTGTCAGACAATTATTTTACGAGTTTATTTAACAATAATATTTTATGTCAACCTTCAATCAAACATGACATTTTTCATTATATTTAAACGACAGCAACACAAATTTTCCTCCAATCCAATTCATTGTAAATTTATACTGCTTCTGTTCCATCGCCATTCCAGCAACCGGAAACCCAGATTGATGCAGGGAACCACCTCAACATGGATCCCTCATCGGCACCGTTATGTCCTTCATTGAAATGGAAATTCTGAATGTGAGTATTATTTAATAGCCTATCGTACCGTTACAGATATGAAAAACACGACAAAAAATAACATTGGGGACAGTAATGTTTCTGTACCCATCGGAAGCGCTATGAGCGCACCCGTACTGCCTTCGTTTTGTGAGCTTTCAAGACTACACGAAAAAAAAAAACGATTGAAAAGGTTTTGTTTACAGCAGCGCGAAAATGTAGGGGAAAAAAAGCGGTGGAACTCTTTCACTGTCATTATTGGAATTGAATGTCGGATGATGTGTTGCCAAATGCCGCGGGGTAAATTTTTCAGCATCCGTTCCCGAGAACGAAGGTTTGTTGTTGACCCGGAAAGAAGCTTCATGCCGTTGCCTTTCACGACACAGGCACTCAAGATGCGAGGCTCGAAGTGGACAGTGAAGGGGGGAAAGATACTCGTATATGAATGTGGAAGTATAATGCTCTGTACAGTAGGTGACAACGTGCTCCTACGATCGACCTGAAGGTAAACTCCTGCAAACTGTAAACGGAAACTTCCTACGCGCAAAAACTGGAAACCCCGAACCAGAAACCACAATAATCACGGTGAACCAAAGCACAACAACACCAGCAAAGAAAAACGAATGTGAATATGGGGTGTAATGGGAGGCAAAAGGATTTTTGCCCGACTGCATAATTTATGGTGCTTTTGAAGCCACCCTTGGTATTCTTTTAGAACTTGGGAAGCCCGCCACCGTTTTGGGGGCTTTATTTGGGTGGCGCAATCTCTCTGCCTGGCCAAATATGACATAGAAAATTGCACGGAAAACAATTCCTGACGTTGGGATAAAGTTGTTGCAAAACTTTAAACCGCCGGTTCGTTTTGTTCGCTCTGCTGTGGATTAATTATTTAACTACGGCCTAAAGTTTGCAGGTTTAATGCAAGATTATCGTACGTCTTTGGTGAGTTTTTTTTTTTTTGGCCATGCTAGAATACCAAGCTTCGTACTTTGTGCTCATTAAGCCCAATTATATACGGGAAGTTTGTGGCTCACGCGAAACGAGCTGGACAGCAAGGAGGATGCTATTGTACGCACTATTAAGGGTGAATGGGAAGGTTTTTGGTGTTACAGAATATTAAGTTCGGATTAACTTGCCAAGACATTCGATTGCATTAGGGGAAAATGTCCTTTCGGGTGGGTTGTAACGAACCCGGAAATGTGTAAGTGAGTGAGAATGTAGGACGGTAAGGTTTAATGAGGCGTTAATGGGTAATGACGCTTGAGGACTCTTCAAAACCAGATTATAGCACCCCACATTAGCTAGCGTCAAGGTTACAGCCTTACTTACTTTATCAGGTGCTATTTCTCCTTACGTTGTCACTACAACGTCAGGAAGGCTCAGCTTGATAGTTCTGTCTTGTAGTGTAAAAGACTTCGTCTGCCATTTTTGTGATTTTTAAACACCAATTAGCTATGTATAAAACTCACAAATAACTTTTAATTGTCTCTTTTCAGCATAGTTTTCTGAATTTTCCAATGTACCAAATAAACCTGGAAAATTTCCAATAATAGCCCTGAAAATTCCCTAACATGAACAAGGCCATCTTTCAAACTTTCATTTAGTTTCCAATTAAAGCTCCTTTAATGTTTCATTTCATTTATTTATTTATATTGTTATGCTGTTATTTGTTATGCTGGATATCCTGCAATGGATGTCTGTAGAGCAAAGGATTTTGTATCAGACCTTGTATATCGACTTTTGAACAATCTATTGCCAGTGTATCTGGGATAGTGCGGGGATCTGACGTTCACAGGTACTGAACACCCAGAGCTGGTCCCCCCTGGAGGCCAGAGTCTCAAACTTACTATCTCATAGTGCTAAATTTCAAAGGGAACGCCACAACAGAATGCCCAGAGAATGTGCATTAATTGCATACTTTTAGGCGTACTATTATAGCTTTCTAGTTTAATTTGATTCGAAAGCATTGTGAAAGTTTTTTTAAAGAAAAAATACTAAAATCAAAACTATAATCAATTCATCGAGTCAATTTCCTTGATCATATCGCACGTGGACGCTTGAAACATTCAGCTTCGTGATACTGCTTCGGCGAAATTGTACAACATAAACAACTACAACCATACGAAACCGATGTTCCGATTATTTGTTTTTGTTCATTCGACCCGAACTCTGCACTCCACGTTGCAGATGAACACGCAACACCGACCGGCAAGCATGCGCAAATCGTCGTCGACCGCCAATGGAAATGAACCCATTTGTTTACATTCGTGCCACTTGTTCGGTCTGCAAATCCGCACAACAGCACCCAAAGGGACAGTCGCTAGAGTGTGTTCCAACCAGCCGCACGTACACGTCGTGCTCCAATGCACCGAGAATCTTTCGTTTAGCATGGTGCGACCTGCGTTCAGTCGTTTCAAGTGAAGTGTCTAAGTGGTGAGAATTAAGTGCGTGTTAATGCGCCGTCTAGCATGCTTGCTGTTTTATTCACTTCCACTTGTTCCGGTGTTCGAAGCCATGCAGGCTTTCTGCAGTACTATTTCGCTCTGATAAGCGAGCTAAGGTTGGTAAAACGCCAGCAGCCGGATTATTTTGCGCAAAAATTGATAACGAACGACGCACACACTGGGACGAAACGTTTGTTGCGCTTGTCTGCCTGCACACATCAACCACGAAAACGGGACTCCAAACTCCATTCATCGATAACGGTGAAATCACTTCTTCAAATGAATTTGCTGTTAATTTTGCAACCGCTCGATACCGCATAGCAATTAGTGGCGGCATAAATTATTCACCCGTCCGAGCGGGTACTTGCACTAACGTTGTTCTTGGGTTTTGTATCAAATCAACCGTACATCACCTTCACCTTTAAAGCTAAATACCATCCCCGTTCTCTCCATCAACGGAGGACACATTTGTGGTAAGAAACAGTTTGAGAAAAGGAGTATAAATTTCCCCGTGAGACATAAGCAAACGATACGCAAGTGACGGTTGCCGAAAGTCCGTGGTGAGCGGAGAAAACCACAAGTGATGTGACTTATTCTTCATTCTCTCGTACGTCAACCAAGCGCGGGAAAATGGTGTTTTCAAACAAAGCAATCACGGTGAAGCCATAAAAGTATCACAGGCGGTTCCCTTGCTTCAAGGAAGGCCTGCCCGCGCGTGTGCATGTGTGACGAAATTAAAAGCTTGCGATTTAATGATTATTTTTAATTATTTACCTTGTTAAAAAGTGAAATTAACGAACGAGCTTTCGAACAGGGCAGAAAAAAGTGCATCGAGTGCAGAAGAAAAATGCATTGAATGGATTGAACACGGCCCGTGCAAGAGTGCACACATATACCGTCTCATACGTACGATTGAAAAGCGGTTACGCTTAAATCACAACCAAACATCAAACACTGCAAAACAAACCAGTAAAACACATCCGCAAGCACACACACACACACACACACACACACACACAGGGGATCGTGGAAAACCCGGTAGTGTGGAAAATGAATTGGACCCGTAATCGAATCAATTATGTATAGAGTTGCATTGCTGCTTCCGGTGTTGCTGCTGCTGCAGCTACCATCATCCGTCGCACCAGCACTCGGTAAGTGTTAAAGTAGATCGGGGAAGGGAAAAGCTGGGAAGAGAATCATCCGTTTGCACACCAACACACATTACTGTAACGCCATTGCACTTTGGCATTACACCGGCACGGTTTGTGGTTTTACTTTTCTGAAGTTCAACACAAAAAAATGAACAGAAGTACAAAAACAAACACTCTTCAACTGGCAAGTACGAATACACGAAGAAAATAATTAATTTGACATTCATTCGGTACGTTGATGAACATAATTATTTATGGGCCTACGCAGCCCGCGCCACGGTGAAGTCTTGTAATGGCAATTGTAATTAATGCTTTAAAAAAAAAGGTTTTTAAAAAACAAATCCCCGTCAATTACTATCAAATGGCAACTTTTTGTTTTGTATTAAACTCTCTCAAACTCTCTTTATTTCTTGTACGCTTTTGAAACTAACGGTCTCAAGTGAAGAGTTTAATATGTAATTATTGTCCCTTTTCTGAGTGCCTACTGTTGTACTTGACCAACCCAAAGGACACATGCTCATCATGTTGGCTCTTCTTTTGTTTGACTATTATTTTTTGTTTTATTGTTACGGTTTCACACTCTCACACAGTGATGATGAAACAAATGCTTCTATGCTTTGCTCGTCTAGCTATGCAAAAAAAAAACTATTCTGAGGAGAATGATATTAATGCCGTGATGTTGTGACATTTCCCGCAAGGGAATTTAGTGGCATGAACAGAACAAACCTGAAAATGGTAGATAAACACGCAAACTGTAGGCTGCCTGAGTGCGAAAACTAGTATTTGGGCTTTACAGCTGGGTTTCAAACTATTTGCGTATGTTTCTTTGCACAATTTTAATGATGTACAATTGAGTTTGGTTTGTAAATGTTTTAAATGTTTTAAATGTTTTGCAGTCAATTTAACTTCAAAATTATATCCGGAATTTTTGAGCCAGTACTTTGTAAACAAATGTAAATAAATATATGAATGTAAATATAATGTAAGCAGTACTGATCTACGATTTGCCTACTTCGTGGCGTAAATCATCACATTTATTTATGATTGTTTCTGATCATCCAGAATGGACATTTGTGCAAAATGTTTTTAATATAAATTCTACACATTATATGTCACTTTTCATTTTTATTTGAGTGGTCTTTAAAATAAAAATAAATAAATAAATAAATAATAATTTTGTACTATGCCCTAAAATCTAAATCACTTCAACTCTTATTAGAGGATAACAACAAATTCATTTCATTAAGTGTAAAAAAAGGAGTATAAGTGAAAGAAGTGAAAAGAAGAAGAATATAAGAGAAATTTGAGATTGCGAGTCTAGACCCGAAAGCAGTTAGAGACGAATTAAAATCAAAACAAGTATTTTCGATCGTATGACAGCGATTTCCAAGAGTGGTTTGCATACTTTTGGGCGTATATTAAAGACGTTCCACACGAAGCGCAACTCGCAGTGCAACTCTGATTTTGCCACAAAAAATGCTGTGAGTTTGATACGAAAATGTATCAAAAATCGACAGCATTTTGACAGAAAATCCGTGTTGCGCTACGAGTTGTACTTCGTGTGGAACGCCTTTAATAATTTTAAATCATTTTAACGTTGACTGCAATCATATTCTTCTTCTTGAGCTGTGCAGTCCAGCAAAGAGATCTGAGCCTGCCATTGCTAACTTCGTTTCCCGTTTCCCGATTACTGACTTCGTTTTTCCCGTAGCAGGATAATTTGTCCTGCGTATGGCAAAAAGTTTAGGAGGGATTTGAGACCTAGTTCTTCTGTGTGTTCCACGACCGCTGCGGCTTCCTTGGATTGATCACTGACCTAGTATGTAGTTAAATGGTAAATTCTGCGTACAGGTACACATTCGAGCTATGAAGGAACAAAACGTTCTTACGCAAATTAATCTTATATTTCATTACTTTAGAAATTCAAATATGTCATAAAATTACTACAATCTTAACTAGTCCCATGTGCATGCCGTTCTTTTGGAATAATAATAATATAACTTGGAATAATAGTAACTTGTCATACATGCTTGTCACATACTTTTAGGCTAAATAGTTATTTTTTGTTCCTAAATATCTCTCATTCATTTTGAGGTTATTTTTATGAAATTAGAAAAGAAACGACGTACAATACCTCACCTTTTAAGCCCAAAAATGTGAAACAATTTTAATTTGCTAAATAATAATAATAATAAAGCATAATAATCACAATTTTCAGCATTAATATTTGACCGAAGCTCTACAGCGATTATCATTGTTAAAACACAATAACACGTACAAAAGTCAAATTCACCATTCACCTCTTGTCAAGTTAACCCGCGACAACAAGCGCCTCTGATTATCGGTCCAACGGATTTCGAAGTTAAACAGCAAACAAGCACAAACAAACGCCATCACATACCCTTTCGCTGCAGCGAACTGCATGCATGCAGTTAGCAATGACAGCACAACATTGCAGTAAACAAACGACCGTCCTGCCTCGGCTGGCATTGGTTTAACGAAATTTTATTAAAGTGCTCACCAAACCCATAGGCTGCTCGAAATGTAAATTCGCTTGCTAAACTTTTCCCCTTTTCCCGATGCTAACAAGTGCTGTGTGGTGCTGTGCTTTTTGTGCTTACAGTTGCAACTTGCACCCTCGAGAACAGCAGGTTGCATAACCGGCACGGCGTGATTGGATTGGAAGTGGTGGACGAGGTGGAGGTATAAATTTTCTTGCCATGCTTTCCCCACACTTGGCAAGGAAGAAGGGTGTGCAGGTTTGCTCGGCTCGTACAGGTACGAAAAGGCGACAGGAATCGATTCACCCACGGTAGCCGCACACGCGGTAGCGTTTCAAGCTAATTATACTTTTTAGTTTTAATTACATGTTTTATTGCAGTCATAATTAACATCATAAAAGTCGGTCGCGGGCCCGCTGTCATCGAACCGCGTTTCGTGAAAATTGTAACGAGATAGGTCTCTTGTGTGTGTGTATGTATGTGTGCGGTTCGCTGGTTGAAATCTCCTGTCCGTGCTGAATCGGCCGTCAGGTGCAAAACTCAGTATCTGTGGTCGATTTTCGCGCGATTTTCCTGTACGCCGAGGCAAACTTTTAGCACAAAATGCTCTGATTTTGTCTACCGCGTACACTTGAATGGATGGAAATAATTTTTCCCAGCACGCAAACACCCGGTAGGGGCTGTGGGTTTGTGTATTGGGTGTGGCGGGTAATTTTCCTACACTGCCCGGAAAATGCTCGTTATGACAAACCATGAGCAACTAGGCGCCTCCACCAACTCACACCACACCCGGGGCCAAATTCGAAAAGGATGCGTGCTCTGCGTCTGTGGACACCTGGTTCGCTTTAATGTCACACAGGGCAGGTCCGCTTCGCAAAGAAGTGAGGTGTAATACGTGGGGACACATTTTCCTTCTCCCCCCTCATCCCAGCTAACAGCAGCATTCACGGAAAGCGCTTGCTTCATTCGTTCTCTAGGCCGCACTAAATTTTCCGCTCGTTGACAATTTATTTCGGGGTGCTGCGGTCATAAATTTCCACTTCAATTAGCTTACACGGGGATATGAAAACTTGCCTGCCACATTTTCCTTTTACGCCCAAGCCCGTTCACCCGCAGCCTTCAACCCTCTTAACCGACGAGCAGGTTGTATGAAAACTTGCCCAAAGGGCCGATATGCTCCAAGCGTTACCCTTGCTAGTTCTGTTCATATTCGCTCTTTCCCGCGGAAGCCCCTGGAGGGTTTTGATGATTTTCCAATTGTTTAGCGACTGCACAAGCGTGTGTGTGCGTGTGTTTGTGCTACTCTTCCGTGCTTACGGCGGCATACACAAGCGGATCGTGTTTTTGCTGCACGATTTCACGCTTTTAATTTTCAGCACCTAGTAGCACGGGGTCGTTTTAGTGCGTTGTTAGCCCTTTGCAGTATTTTGCAAACACGTACACTCACACAAACTGATTAAACGGTTTATGTATACACTACGTGCTGCAATCGCTACAGTTCGTAGCTTTAGCACTGTATATTAGGCTTACATGTATAATCGATTTTATGGTTTTTCTATTAAATTTCTAAATTAGTTTAAAGTCCTAACATCTTAATTCATCTCTTCAATTGCATACTGCCACGTTGTTCTGCATTCCCACTAAAAAGATCATCGTTGACTCATTTTTTAGCTTGTTAAACGCCTGAAAGTATACAATGTTACTGTTCATGTTTTGCAGTCTCCCTAAAGGGCGTTGGGAAACCATTGTAATTCTTTTAGGCCAAGGACAGTCGACGGCTCTGCCAGCCCCTTTGCTTACATTGAGCTACTGGCGACAGTAGCAAATTTGGTGCATACTTTTAGGCGTTGCACATTCGAGAAACAAACTAGAGTCAAATACAGCGAATATCATAATTAATTAGCACCTTTTAAAAATGTTGCATAAAGTGAAAAAAAGTGCGTTAAAAAACTCCTCTTTATGTATAATTTACATTTAAAAAAATACAATATTACATACCTTTTTATGTTGTTTTTATTTCACAAAACTTTAAATATAGTCAAAAGCTTCTGTAAATTAAATCATAAGCACTTTAGCCACACAAACCCAGCACACACTTAACGGATATAGAGCCAACGATACTTAGAGCGATAAAAATAAGTGCATTCACGTAGGTTGCTTCTCATTACGTCGCTTTTCACGGATCGTTTTTCCGTTTTCTCCATCGTGGAGGTCGTTTTTTTTTTTTGTGCCGTTACACTGTTGGTGTTTGCAACTGTGACAAGCGTACGAAGCCCCACAAAAGTCCCTTGCGGAACACACCAAAGCACACACACACACACACACACACACACACACAAATTTGCAAGTACTAAAGATTAAGCGGTATATGTTAATTTGAATGAATTTATTATCGTACATTTCGCCCCACCGTTCGCATAACATAAGGGAAACCAAAATGAAATGCACTCGGGAGTCGGTACACTGCCGGTGGCAGGCAGTTTCCTCGTGGGCTCATTTTCCTTTCCTGCTTCGTACGCAGGAGGAACGATAATTATTTTTGTTATTCTAATTATGGTATTTTGCAAGTAGCAGCAATAAATACTGCACCTCACCTTTGCTGCCCGCCGGGTTTCGAGGTTTTCCGCTTTGGAGCTGCTCATGGTGATGGTAAAACTGTTGAGCTTTTTTTTCGATCCTTGCCTACATGGTAGCGATCGCACAAGATAAGCGCAAGTGTGAACATGGGTAGTTTCTCGTAATCAAGTAAACTTTACAATTAACACCTTGGAGATGGTGCAAGAGGCGTGCTTTATACGCATTTATGTTTTTAGATTGTTGTTTTTGATTGGAGATTTGAGATGTAAGTTGTCGATTTATTGAGATATCTCGGAGTACTTACTTCGTTTAATTTATTTTATAATTAAATATTTTCTCATTAAGTTATGTTACTGAAATGTACATTCTATGAGGTAAGTCCAATTCGTTTTTTGTAGCAGTAATCAAAGAGTTCAATTGTAGCATAAAATGCTGTAATAATTAACACAGTATTCAATCAATTTACATCGATAATCAACACTGGATTGTGGAAATTGTGTATGCCCGCAATGGAATGGTTGAATAAATACAAACAAATCTAATATTTGCATTCGGTATTGCATTTCATCGAAACTGTGTGTCATTTATTTGCCTCAATTAGCAATCAGTGAGTGAAAAGCTGAAATAATCAATTTTGTTCATCATCACTAAACTTACAACAACAAAAAGACGGTCTAAACTATACTTTATAAAAGGTAAAATACTCAAAAAGGTGGCAATTTGTTCTGCACTATAAACGCCTACATGTATGCAAAATGCAACACATTCCGCAAAGGACATAAAGCGATGTTTCAATGCAGTCAAAAATTGACACTCATTTGACGGCAACATGTTAATGGCTTATTCTCGATCGTCCGTTGATTGAACAATCCGGTCGATTTGTTACCCATAGCCCTTATATTAAGAATCATTTTTATAGGAAGCTTTGTCCTGGGCATAGACAATCTACAGCATAGACAAATGCTAGTTTAGAATCATTTTCCATCTTTGCTGTTCTAAACTTAGATACCAATAATTACTATACAAAAATGGTTTTCTACATCAGCTATCTGAATAGCTTATCTGAATTGATTTTTCAAATGCAAAAACGGAAGAAATTTTTTTTTAAATGCTTGAAAAAATATCATCGAAAATTCTTTAAGTAGACTTCCACTCCCAAATAACCTTCCACAAGAACTATTCTTAAACATTTACTCTCGACCTTGGAATGTGGTCGCTACCACATTCACATTCTAAAACAACGATTCATCCTTGTCTTTTCGTATGAATTTTGGTGACCGAGTTCCCCATCATCAACATCAGCATCATAACATGTTTGCACAACCTAGTTGATGAATGGTAATACCTTAAATCGCTTCTCCTTTCGCCACTATCACCTGACTGCACTACCAGACCACAGCGTGCAACTGCATATGTCCTCGGGATAGGAACGAAAGATCTCATACCTTTCTAGAAAAAAAACACACCCTTCCACAGATTCTCTCGTTTCATTCACAATCTTAAAATCAATGTCAGCATAAAAGAAACGGTAAAGCATCCTCAACATCATCATCATCATCATCAGCCTCATCGTCGTCGTTTGTCGTTGGCTTTCTGCTCCGGAGGCAATGGCAGCAAAAGCGATAATTTAGCATGACCATTATCTTTAGAGGATAATGCTCCTCCACGTGGTGTATGTGTGTGACACCCGGTCGTATCTTTGGCGAATAATTTACCCCTAGCCCTAGATAGTGCTGTCAAGATTCCGACAAGCGAAGCTTGTTGCATGCGGGCGATAATGAGGCTGATTTTTGGCGTCTCCTCCCTGTCGGATAAGCTTCGGCTGCCTCTAACATGTTCTGTTTCCCATTTTCCGAAACGATAACCAACGCGTGTGCAATACGGCAAATCTTTCTTTCGTGAAACAGATCAATTTCGTTCCTTATCTTGTTTGCTGCACACACGAGCACGGTTATCTTGCGGTTTGCAAACATTTTGGGCGAACAAAACGCTTCATCCAAACACGCTCCATTTCACCTGTATCCTGTACCGGTGAGAATCGTTCCGAAACGGATACAACGGCACACCACGACACACCACGGCATATCCTTCGCACCAAACGTAACCCGCTAATCCGCAACCGGTTCGGATTGCAATAATTTAAAGTTTGAATGAAAATTGATACCGTCAGCAGCGCGCTCATCGTACAACATGCTTCAGCATGCCAGCTTTTTCGTTACTAATGCCTGAACGGCAGGTTTCTCTTTTTACTCCGCAAAGTCTCGGTACGATATCTGCAACGATTACCGAAACTATCGGTTATCATTTTCTATCATGATCTACCCACCGTTCGCCCACAATCAAGCTGAAACCTCGGGCTGGAATTATCTGGCGGAACAGATTATTAGTGAGTGTGAGGGAAGGAAAGAGAGAAAGAGAAAAAAGGCGAATGCACCGGGGCATGTGGTGCAACTTCACCAATAAGCCATTTCACTGCGATTTTATTTTGCTGGCCTGGATGGTACACCAAAAAAAAAAATAACCGAAAACGCAAACTGTTGGTGGCATTTACGCTTTGTGCTGTCAGAGTTAACGGTTGGCCATTTCTTGTTCGCGTTCGGTTTGCAGTAAAAGCGGGTGCATTGATTGTAAAATGGGATTTCTGTATTGCTCGTGTTTGTGTGTTTGATGGTCACTGATTTGTTTGTTTTGTTCTTCTCTTGGTTGGGACGCCACGGAACCGGACTGAAGGGTGTGTGTGTGTGTGTGTGCTTACAAACGTTGATTATTTTAAAATCTGATTGTGCATGAAGCGAACGAGAGAGGAAATATTCTTAATAAGTGATGTTTAAATGTTTGTGACATTTTTTTTTAAGCTGTGGCTTTTCAAATAACAAAAGCATCGCTAAGCTATTGTTTGCAATTTTTGTTGTCAGTCATATATTTTGCGTAACCAAAGAACTCAAAAGCATGTTGTCCTGAAAATGTCATGCTATGAAGCTTGTCATGGATTATAACAAAAAGCCTTCTTATGTTTCTTGCTGTATTTTATATCAGATTCCTAACATATTAATTGCAAACATCCTGCCTATCCATAACTGCAGATACAGATTTATGATTATAAATTCGAAGTTTACTTGCTGTATGGTCCTACTCAACAATAAATGCCTAAAAGTATGCAATTTATTAAATTTTCCAAATTATATTTATTACAATCGAAGTATCTTGTTTCTATTATTCGGGCAATTTTTGCAGTATGATAGTGCTAAAAATATGGTCCAATTTTCATTTCTATTCATGATCTCAATACATTTTATGTACATTTTATGTTATTCATGATCTCAATACATTTTATGATCTCAATACATTTTATGTAGACGAAACATCATAGACGAAACCACAGTTGTCATTTTTAAATGTCGTTCCGTATCCTTTAATTCCTTAAAAACTCATTCAAGATTCAAGAACTCATGCAGAAGAGCGTCTTGCATAAAATCACATTTAAAATTTCCAATGAATTTTTATCATTAAGCCTAAAAGTATACAAATTTTAACATATGAACGATGTGTATTGCGATCTTCTTAACAATGCGTTAGTCCTTTTCGAACAATGTATGATGCTTCTAATTGGAACAATTCTGTAATCTACACGTTTATTAATTTAAATTAAATTTCTACTATTACAAAATATTTGGAAATAAAATAGCTTAAATCAGCTGCATCCATTTCAACCCCATGTATACATACAAACCACACACTAAATGGGCTAAAAATAGCTCCAAACCTATCGTTAAGAACATTAAAGAACGTTTAAATGCCTCCACATTGAACCGTTTCGCAGAACAAACCTGTCAAACGCACGGTTCCCCAATCTTATCCCCCCCCCCCCGTACACGTTTCCGGCACCAGCTTTAGCACCCACCCTGTTAGGCAAACCCCCGTGCACGTTCACAATTTCCGTGCGCAACGTGCTCCATAATGATGAGCCTGCCACCGGGAGACATCGTCTGCGCTTACGATTCCGTTTAATGGACTTTGGACCACCACCGGTGGGCTGCAAACGAGCAGGGACCCGCGGTGTACTTCATGCCGTAGGGTGTCCCTGACTGCTGTTCCTGCTCAGTTAGGTTTCGGATCGGATGTCGCTTTTCAGCGAGCTTTCGGCGAAAGTGTACCCGGCACATGGAGTCTGCACGTTGCGAAACTATGGTATGATAATTTCAAACAACCCTCGGGAGGACACCCAGCGCCCATTATGGGAAGCTTTTGTGAATTCCGTTTTTTTTTTTTTGTTCCCTTCCTATTTGTATTTCTTGGAGCGGATCTGGTTATTCCGATGTAAAACTTTTACCAATTTGTCCAGCGGGTGTGCTGGAATATTTTGCGAACCATCGAAAAACAGTTCACTTACCGGAAATGGCCACTCGCGCCACGTATCCATTTCCACCTACGAGTGAGAAACTTTGTGCTCTCGTTGGATTGGGCCTCACGATTGGGAGGCATAATTTTATCGATATTAATTTGCACTAATTTCTGTGCCACTCGTGGTGGGCTTCCTTTTCGTACTGCTTGTCTATCGCATGAGAGTTGAGCCCTGGGGCGCTATCTTTTGTGGTGTATTGGCATACCCAGGAAATGCCCGATGATGAGCCTTTGCTTCATGTCGAGCAGCTTTGGGGGTTGTTCGGTGCAGGTATCCGAGGCGTTGACTGTAAGCGAGCAGGTTTCTGTTGTTGCATAAATAATATTGTCCGATGCTTTCCCCAGGCAGCTGCTCTAACATGGAAGGACACATTCAAATGAAGCTACTGAAACGTTCGTAAACGATGTGTGTGATCTAACGTGTTCAAAAATGTACTGCAAGATGCAGCAGACTTGAAAGAGATGTTCAATTTAAAGGTCAATACATGGAGTGAAATAAATGCGTGCATTTAAATTTTTAATGGCTTGTACTTAAAAACTATTTTGAAGCTTTCTAATGGATTTTACACATAATTTTCGAACGACTTGTACGTAAAGGATAAATTGTATGTGATGTCACACTAATTGCATACACTTAGGCTATTTGCTTATTATTTTCTTAAACGTTTGTTCATAACGATTTCTAACCCAAAAATTTAATTGAGTTAAAGTTTAATATCAACTGTTTTTCGCATGTAAAATCACACTCACAGTGATGAAACTAATTAAAGTGTAAAAAGTTGGCAAATTAATTAACCATCACCTGCAACTGTGCATAGATTGTTCAATAAGCTTCATTCGATAAAGTAACCCATTCCATGAAGTGCACTCCATTCCAAAACACCAAAAGTGTCCACAATGCACCAGCAGTACACACCGACTGTATCCTGGCCAATGTTGGCCGAACCAGTCGGATGAAAGCAATTTAAATAAACAGTCAGCATTAGCTTTAGCAGGGGCAAAGTTTTTGACTTCATTCTGCAGTCAAATGTAAATGAAGTGTGCAAACAACTCCTCTCCATTCCTTTCCGCTACCATATGTTACACCACCCGGGTGCCAGAAGTCAACCACAATTAGTCTGGCACGGAATGTTGTCTCCACTATCTCCACTTTTTGAACATAGCACAGGCAACAGCAGCACGAATTAGCCACCAGGAACATCCCACACACCATGGCGTTAGTTTTAATCGCAACTTTAACAACCATTTTCCACCCGAAACACATATGGGATCGCCCTTCGCTTTTTTCTCGATCTGAATCGTTGGCTCGATGTTAGGGACGATTCTGAGGACTAACGGACTTGTAGTGGAAACCGAAAAAAAAAACTTACACTCCTGTCATGCACCAACGCTATTGCACTTTTGGTCGAATTTTCGTTCGGTCCTGTACCGAGCGGGGCAACTTTTCGCATTGAAAAGTTCGACTACGTACCAGCGCCCTAAACTTTCTGCACACTGAATCACAAAGATTTAAAGGCCTGCTTTCTTTTTTTGCTTTCGTCTGTAGCAAGATTGCCAGCTGTTTAGCGAACGGAATGTAGTTTTGTTACAAAGAGCTAACGGAAACAGATGCGACTGTGATAAAGACTTCGGAGCGGAGTATGCGATGTTGTCTGTGGAGTAAGTTATCGAATAAAAGACAGAATTATCGAAGAGAGAGAGAGAGAAACGCGGCATGTAAGACGAACTGAAAACTGCAACAAAAAATATTCAAAAATACACAAAATTCTTAAGAAATCCTGATCGAAGCATATTCACTGCCTTGTGGTTGAAAGTTTCGCAGCGCCTAACAGTATGCAATCGATATTATTAGCATCAGTTTTAATCCTTCCCGTCTGGCTAGCCAGCAGCACAGAGTTCGAGTTGAAGGCAACCGATCATCAACTTCAAAAGTTTTCAACCTCCTTCCTCACGGTCTCTATCGAGGCAGACTGTTTCAAATATACAAAGCATAGCTCCAGATGTTAAGCACCCAATCCATAAGTCTCGAAATATTCAGTTTATCGAGTTATTGGTTAGCGAAAATTGAAGAAGAATAAGGATGAATCTTTAGCTTCATTATTCGTCAAGTATTACCATTGTTAACTTTGAAAAATGATTTACTTTAAATCGTTCTCTGTTATCTTGATCGATTGTGTTGTATTTTACCAATTTTAATCATTCGCACACGCTTCCTTTTTTAATATTTTATTCCACAGTTAATCTTTCCCCCTTTTTCCACTTAGAATTGAAAGCATCCCAACCGATATCAACCGACCGCTTTCGTTGCGGCTGAGATTTGTGCCCTTATTTTCCATTCTTTTGCTCATGTTTCTCCCAGAACCATTCTCTTGCTTTTAGTTTTCTCCAGTGAAACAAAGAATTCTCCTTACGGTGCTCGGGAAAAGCTCCTGCATAGGGTGGGAAGAAGGGATGTGGGACGGGTCGAATTTAAAACTACTCGCTAACTCTCGGCAAAAACCCATTTCGCATGCCGTATTATTTACAGCCGTCCATGAATTATCGTTCCTGGTGCTAAGTCAACCGGCCCGGTTCAATGCCGCACGGGCCCAGCAGCTGAAGCGAAGCATCGCCGAGCAGATAAGGGAACTGGATCAGGTGAGTAAGCATGGTCTGGCAGTCTGGCGATCTCCCAAGCGTATGCTTCTGGTTCTGCCGTTTTAAAAGATAGTCCGATGGCTCCGAAAATTGTATCAGAAAATTTAATTTAGTTTTATTCTAACTTTCGTACACTTTCTTTTGAATTTTTGCTTTAATTATTCGTCTTAAATTCAATTATAATTTATTGATAGCAATATGGCCTGGCCGTCCTTTATAAATTTATCACATAATTTATTGATAATTTTTTATATTTATTTCTTTAGCAATACGGACATACCTATGTAAGGATTTAAAAAATTCCTTGTTCTATTTCTTTAATCATACGATTCTTTAGTATCATGAATCATGTACTTAAATTTTTTGTTGATTGATTTTGTAGCGCCTCAAAGTATGCAATTCTGCTTACAAAAGCACTTTTACTGTATGCAAACCATTCACAGGCTCAGCTTTAAAGATTCCTTCAGCTCCAACTATGTTATTATAGGTTTAAATTAAGTCTTGTTACAAAATTAATAACTATCTCCACACCACAGTAACAGTATTTGTTTACCAACCTCGTTTGCAGTAAGCAATTGGTCGCAAACGCAAATGCTTATCATGAAATTTGATATTTTAACCACCAAGCGGCCCCAGCGGGCAAATTCACTCGAATCGATTTATTTATTGCATTTCGATCAAAAACATAACCCAATTTGCGATGTGTGCAGCTGTGTGTAGTATGTCCCTGCATAGAAATTCAATATGCTGATTCGTGTTAAAAATATCTCTGTTGGCGCTTAATTGCACAGTTCCGGCTAAAAAAAAAAAGTAACTCCCACTCCAATTTTACCCTGTTAATGGTCAACACATCACCAATTGCATCGGTACCGCAAAAATCAATTGCCCCTTTTTTTTCATCCCAAACCGAATTCCTAATTTGTAACCAAACACACCGACCCATCTCATGGCGCCTAGCGTCCCTTTTGCCGAGATTTATCCACCCCGGATCGCTTAAATCATATACCTGCACCAGTTTCTAACCGGGATCTCTCGGTTCGTTCGCTTGCTGAACTCGTGACCACAATGTTTTCCTCGCACAATTTGTCAACAAAGCGAGGGGCGATTCGCTAACGTAATTTATTCTACCTTACCCATCAGAAAATGGTACGCTTGGGGTAACGTTCATCACGGCCACAAATGAGCATGGGTAACTGAGGTGTTTTTTCATAATTCCTGAACGGAATGGGCTTCTTTTTTGTTTTCGTGTACCGTACAATCCATCCTGTCCCGCAGGACTCGGTTATTTTTGTCCCCGTTATCTCCATTTAGTTTGGGGTTCAATTTATCGCGGATATTCTACCCGCAAGCTTCACGCAGTATTTGGGACACTACACGGGAGAACACAATTGGTAGGGTGGAAGGATGCATTTCACGTTGTTTATAAAATATGCAAAAATTGATTATCCCACCGTTTGGAGGTTTTGGAGCAACGTGTGCGTGTTTTTTTGTTGTGTTCCTTCTTTTATTTATCCCCAAAAATACTGTACGTACTCCAGCGTGAATTTAATACTGCTACACCTTTTGTGTTGTGTGCTACTGCTGCATGTATTCTAAGCCCTCTATTTTTTTCCCCCTTTTCATCTCTTAACCACATCCAACCTGACAGGAAATTGCACCAACACGGCCGGATAGCGTGTTTCTCACGCACGAGCTATTCCCCGAGCAGGAGGGTGCATGGGCGATTACACCGATCCTTGGCCACATCCGGACAGCTATCCTGAAGTCAACGCACCGTACCGCCCGCTGGTTGATCGTGTGCGAGGAGCAGAGCCACGTCAACGTGAGTCTATTAGCGCACCATTTGGCCAACGAGGATTACCGGGAGGTAGGTAGGGAAGATGGGGTGTGCGAGGCAGTGATATGGAGATTCTTTCATTCCGATGGGAGTGTAGAAAACATGCAACACGGGTTGCAAAGTGTTTGTAAGAAAAAGGTTTATTGTTACGGTTAAGAGTAAAACAAAGATTAACGTGCAGGAACCGCCTAAAAGTATGCAATGCTAATAATTTACGTTTTTCTAGATTTTTTACTGTTAGAAGATCACCGTTTAAGACATCGAGTCATTACTTTTTGTGAAGAAAATGTCGGTTTTTATCGAATTAAGAAAATCGAGGGTGAAATCGATCTTTCAAACTCTGAACCAAACACGAATGTGAATTTCAAACATTTAAAAAAATAATTTCACTATTGTTTCCCTCAGTCTTTACATTAATTATTTTACAGACTGATGGTCTCACCCTTCCAATTCTATTACAAAACATCCGTTCAATTTTGATGACCTGAAGCTGAGCAAAGATAATAAGACAGTCGAATTTAGAAGAATTGACGTGATGTTCGTTGGAATATTTCACCGATATTGGATCACATAATCAAAAGGTACTCTCTACTGGTTCAAATGGCTGGCATATGGTTATTGAAAAATAAATATTAAAAACAGATATTATAATGTTTTAAGGTAGTGGTACTCATTCAAAGAAATATTCTTGTATTGTGCAATCACAAAAAGATTAAAGTTAATTGGATTCATAGAATCGGAGAAAGAGTCAACCAAAGTCAGCTTGGCAGAGTAAAAAAAATTAAATTCTCCAAACATAAATTGCATACTAGTAGGCGCTGTTATTGAAAGGATTTGTATCCCATCTTTAAAAAGTTAGCTTGTTTACAGCCCAATAACATTTCATTCTACTCACTTGTCAACCAAAAACACATACTAAACTCAGAAAGGGTGTCTATATACCCGTCACCGCACGGAATGAACGGATACTCGTCCGAGAAGATCACGTCGGTTTCATCAACCAGTACGAGCCTGTTGGCACGTGTTGACTCACATTATACTATTCTAACGGGTTTTTTTTCTCTTCTTTCTCATTCTCTCTCTCTCTCTTTTATGCTCCATCCTACTCTGCAGAAACTTTTCCTCGGCTACCCGCTCTACGATCGGGAAGCGACCATAATTCATCATTTCGCCTTTTTCAAAAACCCATCCAGCTTTCTCTATCCCTATCTGCGTGCCGGTATCGCACTCACGGCCCCACTGGTCGATCACCTGGTCCAGCTGCTAGCTGACGGTGCGGCCCGGCCCGCCCTGTCCGACTTCTTCATCGATGCGGCCCACGAGTTCGCGCTGGCCGTGTGGCAGCATGGTCAGGGACTTCCGTTGCAGCCGCGTCGCTACTTTTGCGCCAAAGCGCTTCCGACCTGTGCGATCCACCCAGGGAGCGTCGCTCGTGTGGAAAAGGATGAGCAGCTGAGTTGTGTGAGTGTTACGAGTTGTCTCGTAAAAGGCCTCCTTTCGGGGCATGCACAAGTACATACCTAATTTAGCTTGAGCTTATTTAATGTCACAATGGAAAGGGATATCCGTACGTACGTGGTTCTCATCGTTTCGAGCGTGATATCCTCCTTTCGAGCGTGATATTTGTATAAACGAGGTTAATTTTTTCTAACTGGCACATAATCTTACACTGAAGTAGACAGGCGACAGGCGACAGGCAACAGGGGACAGATAATGGTACATGGTAATCCGATAAAGTCTTGGCCGAGTCGTTTCTGAGATATGAATTAGGATGAATTCTTATTAGATTCTTAGATATTTATGTTTTCTTTTGTCATTTGTATAGTGCGTCTAGACACATTTATTAAAGATGGAACCTAAGCAAAGAGATTCAAGTGAGCTTTAACTAGCTTGCGTACTGTAATTTTGATGCACGTTTAATCAACCTGGATGTCCATCAGATGGCAACAGCAGCTCAGAATTTATCAAGAACAAGATAACATGAAGATACTGAATTCAAGAAAAACTTTCATAAATCTTATTTTTCTTTCATTTGCGATTACTTCCATGCATTGCCTACCTTTAGGCGTATTTACAAAGCTCCATAAAGAAGGGCCCAAACGTATGTAAAAATTGCTCACTTAAAATCAAATTTCTTGAAATCATCTACCCACCAGACTGACAACCCGACCGATGTCGATCAGATCATGTTTGCGGTAAAAACATGCGGCAAATATCACAAGGATCGTGTTCCCGCATTGAAAAACACTTGGACCAAGTACGTGCAGCATCTGAGGTACTTTAGCGATGTCGACGGTGAGTAAACCCGTTTGTTTCCGTCATATATTTTTTTTTTGCTATCTGTCCCATTTCCTGCACGAATCGTTCTCGTTGTCAAAACCAATTCCACAGATCCTTCGATACCGACCGTCGCTACATCCGTGCCCAACTATAGCGCCGGGCACTGTGCCAAGACGTTGGAAATTTTACAGCTGATCGGGGATGAAATTCGCTACAATGGAAGCCTTCAGGCGATCCGGTGGGTGATGCTGGTGGACGATGATACGATCCTCAGGTAAGGCTTAAGGGCAGCTTTAAATGTGATTTACATATTCAAATGTAATTACAAGTTAATGGGGAGCCGGCGGAGTTTCGGGCTTGGTTTCGTTGGCTTGCCGTTTGAGGAACGGTTCCTCCAGATTGATTTACAAAGTTGTGCTGATCATGAATGCAGATTGGTAGTGGTCCCTGACTTGGGGTGACCACAATTAGTGCACACAAAACCCAGTGTCTTAACAATTACCGAACCGTCCAGCACCAAACAGGAACACACTCTACACTGCCAAGCAATTGAATAGCAAACGAAATCATTACTAAGCAAACTAAGTGTGCTGCAAACAGGTGGAAATGTATGCATACAGTGTCCATCGCGACTGTGTGCCCACTGCTCCGTGGGGGTGATGGTCAATTTATGAAACCATAATTCCTGAAATAGCTCACAAATCCTTGGGCCATTCGGGTTTAGTTTGACCGGCATCTACAGCACTGCTCCACACACCACTCAATCCTTTATCGAAAATCCTTTAAGGCATCAGTAAATTTACCCCGCGTCTGGTTCTTACAACCTTTCTCCTCGTCTCATACTGAAGCTGGAAACGAAACGGTAAGGGAGAACCAATGCGGCACTCATGAAATATTCAACGCGCAATACTCAAACTGACACCTACCGCACACGTTTGCCGGCCGACGGCGGTTGCACGTTTCCGGCGATAATTTTGACCTATTGTCGGTCCGATAGGTTTTGGGTTTCGGAACGGATGGGTGGATAAAATTGACCATAGCATGTTTTGATGGGCGGTGGTGAGTAGTAGTTCTGACTACTGACCCCAGCTCTAGATCGCTGCGAGGATGCGGCATGATGGCAGTTTTGATGTATGGAACCAGCAGCGCAGCATTTCCGGACGTGTGGTCGGTCTGTGTTTTCCATTCCATTTTGTTAGTCCTTGGCGGTTCTTGGCGGTTACGTTCAAGAAGCTCGTAAACGTGCAAAATTGTTGATAAAAAGGAAAAGTCGTACAATTAAACTTTAAAACTATTTTTAAAGTATAAAAAATTAAGAAAAGTAAAACAGGAAAAAGAAAAACCAGTAATCAAACATAAAAAATACTTAAAAATGAATTTAATTATCAAACTTTTCTTATATGTTTCAGTTTATCTTTGAAAACTTTATGCTAGTTTAAAGCTTTATTTAAAAAATTTAGGTAAATTTTATGAGAAATTCTTCAAATATTTCTATATCTTTATCTTTTTTACAGTGTTTAAGAGCATTTGAAACATTTTATTGTTGGTTGAGCAGAAAACATAAGCATTAAATAAATAATCAAAATAAAAAATAAATCATCAATCAAACAAAAGTATCTAACAATGCAAAAAGAATAAGGTTAAAGCTATAGGAAGATGTATAAATATGTAAAAATAAGGAAGTAATCAATAAAAAAACTAATGATACATAAAAAACAATAAATAAATAAATAAGAAAAAAAATTAATATTTACAACATTGCAAAAAAGTGACACAACACAACGAACACAAAAATACTTTTTCTTCTATGTATCTTCTCTTGTTTGATAGTTGCGTTATTTATCTCCAAATACTTCAACCCAATTTTCAAGAATTCTTGCATATTCAAACTGATGTATAGAAAATGGTATTTTTCGAGCAAAACAAGAACATGGTGCTTTAACAAAATTCGTACCACTTAACGCCCGCGTATGGTGCCCTCAAAACCCTGACTTCCGGAAATGGCTCTTTGCGCACAAACAAATTAAGCAACGTGTGTCGGTTGGTACGCAGAATTACCTTCCAAAAACCGGCCGCTGATGCGTATCATAAATTCTGTGTGTTGTCCTGTGTTTGTTTCATTCATTCATGTTTGCCTCTTTGCATTCGTCTCGAATTCTCTCGTCCGCAGTTCATCGTCGTTGGCGCGATTTCTGAGCTGTTACGACCCGAGCCGAGATTTGTACCTTGGCGAACGGTACGGTTATCATCTGATGGGCCCCGCTGGCGGTGGTTACAATTATGTGACCGGTGGCGGTGGCATAGTGCTGAGTGTGGCCATCCTGGACGCATTGCAGCAAACGTGCGAATGCCCATCGGCATCCTCACCGGACGATATGATACTGGCGGCCTGCCTACAGCGACTGGGCATCAGACCGATCCACTCGTCCCTCTTTCATCAGGCCCGCCCATCCGACTACGCACCGGAACTGCTTGACCGGCAGGATACGGTGTCGTTCCACAAGCACTGGCAGATTGATCCGCAGCAGGTGTACAACAGGTGGTTCCGCCAGCAGGATGAACGTTATTCGCAACTACAGGCACGTTCGACCTACTCCTATCCAACGGTCGCGCCGAACGAGGACATCTGCAAACACTCGAACAGTGTCCACAAAAGTGTGGAGTCCGAACCTAACCTGTGCCGGCACAAGGATCATCATCTCGATCCGTACCTGCGTCCGACGCGACCCAACGCCAGCGTTCGCAACGAGAACAACAGCGTACGTGAGCAACGGATAGGACCGACGACGACGAACGAGGACGAAAATAAACGGTCACCTCAACAATCCAACCATAATGACCGTCATCAACATCCGGAACGAGTGTTACGGTTCGGTACGAAAGCGACCAATCGTAATGTGCCCCCGATGGACACACACAACCCTACCAGTGGTGGCGGACCGGCGGTCGACAGTACTGGCCAGCCACCGCCGCCACCACCACCAACACAGCAACATATCCCTCGCAAACATTTGTGCGAAAGTAATGAGCTTCAATCAAACGGCAACGGTCTTTTGCTGAGACGGCAAAACCTCCAAGAGTCGACAAACATAATCAAACACACCGATCTGTAGAGCATGGGGCTCGGTCGAAGGAAGGAACCCATTTGGAGGAGAAATTAAATGTGAAAAACAGGTCTCCCCACCACCACCAGCTCTACCGGCGTGTGACAGTCACGTACAACCGTGCGCAGTGTATGTATGTAGATTTGTAATGAAATGCTAGGTTCCAGTCTTTCAACCTACGAAGGCTCTTCATCGCACGATCTGGGCCTGTAATGTGCTTTATAAATAAAATGGAAATTTAAACAAAACACAACAAAAAATGCATAACATACACCTGGCCATAAGGATACTTACTGTAGGACCACATCAAACGTGGACGTGACTTGCTTATACGTTGGAAATAAAGATTATCATGGGACCGTACCATGCGGTCCAGTACTGTAGCGAGTGGTTGAAAGTGTTTTTTTTTTTTACTTTGGAAGATGATTGGGACTTGAGATGGTTCATCCGAAAAGACATAAAACTTACTTAAATTTACTCGTTTTAATTGTTTTTTTTTTATTAGTAGGATGATTCCTGGAGAGCACATGGGCCACTAACACCTTTCTAAAGAGTCTTCTATAGAACTAAACCACATTTTTCTGTTGAAATGAATACGATTACGTGTTGTAGGATGTTAGCTTTTATCCAAATGCATTTGTATGATTTTAATTAAAATTTTGACTTTACGTTTAAATTTAGAAAACCATTAAAAATCTGATATTGTACCCTTACCTTCTATTCTACTATTTGAAGGTGTCTAATGTTGTCTTCTTTGCAGTCTTAATTAATCTTTAGCGAGTTATGCTGAAATATATGACTACGTAAGATTTTAAAACAGGAAGATGAATATACCAGACAATACGGCACTGGACCGTCATATTCAATTGTAAATAAAATAAATAAATAAAGATGAATATACCTGAAACCCAATTTAACTTAATTTTAGATCAAGCTTGGCTTTAACTTGAAGTTTTCGGGACTATTATTTAGATCTTTAGATTAGAGATGTAGAACTTCTTTTAGATATAACCATAACATAGACGTCATAAGGTGCTGGTGCACACCCTACCTTAGTATACCCTTAAGCAGTGATGGGAAGGTTCCATTTTTTCGAATCGGAATAGAACTAGTTTCTTTTCCGAAAGGAGCGGAACAATCCTGGTAGAATTGAGAGCATTTTTCCAGTATTCGCCGTCGCTTCTGAGACGTGGTTTCTATCCAAAATAAAAGACAAATTCAATCGCATTATAGACACTTTCTTTTTTTTATTAATAATACAGTATTGTTTAAACAATGTTACCACGAAACAAATACAATGTTGTGTGTTTGTGTGTTATGTTTTTTGATTAAATTTTGTCCTAATCAACTTATCG
Source organism: Anopheles maculipalpis (assembly GCF_943734695.1). Taxonomy (NCBI): domain Eukaryota; kingdom Metazoa; phylum Arthropoda; class Insecta; order Diptera; family Culicidae; genus Anopheles; species Anopheles maculipalpis. The sequence goes on from NC_064872.1 coordinate 26,491,380, forward strand.
CTCTTCCGCTTCTTTAATTTGCTTACAACCGAAAAAAAAATCAATACCATCCGTTTTACATCCTTGCTTCTTCTCCTTTCCTTTCCTTTGTTTTTGTTCGCGCAATACTAATTCCCTCGTGGTGCTGCTCCTCTCTCGCGGTGAAAGAAAGGTCGCATTCAGGGCTGGATCGCTTAAAACATAATCGCACTCACGAGACCTAGTTGAGAACACGTTCCGTTCGACAGTCTTCCAACTGCTTCATCAGTTCCGCCTGTAGTGCTAGCAGTTCGCGCGTACGCTGATAGATTGGATCCTGCTGCCGCATGCTCGGATTCCACCGACAGTAAAGCCCCTTCCACAGGCGAATATGCCGCATGCTAACGACCGGTCGCAGTACGGTTTGCACTGGCATCGAGCTGAGATAGTTGCTTAACCCACCGTACAGTGGATTGCGGTACTCTTCGTGCGACGAGTTAATGAACGACCACAGCGAGACGGTGCGATTTTTGAGATCTACGAAAAAGAAATAGATTTTTATAAAGGAAAAAAGCACATTTGCTCTCCCAAGAACAACGGTAAGCTTACCGTTCGATACACGCTCTCGTTCGGTGTTGTACAGGAACGTTCCGAACCGACACGAGTACAGATGATCGAGGATCGTGATTAGAAAGTATTCGTTGAATTCTAGCGCATGTGGGAACTGTTTCGATATCTGCCACACACAATCAATAAACTGTAGGAACACTGGCGATCGGTCCGCATCCGAGTGATGATTGTCACCGTGGCCGATGCGCTTTGCAGGAGAGATGAGATAACGACAACGTTTGGTTGAGAGAAGATTAATTATTGGTTTAAAATAAGGGTATTTCAGGGGGAAGAATTAAACCGCAAATGACTATGTACAATCGTTTTATTACTGAACAATTTTTTCGACGAACTGCTCGTTTAATTATTATGTGCTGTGTTTCCTCGTTCACTTTATAGAGCTTATAATGAACCAGTTGTAAAATTCAAATTCATTCTTAATAGTTTTTCGCATTCTGTCCTTAAAAGTTAGATCTTTTTGAGTCTTCAAACATATTTCAGGTTTTTTCCAATAATTTCCATGTTTGTATTCCTTAGAAATGACTAAACACTTCACGTATGAGGTCAGGTACCAGAACGATAAATTCACTTAGTCTTCAGTTTTCCCTCATTAAATTTTTGATCCATTTTACAATCGTACAAATCTGTCGGATAAGCAGGATTTGGAATAATTTATAACCAGTGGGCAGAACAGCTCAGAATCGAATCGGATGGTCACCACTAGTGTTGGGTAAAATAGCTCTGTTTAAAGTGAAGAGAAGCAGCTATATCGTGAGGGAGCTTTTTGAGAGCTCGAAGAGTGTAAAGAGGTACCTCGTGAGGGCGAAAAACAACGTTTTTTAAATAGAAAAGTGCGCTCAGAGTTCTCACTTTATTCAGATGAGGCCTCCTGGTAGCTCTGCTCAACACTGCCCCTGGCCACGACCAGGGGCCTCAACTACAAGGCTTCGGCTACGGAATTCGAGGGCCCCTAAACGAGATCCGAAGATCTGCACAAAGATCATGCGATTCGGCATTACTCACCTGTTCAAACTTGTGTCCAAAGCTAAGCCATTCCTTCTCGATCAGCACCTCGAAACCTTTCAGCGTACGATAATACGGATCGAGCAGCAGCATCGACAATGCCGTCAGCTGTGACGTACGGTCCCACCCGTCCGAACAGTGTACCACCACCGACATTCGCATGTTTTCGATCTAATTTAAGCGGGACATAGAAAAGAAAAAATATAAAGAACATTACTCATTCGTTCGCAATTGGATCACGCTTACTCCCATCCATCATGTGCTTGCTCTGCTGTCGCAATTATGTTAATTCATCATCCCCAAACTCACCCGATCGACAATCCGTACCGCACCGCCCAGTATGCACTTGATGTGTTTGAGCCACAGCGTACTCTCCACCGCCGACAACCATTTGTGGTCATCGTTGGCCGGGAAGCAAATTTCCTTCAACTTGCGCAAACTTTCCCTCATCACGTGTATGTTGTGAATGTCCAGAAACGTTAGTTCCACGTTCTTGTACGCATCTTCCGACTCGTAGCCACCACCCTTCGCTTTGTTTGCGATCGCATTCGCACTCGGTCGCGCATCAATGATCGACAGCTTGTCCGATTGTGCGTTCGCTTCCATGATGAGATTGATGTACGTTTCATCCGCCTCGCTACGCTTACCACCGACACCGACCAGTGGCTGGGAGCAGCGCGTTATGGTTGCGAGAGATTTCGGATGAATCCAGCACAGTACCGGAAGTCGGTTGCGCGATCGAAACGCACCGACCTGCTTTAACAGATCATCCTTTGCCGTCTTCGGTACGGCCCACACCGAGGGGTAGCTGTCACAAATTTCGTACCCTTCGTTAATCCGTGTAATGCGCCACGTATCGTTGTTTGCACTGTTCACACCCATCCGGCGTAATTCGGCCACCGGTTCGTAAACGGTCCACCCATCTTCGGGGAACTTTTCACGATAATTAAACGCAAACAGTTGACCATCGTTGGCACGCGGGAACGCGTACAGCTGGAGTTTCTCGAAAACGGTACGCCGGGAATGATTTTCCTGCTTGTGGGCGAACCGTAAGTTGCGCATATCTTTACAGAAAATGTCTATTCCGTAGGAATTTTCTCCCCGAGAGCTTGCACCACCAACCTTCTCGATGCGGCTAACTGCACCGAGCGGACAGTCGACTACGATGACCGGATCCTTGTCGGATGCAGGTTGTGATCGAAAGTGAAGACGATAATTGGTGATCGTGAGTGTGCCGATTGCGGGCCCACTATATGGGCAGATGTACGATACATCACTCTTCCGGTCCTGCATGTTCTCGCCGGAAAGATACGTAAAGCCGTTCTCGTTTGCCACCTAGAAAGAGAATGAATGGTTTAAATTAGCTTGAACAGTTTCGCTTTAAAGTATGTCCCCTAGTAGTAAATACTATTTTTTCCCGGAGTCGGATTAATTCGACTTCGAGGCATTCCGGAGTTTACTGTGGGCTAACTACGGAATAATTACGGAATCCGGAGTTCTCCGGAGTCAACTGCTGATTTTACTTCCGATTCAAAACCGAAATCGCTGTCGATTTCGGTTTTGAATGCAATGTAAAATCAGCAATCGAATCCGGAGTTATTCAAAGTAAAATGCAATTGATTCCACAATGCACTCCGGAGTATAATCCGGTGGTAATATCGGAGATTACTCCAGATATCTTCGGATTTCTCCATAGTCAACTCCGCATTACTCCGGAACTCCCACCACTAATGCCCACCCCAGATTAAGGCTTACAATCGTGTCCATCCCGTGCTTGGAGTTGAGCGAACTAGACTTTGAATCGGAATCGAGCGAATTGGAGCTACGATGAAAATCCGTACCGTGGTGCTCCATCGTACGGGTGCGCCCTGTAAGGTGTGTGCGTGTTGTCCGTCCGGTGCGAACGAAGCGTATTACTATCGGTGATTTTGGTGTTTTGTTTACCAAATACACCCTATCATCGAAGTAGGCCGAAAACCAGACAGTTCTCCTTTTTTAGTCGCCTATTTGATTTTTTTTTTTTGGTTTCTGCCGGGATGGTTTAGTCACACCCACCACAGTGCACTATCTTCCGGAACCGTACGCGAAAGACGACACTGCGCGTCACACTAATTGGATTTGAATGAAACCACGGCAGTATGGTGTTGCTGTGCGTAGGGGGGAATGGGGAGGTTACTTGCTTATCGCACTGGTTTTCCTCCACGAGACCACTGCACCGCCCAGTCCGGTCCCTGCCATCGGTGAAAATTTCTCGCTTGGAATGTTGGGTGTTTTTTGCTTTTTTTGTGAGCGACACCGAGTGAGATATCGCCAGCACCGTTTGTACGCAACCCGATTCCACCTCACACTCGGTGCGTCGCGCCTTGAAGATGTGAAATGCACTGACGTCAGCCTGTCCCTTACAATCGGATTCGACAATGCGATGCGGGCGGTAGAGATTGGTCTGCGTGAACGAATGCAACGGGATTTCGGGAGCCGGGAAACAGCTGGCAGTGCAGTAAATACGGTAATATCGTTAAAGACAGATTAGCGATAAACACACAAACAGCTGGATGCACTTGACTGGGAATGGGTGCGTTTTGGGGTGCAATTCAGGATGCTATTTGCTTCACTTAACACTTATCGCGTGGATCCTTCTTTGCGGAACAAACAAAGAAGTAAGGCATATTACTAAAGCTAACAAAATACTTTTTATCGGAACATTAACCTAATCTTCCAGCTATTTCACTAGCACTCCCCGAAAGCCTTTGTTATTGTCTGGTTGGTATGTGTCAAACTGAACACGGTAAATTTGAAGCGTTTTTCCGTATTTTGACAACAGAAACGCTTCAGCTGTTTTTTCACCGGGGCACACTTGACAGCTGATTGTTTTGCTTTTGTTGGTGCGCAAATTACAGCACAGCGGTAAGATAAGATTTTATTGCTCCTTTTTTTGTCGATTAATTTACAACTATTTCGCCTGGATGTAATAATCTCTTCAATTTGTAACGTTAATTTTACCAACAGATCCATAAAGAGGCATTCTTTCGTCCTTAAACACACCCAATACACCGAACAAGCAAAATGGCTGCATGGAGAGCTGCCGGATTAAAGTGAGCAGTGAAATCCAACGGTGTTATCACAATCACCTAGCAAACAACTAAACTTGTTTCGCCCTTTCTTTTCTACATTAACTATTCAGCTACATCAACTATTCCAACATTGCCGCACGTTTGCTGCGTAAGGCACTGAAGCCGGAACTTAGAGCGCAAGCTGCCCGACGGGATGATTCGCACATCAAATTTACCAAATGGCAGGGTGGCAAGCCGGAAAGTAAGTAAACATTTCTTCAAAGCGAGGATTCCCTGCGGATTAGTGATCCACCGTGGATAAGCAATAGTGTAATCATATCGCAAACGAGACAAATAATCGAAAAAATCCCCGTTTTTCATCTTGCAAGAGTACCTATATTGCGTCACACATGCCAAGATCCTAGTGACAATGCGCGGTCCATTAGTACAGTGCTTCTCAAACCAATACACGCTTGTGCCGCGTTTAACATTTTTATTTTTTTGCCGGAGTATTACAATGTTTTATTATTTTTGCAGATGAAAAATAAGTTCTCTATCCAGTTCGTAAGTTTTCAACACCTTCAAATCTCGAGTGTTTTTTCCTAGTGTTTGCATTCGGAGTGGCAAATTAACACATCTTGTGTGATTTTATTCGATTCTAACAATGACTTAACAAACTCCCCGTTTTGATGTTTTCCTTCATTAATTTGAATGCGTTTGCTGAATTATATTAAAAAATTTCCAATCGTGTCATACTCCTTAACGTAATAATCCATCCTGTTCTCTTTTGCAGAGGTGATCAGTGAATAAACTGGATAATGCGGCCATCATGCTGGAAGTAAACCAATAAATCTGGTAGTGTAAAAAAAAAAAGTGAGTTTGTAACTTTGCCGATCCACAATCGGATCAACGTTCTGTTCATTTGAAAAGAAAGAAAATATAGCTACTAGCGTTTTTTTATATTTATTTATAGAGGCTTTAAGTCTCGCAGACTACATTCGCCTCTCTAACGTATATATACAATGCTAGTGCGTAAAAAAATAAGGTGGTTCTGACGCAGTTTTCGGGTGAAAGGATTGTCGAGTAATCGGGTTGTCGTGTATCCCTGGCAATCGGTGAGAACGTAGTGGACAGCGATGACAACGCCGCGGAAGTTGCAGAGTAGGGGACTAGATTTATTGATGATGTAGGAATGGGTCACAGCGCGTCTATCCTATTCGCAGGAGGGATAGGACTCGTTGATGGTGTGGAGGTCTAAGTTGTGCCAGGTGGTGTTCCAGTGTTGGGAGATTATGGTACTGGTGCAGCAAATGTCATCATGGCGGGAAAGTATGGTGTCTACTTCTGCTGGACGAAGCCGCCCTCTTTGTTCGAGACTTTCTGGTTTCCGCTGCTTCCGGCATGACCTGAAGTCTACCTGATCACGATTGTCGGGGATGCTGGGCTCGAGTCTTGGAACTGAACGCTTTAAAACTTGTGTCAACTTCTATCAACTAGAATTAATCTTATGGAAATAAGAATATTCCACGTAAGTTACAAAAGAATCTAGAACATTAATTAAAAGACCTTTCGAAACACATTTACAATTCAGAAATTAGTTTTTTGAACACAGTTCGAGGCAGTTTGCGCGAACGAACATGAGCTTGAAGTTTTATCAAAAGAAAGCAATGCCTTATAATCTGTTTTCTAGTTACAATCTCTCTCTCTCTCTCTCTCTCTCTCTCTCTCTCTCTCTCTCTCTCTCTCTGTTTGGCCTAACGACCTTATAAGGTCACGCCGGCCATTGAACATTGGCTTACTAGATACCACGATGGCTTGCTGATACTACCATTGGTTAGTCAGTCCTCACTATGGGGGAACGGTCCGGATGGGATTTGAACCGCGGTCCTGCCATATGACCAGCGCCATTATCGCAACACCAGCCTAGTGACATTTTTATATCAATTCATAAATTTGATGAGTAAATAAGAGGATGAGCAAATATCTAAAATGGCCTTCACGAAAGAAGATTTTCAACTACTAAAACATATCTAAAAAATTCAGAACAATATTTTCATATTAATTTTTTCCTTGAGAAATGCCAAACACTTGGAAAGCGCTGTGCTGTTGCGTAGAAGCGCACTTGAAGATCACATCTCATTCTATACACCTTGCGTGCTACATGTCAAGTGCTGATAAAAGAATAACATTGATGATCATTGTTGGTGCGCGCTGATGGTGATGATGATTGCTTACTAATCCTCCATGAAAGTGCAACACAATACGAAAGTTAAATGTGCGTCCCCGTTTGTGGTGCTGCAATCCCTCCCGACATAGCATCAGACCGTGTGTGGATATATCGACTATCCCGTTCCGTGTTGAGTGTGTTGATAACCCGATAAGCAAACAGGCTCGTTTTTGCACCTAAAATCCGCGAAAGCCCCGATTGATCCCACCGCCATCATGAACTCGTTCCTACGTGGATCGATGAACTATGTCTGGTGTACGACCAGTGTACTGGGCAAGGGTTCGACGGGGGCCGTCTTCCAGGGGGTCAACAAACACAACGGTGAACCGGTGGCGGTCAAAACGTTCAACCAGCTCAGCCACATGCGACCGCAGGACGTGCAGATGCGTGAGTTTGAAGTGCTGCGGAAGGTGAATCACAACAACATCGTCAAGCTGCTGGACATCGAGGATGACCAGGAGGGACGGGGCAAGGTCATTGTGATGGAACTGTGTACGGGTGGCAGTTTGTTTAACATACTGGACGATCCTGAAAACACGTACGGATTGCCACAGAAGGAGTTCCTGCTGGTGCTGGAGCATCTTTCCGCTGGGATGAAACATTTGCGTGATAACAATCTGGTACATCGGGATTTAAAGCCGGGCAACATCATGAAGTACATCTCCGAGGATGGACAAACGGTGTACAAGCTGACGGATTTCGGAGCTGCTCGGGAGTTGGGCGAGAATCAACAGTTTGCTTCCCTGTACGGTACGGAAGAATATCTTCATCCAGATATGTACGAACGTGCCGTACTTCGGAAGTCGATCAATCGTAGCTTCACGGCCAATGTGGATCTGTGGTCGATCGGTGTTACACTGTACCACGTAGCGACGGGCAATCTACCGTTCCGGCCGTACGGTGGACGCAAAAACAAGGAAACGATGTATCATATCACAACCAAGAAAGCTCCGGGTGTTATTTCCGGTACCCAAACGAGCGAAAATGGACCAATCGAATGGTCGAAACATCTACCGGCTCACTGTCAGCTGAAGGAAGGGTTGAAGCAACTCGTCACCCCACTGATGGCCGGACTGCTCGAGGAAAGTCAGGGCCGTATGTGGTCGTTTGATAAGTTTTTTCTCGAGGTGCAAAACATTCTCAACAAAACGGTGCTTCACATATTCTACGTTAATCGGGCGACCTCGATCGAGGTGTACCTGGAACCGGAACAGACGCTTGTCCATCTGCGGGAACATATACTGGCGCAGACCGATGTACCGCAGGCTTCGCAACTGTTGCTGCTAGACAATGAACTGTTTGCTACGAAGGTGGACGCCAACACTAGTGGTAAGTTTGGTGGTTTAGGTCCATTTAATCATTTTTCGCTTCTAATCGATCACTTTGCTCCCTTCGTCAGCACGCGGCTATCCACCGACGGACGCCAGCAATCCGGTGATGCTGTTCAACATCGAAAACTATAACGTTATTCTACCGACTGAATGGGATCTGCCCAAATTCCCTACATTCCCGAACGGCATTTCGGTGGAGAACGATGCGAGCCTGGCGAAGGTGGCCTGTAGCGTGGGGCACGAGTGTAAAAGGCGGGTCGAAAGCTTGTCCCTGCTCGATACACTGATGAACAAATCGGTGCATCAGTTTTCCGGCTTTTTGGCCGGTTTTCTAGTAAAGTTACTTAAGTAAGTTGAGTTGGGTGAGGTCTAAGCCATTTACACGAAGACAGACGAATGAGCAAAAATAGATACAGAATCACCACTGAAAAATAATTATTTATACGCGTGCAATTGACATGAAAAATGAAATTTGATAGGCGGCCTGATTTGTTTCCACGCGCTTCCATAAATATTTTAGGTGATTCTGCATCTATTTTCGTATCGTCTTTTTAATCAGAAATGTGTTAGGTGTTTCTATACAAATAGTTGAGGATTGTCATTACCACTTGCGCTATTTTACAAAGTTGGTGCGCCAAACATTATCATTTTTCATATTGAAAATTGAGGACTTAATTCACTAATTTCCCGCTTCTTCCAGACGAACCCGCCACTTGGAGGATATTGAAGGATTAATCTCGGAACTTGCGAAGATGTTTGAAGTTGCCGCATCCAATGTAATCGATCGATGTTTTTCCTTCCCCTTTTTATCATGCTGATGACTTCATGTTTTTTTTTCTGTTCCCCTTTTACAGCACGAAACATACCAAAAATTAGGCACAACCATATACGCAAGCTACGAAAAGCAAAAGACAGATTTTCAGCGTGTTTCCGAACCGATCCAGCAGCTGTACGGACGCTTCGTTAAGGAAGAATCGCTCGTGCGCGAATGGAACTCGGGCTATCGAGCGTTGCGCACACCGAACAAAAACCGGGACAGTGAAAAGGCTAAATCACTCGTCGATCGGCTACGCGACTCCTGGCAGCATATGTTGCGTGATCGTGCCACACGCTCGCTTACTTACAATGACGAACAGTTCCATGTGTTGGAGAAGGTTAAAATCGCGGAAACGGGTAAACGGCTAAAAACACTCCTGAACGATGGTGTTCGGCAGGCGGTCGAACAGGAAGCTGAATGTTTGGCCGATTGGTACAAAAAAGCGCAAACGATCTTCCTGCAGACCCAGTTCCTCATGAAGGACGTCGGTGCGTACGTGGACGCGCTGTACGATTTGCGCGAACAGTTAAAACAGCACCGGGAAGATTTGAAGGAAGAGATCAGCACGGACGGTGAGGTGTCGAAGACGATCGCGGGCAAATCGATACCACCGACCACGACGTCTACCGCAACGGCAACGATCCCGATCGTGGGTGAGATGGATGGCAGTGAGAAGGGGCTAACGGCGCGCCAGAATCAGCTTAAAGTGATGTGCTTCGTGGTAAGGGAGGGAATTATTATTCGAAAACAAGGAGGATTAAAGTATTCATTATTGATTTTTTTTCCAGAACATGTACAACCAAATCAAAGAGGTAAAGAAAATGCTTCAACAAAACAGTGATATACTGGCGGCAACGCAAGGATTGCTTCCCGACACCGGTGATAGGACTGCAACGTAGAAGCTGGCTCGCTACCTAAGTTCCTGAGTTTGAGTTTTTCAGATATAAGCTTAAAGACCTACCGTCAAAGAATTGTTGTGTATATAATGAAATCCTTTCTTATACAGTGCTACAGTATTCTGCTAGTATGTACTATAACGATTATGACTATTAAGTGTGCCTGAACTGGGTATGAATATATATATGAATATTTTCCAATATTTTATATAATAAATTAGCTGTTTTATTATGTTCAAGAATGTTGAGAAATTCCGGGACGGTGTTGTCCAATAGCTAAGCTAAGCTTATCAGAATCATAAGAAAAGCTGATCCGTTTGCTACGTTTAATAAGTATTCTATAAAACTAATATATTAGCTAGCTTCAGCATAGCTGTTATAAAAAATCATTTTTCACCTGTTTCGAGAAGGTAGCGTTCAATTAGTGCTACTTCTTGACCACAGAATCCTTGCACAAACATTTTTTCTGGTTGAGAAAAAAATGATATTCGTGGATTTTCTATAACAATGTCATAACAATCATGTCCAAGATCCAAGGTAAATCCAAGAACCAAGGTGCGGAATGATGAAGCGAACAAGCTTTTATTTTTTTCTGTCCACGTGCATCAGATTCGGATGCAGACCACAACTTACAAGACTGCCAAATAGTCCCCCACCGGAAATCAGGAAAAGCACATGAGGATCTCTGTGGATGGAGTGAAAAGTATATTATCAGAGTTGGACATTGTATCTAGGATTTTCCCGACAATAGTTCTTAAATCATTAAGATCCAATTGTGACTGCATATCGAACCTCACGGACAACATGGCTCCTTGAACGACAAGTCCCCTCTTGAGCAATGTTTCTTCTTCTTCTTCTTCTTGGGTTAACAACCTCTAAGGTCATTCAGGCCATCGAAAAGGCTTTCTAGATGGTCTAGATAACCACATAGTTGGTTAGTCAGTCCTCACTACGAGGGGACGGTCCGGATGGGATTTGAACCCTGGTCCTGCCGAATTGAAGACCGGCGCCGCTGTCGCCTACACCACCGGGCCGCCCCTAGCAGCAAGCTTCATGTACTGTTAATTGCGATGATCTTGTTGGCTTAACAACCTACTAGATCACGCCAGTCATCGAGGAACGGGTCGAATGGGATTTGAACCCTTCCTATATAGAGGTCATTTCCCATTATTTTAGCAGGTCACAAAGCTCCAGTCTTTGGTAGACCGCCATAGCCGAAGAACTTCCACGACCGTCTTTTTCTTCCTCGTGATCTCTAGGATCATGCCGGATAGTCAGACCTCATTACGGAGAAAAGATTCAGATGGGATTGAATACACGATACTGAGTCACCTCACCGCACCAACACCAAATAATGTGACCTTGGCAATATTTCAAAATCTAGGACACACCTAGCAACTAATTATTTGACTCTACAAGTAATATCAGCGTTTGCCTATAATACCATTGTGGTTGAGTGGCTTCGAAGCAAATCAAATAGATGGACAAGTCTTATGCGATAATCTCACTACTGCCTCCAAACACTTTACTCTCCAGTCTCTCCAGCCAACCCATTGGTTTCGATGCAGGGCGAACTCTCTTTGCTCTAATCCAACCTATACCAATCCAATCACTGTACAGCCCGCGTACAACAGCTGGGAAAAACGTTTAAGATATCGATTTTTTCACACCCCACAGCTTCATGGAGTTTTCCGAACAAACACTCACCCGCCTGTGGGTTTGGTTTTTCTGCTTGATGGTAATCTCGCCGTATAGCAACACTGTTTTTCTCGGACAATTTTATAAGCTTGCAGAGTGCTGTGTACCAAGTAATGTTCACATGTTTCTTGTAAAAGTTTCAACTATTGAAAATAATAATAATGTGGCCAAATTTTTTGCAGTTAAAGCCGCAAAACGGTCTTCAGCTAGATAGATGTAACAAATCGAAGCAACCATGAAATGCTTCCCTGCCTACTTATCTAGCAAAAGCCTGTAAATAAAAACAAACCCATTAGGGCAACATTCTTCCAAAACATATGATGACACATTTCATGCTGCGTTTTTTTTATTATATCCGCTATCGTCACAAGGTTAAAAGGCTCGTACATTTCACCCTACCCACGAAAAACATCTTCTATTCTCGCCAGGACAACAACAAAAAAACAATCCCACCTTTTTCCACCCATCATCAGTCATCACGTGGTATGGGTGTCCTGGGTTTGGTCCGCGCCAGACAGAAATCTTTAGCGAGCCTTTCATCTTCCCCTTTTTTTTTCTTGTTACTACTGTTTTCGACTTTCCGCCTCCCATGCGAAGAAAGGATTTTTGTGTTTGCGGGAAAACGAAAAATCGAAACCAACTAAACCAGACGGGCAAATGGTGGCTTTGGATGGTAAGGTCGCGGTTGCGGGCGACATGCGGTTACTGCACTGAGGAAGAGAGAAAATGCGACGCCCATGGGGCATTATGGGGATACATCACCATACTGATGATGATGGTGGGGTGGGGCGGTGGTCTGTGAAGTAGGGTGTTACAGGATGAAAAAAAGCACAGAAAGGTTTTTCTTGAGGGAAAAAGGATTCACGTGAGAAACACAAAGAGAGTGGAAAAGGTATCACTTTCTCTTTCGGCTGAGAAACGGTAAGGATATGTCTTTTGCTGTGCTTGTATTAAGGGAAGGGTGGTACGGTGGGACAAATTGTTTCTTTGGCAAAACATGAATGTGGCTGAGCTTTTTGTTTCTTTGAAAAGAAACGCTTTTTGTTGTTCGTTTTACTGGAAAGCCTTTCTTTCGGTGCAATGGTTAGCTGCACGTGGCCGAATGATTTAAATTGCGCAAGCGTTACACCAGGTCAGGTAGGGCATGTGCTTCCAGAACAGGTAGCAAAGTAAGGTGGTTTTGTTGTTGTCTATATTGTAGAAGAAAACAAAATAAATGAGGTGAAAGAAAATAGAAAATAAAGCAAAAAATACACATTGTTATGAAGCTATTTTTCTTTCCTTCCAAAAATTAAAAGGACAACATGCAACACTGATGCCGGTTAAAGACTTTTGCTTTGCTCTTGCATTATAGTTTACAAGTGAGAGCAAGAAGAGCAAGAGCAGGAATAAAGAGAGAAAGAGATAAAAAAATACCTTTTTTCCACACGCTTTGTTTTTTTTATCTGTGCATGTGTTTGAGAGAAAGAGAAAATTGCATAGAAATTTGTGTGAATGTGTGCGTATACCCTTTGCCCTTCTTCATTCCCTTCCAATAACACACACTAATGTGAAGCGTGAGGAGCATAAAAACGCTCTCCCGCTACGTGTGTTGTGTGTGTGCGTGCATGGCGTGGAGCAAAGACGCAACCGGCGTATTAAAAATTCAACACAACAAATGCGATAACCTTCACCGTTGTGAAGGGCCTACCCCCAAGTGGCTGTGAGTTCCGGCCGGTAAATTAAAAAGAGCAATAGGAAGAGCGATCTATCAAACCATATCTTTTGGCTGCTGAATTTGATATTTTTTTTTTTTTTTTGGACTGCTGCTTACCACTACCGCCACCAGGGGACAGTGCGCAAGCGGCCGACATTTTGTCGAAGCACGCTCCCCGCGAAAAATTCAATACCGTACCGTTCTGTCTCTTTCTAGCTAAAAGAAAAAATATGGGAGATTGGGGAGAGAAGGGAGCACACTTCACACGCACACGCGTAAAGTGGAGCTTATCCGCAACCGAAATCATATATCCACACGCACAAAAACAGAGAGAGAGAGAGCGAGAAGGAAAGCGAAAGAGGGAATTGGAAGCCGGTGGAGGAAAGGGTTTGAAATAGAGAAAATTCTTCCAAAAACATTTTTTACTGTATAATGCCCTTCTCCGAAATATCTGTTTATGTTCGCTGCCCAGAAAATGACACAATGTCAACAAACGTCCCACAAACGTGTTCAGCCATAGAAAATACGCTGAAACGCCACTTCCTCACACGTACGCAGCCAATTTGCTATCGCTCTCAATCGGACCGTTAATGTGAGCGAGAGTGAGAGATAGTGTGAAGAACGACGCCTTCAAGCGTGGAACTTTTTTATCTCTTGCACAACACACCAACACATACTACCAGTGTTTGTGTGTGTATGTGAAAGGCTGCTCCCTTCTTCTTACTCTCCCTTTTTTCACAATCGCACGCACAGTTGTTTTGTTGTTATACCGCGTCATTCCGCCTCTCCCTCTCACGTGAACCAAGCGAGGCAGAGCACTCGTCATCTTCTCTACCGCTCTAGGAGCGGCGCTGCTGTTGCTGTACTCTTGTGTGTGTGTTTTTTTCGTTGGTTCTATTCCGCCTGGCTGCCTGCCTGCCCCGTTGGCGCTGTTGGGAGTGTGTGTCTGTATACTTGGTGCTGATGTCGATAAAAGTTTTCATTCCACGGGAGACATAATACCCCCGTTAGCCCCCGTCGCAGACGGACAGTGTTCAACAGTGAAGCGGGTAGAGAAGAGCTTCAGCAGCAGCAGCTCCGGCTCCGGCAGCATCAGCAAGCAGGCAAGCAGCAGCAAGCGGTGCAATTGAAATGTGAGTGTTTTGGTTTGTTTTACATCTTTTTTTTATTGTTGCTGCTGCTTTCTTTCTCACTCTCTCTTGTCTATCAATTTTCTTTGGGTGGACTACTTGGTGGCGCGATAGGCTCTAGGAGCCATCGTTTACATATTGAGAGATATACTTGTATATGGAAGGCTTTTTAACGTTAGGATGTTCTCTCTGTTTTCCCTTTTTTGTGTGTTTTAAGTCACTTTTTCCGAAGTACACTTTATATGCTGAAAATGATAGAATTAGTATATCTGGAACATCTGATAAATTCAATTATCCAGCTTCGGACCGTCGTTCCACAAGTAATCTCAAATGCAGCAACAACAGAATAAAAAATGCGCCATAAACATATAGGAAGCAAAACTCCAAAAATCTTTTCCGTCATCGTCATCGCCGCCATTCCGCCTCGCAAGTTCAATTCAGCAGCTCAGCAGAGACGTCCGCGTGTGAAGCGCGCGAGAAAGAGAGAGAAGCGCAGCAGTGTAGTTCTTTTTCGCTCTTTTCGTGCGGGAATAGTGTGTGAGAGAGAGAGAGAGAGAGAGAGAGAGAGAGAGAACGAACGGCGTGCTGTAATGTAGTCAATGTGTGCTCGTGTGCGTGCTAATGCTTGCGATGATGAACGCGTTGCAGGGAAGCGAAAAGGTCGCCATGACACTTTTCTTCGTCTCGCCCGGGAGACGTCCATACGTGTGTGTGTGTGTGTGTATTAATCATAGAGAAGCCACCACTCTTTTTAGGCTGCTGGGGTGTGTACAAACACAAAGCAAACGTACACGAAAAAAAAGGATTTCTTTCATTTTTTATACTACAAGTGAGAAAGAGAGACAGAGAGCGTGTCTGATGGGCGGAAAAGGGGAGCAACATTTTGGCTGAGTCCTTCCCCGTTCGTGCTATTTTTTTTTCTTTTGCTACTTACTCTCCCTGGCTTTGGTCTGGCGTTGGTCCTGGCAGGCGGCGACTCCTTTTTTCGAACCACTCGGTACAATCATCACACCTCGCACATATCCAATCTAGTAGTCGGTGTCGGTCAGCGCGGGTCGGTTCCCCCGGCTAAAAGTAGTGCGGTGCTTCTAACCCAAGGAGTATAAAAGCCAACAAAAAAAAAAAAAGGTTTGGAAAATAGTCATCCTATAGAAACGCGCTCAGCCTTTAAAATACAACACACCGAACCCGGCGAGAGCTTGGGCCTTTGGTTTGTCCCTCTGCACTTTTTTTTATGTCATCGGTCGGTCGGTCGGTCAGGGTTGTTCTCCTATTAGCAAGGTGTCGTCGCGGTAGCAAAAGTATGTTAACCTTTTGTGGCGGTGTACGGGGAGAACACAAATTCACTTTCCGCGGAAGACAAAGAGGTGGCTTTAGAGTTGCTGCACAACAAGCGCGCGCGCACACACACACACATCAACTTCCCACTATAGAGACCGGAAGAAAGTGCAGCACAGCGCGCGTACAGCCGCTGGAAGAAAGGTGGATTTGTTGTCGGTTTGTAAAAGCTGCTGCTGCCTCACAGGTGAAAATATGATTCGGAAAGTATATGGAAAAGCAACACTGTGTGTGAAAGAGTGTGTGGTGTTAGGTGCATAGACGGAGGACACCCACAACAAGCATAATAATAGCGCCCTTGTTTCCCGATGATGTCACAACGTATATCGAAATTGTGTCGGCGTCTACTATGTTCACCGTTTTTCCTTCATCCATCTGACACTGGTGATCGCGCCCTGTATGTTGAGTGTCAGCGGTAACAGCAGAGAGAAGCATTTCATTCAAACCTGTGCCTGCCGGTATATTATTGTTTGTTAATTGTGCGCGCCTTCGTTACCCCAACCCCGAACGTGTGTGCGTATGTGTGTATGTTTCCTCTGTCCGACTAGAGATTTGGTGGGTGTGTTTTATTTATCTTATCAACCGTCTGGCAGCAGTAGTAGCAACCGCCCCGTCCCCACAAAGCAAGACGAGTGCGTAAACAAATTAGCTGCTGTCAAAATTACGGTGCGATTCTTTGTATGTGTGTGTGTGTGTTGATGTGGTAAAGTGCATTAAAATGTTACCCGTCGTGTAAAATTCCTTGACCTTTGTAATAGCGTAGTGTTGTGTTGTGTGGTAACTGTTGTGTTGTGTGGTGACTTTTACTTGGTGGTGCTGGTAAAGAAGCAGTGATGGGAACTGGAATCGGGACTCGGATTCGGATAAGGATTGGTATAAGCGTAACAGGGTTTCGAAGAATCGGGAATGGTTGTGGAACCTCTGCTCAGCTACAAATCGAAGTAGGATATGAATTCGTATTACAATGCAACTGAGTTCTACTTAGTCCAAAACTGTCACAAATTCTTCTTTTTGGCTTAAGGACCTTCTAGGTCACGCCGGCCATCTATTGGCTTGTTAGACTCGCAGATTTCAAATAGGTGGATAGTCAGTCATCACTGTGAAAGAACGGTGCGAATGAGATTTGAACCCCGGTCCTGCCTTGTGAAGACCGGCGCCGTACCACCGGCAAGAAGGATCTAATAGGTCCGAGTCTGTCGCAAATTCTTCTTCTTTGCCTAAGGATCCATCTAATAGTTTATTAAACTTAGATGATCTGATACTACGCAGTTGGATAGTCAATGCTCAGTAGGGGGGAGCCAACGGGTCGCCCCTCTGTCACATCATAAACCTTATAACGGCCCCTCCACTGGTACTTGTGATTCGAATCGGATTCGAAAGATCGATCCCCACCGAGGAACAAGATCGGTCGGATCGAAACCCTCATGGAGAGCGTTTTTACCCAACACTAGTTGGATGAGGAGCCAAAACGGCGCGAATTCCATATGTGTCAGATTATTATCCTTGGAGCAGTTGGATAGGCAGTCCTCAACTACGAAGGAATGGTCCAGTTGAGATCTGATCCCCGATCCTTCCATGTGAAGACACCATTAGGGCGTCCTATGCAGACTATTCACATATTCTTATTACATTCGCTTATGAAAGCTACCTGATGGGGGAAACGGGCCAAGACGATCCAAGTCATCTCATGCCCCCACCCCCGACTGTTCGATAAAGTAATTATCATCTGGAGTGTAAAATTCGCACCAGAGTGTTAGAAAAGCCAGAGATTTCTCCATGGTCATCCAATCCTGGTTTCGCTCGTTTGCAATGCCTATTGCAAACTGCAAAATTTATCTTTTCCAATGTCTTTTTGATGCTAGAGTTATACTAGGGTTCTAGCGAGCTGTAAGATTGCGCCTCAACTGCACGCCCAGCGGCAGTACAGGAGAAAATGTGTGTTAAGTTTTATTTTTGCTTCACATTTTTCGCTCCCTTGTTCCGGTTTTTTCACAGACACACGCGGGGGCGCGTGCGTTCTCCCACTTTGCTAGCGTTTCTTTTTTTTCCTCCGGTTTTTTTTACATTTTTCACGCAACGAGTTGGAAAAGGGAGGGGAGCGGGTAGGTATTTTCTTTCGGAACATGCGCACGACACGCCGAGAGAGTTGAAGTGCAGCAGAGCAAATGCGTGTGCCTTTTTTAGAACAGAGACGCGTTTAGAGAGAGAGAAAAAAGCAAAGAGAGATTGCGAATTTCCACCAAGTTCCGGAAGATGAAAAGTCACTTTTCCACTTCCCAAAAGGTAAAGCTAAAAGCAAACGTTCACTATCGTTGTTTTCTCTTGCACCCGGCGTTTCCTAGTGTGTCCGGGGAGATCTGGTCCTCCCGTCCATAATGGCGACATATTTCGCATTTCGTTATATCTCAGTTGCGTCCCGCCAGTAAAGAAAGGGCGGCTGAGGCTGCTGCTACTACCCTTGCAGTTAGTTTGCCCGCATGCTGCAAATGCGCCTGCGCCCACTTCCTATCCGTGCACCCCAATATCATCTCATGTTTGCATCATCTTTTGGTCTCTCTTTCTCACGCGAAAACGCAACCCGGTGGCTCCTGCGTTGGGACGGTGGGAGCCATCTTCTTTCTAGCGAACCAGCCGTGTGTATGTGTGTGTGTGTGCGTATGTGTCGCGTGTTTCGCGAGAACTTCAGCAGTGAACGATTTGGGCGGTGTAGTGATGATGTACGGCTGCTGCACGGAGTGAAAATTTCATACCTCCTTCCCGGGATGTGTATCTGTGTGTGTGTGTGGTGTCCCCGCGTTTCGTTCGTGTGACTCGTGATGCATTCACGTGTGTTTGTGTGTGTAGTTGAGCAATCGTTGCACCGCCGCCACCAAAGTGATGGACGTATTCGCGATTTACCTCCAAGGAGGCCAGATAGTAAGGCAATGTGCGGTGCTTGAACTGCAATCCGGCGTTTCTCAATGGTAACACAACGGCTTGCTAGATCAGTTACCGGCGAACTTCATGCTTGTGAAGAGAGTAGTCTCTGATGTGCCTAGCACAGAACAGTGTGGCGGTAAAAGTGAAGTTTCTATGCTGATGAACGTAACGATTGAAGCCTAACCAATCACTGTTGATAACGGGTTGTTGTGGACCCAACTATGTCGGATCAGGCTGTCATCAGTGTTTTTAACTAATCCCGGGATTGATGAGCAATCTGGTAATGTTTGATCCAATTTCTACTTTCTGTTCAAGATGAAGTAGACAAAACAACAAGTAGAACTGCGAAGAACAAGGTTTACACACAATGCAAAAATGTGCATAGTGTGGATTGTCATCGAAATAAAAAAAAACGGCGCCGTCTTCACACGGCGGGACCGGGTTTCACATGTTATCCGGATCGTTCCCTCGTAGTGAGCACTGGCTATCTATCCAACTACGTGGTAATAAGATAATCGAAACCAAGACCAAACCAAGAAGAAGCTTGGACAATGATCTTAACGCTTTACAATGTTTTACATTCGTAAGACTACAGCGGGTTACTGACCATGTTATTATGATTGCAACTCCCGGCTTTCGCCGTAAAATCATTTTGAGACACCCAAAAGTGTTACATTACACTATAGATGTTAGAATTAGTCCAGAGAGCATTGTCGACGGGAAGACCATGTGCAGCGTGGTCTTCCCGTCGACACAGCAATGACAGTCATTTTTCTAGGGTACCTTACAGGGGGGATACACGACACACCGAGCCACCTGCCAACTAGACACCGATTACACGACAATTCTATCACCCTTCATCAAAGTTCATCAGAACCGCCTTATTCGATTTTTACGGATCAGTCATTTATATAGAGGAATTTAAGCAATAGTTTTAACTTATCCAATATCATATGCTATAATCGCAATAGTTTTCCATAACATTTAAGCCACACCTGCAATTGTTTTGTATTAGATTATACCACTTACTTGTACAGTAGAGAGACAATTGTAGTCTCTAAGACACAAAGCCTCTTTAAATAAACGATAAAAAAATTCAATTGAACAAATCACTTTTTCCAAAAAAAAAAAAAAAAAAAAGGAATTGACCCGTGTACATTTTTGTGCGATGATTTTTCTCAACTTTCGACGTGGATTATCAACACAAAACTGCTTTGAAGAACTCACATCTGTGTATGGCAATGAAGCATCATTCTATAACGCTGTTAAAAACTGGTATATTGAATTTATTCGCGTCGGCCGACGACGAATTTCGAGAAAGTCGTCCAAAAACGGCCGTTGTGCCTGAAAACATTGATGCCGTAAAAGATCTTCTAATTGCACAAGATCGTCATGTGACACACTGCGATATACAGGCATACTTGGGCATTTCTTCCACCAGCATAAACACTATTTTGGACAAACACCTGGCTGCGCACATATTAAAAAAATGCGTGGTCAACGATTTTTGCCCCCAGAAGATGCTGTTGAACCGTTCAAAAACCACGTTTTGGAGGTATCTCAACCAGAGTGGAAAAAGTACTTCGACAATTGGTTCGAGCGAATGCAAAAGTGTATTAGTCGTGCGGGAGAATACTTTGAATAAAACAATGTTTGATGATAAATAATTGCATTTTCATTATTAGGCCAGAAATACAAAGCCTACGTATAACATAGGACAACATAGTTAGCAAATCCCTTAGGGATTTGTTTTTTCACATGACGCGGTACTGACTATGCTGGTACGGTTTGATTCCTATTCCTAGGACAGGTTTGCCAAAATGTTAGCGACCTCGAGTCCTCTCGTTGGGAGGGTAACGATCAAGGTCAGACAGAATGTCATGGTAGGCTACATACGCGAAAAGCCTCCATGTTTTCTTTGAAGATTCGGATATGTCTGGTGGAGCGGTGAATATTCCAACAGTTGCCATCGACAAATTGGTCAAACACCTGCAGCAAGTCCTTAAACGAAGGCAGCAGGTAGTTTTACGGAGATATATGATTAACACAATTGGCCCAATTTATTCTACGGGCGGGCAGCGGGCTACTACTGTAAAAGGAAAAATAGAGAATTTCAACAGAACCCACCAGTAGTGCAGTAAGCGGCGGATTGTCGGCTTTCATCGATTAGTGATGATTCTTTGTGCGTGCCACCATCATCATCCCCGCTCTCTCTATCTATCTGTGCAGGTGCTGCGTGTGCGTGCACATCTTTTTGGCACCGCTCACACAACCTGGGGTTGGTGCAATTTTATTGCTGCGCGCTGCTTTTTCGTCGACTAGGGGGGCCTTCTTTTCCTAGCCCAAGGACATTTTTCTCTTCCTCAATGTGAATCTGGTTGCGAAGGTTTTTCGTGTTTTGGTGGCTGGTGAGGTATGTGCGCACGCCTCCTAGGATGGTTGTCAGGCTGTCTTTTTCATTCTCGTTGCCTATATCTCGTTCTCTTTCGTTCACTTCTGCGATATGTGTGGAAATTGTGTGTAGCTGTGTGTTTACATTGCCGGGGCAGCTCTCTCTCCCTATGACGATTGTGGCTGGTGGGCTGCTCGAAAAATCCGGTTCCTCTTCGCCTTCATTTCTATGCGGGCGTCTCGGCGACAACATACACACACACATATTCACAGGAGGAAGCGAGAGAGCCTGATGTAATAAAAACCATCACCCACCGAAAACCGCACCATCGAGCGAGAGAGGGTTAATCGCAGCAGGCGCGTCGCCTCGTTGTAAAACGAACTGTCCGTCCCTTCTAGCGGCTGAAAGGCATTACCGCGAAGGGACTGGGAGAAAACGAAGAAGTAATGATTGAACTGTCGCGCTCGTGTGCGTGTGTGTGTGTGTGTGTGTGTGTGTGTGTGTGTGTATCACTGTTTGAACAAGAATGGACGTGTGGTGGTAGGTCGGTTTGCTCTCTGCGACATGGCTGGCTAGCTGGCGACTCTTCAGCTCGCTTTTATTACTGCTGAATAAAGCGATATATGCTAGGGGGGCCAACTCTATTACACGGGACTATACTTCCATCACTTGCAGTTTTTGAAACATAAGCTTTATGCTCTTTGGCGCTTGTTCATGCTTTAGTATCAAAAATAATTTTCTTAATTAACTCATTTTTACGTTGATGCAACGAGAGCGGGAGAGAAGAGCAAATATCTTCGTTTTCCTTTTCGTATTCCTCCGTCGTACTCGGAAGCACGATTTTCATCAACCCACGCAATTCTCAGAAGATTTTGTCTGGTCTGGTAGGTTGTCGGTATGCAAGTGCAACTGCATTTTTGAGACTGTAAAAAAGGGTTGAAACAATGTTGCGCGCTTATGCGCTTTATTACACGCGGTAAAGCGTGTGTCGGGAATTTTATTTTATTCTTGCCCCGAAGGGTTTGGCCAAAACCAGAAAGTGTGCATAAAAATGACACTAAAAAAGAGGGAAGCGAAAAAAACACCCCTAAAAGAATGAAAAAAAAACGACACGGTTGAACGCGGTTGAATGAGCAGAGAAAAATGTGTGCTGAACAGAGAGAGCAAGATGGAAAGAGGGAGAGCGAGTGAGTGAGCAAAAGCAAGGAAAGGAAGAGAGCGTGCGCGCGCGCGCACCGCAGAACCGGTTGCGGACCCACAAAATCTTTGGAATGGCTGGCGCGCACCCTCATACTTTCTGTCTCTCTCCCTTTTATGCGTTGCGCTGTGGTTCTGAAGCGCCGAGAATAGAGTGAGACAGAGAGTGTGCGGGGACGGTGTGAGAGCGCGCGCGCGCATACGCACACCGCTCTTCTTCCACTGAGTGTCAGCGCGAGAGAAGAGCAGAGCGTGCGCGCATTCCTCGTTCGCGTAGAACGGAACCCTGGCGGGCCCATCCGTTGGATGTGGGTTGCGTGTACGTAACAGAGAGGGATGGATCTGAAACTAACAGAGCAAAAGAGAGGAAGGAAGCAAAGAAGCTGTGATGTCAGAGCGTCATCTGGCACTATGGGGAATGTTTGGACAGAAGTATAGTTTGAAGTATTTTGTTAATTGTTGAAGAAAATCATTTTAGAGAACAATTTAATCATTTAATTTATTGTTTAAGCCACTTCTCCATATTGGGGGCGAATTGAATTGTTTCGTAATGTTTTTGTAACTAACTTGTGTGTTTGCTATCCTTTTAAGAAGACTTGACATGAATCAATACAAATTTATTGTTGAAATATTATGGGATCCAGTCCCTGGATGAAAGGATGGTGAACGCCAGGCGATTGTTCGTGGCGGCTCTGCTAAATGACCACGTTAAATGTCCCGTGCTACTCGGCTTTCAATCTCTACGCGCCTGCCCGATTGTTACGAGCACGGTCCTTGGTCTAGTGTATTCCTAGCGTTGTGGTGCGTTCGAACCTGGTATGCCTAACTTCTTATTGTTCTGGACATAACGACCTCTTAGAAATAGAGGTCGTCATAGACCTCTCATAGACCCCAGTATCGAATCACATCCCGACCGTTTCTTTGTAATCAAATCAAGGAGATTAGATATGGCTAGTTAAGTACTCTGAAGGATGTATGGCCATAGATTAAGTAGGTTGTTTTCTGTGTAAATTTAATTAAATTTTTAGAAGTATTGGCAACAAAAATCTTTTGAAGACATGTAAGGGTGCACATATTCGGATCAGCTTTTTTTATAGATATCTAATATATTCCTCCTTGACACTGCGACGTAGAGCCGGCCTACTGAAATACAAATATATTTATTCCTGCCGCAAATCATGAAAGCATCGTTGCCAATCCTTATTTTTCACACTGTGCACCGGTTTCCCCCGATGCGCGTGCCCTCTCTCTTTCGCTCACACGCTCATGTTAGAGGCCATTCGTTCTCCGAAACCCGCTCGCCGTCGTCGCGGCGCTGTCGTCGTCGTCGTTGTGTCGCTCTCAGGTTCGAACCGATCGCGGCGCGGGTTTAGAGAGCAGTTTCTCACCACACTCTGCCGCGCACCGCCGTCTAGGATTTTCGTGTTCTGTGAGTTTCAGATATATATATTGGTGCTGTTGTTGTTATTGTTGCTATTGCTGGTGTTGCCTAGTGTACAATATCTTTGGGCTAGAGCTTGTGCTGCTGCCTGCTGCTTTCTGCTACTTTTACCTATAGAGGAGGGCGTCGCGCACATGACGGCGATGATGGGACCCGCTCCCTGCAGTTCCCTGCTACCCTTAGTGTGCGCGGTGGTGTGTTAAAGATCAGAGGCAAGCGCTCCTTTCGTTTGGTACTGCTGCTGCTGCTGCTGCTTGCCTTCCTACCGCAATTGGTGTGCACAGTAAGGGAGAAGTGAAGTGCGCGTCGCCATTTGCCTTTTTTCCGTTTTTGTACTACCTGTGTGCCCTTTAAGCAATGTGCAGCACTGCAGCGCAGGCGATAATGAAGGTAGAAGAGGCGAAACGAAGTTGACTTTCGATTGTGTGTACCAACACCTACCCTGAGGAAAAGAAGGGAAGGTAATCTAGGTGTGTGTGTGTGTGTGTTTTTTTTTGTAACATGTTACACAGTCTAAATCCACCACACCAACCGCGCATACCTATCTACCTACCGTTACCTTTTTGATTCTGTTTTTTGTTGTTATCGTTCGAATAAGAATAGCTAATCGGTTTCCTACTTTTTGGGACAAAATTTTAGTTCGTTGAGATGCGCTTTTAGGAGGTTGATGTGAGGTAATTGCGTTGTGACCGAGCACACCCCTGTCCCCACTCTCTCTCTCTGTCCCTTGTCGTAGCGCGAGTTTGTATGCGTGTATGTGTGTCAGTGCGCTTGTGAATTTATATCGTACATACATCACACAACCTATCTTCTTGTCTTCTAGTCCTCAGGGAAAAGTGCGTTTACATCATAAACAAAGCTCCCTTCTTCCCTTCGGTTTGCGTTTTTTTACGGCTGGTGGTTTACAGGCAGGCAATGCTGTGTTGCATAGAACACATCGCAAATATAATTGCTCTAGCAGATAAATTTTGTTCCAATTGGCTTGTCTGTTGTGGTTTAGAATAAATTTTCTCGGATTCGAACGATTATTTCTTAAAAGTACAAAAAAAAAACGTTTCCTTTCAAAATCGATTTTAATTTGTCATCTAATTACCCACCGTTCTGGTTTGGTTGACTTTAGAAAAATTCAATTCCTCTCTCCATCTCGCTCTCGCGTGCGTACCCGCTTATTCTCTCTCTCACTCTCTCGTCCGAAGCAGGCGTTTTATTCATTTATGCTCTGGGGATCCGAGCGGAGGAAGAGTGTTTAAAAATAGATTTAGAATTTATATTTTACACCACCACATCCACCTCCCCCCCATATGTACTTACCACCACCTTAACCATCCCTCACCCCCCGTGTTAAAGGGAAACCTGTTTCGATCTCATTTACTCTCGCGTACCTCCTCACCGCTCGCTCTGCATCCCCTATTCCACCGAAAGCGTTACTTGGGGCAAGAAAGAGCGAGAGAGTGAAAGGGAAGCTAGGTGAGAGGAACAGGAGATGTGGTAGAACTTATCGAAACCAAAAATGTACTATTAAAATTGTAATATTGATCCAAAAAGTAGAGCGGGATGAAGTAGTTCATTGTGTGTGGTTTATGAGTTTCAATTGAAATTGGAACCGACGCTGTTTGTCACATAAATTAAAACTTCCTATTAAGGTGCGTGCATTCGTACACACATATGCATGCATGAGGGTTTATGTTTGCGTGTGTGTGTATGTGGAAGGTATGTCAGTCAGTGTTGACTACGATTCTAATTTTATTTTAATGACATTCACCAAACGCAAAAATGCATTTTTGGACTTGACTCTCCCCCAAACTGTGCCAGAGGGGCGCCATTAAAAATGACGGCGGAATAAGAGAAGTGACATTTGGCAGAATTTTTGTGTTTGCATATTTTTTAACTTTTCTCCTATTTTTAATCAGGCTCTTTCTCAAAGCCGTCCTGAGAGGTTGAAAAAATGGGGAGATTTCCATCTTCCACCCACTAATCAACCAGTAGACCCCATCATTACGCACATATGGGAGACATATGGAAGAGTAGGGTACATCGACTTATGGGAAATTTCAACATTTTCGCTTGTGAATGTTTTTAGCTTTGCAAAACTTTTGTCAAATATTTTTAAAAGACTTTTTTTTAATAAGATGTATATGTCCCCTGATGATGGAAGCCATTACGGTAGAGGGAAGCAAAGGGGTGTGTGTGTCTCCGTGCGTGTATGAATGCTGGTTTATACAAGTGCAGTCCGGTTGGGGTGGGGTCCCGGTGTGAGCGCTGTGGTGTTCGTATTTTTCATCCCCCTGAGGGGTGTAGAAAAAGGGAAGCAAGAGAGAGAGCAGTGCGTCACCATCACCACCACTAGCTTCTGCCATGTACACGCACACACACACACATATGCACGGCAATACCCTCGTCCGGGGCTAATCGTCGTCACCAAGCCCGACATGATTATTGGAATCGTAGTAGCCGTGGTCGTCGGGTAAACGGATGCGAAAGGAGAGAAAAGGGAAAAATAAAGAAGATGAGAGGGGTTGGAAAGCAGCGCGGCCCCCATAGAAACAGACACATAAACATAAAATGTGCCACCACCACTACCACTACCACCGTCGCTTTACGTCTCGATCATGAGCAGTACACCGTACAGACTGAGTATACCGGGGGAAGGAGCGCGCTGGCTTGATGCGTGTACAGAACGCGTTTTTCCTTTCTATTGTCTTCTCTTTCTTTTAAGGGCTCTCTCGTTCTCACTCTCGCTTACTCATTTCTCTATAGTTCTGCGGGTGGTTTAGAAGGGGGTGTTTTGTTGCTGTTTAATGCAACCCTCTCTTCTGCACCCGCATCGCATTATCAGCAATATTCAATCGAACCAAGTAAAAAGCAAAAAAAGCATTTTTTTGTGTGTGTTAAACTGCTACTAATTTTTTGTGTGTCTCTTCCTTCTTTCCACAGAATGTACCGCAAAAGCTAGAAACACAAATTCAAACCTGTAGCGCGCGACCAAGTGTGTGCAAGTGCAGTTTTATCTAAAAAATATAGAGGAAAAGTCCCTTCCACACAGCCGCAGCAAAAAAAAAAAAAATTACCACCCCAGTGAAAGTGTGTGCGCGCGAATTGCAAATGCAGTGTGCAGTGAATTAAAAAAAGCGAATTTTCTTTTTTCGTTGGAGTGTGTTTATAGTATTTCCCTTTTTCTCCGCGATTGTTGTACGAGTTTCCGACCGTTTCTGTATTCTCGCCATCATCGCGCGCGTTTGTGTGTGAGTGCGTGGGAAGGAAAAGGGAAGTTTGTGTGTCGGTCGAAGAAAAAAGTGCATCTGCATCCCGCGTATTGTGCGCATCCATCATATCGTGTTCGGGGCGTTTATATCCCTTTTCCCTCGATCGGCTTTTTCGGTCACCATAATTTGGCTATTTTCTTTTCTTGCTAATCACCACTCCGTGAGAAAAAGGGCGCGCGCGCGTTTGTGTGTGAATGTGCGTCGTTTTTTAAATTGATTGTGCGTGTGTTGTGCTGCAAGTGGTTTGGAAGTGAGAAGGGAGGAAGGAGCGAGTGAAAGAAGAAAAAGCGTGAAGTGCAGTGTGTGTATGTGTGTGGGGGAGCATAGCTCCGAAGAAAGTCTTCATCTCGCGCTAAAACCTCTGCTAGAAGGGAAGGGAGGGGAAGAACGGTGTGTTTGGAAGCCGCGGTTCTGTTGCATCTTTTCCCTCAAGAAAATAGCCCATACGACGGCGGAGAGAGACGAGTGTGTTGGAACGTTGTTGTTAGTAGAAGGGTGCAAGAGAGTGCAAGAGGCGGTTAAAAACAATAACACACCCGGTAAGTTGAAAATGCCGCTAGAGTTGTTACACAGTGCTTAAAGGGTTAATTTTTTTTTTTCAATTTAAATTTAAACCTATCAATGACAAACATCGAAAAAAGAGTTTATTTAGTATTTATGCAACAAAAAAAATCTAAATATTCCTGTTTGCCTGCTCTCAGTACGCAGCCTCAACTGCAGCCTAAACGTACGCAGCCTTTTCTTCATATAACCTAAACGCCGCCGCGTGTGCTTTTCCATCTTTTCGATTTTCACTGCCCCCTCGATCGACACACACACACGCGTACACTAAACGCTTGGTTGCGTCCCTCGTTCACCACCACCACCAACCCGCACAGAGTTTATGATTAACGCGGTGAAGCGCGACGCCGCGAGCTCGCACACAGCTCCTTCTCCCACATAGATTTATGAAAAGAGAACGATAGCATCGATGTTGGTGGTAGTGTGTGTGGTGATGGGAAGGGTGCGTTCATGTCGCGTACCACCACCACCACTGCCGCCGCCATCTTTTATTGTTCACCCCGTCACGCACCACACGCACACAGCCATCCATCCATCAAGTGTGCATAGCGGATAGCCGCCCGTACACTAGGGTGGTGGTGGTGATGTTGCGCGGTGGAAACATATCGCGGACGCGAGCGAAATGGCTGCCGCGCGCGCTGCGGTTTCTCTACGCGGGCGGGTTGCGTCTTACCACCAACATCTTGAAGCGAGCGGGCACACCGAGGGAGAGCTATATGGAAGCGTGTGGCTCCGTGCGTTTGTTTTTTGTGAGGAATTTAGTTTTTGTCCACTGCAATTTTGATGTTGCACATTTTTGATGATTATATCGAATTAAGTTGAGTGTGGGCGTAAAGAAGGTGATATATTATTTTAACAGAACCCTAACGGAGGGACGAGGTGGGGTGGGGGGGGGGGGGTTTAGCTTTCAGGGAGGAGAATTTATGTGGGTTGGCTGATGGTGCGCTTCGGTATGAGTTATTTATTTATGCTATTAGCATACAGGCTACCGCGGCGGATAATGTCAATGAACTTTACAATTTTTGCAAATTTTTGTATTCCATTTGAGTTATGGTTTTCCCGTTTAAAATACATAGAATTAATTGCAAGTATTTTAGGTTTTTTTTTTAATTTATTCAAAACTTTAATCACAATAATGTACTTAGAAAAGATTTGAATGGTATGAAGGACCAAATCCCATCCAGACAGTTTGCCCCTAGTGAGCAATGACTACTCTAGTCAGTATTGAACTAGGTGGTATCAACAAGTCTAGTGAGCCATTCGATCACAGAAACCCCCTAAATTCAGGCTCAGACAAAAATGAAAAAATTTGTTACTTTGGTAAAATTTTAAACTGTTTTAATAAATCGTCCTTGTAACTTATCTTAGAAAATGTCTTTATTGTTTAGTTTATGGAGTAAAAGTGTTGGTTCACCCTTAGAGAGTGATTATTCTGATTATCCGCCTAGGGTGGTATCAGTAAGGTGTCCCCTATGCCATTTTAGATGGCAGACATGACGTTAAGCCAAAAAGAAAAACAAGTAAAGTCCAGAAAGTCGCGATGAATTTCTATCCAGTATCCAAATCCGGGACATCATTACATGCATTTGTAAGCCATAATTTTATCTCTCTGATAGAAAGTGAATCTGATTTGAACCTCTTAATAGACGAAATATTTGTAAACCAATTTTGACGACAATTTCTTAAGGACATGATACAGGACATACAGAGATCATCATACAGTTCGTACAGCTCGTTTTTGAAGAACAGTTTATGTTATTAGCTCTTATTTTATACGTAAAAAAGGGTGCCAAAACTTTGATGGAGGCCCAGGACCTGCCATATTTCGGATCTTTTTGGTTCTCCCTGTGTTAGTGGGGCGTATGGAATTTGATACTGATTTCCTCCTGTCAAGATACTCAGCGTGTTTGTGTTAATACATTGAATGAAATCATTGTGAAACTTCTAACTGATACTTCCTCATTATACACTCTCTGCCATAATTTCCCCGAACATTGCTCAGTGCGGATATTTGAAACATTTGTACCGACACACGACTATGTCATTAGTATGAGAAGTCACAGTATGATCCGATAAAAAAACACACAAACAAAGCTTTATGCAAAGAAGCTCCCGAAAAAAGCGTGCCGAAAAGACTGCTTCTGCTCTTCGGGATCTTTAATCCGGAAACCGTGTGATCAAAAAGCCATCTTCTCAACGAGATATTTTCTGAAAAGTCTGTTGTTGTTTCATCGCAGAACAAAAGAGTCAAAATGAAAACATTTGTGTGTGTGTTCCCCCCCCCCCCCCCCCCCCCCCTCATAAAGATTATTCGGATAACGCGCGAACGCACTCTTGTAGCGCGCGGGCAGAATGGATTTACTTCAATGTTGTCTGTCGCCTTGCCACACACCGATGGGGTGGATTCCTTCAAAGTAAGCATCCCAGAAGCACCACAAAGTAGCAAAACGAGCGAATTCGAAAAGAACGCGCTTCTTTAGACGAGAGCCGCCCGCGCACACGCCCTACAGAAGGAGAAACGAAAAGTTCGCGCCGCGCGTATTAGACCGGCATTGTTGTGCATTGTTTCGTATGATGTGCTCCGTTGGTCGAGCTTGATGGAAGGGTTCGGCCCTGATTTAAAGGCAGTGGATTTAGGGGGTGTGAGATTCACCTCTTCCATCCTCTTAAATATACATTGTGTTGAGTGCGTTGGCGGTGTGGCGTTGGTTGTGTTGTGTGTCGGCGTTTTAAATGTTTTTGTTTTGCTTTTGCTATTTGTGTCTGCCTGTTTTTTTTTTTTTAAGAGGACGGCAAACGAAGGTGTATGCTTATATTCAGCTCCTTTCAGTATACATCCTCTACCTCTACATAATGGTCGGATGTTAGGAAGGATGGGAGCTTTTGATGGATTAGCAGTGAAAACAAAGGATATCCCGAATTCCGTGAGAGGTGTTATAGAGGTCACAATGTGTGTGTGTGTTTTAGAAGATGAAATAATACTTTCTCTTCTCGTTTTGTGTTCTATCGGCTGCCGGAATGACTTCTCAACCCCTTTTTCCGCCTGGAGAGGTGTAAAGGACGGTTTTTTTTGGATTACATTGTGGTTTTGGTCTCGTGCGTTTTTAATCTCTTTTCCAACGACTTGCGGGATGGTGCCACGCATGAGATGATCGATGTATTGCAAGTTTTTTTTTTTTGGTATGCTTTACTACACACACTAAAACATGTTCCGGAGGCATTGGAGCGTACAGAGAATCATCGGTTTTTAGGTGATCATCTTTTTATCAAACAAAATTTCTTTTTGCATGTGCAACACACGTTTAAGATTTGTTGCGAGTAGTAGTGATTGGCTGATTGCCATTTTGGTTCGGAATCGATTCCGTGGAGCTCCGAATTTTTTGACACCGTTTCCGGGTTTGGTAGGGTTTGGAATTCTGTACGGAATCGGATACGGAATCAGATTCTGTATCTGAGTTGAAATCGAATTCTAGAAACAGGATCACAAGGATGCTTCCTGTACCTTTCCTGGATGTCTGTACGTTGGACTGAGTAGCCAGCTTCGTAAGGGTAAATTGAGTCAAGGAAGTCAGTTAAGGCAGGCCAAGACCATCAAGGGATGTCGAGCCAGGAATTATAAGATTATAATTATAAGATTAAGAATTCCTGTGAAAATATTTAAATAATAAGAATGCAGGCGCAGCAATACGGCCAGGCCGCTCCCAAAAATTTAAATAAATTAAAATGCATATGTGTCGAATGGCTTAATGTAATCGCGAATTTTTAACTTACTTCTTGGCTTGACGACCTTTTAGGTTACGTCGGCCATGGACTTACTATAAATCCCGGCTCTGCCGCCGGGTGAAGAACGCTGTCGGCACATCACCGGGTTGCTTCAAGGCTCCAAGAATTCCGATCTAAAATGCTTAAACGGTTGCTTCTGAGTGCCCAACACTAGTCGGGAGCATTATCAACAATATGTGTGTGATGCGGGTTTGATGGTAGTTTTTTATTTTTATTATTATGTCCAGTCCTTTTATGGCATATATCCTTTATGCTGTATTCGCTCGGTGGAGCATTAAAAATCCACCTAACATAATACGATATCAATCAATTTAAATGTGTATGCTTCAGTGCAGTAGGGCCCCCAGCCTAACTACAGTCCAATTCATTATACTAACAATGAGGAAACTATTTTATATGTGTGTGAGTAATAAAAAAATCTGTAGATTTTGGGCTCAGAGAGAAGAAACGAAGGAGAGGGGCGACGTCGGCGACGAGGCCTAAAAACAATGGAACAATAAAGTTTTGCGAGAACAATAAGAGTCCCTCCGTCGCAAATGCGAAAACGTCCATAAAATGTATGTAGCTGTGAATGACTGTGGAAGCGAGGAAAGTGTTGTGTGGAAGAAGCAGCGAATTGATGCTGGAACATGTTTTCCAATGTGTTGTGGAATGGGTGAATGAGGGAGAAGAAGGTGAAAGGGGGAGGGAAGGGCATGTCCTTTGGAGCGTAAAGTGTGCGTGTGTGTGTGTGTTCCTCCCCCCCAAAAAAAAGGGCCGAAGCAGCAGAGCCCGCTTCGTGTCGGCTTCTACAGAAAACGAAATAAAATCGTTGTAATGTATTTTACTGCTTTGGTCGAAGGGCGGGCAGAATGAGGGAGCAGCAGAAGGAGGAGGAGCTTCTCTCATGTTTTAAACAACTCCCACCCTCCCTCCCTCCCCGCAATCCAACCACTACCACCTCTTTTTGCGAGTTCTCATGTCCGATGTGGATGACAAAGATGATTCTCTCGCTCTCGCTCTCTTTATATTCCTACGAACGAATTTCTGTATAGGGGCTGAATGTCGCTCCTCAAACCACCAAGCTTCATCCCACTCCAATACCCCTCTCCCTCCCCCCAGTGGGGTGGGTGGGGCTTTTTGTATTTTATTTCCAAGCAGCAGCTCCCCGCTGTGATGAATTGCTTGTGTGAAGGTAAGAGGAAGAGTTGGCAAAGGGGGAGCAGGGTTGGAAGGGGCGTCTGCATCATCCTCTCCCCCTTTTGTCTCTTTATTTGAACATTTATGTCCCGCTGTGCTGTGTATCTCTGTGTGTGTGTTTATGTGCCAGGGGGAGTGAATGAGATGGAAGAACAAATGAGAGAGAGCGAGCGCGGACGCGCTTTGAAATGAAACAAGAGAACACCCCCCACCCACCATTCCCCCGGCGAAGAAGAGCTCACGTTGTGTTTGGTGGGTTGTACAACGTGTGAGGGTTTGGTCGTCGTCCGTCGTGTCAGCTTTTGGGGCTTGGTCCTCATCCCCCCGCCAGCATGTGGGCGGGGTGAGTTGGATGGGGAGTGGATGTGGGCAGGAAATTAAAAAATCTATACCCTGTGTTCCGTCCTCCTCCTCCTCTCTTCCCCACACACCAGGCTTGATTATTGGTGATGCTCCACTGGCTTTGCTCGTTCCTCGTTCTCTCCAACAAAGCGAAAAGACGATTTCGCGGCATTTTTCGATCAGACGAATTTTCGCGCGCACCTTCTTTTCATTTTCTCCATCGTTGTTTTTTTTTTTGTTTTACTTTTTCGCGACTCCCCGCCAGCATCCGAAGTAACATCAGGAGTGGGAAGGTTTGATAAAATCGGCCCCCATCGTACGTCTTACTCTCTTTCGCCCTCAATTTCGTTTGCGAATCGGTAATTGAAATGAAATTGCAAAGCGGTTTTTCATGACTCGTTTTCTTCGATGTTTCCGATGCATGGTTTCCACCACCATCGTCTCATTTTTTTTTTTTTTGGTGCATGATCTCTTTTGACTGCGGTTATCTGGTCTGGTTCGGGGTTTGGTTTTCTCACATCGTTTTGCGAAACTGATGATAACCTATTATTAATTTTTCGCGCTCTTTTTTGACGCGCTTTTCGTTTTGTTCCCTCTGTCCTCTGTGCGCCAACAGGAAAATTTGCATTTCTTGGAGCTTTGCGCGGGAGATTATTTGAGCTACAATTTTTACTTCTTGCAGTACTTCGAGAGCCCCCCGAGGCTGATGTCTTCACACGGCAGGACTGGAATTTAAATCCCATCCTGACCGTTAACCCGTAGTGAGAGGACGGACTATCCAATTACGTGAAATCATCAAATCTAGTAAGCCATTAGATGGCCGGCGTGATCTAGTAGGCCAAGAAGAAGAAGACTTGAAGACTTGAAGAGCCCTTATTATTTTGATGACTTTTCTTTGATGACTGACCTTCCCAGGCCACGCCGGTCATCGAATAGCCAATCCTGATCATATTTATGACAACCGGCTCGCTTAAAATCTTGTTTTTATATCATCCGAACTAGCATTCTTCTATTTTCTTAAACGCCAACTTCAGTCCAGTACAATCTCAATATTAAAAACCTCTTAAACCAGTCTGGCATATACTAGATATCTGTTGATTCGCCCCAACGGTTTGCAGAATGAAGCATCGTCCCTAAAAGTCTTCCGAGTGACATCATCTCGAGCTGCATTCGTTGTTGCACACGTGTGTGTGTGTATAGCGGCAAACGTGCCAAATGCTTCTCCCACTCTCGCTGAACCACCACAAGTCCTCCTACCGTTGGTAGTGCGCCACATATGTTGCTTATTATAATTTAACGCCGCCATATCCCAGAAGGGAGACTTGTGTCTAGGGGTCTATCGGTGCAAACCAAAGCCAATATTGCACCCGGTAAGCACCGAGTTGGTGATGACGGTGTTGCGTGTGCACGTGTTACATTGATTTGGGGGTTATTGAAGTTACGTTATCCCCGTGTAGGATAGAATAAATTATGCTGAATAGAGAAGAAGCGAAAGGTAGAGGAGTTTATTGAGATTTCCGCCCGTCACGACGCGCGAGTTTCAAGACCGCGTGTAGGAAAGAGAAGGAGAGAGAGAGAGAGAGAGAGAAAGAAAGAAAGAAAGCAGAAGCCTCCAAAGGGAGGGAATTAGATGAAATCTTGTTTGTACGCGCAAGCGTTTTTCATCAACCCCCTCCTGCTGCTCTTGGTTTGTAAGCTGAAGAGACTGTAAAGATGGGAGGAGTAAGGGGAGCAGCAGATGTGTGTGTGCGCGCGAGAGAGCGAAAGAGATAAAGCAACCTCCGCCCCCTCCCACTTGATGCGCGCATGCTCTCGCCCTAGCGGTTGAAATTGATCAGCGCAAAGACGGCGACGACGACGACGACGATGGTGGTCCTCCTCAAAATTTGCCCATCCTACCACCCAGACCACCCACCACCCTTAGGAGGAACATTGCGAAGAGAAAGGGGGATGTGGATGAAAGAGTGGGAGGTCTTTGCAAGTGTGTATGTGTGTGCGGTTCGCGTTGTAATGGTGTGTTAGTAGTTCGCGGTTTGGCGCGCACCCTCTCGCTGCTTGTTGGGTGATATTGCAATAATAATCAAGCGCGCTTGTTCGTTCGGTGGCCGGTGTATGTGCGCGCCTTTTTTTCTACCTTCTCTCCATGTTTGGCATCAACCCCCCATCCCTCCCCCCCCCCCCCCCCCTTCAAACCGCCACAGTATCACCGGTCTCACATCCGCTTCTTCAGACTGTATGGGTGTGTGTGTGTGAGGGCGTAGGAGGCGGCTTCTTCTTGTGGATTCAGCGCGAAACGATGACTTCTCGATGGAGCCGGCGTTTTCCATACTCCACCCACACCACCCACTTTTAGAAAGGGATGGTTCTTTGCTCTCTCTCTCTCGGTCTCGCTCGCTTTTGCATCAAGAGTTTCTGTTCGCCAAATGTATAATAGATGGCGCGAAGTTTGGCGCGACTTTTTGGTTTAGCCGGTATACAGCTTATGCAGGTTGAAAGGAAATTGGGTGGAGGATATGATATGCGGAGAGGAGGGTGGGGTAATGATGGTGGTTTTGAAGAGTCATCCACCACCGGACGTCGGACGGTTCCACCGTTGTTGTGTACGGTCGTGTGTGTGTCTGGACAAAGCAGACGGCAGCGATAGGGGTTAAAAATTGGCGCGAAAATTTAGCTTGGATGTGTTCCGTTTTCTCGTGTGCTGCTCTTACTTTAATGCGGACGAGAAAGCTTACGCTGAGTGTTTTGTAAGAGGAGAGAAAAGATTATTAGAAATTTCTTGTGTTTGGTAGGAAGGCAGAAAATATCAAGGATTCTTTTTTGGTTGCTTAGTCTGGATTTATAGTTGTTTAACGATTAAATAATTTAACTGTTTTATTTAAATTACTTGTGGTAGGGATAGGGGCGCTAATCCTTTGCACGGCATGACCGAAATTCGGATCGTTCCCACATTAGTAGGTGGTAATTATTCGCTTAAAAAAGTGCAAAAGTCCAATTATAGTGTTAAAGGAATCCAGTTATGACAGGTCAATACCTCCAACAGGTTCTAGAGCTAGGGCTGGAGATAAAGTAGAAGTTTCTCCTCTTTCCATGCACATATTTCGCTCCGAATTCGCTGTTGTTTCTATTAATGAAGCACAAAAAATCGAACGTAGAAAAAATAATTTCTAATGCATTTTCAACCTTTTTTAACAAATGATTAGGCCTCAAGCTACACATGCAGATTCTCGATCCGTATTTCTTCTTCTTCTTCTTCTTGGCTTAACAACCTCTAAGGTCATGTCGGCCATCGAAATGGCTTACTAGACTGCCGACTACCACGTAGTTGGTTAGTCAGTCCTCAGAACGGGGCTACGGTCCGGATGGGATTTAAACTTCGGTTCTACCGTTTGAAGACCGACGCCGCTGTCGGCTATACCAACGGGCCACCCCAAGAATCTTGCATTATGTTAGGAAATATTTGCCAGCGTTTAGTACTCTCCTGGTTAAGCGAAAATCATGAAAAATCTGAGTCAATATTTCGTCCTCAGCAGCATGTTGTATCATCAAAAAATATAACACAAAAATTAACTGGAAAAGTTCTTTTTACTGCTGCTTCTGTTAGCTTGCAAGCCTGGTTTGCCAAAACTAAAACGATAATGACAGAAAAACGAAGCTCATTTACAGGGTTCCGATCCATCGATTGAAATTATCGAATCACTTAAGGGAATGTATCAAAAGGATAGTGACATTTGTCCCCACTTTCTGTAGCTTTGCCATCACTTCATGGGAAATTTGCAAAGCAACTGTGGAGTTTTGCCACCAGCATTGGTGGGTTTAACTATAAGTGGATTGAGTGGCCGCGTGGGACCCCGAATCCACATAGAACCTTCCCTCCCGGAGCGCTGCCTCGTCTAAGGCAGTACTAGTCCCCCGTGCTCAGTACTAGCTTCACAGGACATCAAAGGGGAACCACATTCTACAATTTGACCGGGTTTTGGACCTAACGCTTGGTAAAAAATCCACAGTTTATTGCCAGGTTCAACAGACGAGTTGCAAAGTTCCCTTTTTTGAAAGCAAGATTCCACTATATGGTTTCAAATGATTCTTTTTAATGTATCGGAAGTGATAATTAATTAAAGTTATTGGAGTTTATTACTAATTTACCAATCTTTTGCCGCTCAGCCGAGGATTCTCCCTAGCTCGGCGATTTTTCGTATATTTTGGCATTAGATTTGTTGGTATAAAAATCTTGCTTTACTGTCGTTGTTGAACATTATAATTTCTGTACAAAACGTTGTTATGCAAAAGCTAGTTTATATTTTTATTTGATCCATTTATTAAGCATATTAAACTTTAACTAATAATCTTCTATTTTATCCACTTCTTTCATTACAGTTCGCTGTTTGATATAATCATCCTGTCGTTGCGTATATTCCCGCGGTAAAGTCTACCAGCAGTGTGCACCAATGAAAGCACTCAAAGTGTTTCGGGTCCACGCGGTATCAGCCATTTTAAGTAAAACGTCAAAAAATCCAATTGCCAGTAGTCAACGGCGGCGGCACACACAGTCGTAGATTCGATTGATGTGATTTATTAGTTTAATTCGCTTATGTTAATATCCCAGGTATGTAGTTGATACTATTCGGACAAGCGTTCGCTTAATAAACTGATGCATCCGTTGTTACTGGCTTTCGCTTTCAGATGATCTCTCTCGACGATTGCAGTGAAGAATCCCACCGGCGACAGTGACAGGTGTATTGTTGCCAGCTAACAGCTAACCTAACCCGTGATAATAGTAGTCATCGGTGTGTTAGAATACACACCTGGACCACATACGCCATCCAGTGTTATCCCTTTCGCGATAAAACGCGCCCATCGAGCGAGGCTAAACGTGGGCCTCGCCGGGAAAAACTTTTCCCCCCAGTTTTATTCGTACGAGCAGGACCGGCGGCGCCGGGCCTCTCGCATTTTTCCGCGGGTAGCTACCCGTGACCTTTTTCCGTTTGGCGCGGCAGTTCCGACACCAGCGGGTGTTGGAACTTAAAAGGCGCCATCATTCCTTCCACAATAGGTAAGCAAACGAAGGGCATATGTAAAAACGAACCTCAGTCTAAACGAACGCTTCCTTTACTGTTTTACAGGGTCGTCACACCTCACCAACCTGTCTGGCCCTGCTGCTACACATAGTAGCAGGGGCAGCACAGGCCATCTTCCTCCACCCCCGGGGTCGCACCTTCAGGTAAGCTTTCATCAGCATGTTTTGAGGTGTTATGGTGCGAAATTGCGTTTGCTAACTCCCACTTCCAACCATTTCTCCAGCAACTCCATGGGTCTGGAGTCCTTACGGATCATACAAAATTACAGTATTTGGGCAACATGCAGGTAAGTGGTGCATAGTGAAGAAAGACCGCATGGCGCACAAACGATCCAAATGACTAAATCTCCACCTCGGGGGTTTTTTTCTTCTTCCTTCTCCAGGTCCATCCTGCACACAGTGGCAGCGGAGGACATCATCCGCCACCACCGCCCACCCAGGGACCGCCCCAGTCCGCCCATCCGCCACCACCGCAACCGATACCGATCGTGAAGCCGGAGTTCAAGGTGCCACCGATACCGGCCCACCTGATGGATGTGCGTGGTCCGGATGGGTCGCTGGTCAAGATTAACATGCCGGAGCATCACGATCCGAGCAAACCGCCGAACAATGTGGAAATGCTGAAGGTGAACATTGAGGATCTCAGCCAGTTTCTGTCATACCACGAGGTGTTCGGCAAGCTGCCCTCCGACATGCTGACGGGCCCGTCCGCTAGTTTAGTGCCATCGTCCTCTACCAACACCGCAACGACCAGTGCGCATAGCAATGGTAAATGTGAGTCACCAATGCCAAACATTCATGATGCCACATCCTGTCTTTCTCCCTGTTTTTTTTTTTTTTTGAATACCAACAAGTAGTGGAGAAGGGTAGAAATTGCGCCCGGCTCTTAAGTTAGAAATTGTTTAAAAAACTTTTCTTCTAAATTTAATTTTACGTCCTTTTTTTAAACATTATTATTGCTCAAGTTAATATCTAATAATTGATTTAAAAATTATGTTCAAATTCGTATCGGAGCGAGCCTATGACTTTCTAGTTCTTCGCACTACTGAATTTTCATCTTTCATTTTAGTATTAATATGTTTTGTTCTGTAGCCTTAAATATATTATATTTTTACAATACGTATTATCTAATCATCATCGTTGTCTGGTGATCAAGATAAACGTCTTTATTAATAGTATTTATCGATCATATTATATTAATCGAAAGGATGAAAGTATCAGCGTGAATCAATTCTTAAAGAGATATCCTTTGGAAGTGATGTTCGTTTAGTTTGATTTGAGCAGAATTTGGTTTTTGAATAGAAATTTAACCAAATTCTACACTCGTTAACATTTTAAGCAAAATTTTAGGATTGGATTTTTTTCAAATTCCAAGATCCTTTAATCTTTTTTTTTTGTTTTAATTTTTGTACAGTAACTAGCTTTTTCCGTAGGTTTCCGTTTTGATATATTGCTGTTGAAAAAAAAAAAACAGTTTATTAGTAGAACTGTTGTTTTAATGAAATTATGGTTGTGTGACATTTTTCTAATTGCGTGTATTCTCTCTCTCTCTCTCTCTGTCTCTCTTTCTCTTCTTTTTCATTGAAACAAAAAAATACAAAAAAAAAAAATCAATTGTGGTACTTCTGTATACGTGAATTACAAATATGGATTTCCGTGTCCGTTTGTCCACGGACGGGATTGTCTTCTTCAAACCCACCTACCGGGCGGTGTGTTTATCCCTTGTCTCCGATTTTCACGTTCGTCTTGTTTTGCACCAAACCACCAATCGTAATCCCGTGCCAATGCAGTAAATCACATCCGTCAGCATACGGGCGAATCTCCGTTCAAGTGTAGCTACTGTGCGAAAAGCTTCACCCGTAAGGAACACCTGACTAACCACGTTCGCCAGCATACCGGTGAATCGCCTTACCGATGTCCGTACTGCGGTAAAACGTTCACCCGAAAGGAACATCTTACGAACCATGTCAGGTGAGTGTTGCCGTTTTGACCAAGATATCCATCAATCCCCGAAAAGAACAAAAAAAAAAGACACCATAAAAACAAATTGTTTTGCTTCCTTATGCGAGTTCTTCCCCCACCCTGTCAACCCTTTAAAAAGACCCTCCCTGCTCTATTCCGTCCTCTCCGCCAAATCTTTCTCTCTATCTCTCTCTCTCTGTGTTTTTTTCTTCCTGATGTTGTTGTTGCGATCATGCTGTGCACAGCACACACGTGTTGTTTTAGCACAGATGATCGCGAAACAACCGTTAGCAAACAACCGAACAACCGCGCGCGTGTGTTGAATAAGGAATGTAATACCTCCTATACAGACACACCTCGCACACGCTGCCCTTTCTTCTTGTCTCTCTGTCTCAGGCTGGTAATCCGAAGTCAGCTCCTACTTTCAACTAGCTATCGTTTAGTTATTGTGCCGGAATGAACGGAAAGATGTGCTCAGTACAATAGACACTTGGCTCATAAACTGTAGATAATCCTCCTCGATTCGACCATCATCTTTATCGGTTCCTACGATGTATTGAGTCTGCTGGGTTCCAAAAGTGGTTCCAACGAAAATTTGAACTAGAATTTTTTCAAAATTGTGTTTTTTTTTTGTATTGCGAAGTGCGTCATTTTCTCCTAAATGCCTGGGTTCTTCCTAAAAGAAAATTAATTCCATTTTAAAGTTACACAATTTACTAATTACGGTCTATCTTACTTCTCTCCATCATATCCTGGATGCTCCGTAATTTGTTCCTTTTTCACTCTTAACTGTACATCTGCTCGGGGTAAGATTTTCGACCAAAAACTGTCGACAATGGTGGAAAGGGGCGAAACAGGATCCGTCGCGTACAATTTTGCCAGCTTCGTATGTCCTTTGCAATTGCCTGCAGAGGCGGCGTCCCAGTTTTCCTTCTTCCGTTTACTCCGTTGTTGCGTTGGTTACGTTTGACAGGCGGACGTAGTAGCAGGCGTTTGACAATTCGCCCTAAATATCTGTCATTTTGAGCGTGCAGTATTCGGTTAATCGCGGCATCGTGAGAGTCGTCCTCTACATCGCTTGAAGTGGTGCCCCTATTAGACGATTTTTTGGGCATCGTTTCGTTGATTTCTTCGAGTTAAAGACACAGTCCAATTATTTCCCTCCGTGTATGTGTGTCACTTCCTTTTTCCACGTCTAATTTAGTGAAGCAAAACACTTGTTGTGATTGTGTGTGGTGTTGGTAAGCTGCAAGTCCCTTTTTTACTTGGAATACACGCATCCTTGGATGACTTTATTCCGCGTGCGAGTTTTAATCGTGTCGTTTGATATGTTTTGTGTATGTGTGTTGGTGTGTTGGCTTATCTCCACGTTTA
Organism: Anopheles maculipalpis; assembly: GCF_943734695.1. Classification (NCBI taxonomy): domain Eukaryota; kingdom Metazoa; phylum Arthropoda; class Insecta; order Diptera; family Culicidae; genus Anopheles; species Anopheles maculipalpis. Next base: position 26,532,640 of record NC_064872.1, read on the forward strand.
CTCGCTGGATTGCAATTTGATCCGAGAAACAAAAGGGAGATATTGATGGATGCACTCGCTTAACAGCTTAAACCCGGGGAAGCTGCCATTGAATGTATTTTTGTTCTAGCAAACAAATAGCAAAAAAACGAAACCAAATATCCAAGGATATCTTTGATTGATTCACGCTGTTTCTCTCTTTTCCCTTTCTCTCTCTCTCTCTCTCTTTGTATCTTCCTCGAACAGATTGCACACAGGCGAAACACCCTACCAGTGCACATACTGCGGGAAGAAGTTTACGAGAAAAGAACACCTTACCAATCATGTCAGGTGAGAGAATGCTTCCTTTCTTCTTGCTTTAATGATTGATACCCCATTCTCACGATTTTGCGTGCGTGTGTCTTTGTTGTTCGTTTTTTTATTCTACTTCAAACGACCACAACGCACCCACCACCACCCAACAAAACTCTCTCACCCACCATCGTTCCCTCGGGACCGGGTGGGTGTGTCGGGGAGGGAAAAGTTAGCTTTTCCGTTTCCGATCAATCGGAAACATGGATAACAAAGGAGGCGAGTTTGGTTTTTTTCGGCTTAAAAACGCAGGTTTCAAAATTTATTTTTAATACATTTCGCCCATTTATGTGTCGCCGGTGTACCGGCGATAAGGATGATATATCTCGTGTGTCCAATTGGAAAGGGTGGATGGGTGTGTAGGGGGTTCGTTGATCAGAATGTTTTTTCATCGATCATAAAATATGATTCACATGTTGACAACACTGAGAAACTCGCACTCAAAATCTCCAGTGGTCCATAGTGCGTTTCCCTCTTACACAGCCAGAGAATGCTTGCTGTCGTTTTACGTCACATTCAAAGGCAACGGACAGATTCTAATAGATGCAATTTTGTTGTTTTTTTTCTTTTTCTCTCTCTCTCTCTTTTCCATTCTCTTCATTATCCATCTCCTTCCCGATGATGACTGCGTGCTGCTGCCGCCCTACTATACATGAACAAAATGTTTAATTAAATTGTACAAATTTCAAACCTGTCAAACAATAATTTCCTTGTGCTGTCAACGCAAAAAAAAAACTTTTTAAAACAACCAACTCTGTGCATAAATCGCGCAGATTGCATACCGGTGAAACGCCATTTCAGTGCACTTACTGTGAGAAGAAATTCACTCGCAAAGAGCATTTAACCAATCACACAAGGTGAGCGCATTAATAGCCGTGCAAAACATGAACCAACAACATGGACCATGCACATACACGGACGGAGGAAAAAAAAAGAGAGAATATTGATATTTTTAATACATATATCCCCGCAGCGAAACAGGATTAATCGTTAACGTTGTTGCAGATATTTGAGAGTTTCCTTTGCGTCAATATTGATATATATATTGATGTGTCCTGCTACTACTCTCCAGGAAGTGTTCTAATGAACGAACTGTTTTCAGATCATCACTGCCACGCGAAGAGGAGTCCAGAAAGAATACCAGTTGAAATTGATGTGATTTGCGTAAATTTCCCCTTAATCATAGCTTTTCATTTACAGGATATAATTGTGCTACGCATTATTGATGGTTGGATACAGTTAAATGTGTTATTTGCCGTTGACAAAACATTTTTGGGTAGTTTGTTAGGTATTTTCGCCTAAAAGTATGCAATCACGGGACATGGGAATCTAAGAGAAAATTAAGACAAAAAGATTGCATACTTTGAGGGTGTCGTAAACCTAAGAAATAACCCAACAGGTTTGATGATTGTTTTAAAGGTTCAAAAGAGTTTATTGATGTTATTTGATTATGAATTCAACTCTTTAATTTTTCTCATTTCAAATTGGTCGAAAATCTTACGTACCCTGCAAGAGTACGCTGTACAGTTTCGCTTACTGGGGTAAAAAGTTTTCTTGAATTGAAATATCTAATTCAGTCGGTCTCCTTTCTCTCGCGTCCTTGCTGGTTGGTTCATTAAGTCGTCCACCTAAAACTAATCCTTCAACACGAATGTCTTTTCTCCTGTCCACTGTTTGTGGTTGTTCAAATGACAGCGTCCTAGGGGGTGGGATGTTGTATATGAGTTCCTACGATCCTCTCATGTCCAATTGTGTGCGTGTGTCCCGTACAGAAATCTGTCCGTAGCGTGCTTTCGGTAGCGTTTACTAATCCAAAACCAATACCGCTCTTCCATTCTTCTCGACAGGTTGCACACCGGCGAGACTCCTTTTCAATGTTCTTATTGTCAGAAAAAGTTCACTAGGAAAGAACATTTAACGAACCACGTCAGGTGAGCTGCGATCGCTCAAAACACGCAAGACACAGTTTGATCCATTCTTGATCCCGCTTCCATCAATTGTTCTTTCCCTTTACCCTTTATGTCCTAGAAAACAGATTGCGAATCTGTTGAGCATTAAGAAACATGTAACCAATATGCCTCTCTCCCGTAAAACTCCGGAGGATATATGAATGCTCGCTAGCACACTCTTCCTTCTGTGTGGCGCTTGCACCCGAGAGATGTTCGAGACAAAACAGGCGAGTCAGCCGCCAACTGCGTTGCTTCCTCGGATGTGAGGTTTCCGATGTAGGGATGGGATGGGATGGGATATGATGGACCATAAATACGGGGTTCACCTTTGTGACCTAGGTGATACCAGTCCTATCGTTCACAATACAATCTGGAACTGGTCCGTTATGCGTGTGTGTGTGTGCGTGCGCGGTGTTTTTTCTTCATTCATGAGGCAGCGGTGGTTCGGTTTGTTTCGAAAATCCTCGGAGCTATTGTGCTTTCATATATTCCTCAACCACACATCCAGGGGATGATATATTACACTCCCAACATCTCTTGTCGCTTCCTTACATTTAGAAGAGTCTCCCCATCCTTCCTATCCTTTTTTCCCCTGTGTTTTCAATGTGTTTAATGCAAAAAAAAAATACTAAATTGGAGCGAAACGAATGGCGGCCCAGTGGCGGTGTTACTAATGAAAACCATCCTGATCTCCCTTCTTCGACAGGTTGCACACCGGCGAGACACCTTTTCAGTGTTCTTATTGCCAGAAGAAGTTCACTCGCAAAGAACATTTAACGTACCACGTCAGGTGAGCTGCGATCGCTCAAGTGTTTGGCGACCATTTGGGATACTTCAGATGTGTCGCCATCACGATTTGTTGTGTTCCATTTTTCTTACCTCCTTTTTTTGTGTGTGTGTGTATATCAGTTAGCTCTCCTCAAGAGCGCGTACCTCTTTTAAGCTAAAGAAAAAAAAACTAGAAAAGAAAGGCAAACACGTCCTCTTGAAAATATGATCGAACCTTAACGTGATTACGGAACAGAAAATAATTGCTCGGGGGATATGTGTGAGTAGTTCTTCTCGCGAGTACTGTCGGTTTTTTTTTCTTTTTCTTTGCAAGGATAAATTCACGATTGTATTGTTCGTCCAAGTAAAAAGTTTATATGGCGCAAACAGGGAGAGAAACAGGTATTCACAACAGTTCCAGATGACAAATACTGATCGAAGAAGTGTCAACCCTCTACTTTCGAGTTGTGTGGGACTATCATATTTTCAAACGGACGGGTTTGCGCTTTTTATCATCTAGATTTGATTTAATGTCCATAATTAGCGCCCGCCTAAGTAAGAACCAAAGGAACAAACATTCGCTCCCAATCTCACTGCCAAGGACGAATGGTTCAAGATATCTTGTGTCCACAATGGTGGTGTGGTTTGTTCGTTTGCCTTTGGAATTTTTTTTTGTTGACCAAAAAGAAAAGGCGCGGCAACATACTACAGCATCGCTACGAATTGCTGGTGCGCTCTGCCGACACTGGACACTAATCATAACCATATATCCCGCTCTCCCTTCTTTGACAGGTTGCACACCGGCGAGACTCCTTTTCAATGTTCTTACTGTCAGAAAAAGTTCACTAGGAAAGAACACTTAACGAACCACGTCAGGTGAGCTGATCGCGCTTTCACACATTTATCTTCCTTGTCTTGTCTTGACGCACACACACGCACAACCCCAAAGAATGGGGGAAAAATAGTAGAATTGGTTTGTTTTTGCTCTCTTTGCCCCCACACACCGTTCGGTTCCCATCGCTCGCTCACTCTCCGCTGAGCCAGAGATGAGCCTCTAGTAGCGATGGGAACAGGTGACAGGGCCTTTACCGGCCATGTGGCGCGGAACGGGTGTTTTCGTTCTGAACTGAAGAAAATGGCGGGCCAGAATGGAGAATTGGTGCGAAGAGCTAAAAGCGAGCGAAGAAAAGGGAAAGAGGTTAGGGAGATGAAGAGCAAAGAAAAACAGAAGGAGGATATATCCCGATCGAGAGAAGGGAAATAGTAAGGAAGGAAAACGAAAAACCATGAACGATAAGGCGCCTCCATCTCTCTCTCTGTTTGTTTCTGCTGTTGCTGCTGCTGCTGCTGCAAGGAGTATAGTAGGAAAGAGGGGTTTGTTTTGTTTGCTTTTTCAGTGAAGCGCTCATTATTGTTAGATGAACGTGCGCTCTAATAAGGGTTGAATTCGGCTTCTTTTAAACATGTTTACGTTTTGTTACCAACAGGTTTATTAAAACTTTACAGCGAGCTTGGTTTTTTTTTTATTTGAAAGCTCCCCTATCCGAGTTGGATGAACATGCTAATATCAATACAACAACGGAAAACTGCAACAATCCCAATCGATGGTAGATAGGCCGGATCAACGAGAGCTGGGCATGGGAGAAACCACGGCAACAAAAGCAACGAAGTCTTTCACACTTGCTCACTTGCAACAGGCGAGCTGCGGAGGGTCCCGGCTGTCGGGTTTGGGGTGAAAATTGTGTCTTGATCCTTTCCTTGAACGAGAATTTCCTTTTTTTATTTTCTAACCTAGCAGGGCAATACCTCTGCAATGGGCACGTTTTGTAGCTGGAATGGATCCTCCTGTGTGCTTGAAATATCAAAGAATCTGGTACAATGTTAATCCACTTGCAATATTATCCTAAAACGGGTAATCTGTGTGCCTAGATGTGCGAATGATAATTCTCCAACGAAAGGGTGGGTACAATTTTCTCCCAACTCTGATCCCTGGACGTGTGGATACAAACAAGAGAAATAAGGGGCTGATTCCTGTGTGAATGTTTCTCTTTGTCTTTTTTTACTTCTCTGGGTGCGATCGTTGGGATTAAGCAGTTCACACCCATCGTCACAACTGACACAAAGTGAGTGTGTATGCTCTGGGCGATCTGTGTCCGTCGCTTCCAAATTTTGCTTTTCTTTCTTCTTCCTGTTCCTGCCTCTTTGTCTGCTTCCTGTCGTAGAGATTTCTTGTCTTTTGATAATGCTCCATGTTGTCGTTTTGATTCTCACGAAAAAAAAAGACAACAACTTCCAATTCCGCCTCATTTTTGGTCTTGCAAATATTTTTCCGTGGAACGAATACGACAATCCCTTTCGCTGAAGATTGCAAATGCAAATCAGTATTCCACAGCACCATGCACAAAATAGCAAGAGAAAACTGACCTCCAAAGGAAGCGAAGAAGCTCCAGTTTTCCCTACAGTGCATTCTTTGTTGGGTGTTAATGTGGCCCCTGGTGCGTCAGAATGCAATGCTGTGAGCCTAATGTTTAATCGACAAAAACCGTTTTCTTTTTTTTTTTTTTGTTCCCCAACGAAATCCTACTTCCTCATTATTCCCTCTCCATGTCATACATCCACCTTCTCCAACAGGTTGCACACCGGCGAAACTCCTTATCAGTGTACCTATTGCGACAAAAAATTCACTCGCAAAGAGCATTTAACCAACCATGTCAGGTGAGCGCGTGAGAGTCTATGTGTTTGTCCACCCGGTGGTGTGTTTGTTTTCTCGGTTTCAATTTCAACTTTAAGAAGGAGGGTCTCCGCGCATATTATATTGCCTTCCACTTTCCCATGTGACGCTGTGTATTGTCAGTTATCACACACGGTTTGGGAGCGTGTCGATAAAGTTTTTTTTGGTTGCAACTTAAGCAAACGGTGATCATAACACGTTTCGGTGCCTTCCTTTTGTCCTTCCTTGTGTTGTATTTTGAAGGAAAGGAACCTTTTCTAGGCGGGAAAACACTCTTTCTTTCCCATGTTCAGGGTTATGATTGAACTCTCTTTCCACTTTGGTTTGTGTAAAGGTTCCCGAATATTGTTGTACAGGTGGTAAAGGAACAAGTGTACAGAATTGCTTCACCTCTACTTCGTAGCAGCAGATTGGGGATCTTTTAAAAAGGTGTTTGTTCTGACAGAATGCACTAATGTCTTCACAGGTTCACTTGACTCGGCTAAAACAGAATCGCAAAACAAAAAGTTGGTTTTGGGTGGTAAAAACTCACGTAAAACAGAATTGTATGATATTAGTATATTCTGCACAGTATTACTAGATGGTACCGTAGGAAGAAACTATACAATCTTGTGTAGTGTGTGGTGCATCCTTAAGAAAGAAAAACCCTTGATAATGTAATATTTCAAAAGCATTGGGATGAATTTATTTTGCTTGTATATATTTTATGGAATATTTTTATAAAATTTTTGTAAAACATTGTTTGCGAAGAAATGATTTGGGTTTAGTCTTGCTTAAAACTCCACGAAGCTGGTGTGTTTTTCGTTAAAGAACTTTCTTAACGAGAGACTTTAAAAACAAACAAAAAAACTGGTCAAAGAGGCAAGCGACGAACCCTTGTCTGCTTTCACCTATGGCTTTCCCACCAATTTGTATTGCCATTTTTTTTTTATTAAGGGAACCTCTTTCGTAGCTTTTTCTAACCGCTTATCAGTACTACTGTGAAGTCTTCCTCCTCATATGCCCCGAGAACAAGCAAAACAAAGCAAAAGAAAATTAGAAAAAAACTATTTTCCGTAATTTTTCTTAAAAAAAAAAAAGAAGAACAGAACAATCCGTTCGTCTTGTTTTATACCGAATGTTGTTGGTGTGTTTGTTTTTTAATTAATGTTGTGTCCCATTGTTTTTTCTCTCTCTTTTTCTCCCTTCTCGTTCTCTATTTCTTCTCTCTCTCTCTCTCTCTCTCTTTTTCTCTTTTTATTCTATCCTCTTTTTCTTATATCATATATATCATATGAAAATTATATTCTTAACCGTTAATCCGAAACAGAATACACACTGGAGAGACTCCCTATCGGTGCACGTATTGTGAGAAGAAATTTACCCGAAAAGAACGTTTAACGTATCACATAAGGTGAGCGCTTCGGCCAAGGCACACACCGCTTCGATAATTTTATAACAGCAAAACAAGCAAAACAATCAAACCTGCTCTATTTATTTTTATTCGTATTGTACATGCATACTACTACTTCTACTCTATAAATTACTATTGCTTATTAGAAGTGAGTCTTTTGTTAAGAACAAAATTGTGCAAAAACACATTACCAGCTCAAAGTTGTCCTTTGATGGCTGGTGGAGAAGGTGTTTTTTTTTCTTCGAAATGTAGCCAAGAAAAAAAAGCTAAGCAATAGTTAAAATTTCTTAAACGAACGATTCTCTTACTTTCAATGGCAAAACAACACGCTTCATAAAATGGTGGCAATGAACAAAACTGTTTGGCAAATAGTTGTTGTTTCGAACTTCCTTTTTCGATCCTCCCGTAACAACAGTCTCTAAAATAGTTTGACGGACGGAACAATCATATACAAATTTTGGCAGGTTATTTATAATTTAAATTTATATATCGTTTTCAAAAAAATAGAACTAGCTTTATATTTGAATGACGACTATTGAAGCTTTGATATGTGTCGCGTTGCGTTTCTCTCTCTCACACACACACAGCACCCGTATTTGAATCGTGCCCTATATTTGGCAACAAAATTCTATCCTTTGGCAATAAAACGACAAGAGAACTAAATTCTATAAAGGCTCAAGAAAAAAATTATCCGCACTTTATCAACTCTCCGAAGTGTTTGATTTTTGGGAACACAAAATTATATTTAAAAACAAAACCATTTGGCAATTTTTATTGGGATTGTGATGTGCGGTTTTCTCGTGTGCCTTTTTAGAATGTAAATCTTCCAAATTTCCCTTATTCAAAATTTGTAAAACGAGCAAAAAATCTTTTGGGGCAATACATTTTAAACAGACAAACAATGGGAAAATAGAAGCACAACACAACACATTCGGACAGCAACAATTTAAACGAACGTAAACTTTCAAATGGACAAGGAAAACAAAACACTTCCGTGGAGAACAGACGGGGTGTGGTACGCTTGTCTTTCTACAATGATTTTCCACTGTCATTCTTGTGTGGAAAGAGAGTGTTGATCAAAATTCAAAAGTTAAAAACCATCAACTGGCCTCTCTCGGTCGACCCGAGAGCAAAACCCGCTGAATCTTATGATGCGTGTGTTTCTTTATAGTTTGTTTGTTAACGTCTTTGTAAAATTGTGGTTTCCTTTTTGCTTATTTTGTAATTGTTTTCTCCTATCTTCTCATATCGGCAAAGGAAGCAATAATAATTTTCGATTTTGTGTTTTCATTTCTGGTTTTGTTCTGGTGGCTGGTTTAGAAAAAAAGCTATCCATAATACACAAAACAATCACTAAAATTCCTTCTTAGTTTGTATAAAATTTTTATTCGTGTACCAACAACGAAATCACTTACACAAGCTCTAACCACGTCGAGGAGAGGTTCAAAGGCACAACCTCACCGCGGGGGCGGTGTTTCTCGTGTGGTTCGCACGAAAAATTGCGTCCCCATTTGCTCTGCTGTACGCGCGCCTTAATCCCGTTGACCAGTTTGGAGACGAACTGTGTTTAAACCATTTTTAAGAGACAGCTTTATACAACGTGTTTTTCTTTCTTTTTTCTTCTTATTTTCTTCCACCCCGTTTAACCGCTCTTTTTCCATGTGTGCGCCCTCCCATACGTCAATCACATCAACAACGAACATCGAATATCGGATGACCAAATTCGAACGAAAAAACAAACTGAATGATGAAAATGTTTTTCCTTATCCATGGGAAATTCTGCGTGTGGCTGTAACATCTCAACGTCGGTGTGTGGTATCGTTGTTGTGTGTCGTCTACGAATATTATGTGGCTGCGTTTTAAAAATGATTCACACACTCCCACACACATGAATCCCTCAACATAAACATGCTCGCCCCGCCCCACACTATGTCCCTTCCCTTTTAACCTTCATCCTTTCCCCCTTGTTGCATCGAATGGCGGCGGGAAAACACGTGTTCACGTGTAACATCGAAGATGGCACACGGGAGAGACTCCGTACCATTGCACGTACTGCGAGAAAAAGTTCGCCCGCAAAGAGCACCTTACTAATCACGTCAGGTGAGAGTCCCGGACACATACATTCCACATCCACACATACAACACACCTACACACCTATACATACAAAAGAAGGACAGAAGAACAGAATGTTGCGTGGGGAACAACCCACCAGGAAGAATGGGTTGTGTCCCTCCTGCGTATTATGACGTTTGCTTGTTTGTTTGTTTGTTGTTCACAATGATAAGACGAAATGCAAATGGAGCTGCTCATCTCAAGCTGCTCCTCACACAACCGATTTTCCATCTCCACCCCCCCCCCCCCCCTCGCCCCCTTCACACATGACTCCATCACCAGCACCAACCACCCTGTGCTTTCTCGGAAAAAGCCGAGACGACGAGACAGAAGAGAAGAAATCGCGCGTTTGGGCGCAAAAGCAACGAACAATGAAAATTATGTCCCTCCCAAAAGTTACCATTTTTTCACCTATCCGCATCCCCCCACCCCCCCCTTTTTTGGCGGTCATTTACTGCTTCTGTGAATAGTGGAACGAAAGGCTAGTAAAAGGATGTCGGAATGTCGCATGTTCGGGGGTCCTCGAGTAGCTTAGCTGCGTTTTAATATTCATTCAAGCAGGAAAGCATGGCGTGTGGGTCCTGTTCGAAACTATCTTTCGGTTGTCATTGGATTTTTGTTGGGAAGAAATCGCTTTTCCGGCTATTGAAATTTATTGAGAAGAATATTCTCATTGCTCATTTTCTAAGGAAGAATTAGAAAAATGAAAAAATATTCCTCTATTTTATTGTCCATTATCTGCTATGATTTATTCCTCATTTATATGTTTATCTATGTTTTTGGTTTTATTTTTAGTCCCGTTACTTAAGCCTTCTGTTAATTTCTTTTTCATTTACTTTGATTTTGTTTAGTTGAATTTATGTCGGGAATATTTTACATTTTTTTTTATTATTTTAATTGATGTTTTTCGTTTGTAACAGTCGGTTTTCAATTTTAAACTGATTACGGTTTCATTATAAGTTTTAATGCATTTTTGATCGTTTTTTTTTAATTCAAAAAGCGTAAGAAGTTAAAATGGTGTCTGACATATTTTTGGTAGTAGGAAAAACCATTTATTGCTACAATTTCCATGACATCCGAGAGATGTGTTGAACAGCCTCTTTCTTGTGTCGTGTCCGTGTCTCATTTCTTTCCACTTTATCCTCGCATCCCTTCTCAACCCTCCCATCCCCCGGTCCCTTCTCCCCTCCTCGACTCGCCCGTCTCAAGCTCTTCCCCATCGCAGTCTTTCTTTCTCTCTATCAATGATCTTTCTCTTCTACAGATTGCACACAGGAGAGACCCCTTATCAATGCACATATTGTGAAAAGAAATTCAGTAGAAGAGAGCGTTTAACGATTCACACAAGGTGAGCGTTTTGCATTTGATTTAAGTTTTATTTGACCTTGCACCCAAAACAAACAAAAAACAACAACAACGACAACAACAACAAAAACCAAACTGAGAAGATAAGCAATAAGTGAAAAAGCAACAAAGGGGGAAAAAATGACCAAAACTACAACCAAACATTAATAAACGAACATGAAACGGTAAAGGACGATTTTTCGAATGTAGGCAACATGCGTGTTACAATCTCTCTATTGTTTGGTGAAGAAAAGAACCACACAACGTGTTCTTTGTGTTGTGTTCTATTTTTGAATTTTCTTTTTTTAAAACCTTCCCGCCCCCTGGTGTTGTAATCGAGCCTTCTTCTCTATTATAAGCGTGTGTGTGTGTGTTTACTGTACGCACACTGGACTCGTCCTTACACAAGAAAGACTCACCATAAAACCAAGGCGAACCTCTCTTCCCCGAATGTAAATCGTTTAGATTGAGAGCCGTAGCAGACACGCTGTTGCAAATGTTTTTTTTTTATTTATTGTTTAGAGTTTTGTTTTTGCTACGAAAAAGGGACAAATCTGTGGGACAAAATGTGTAGAAGAGAGAGAATATGCTAGGGGGTGGGGTAGGAGGGCATGGAAGGAGGACGAGATCTCATTTGTGCTCTTTTCGCTGTGCTGTTGTTGTGTACCGCTATTACTACTATTGCTAGAATTGTTGTCACATTGCGGCGCATAAGGCAAACGCATATATGCATTGTTCGCTGTGGTTATGAAGGAGCGAAGAGACCTTGACTTTGAGACCAGCTCCTGTATATTGGTTTGCCGGTTTTGCTTCCCCCACAGAGGGGTTGGCTGTCGCTTATGGGTGCTGCTTAGGGTTGATAAGCTATTGAAGCAAGCAAACTTCTAAACTTTCAGGGTTTGTCTATGCAGTTTTTCGTTGTTGAGAGACCTCTGTTGAAGCAACTGCAAACAAGTACGATAAAAACAAAATTTCAATCAAATTAAAATTTTTATAGCGCCACTTCATCAGAGCTTACGTTTTATGTTAGTAATGTTAGCGTTTTTATTGGTTCTATGATTATTTTTTTTACGCAAAAGAATTATGTTTTTTTGTTTTAAAATTCAGTTTATAGATTTTATTTCATATCTTGCTGATATGACTGCTTTTACTTCGAAGAACAACGATCATGTTTTCTTCCATTGCCATAATACAGGGATATATTGCCCTACCACGTTAGCAGCAACTCCAAACAGCAAAAATGTTTAGAAATCAAGTTTAAAGTATAGGAAAATCAGAACGAAAGACTCTTCCACCACTAACCCACCAGTAAACAACCAAAACCAAAAGAAGAAAAAAAAAAGAAGTTAAAATAAGAAGAGCAAAAACTAGAAGAAAACAAAACGCCAAAAACAACAACCAAACAACAACTCATAATTCTTCCTGTTTTTACATCTATAAGTCAAACATTGTTTTAATGCCAACCGTTTTTTTCTCTCTCTCTCTTCTCTCTCTCTTTTTCTTCTGTTAAACAACAACAAAAAAATCACTGTTTTTCTTCATTTTCCAAACCAAACAGAATCCATACCGGAGAGACTCCGTACGCATGCACATATTGTGATAAAAAATTTAGCCGCAAAGAACGATTAACGTATCACATAAGGTGAGCGCCTGTTCCATCAGTCTTATTTTTTTTTCTCCCCCTCTCTCTCTCTCTCTGTCTATCCCCCCATATCCACCACAAACACCACAAATACTCCCGCTCACTCTTATACCAAAACATATATACAGAACCATTCCTCTTAAATTTTATTCATTATTTTAAAGAAAACAAATATTCAAACAGCCTACAGCAGTCACACACATGTATGAGCTATGTTGTGGTGTATGCTCGTATGTGTACTGTTAGGTTTATTTCATTTTACTTAATTTTTATATGAAAATATTAAGTAACAAAATACACATAGTAAACATTATTACACATCACACAACACTCATCACAATTACACACGGATACCCACCTACACACATCTTCCCTTCACAATGTCCTTTTATATTTTAAACCATTTTTTTTTGTTTGTTTTGGAAGCAATTTGTTTCACAACTTTCTGTATGGGGAATATTAAATGAGAATAACAAAAGAGGATACAAAGTCTGCAGCATACAGCCATTTTGTACAGACAACTTTGTGAATAGTTCACTAAGCTAGTTGGAACATTTTTCTCTGCACAATTACTTTACAACTCTGTAAACGAACTTGAATTTGTGTTCCAATTTTGCCTCTTTGCGCTGCAGCATTTGTTTTAAAGCAGATTTAATTTTCTTTTCAAATTCCTCTCATGTTTTACATTCATTGCTTCATATCAACTTACTTATTTATGCACACTTGCCTCCCCCTAGTCCCGATCCACCATCACCCCAAGTGTGTTTCCTTTCCTTTTCCTTAAAAGTTTAATTTTGTCTTGCGCCGATATATTTATATGAAACATTGCCTACATTGTATCGATTATTTAATCACATACCGAAAATGAAATACCCGAATTTGCAGGACAATATTTTAACATTTCCCTCTGCGATACTATTGTTACCGGTATATTTATTATATATACAAACATATTACTCAAATTTGTCTAGCCATCTGACACACCGTGTTGTTGTTGAAAAAGCGTATGATTTTTTTGTTTTTATGTACAAAAAACCATTTTATTATTTTCTTTCTATGTTCTGTTGTTTGTTTTTGGGATAGTAACGATGTATTTATACGTGTGTGTTGTTTACTTTTCTCTTTCTTCTACGATCAAATTGCGCGATATTGGGGGCCGGTTGGCGACCGCACATTCTTTGCGTGTTGTTGCTGCCTTGCTCTAGTTCTAGTCCTTTAAGCGATTTTACCACAGGAAAATATGCTACGGATAGAAATGCTATCTCTTCGGAAGTTGAATTGAGCATTCTACAGTGCTTTATTTATTTAGAGTGTATATGAACAACGAATTAAACAAATTAAACAAGTATAGAACCTGAAACTGGGCAATACGTTTTTCAAACAATTAATTTACTTACTGTGTTTTAAGTGAGTGGGAGGGAAATAATGTCAAATATTCTACTCAAATTCCCATTAAATGCTTATCAATCCGTACTCCTTTATTATCCTATCGTACACAATATCAGTCTCATCAACAAATTGTAATCTTTCCATTTTATTTTATCATGAATGGTTAAAAGGCCTGCAAAATGCTTGACTGTACATGAAAGTTGAAAACCATTGCTTGTGTCTCATTGTTGATTCTTCTTCTACCCGCATATTTCTGTTCGTGACATGGGTTGCGTGATCAAAACCACATTCGATTTCAATATCCAGATTACACACCGGAGAAACTCCCTATCAGTGCACGTATTGCGAGAAGAAATTCACTCGCAAAGAGCACCTTACAAATCACGTCAGGTGAGAATCATCGAACTGTTTACTGTTACTATTTTGTTACCGAATTAATAGAACAATACGTGATGTCAATAATTTTAAGTGCTGCCTTTCTTGTTTCTTTGTTTGGGCGAGCCATTACTTAGTTTAAAATTTGAACTCGAAACAAGTGGAATGTTGACAGAAACATTCGAAATTGCTTCATCAATATGTTATTAGTACAGCTTCTCATTAACAAGAAGCACAGCATCACATACCGGCAAGAATTTAATTCTCCTTTTGTGCAATTGACATCTTAGCGTTTGTTTTATTTCTTCAACGAATGGTGTAATTTTTTTTTGTGAAAATACGTTATCAAATCGTCTTAAATTTTTATGTTTTTGTTTTTATTGTTCTTCTTCGAATATATGATCGTGGGCTCACAAAAAATAACCTCGAAAAATCAGATTGCACACCGGAGAAACTCCCTATCCGTGTACGTACTGTGAAAAGAAGTTCACACGCAAAGAGCATCTTACCAATCATGTCAGGTGAGAGAACCGTTTTCCTCCTATGGGATGAATAAATCGGGGAGGAGTGAATCGAAAATAGGCGCCCAAGACACTGGTATATCCCCATTTTGTTTCCGGGAAAGCGATAATGTTTGTTTATTATAATTTTCGCACAGTTGCTGCGTTTTTCCCAGCTCAAACTGAATATTCTTTGTGATGAATTCTACCGTAATGAATTTTAGTGTTCATGAATATTATTGTATAAATGAATTTTACCATGAATGATCGTTACCGTAAATAAATATTCAGAAAAAGTGATACAAATTGTGTCCAATTTAAACATTTTAATGCATTGTCTGTCCATCCCGGGACATAAAATGGTGTGGCATATTAGTGGTGTATGGTCATCCTTTTTTCGATGAACTCGCCAAGAAAGAAGCCTTTTTCTATAAGGCTTGATAACGAAAACAAAAGTTTATGAACCGGTTACTTATACATAATTTTCCTCTCTTTTTCTCTTTTTTTATGTTTTTTTCCCCACTCTCTCTGTTACATCAAAAATCAACGCTTACATAAAAAAAAAACTCGTCGATCTTCGTGCGATCCTAACAAACATAAAACACCTCCTTGATACAAACTTCCGTTCCTCGTCGTTCCGTGTTTTTCGCGCCAATCCCGCCTTCCCTTCCGCTGTTTCCTGTTTTATTTTCATTTTTGTTTCTGGACAGATTGCACACCGGCGAGACCCCGTATCAGTGCACCTATTGTGACAAGAAATTCACGCGTAAAGAGCATTTGACTAATCATACAAGGTGAGCGTCGTTCGTGTCGCGTTTGTTTTGTAAACGAGTCGCTTTTCCGCAATCAGTCTGAGAAAGTGATTTAAAAAAAAAAACAAACCTCCCTTTTTTAATGTTTATAAAAGTCACACTACTCCCAGATTATCCTCACCCGAATTCATATTAATGAACCTGTTTAAGGAACTGATTAGCGGTCTATTGTAATTTTGTCGAAAAATTTGTTTGCTTAGTTTAGTGGATCGATTTAAAGCGATCAATTTGGTTCGAAAAATGGATATTTAATGTAGAATTTTTTTCTTGTTCTTGTAAAATATAATAATTAATTATTTGTTATCAATTGTTCCATATTTGTGACACGAAATTGGTCGTTTTATTTCGGCAAAAATAATATTATGGCATTAGAGGCATATTAATTTCAACTAACAAATATTTTTGGCAGTTTTTGAAGGCAACGTGTTAAATTTGGAATCGTTTTGTTTTGTAGTAAACGGGATAAATCTTAGTGTCACTTTCCTTTGTTTTGTTGTTTCCTTTTTCCTTACTAAAATTATTACCCACGCATACCATCCCATCCTGTCCCCCATCACCAGTGGATCCTTTTTCCTTGCCCGAAAGGATTCCTCGCTAGAGAGCAAGGAAGCAGTAATCGAGCTAATCAATAGAGCCTAACATCATTCATTTACAAACTCCCACCGGCAACCGGCAAGTGCAACGACAATGAAAAAAGAAAATCATAAAAAGTTTTACTTCTACCGAGCGAGAACAATTCCATCCTTTATTTTGCTCCTAAACTGTTGATGAATAATGTGTACAGCAAATTTGCGTGTGATGCTCTGTGTGACGGTTTACTTTGGAAGGGGGTGTTTGGTCAACTTTTACTGTTTCTCATATATCCTACCGTTTTACCGACAGATTGCACACCGGAGAAACTCCTTATCATTGCACCTATTGCGAGAAGAAATTTATGCGCAAAGAACATTTAAAGAACCATATCAGGTGAGAGGGGGTTTTTGTTGTTGTTTGGTGCGCTGCGCGAGCTATATCCAAACACACACGCACATACACAAGCACATCCACACACAAATCTACTCCACAAACTAGTTTTACTCGTTCTTTTACTATCATTAGAAGGGTTTTCCTATCTTTTATATTTTTGTACTCTATCTTTTGTGCTCAAACACTCCAATAACAACTCATGTTTGTTTTTGTGACAGTTGCTCCTGCTCTGTTTTACTAGTGTTTCATACTATTCAAGCTCTTTCCTTTGTGTTGGGTTCTTTCTTTCACTTTCATTTAAATTTCGTTTCCACTCTCTCTCTCTTAACAAGAGTTAAATATTTTACAAATTTCTCTGGGAGTTCATCTTATCATCGGGAGATGTTGTTGTTTATCATCATGCCTCCATCGCATATCCTTCCATGAACAGAGTTTGTTAGTTGTTAGTCCATGTTTAGACTCCCCCATGTTATAGAAAGGCACCCTTTCAGATGCCCTTTCCACTACTGCTGATTGTGTTGTGTCTGGTCTAGCTCTACTGTTATCGTTTAGCAACTGTTGACTACTGTTAGTTTTTGTGATTTTTCCTTTTTTACCTTGTGTTATAGTAGAAGTGCTCGTGCGCCACACACTTACACCTCACTCTCAACCTTTATCGCTGCTTGTTGTACCGTATTTGTGCAATCGTGTTGTTCATCATCCTTAGTGCATAATTATTCCTCGCTCATTTCCCCAATTTTTTAATTACCCGGGAAGAAAGTTGAACAAAAATTAAACAAAATTTTCATATGTTTTGTTATTGATCGTTTGTTGTGTCAGACAAAATTATTTCTCAAAAAGCTTATAGTGCTTTAATGTGATTGGACGATTGATTTAAAAATTATATTTTGGGAGAACAAAAACAAATACGATAATAACAATTCATATCGGTAGCATTCGCCTGTTAATTGTGTACCAGCCTCATCTAAAACAAATTATGTATGTCACACTTTGTTTGGGGAGGTCTCATCATCAAGCATGAATCGTTGTTACCTAAATTCTCCTTCCTTTCCTAATATCTAACGCCTGCCGCCACTTCACTAGTGTTTAGGTAGTGTGTTTGGGTCGGATATAATCATTACTCCATTACGCGTGCCATGCTTTACTAGATCATCATCATTTTACTGTCATCTGTCAAAAGCCAAACCCCGTTGTTCACACTCTACTAGGCCAATTGGGAAAAATATGTCCGTTTGATGGGAAAAAAAATTGTGTTAGGGACACTTTTTTGGAATTCATTTGATGCAAAATTAATGTATTTGGTAGCAAGCGAAACGCTTCACTACCAACATTTTCAAAATTTAAAAACATTCAAAAGAAAAAAAAAAGCGAGTGTGACCAAAAGAGGTCAATAGTAAAATACTTCTCACACCTTCCACCATTTTCGTGGCTGGGAAGGAGGAAGCGATCGTAGAAGATTTTTATCATTTATTTTTTCATCTTGCTGCTGCATCCTTTACGTTTAGTTTCCTTCAATTATTCCCGTAGGTCCTGTACATTACCATTTATCATGTTTCTTTTTTTTACTATTAGTTCATATTATTTACTCTTTTGTTGCTTTTTTTTTGTAGCGTGAACAAGCATGTCCTTTTTAACATAAACTCATCAACTTCATAAGCCAGTGTGTCTCGTTCCCGTTTGTAAGAATGTCCGTGTAACACGTGTTGAGCTTTTTTTGTTAGTAATAGTTCATACTACTCAACAACAAATAACAACTACTCATTTTGTTAGAGTTATTTCATCAAACCCATGTCCCCTTGTGCCATAAAGAAGTTACGATCGTTGTAAATGATCCGTATTTGCACTGCCGTAACCTTTCATGCCATTTATCGTTGTGTTGTTTCATCATCCGTTCATCGAATTTTTGAGGGCTTTCCATTGGAGTGCGCGATAAAATGAGGGAAATAACGTACGAATAGAGTGTTGAAGATGGGGCACTTCCCTGCATCATTCTTTATCATCTCTACGTTGTTATTTGTTGCATTTTATTCATTGGGCTAGTGAATCCAATCAGTTTTTGCGGCTCTCCTTTAGCTTTTTATAATTTGGTGTTTCGCACAGTTGTATGTTCGCGAGGGTTTTTTTTTTAATGTTATTTTAGTACATTTGCTTCAATGTTTAACAAACCCCAACGATTCCATGCATTTTTTTCCTTACATCTGACCGAACTTCTCTATATCGAACTATTATTCATCGTCATATTCTTGGCAGATTGCATACCGGAGAAACTCCGTACCAATGTACGTACTGCCAGAAGAAATTCACGCGAAAAGAGCATTTAACGAACCACACCAGGTGAGGAAAAAAAAAGCAAAAAGCAAACGAAAAAAAAAAGCCATAAAGAGTGAACAAAAAAAAAAGAAAACATACACCAAACGAAAAAAATAATACTTTCAATCAAAAAAGAAATATCGATTAACGCAAGAATAGAACGAAAGAGCACTTTTGTTTAGTTAAATGTTGTTTCTTTACTGGTTTTGTTATGTCATGTAAGAGACTGTTTTTATTTTCGCGTGCTTTTGCTGAAAACGACAAGAGATTTTCCATAGTTTTTTTGTTACTGTGAATGGGTGTTGTGTTCTCTCCATCGTTTACAAGTGCGCGCGTGTACTAGTGAATGAAGTTAATGAATTTTAAAATATTTATCTGTACTCTTTCTTCCACTTTTATCTTCACTTTATCATCACTACTATCTCCACGGAACTCTACGTACTTGTGTATAAAAAAAAAAACTATTAAAAATACGCACCCACACTACACTACTGTCGAATGATCGTGTACATACACAAAAAAACTACCCCCGGTAGATTGCATACGGGAGAAACACCTTACCAGTGTTCTTACTGTCAGAAGAAGTTCACCCGCAAAGAACATCTCACGAATCACGTCAGGTGAGAATCGTTTCACCCATAACATCCCACCCTTCAATAACCCGTATCACAACAAGAAGAACCCACTTAATTTGCTCTAGCGCGGACGCGCATATGGTGTGCAAAATCGTGCGATTGAGCGAATGTTGATCTCTACCATCCGTGTTGATGTTCATCCTTCGTGCTTCGTACTATATCGACGAAAGGAGGTGTTTAGTACCTGTGTGTCGTTGTTGATGCTATTGTTCAAGGCGAAAGAAAACACTGGGCAACGTATTGAACGTCTCTCTTTGGAAGATTCGCGAGGAGCTTTTTCGAAGGTGGTTTAAAATAGGTCCTTGTGAAGTTCTTCTGTTTGAGGACAACTCTATGCTAAGAATATTTATGGGGAAGGGCTTGCGGGCGATATTTTATAATCTAACTCGGCTAAAAGCACCTGAATCTGACTCCATTTGGAGATGTTTGGTACGCACGATAGTGTCCTTCTCTTGAATCGTGCTGATGCACCGAGCACACCTCCTTTCGTCCTTATCGTCAAAAGAAGAATACTAAAAAAAATTATCATAAACATCGCTTGTCTCTTTGAAGTCCTTTGAAGTCTCTGCAGCATCTAATGATCTTTTTTTTTCTTTTCTTTCTCTCTACCTTCGATGTGTTTCTCCTTGATTACACTTCGAACAATCACGTCACATATTGATCGTAACCGTTGTGTTCAATGCAATGTCCTAATCGTGTGATCATCTATTATTTGTTGGATGTTTTCACCGATCCTCCCACATTTGTGCGTGATGTACGGGAACGATCGCGATCATACAATTCAATCCTGACGACTCTACTACTCTAATCGAACATCGTGATCCTCGCCTCCATCATCGATTGTGTGACCCGCCATTTTGTTTCCTTCCCTAAATTCCTTCCTGGCTCCTTCTTCTCCTATTCTTCTTTGAACAAATAACAAAACCAACCAACGTGTAGGCTGCACACCGGCGAGACTCCCTACACGTGTACCTACTGTCAGAAGAAGTTTACGCGTAAAGAGCATTTGACGAATCACGTCAGGTGAGGGACTATCTTTGTTTTTCTAAATAAATCTCATTACTTTGTTATCATATGTCTCTGTTACCACTACCACCACCGCCGCCCTCTACCACGCATACTATCACCAACTTCCTCAAATCCGTGTTCTGTGTTTTTTTTAAATTCTACTCTCATCAATCTGTTTTACGTGTGTGTATGTTACGTAGAAATCCCCCTCGTTCACATTCGTCCGTACACACAGAATTCTTACTCCTTTTTCCGTGAAAATCCTTCCTGTGGCAATCACGAAATGTTCAGGAAAATAAAGGTGAATTAATACGCACTGCGCGTCAATCTACAGTTCACGGGATTTGCGTAGCAAAATTAAACAAAATAATTAAATTTATATTGTTGTCCAATCATCTGATGTTGTTTTGTTACTGGGTTTCTCTTCTTCATTACCCTTCTGAAGCGTTATGTCTGCGCGCCCTTTTACTTGCCTCTTTTTGAATATTTTATATTCTCTGCCCATTGATATGGTTTTTATATTAGGCAAGAACCCTGGTTTAGAATGTTCTGTTTACTGTACAAATGCTTTTCTATGATCTTTTGTCCGAGTTATTTTTATTGTTTTTTTTTTAGTTTTCTTATTTTTAACGTTCTTCCTCCATCTTGTTTCTGTTTTTTTTTAATTCTCTGTGCAAACAATTTATTGGTCTCTTACTTTTGGAATGAAGTTATAATTTGCTTTTATTTACATTAGTTTTTTTTCTCATTATCTTAAAGATCATACGAGCTGACTACATAGAAATGGGTTCAATTTTCTTCTTAAAGCGCTGGTTTAAGTGCAAAGTAAAGGCTAACTCCCTCAAGAGTCTGTTAAGTCTTTGCCTAGGCATGCCTTAGACATCAAAAACCACTTGGCGGGAAACTTCAAGAAACTATCAACTAATTATTTCAACGCATCCGGTTGACAAACGAATGCACAAGGACTCTTCTCAGTGAAAACCCATCGCCTAATTCTTTCTCCTTTTTGATTGGATGGGAAAAGGTACTTGATGGTGTATGAGAACCGTACAATGCAATCTACCAAGTGGTGAAGTTTAAACGCAAAAAAACTTCCCTTAGCTCCCCCCTAAAGTCCCAACTTGGGAGACGAATACACACGATCATGGGACGCGTAGTTAGAGAGTGGATCCGGAACAACATAACAATCGATAGTAGCGTAAACGCAATTCCCTTCTCGGGTAGACCAAGTTGGTGCACAACCAAGTACAAGGAGTTACGGGTATACTACCATTTTTTAGCGTACCTTTTCGTAAAGATGTAGAGAAGTTGCATAAAAATTAACGTTACGCGGATTGATAGAGAAATGCATGGAAAAGTACAACGACGCAAACAGGAACGGTCACAGACAGCATCATTATTAGTCAGCTCTTGCTCAAAAGTCGAAGGATAATGGAAAGTATCCTCGCTTGCTTTTTGTTGTTCTTTATTTCGTATTTAAATTGTCATTTTTTGTTTTTGTTTTTTATTCGTGTCTTTGGTATCTCTTTTTTAAACAAAACAAAGTGTCAGATGGTTGGATAAAACAATATGATTTTCCTTGTACATTGTAATTGCTTTCCCCCACCCCTGTATGCCTCCACAACACGCTCTCCTTCTTCCCGATCATCCCAGTCCATCACATGCTCCTTATTACATTCCTAAAAGTATTTTTAGCAAATTAGAATTAAATTACATAAAACCTTAATCGATGAACAATAAGATCCCCGGTAAATGGTATTGATTGTGTTGCCGTAGTGTAGATGTGCCAAGTGTGTGTTTTTTTTTTAAATATTCTGATGACAGGCTGCCGCTGTCTTACCTGCACCCTGAGTAATTTAAATAATTTGTAGCGTAACATATCGCACATACAATCCAACGGTAGTTTCTTATCCAGTACAGAATGAACAGCATTTGTTTTGCCTTAGTGTTTTATATAAATATATTGTAAATATGATTTATTATGATAGTTTCTTGATTAGTTCCATGCTATTTTTTCACTTGATCCTTGTGTCCTTGTGATGGCGAAATAAATTATTATCAAACAAACCCTTTCCGGGGTCTTATTTTTCCTCGATCGAAAAACTATTCATTTATAGTTTTTTTTTTCACAATTTCATCCCTTGTTTGTAATTGTACTCTATAGTATAAAATCAAAATCACATTTTGTTGTGCATAAAATGCTAAATATTGTATTTTTCCTTCTTTTTTCCTCCCTCCGCACCGTCACTTCTTCTAATGAAATTTTTGAAATTGATAAAAATTTCGTAAAATTTGCCAACATAAACTGAATAAAACCAAACACCGAACATACACTGTCTCCTCACTCTGCCATCTCGAAAATCTGTCGTCCGTTTGTACGCGGGATCTTTCATCATCTGCCTCGTGTTATTTTTCGTGCCGCCTTTACTACCATGAAAATTATTTCTTCTACTACTACTACTGCTACTACCATCACTACTACTATTCTTCTTCTACTACTACTACTACTCTTCTATCACCACTATCCAACCACCATCACCAACAACCAGATTGCACACTGGCGAGACTCCCTTCCAGTGCACGTATTGCCAGAAGAAATTTACGCGAAAAGAACATTTGACCAACCATACCAGGTGAGGATGTTTACTTTTTCTATCAACCCCCCAACCACATCAATCACCCCCCCCCCCCCCCCCCCCCCCGTACTGTCGCTCCCAAGTACTAGTTTCGGTCCACTACTTTCAGCCCATCCTTACGCCGCTACACTAAGCTCTAACCTCATGCATATCCTCCTCATCGTGATTTTTTATTTGCGCCTTCTTTACATCTTCTCCTTCACTTATCATGCATCTAATGTGAAAATTCCTTAATTCTTTTAGAGAGTATCGCCCGCCTCAAACAGAACACATGCATCATTTCATGTTAAAAAATATTCGGCTAATAACTGAGCGTTACCCCATCTCCTGTTCCACTTACGCTTGATTTGCTCAACCCTCATTTCCCCATTGGAAAGTTTATGCTGCAGCGTGTACAGGCAACAACATTTGACGACTAATTGGATGCAACTAACTAGTTTGCGTACAGAACAATCTTTCCTACCCCTACTAGCCATAACATCCCGCCCTAATCAGTGATTTTGATCACACCCTCCCGTGTTTCTAGCTCTTGCTAGCGTTTGTAATTGGTAAATCAGCAGCAGGCATTGTAATTAAAGTGTAAAATAATATACTATTACTTAACTCCTAATCTACTACCTTAAGATCTGTAATTAAAAGATATTTTGTTGTGTAATTTTATCTAGACATCTGTTTTGTTAAAAAATAGTGTATAAATGAACAGCAGTAGTGGTGATTTTTTTGTAACCAGCAGTTTTAGTCTGAAGACCTCCCTTATTGGAAGGATATTCCTCTTTTAATCTTTTTACGTTAACGATCCTCTACCGTGATATATACTAAAAGTCAAGAGCTGTATGTCAAATACTCTTTCCACAGTTTTATTTTTGTTTGAGTACACGATCGATTCCCCATACACATAATGACACTTCACAATACACTCAACAGTCGGAACTATCCTGCTTTGCAGTACAAAAAATACAAAACAGCAAAAAGATCGCAACAACAGATAGTGCTTACGTTATGCCTATACAATCCTTCAAAGAAAATCCTACTAAAATTATTAAATTCTTGTGACGAGTGCCATGAAAGCAAAAAAGAAGGCTTTTTGATTTTCATCAAAAAAGAAGGAAAATAAACAACAACAATATCCCGCGGTTCAATCTTCTCCTCGGTATTACTTATGTTTAGCTGTGCGCTGTTGTTGCATTGTTGACGTTGCCGCCATAAAATAAATAAATTAGTTACTAGTGAACACACATTAGCGTTACTAACATACTGTACCCTCTTATTGTTTGATTGTTTTATAGTAGTCATTTTGATATCCTTATCCATTCATTCATTCATTCATTGATTCCATCGGTTCATTTCTCACCTGTCATCGTAATATTCATGTTGATCGACCTCATCTCCTGATCGTGCAAATAAAGCATACACACACGTACATCTATCTCTCTTTCTCTCTGTCTTTAATGCTTTTTCTTGCTCTTTCGGTTCCTTTCGTCTTTCATCTCCATCTCGTCCATTTGCTGTGCCCGGACGTGTGTCCTGTGTTTTATCTTCTGTTATGGTTTTTTTTTTCTTCTTCCCCCCAACTAACCAATTTCTACTCAACAGATTACACACCGGTGAGACTCCGTATCATTGCACCTATTGCGAGAAGAAGTTCATGCGAAAAGAACACCTTACGAATCATATCAGGTGAGAGCGATAATGTGTTTTGACACTCTGACAGCGGACAACAGGGCGTGTGTGTTGGTTGTTTATTTCCACCTCCTGTTACATTATTACTCCTGTTCGTTGTTTGTGGAACTCCCCTTTTACTCACCTTCACTTACTCTTATCACTACTACTGCGCCTTTTTTTTTAAGTATCATATCCTCGATAGTTACTTTTCTTGATTTTTATTGATTATTACTACTACTGCTGCTATCATCATCGCTACTAGTTTAGGTCTTGCGCTGTTTATTTTGTTCTTGTTTCATTGTTTTCCCTTTTCCTACGTCATCTTTCCTTGCTCTCCTTTGACAAATTAACCACCTGTCTTAGTTTGGTATGTATTTTGTGTATATTTTATGTTTAAAACGTATGTACATTATTCGAAATGGTTGCAGGGTAGGTTACCGTATATTATGGAAATATTTTTAGATTTTTTATATACTTTCTTATAAAAGGGTGAACTGTTTTTGTATTTTTGAACTAATGAGAGTTTTGCTACGTTTCTTCTCGAGAATTATTGAATATTTTAAAGCTTTATTTTACTAATACGTAGCATACAATTTGAAGTAATATTGTTAAGCAAACTACCAAATACTAACACAATGTACCATCAGTTTTCCTTTTCCCTACCCGGTGTGTGTCCCATTACGATCCTCTCCGAAATAAATAAACAAACAAACAAAACATATCTACAGATACACCAAATCATTCAAATTAAATGCTACACAAGTTTACAACTAAAAAAAAAAAAATGTGCCCGCACAGCGAGCCAATTTCATACCAGCAGCGCGTGTTGCTTGCTATATGCGCTATCGATCTTTTTCGTTTGCTGTTAATCAATCAGCCGCCGAGATGGTCAATCAATCATATTTTTGATCGTTTGGAAATGAAGTAATTTACCAAACAAGACAAACGGTTTCGAGCGAAAAAGAAGGAAAAGGAGTGTGAGGAGAAGATGCAGATGGGAAAAGGGATTGGTTTGATTTTATCACTGCTCCATGAATTATTTATTGATTTTATTATTTTAGTTTCTGTTTTTTTTCTAAATAGTTTTTCTTAAAGCTGGAGAGACCCTTTAACATTCATTTAGTTTATTTTCATAGAGCTCAATTGTTGTATTTCATATTTTATTTCCTTACATTTCCTTCCTTCATATCCCGTTAAATCGTTATGTTTTCTCTTTCTTTATAAAATTTGTTGTGTTTCTCTGTGACAATATTTTTGTAGTGCTTTTTCGTCTCTAATTCTCTTGTTTGTTTGCTCATGCTTGCAAATAAAATATTCATTTCACCTCCAAATTTTCATGTCACACCCTTTTTTATTTTATTTTGTATTATCCATTCCTTTCCTTCATTTCCATTTTATATTATTACTCACTTTATTTACACATTTGTTCCCCTTCCCCTTTGTCTCTAACGATTCGCGTTCCCAAACTTTTACTGATTGTGTTTTTTTTCTTTCTTTTTTGTTTTCTCTTCTGTCTCGTCTTTTGTCTTTCTTATTCTCTGTCTCTCTCTCTCTCTGTCTCTCTATTATTTGTATGTATCTATTCCTTCAAACAGATTGCACACCGGAGAAACTCCCTATCAGTGCACGTATTGCGGGAAGAAATTCACCCGAAAAGAGCATTTAACAAATCATGTCAGGTGAGGGAATAAAAAAAAAAAAAAAACAAAACAAAACAAAAACTCAAAATCTATAAAACTCCATTCCCCCACTTTTTAAGATTACTAACTACTTTATGAAACAATAGAAAATCAAACATCGAATCCCCAACAAACAATGTAAAACAAACTAAAAACCGTTTCGTTTAGTTGACAAGTTATAGAATGTTGTATTAGTTTTGGTTTTCTTTTCCATTTTTAATCTCATTTTCTCCTTACCAAAGTACTATTGTAGACTGTTTTAAAAAGGATATTAATCTCATCAGAGATGTCTTAGCTATGCTCCAAACATTTTTCCTATTTTTTTAAATATTCGATTTTACAACGTGCTCCACAGACTTTTATGTTTATTGCTAACAATTGTTGGCAAATAAAGTGCATATTATTAAACGCAACTTCTCCGACACCTGTAAAATTTCTTTGGGGTGTAGAAAAATACATTTATTTTTATTTTAATACATTATTTTTGATACTTTTTATATCAGAATTTACCAAATCAAAACCGATCATTGGAAATAGTATAAATTTAATGATATTTTTGTTGTTAGCGAAAAAAAAAGAACGGATTTTACCAGCCTCTCAAAGCCATTATCAAAGAACCAGCAAGCGATCTATGTATATGTGTGTGTGTGTGTTTTTGGGTTTTTTTTCTTTGTTAAATTTGTTGTTCTATCAACAGATTGCATACCGGAGAGTCTCCCTATCGGTGTTCGTACTGTAACAAGTCATTCACCAGAAAAGAGCACCTCAAGAATCACGTCAGGTGAGGGCCGGTTTTATTTCCATTCTGTCTCTTTTCTCTCTACCTCTTCTTCGCTCACACACTGTCTCTCCTTCTCTCTGTACCTCTTTCTCTCTGTTACCGTA
This sequence comes from Anopheles maculipalpis, assembly GCF_943734695.1. Classification (NCBI taxonomy): domain Eukaryota; kingdom Metazoa; phylum Arthropoda; class Insecta; order Diptera; family Culicidae; genus Anopheles; species Anopheles maculipalpis. The sequence goes on from NC_064872.1 coordinate 26,559,767, forward strand.
CTCCCTTCATCGTTCTCTTTATCTTGCCATTATCATACCCCTCGCAAACAACAAATCATAATTTCACTCCCTTTCATGCCCCACAACAAAGTACCTGAAGACAATCATTATTGTGTTTGTCTGTGTATCATTTACACAAATGACAGCTTTCATGTGCATCTTAATCTAACAAATGCATCTGGCTTTGTGTGTGTGTTTTGCTTTTTATGTTTCATATACATATTTCATGTGTTTTTTAAAATATTTCCTTTAACAATTGCTTCATTTTTTATAAAATTTTTAAGTTGTATTATTTTTACAAAGTGTCTCCACAATCCTCTCCTTCCATGCACATTGCAAATTCATGTGTCGGGAATTACAAAATCTTTTCTTGTTTGTTCAATAACACTAACGACAGTTCATTTATTTTTTAATATTTATATTTAAAATATTTTCCATTTATTTTCCTCTCATCAATTGTGTTTAATATTATTGAGAATGCTTTCTAAAAATGAGGAAACGAAAAATTATATATTTGTCACTCAAAACCACACACACACACACACACGCTTACCTCACGCGCCCAATTTACCAATGATTCTAATAAAATCATCGATCGAATTAGTTCCAATGAAAAGTGGGATGCGCGCTTGCGTACATTAAATCGAATGTTACGAACAATGTGTTGCTGCTGTTGTACATAGCAGAAGTGATTGGTGTTGGCGAGAACATGATAATGGCGATAATAGCAATAATGAAAGTAATGCTGGAAAATAATTTGTCCATTTTTCCCTTCCCCAATATTCTTATTACAAAGAGAGGGTAGGACAGCATAATCAACATGACACAGAGAGAGAGAGAGAGAGAAAGAGAGAGAAAGAGAGAGAAAGAGAGAGAGAGAAAGAGAGCATACAAGAGAGACAACCGCCACCCATGTCCATTTGCTGTCTTACTGCACACATAAAGTGCAAATTATGCATTCGTTCATTTTTCAATTCATCGTTTCTGTTTTTGTCCATTTTTTTTTTGTTCTGTACAAGTCCCCAAAAAATTGGATTTCCGTGTCCGATGGCAATTTCAGTATCGAATAACGAAATCTAATTAGATTACACTACATCATTAATGATATTGGCCGGTAGTGAAAATTAATTCAATCGATTATTTTCCGGACAGCAGTCGGCGGCGTGTGAGTGACGCCGCCTGTGTGGTGTGTAACGGGCGCGCACCGATCACGGTGTGCCTATAATGAGACGGCTTGTTTGTAGCCGTGTGTGCGGTTTGTAAACGCGGCAACCTCTGTGGACAATTATTTTAAATACATAATAATGTCCGGAAATGCTTTTTCGGAGCAATGTGTTTTAAAATATGGTAACAAAAAGTTTATGGAGAAATCGTTGTAGTTTGAGTACTGTTTTGTAGTTAAAGAAAATAATTTATTTCTTCGAGTATGTAAAAGTATCCTTATGTAAAACAGTTATTGAAATTCCCCATTTACCATATACCATATTTTCTCCCAACTAATCCTCCATTACCTTCACCTCATCATTATTCACAGTTTGAATGGTTTGATATTGATTTTGTGTATAATTATTGCTATTTTATTACCATTGCTGTAGAGATTCAATTTGAACCGCTTATCAGCTTCTATTTCCCCTTGTTAGGTATTGACGTTAATATTCCCATCATCCATTTTTCAGCTTAATTATTCATTCCCAAACTCCTTCCCTAGACTAGATTCCCCACACAAACAAATCAACCAACACCAACATTTTCAATCATACACAAAAATACACGTTGCATTTGCATCACCAAACAACATCAACATAAAACTGCATGCCCCAATTATAATTAAATAGAGGTTGACGTTTTGTTGGTGTCTAGAAGAATATTAACTAAGAAAAAACCAAACGTCAAGCCTTCTATGCAGTTACCTCATTGAAAACCCCTTTTTTATTACCATTTTGAGCAATAATATTTTACACGTACACTATTAACCATTTTATTCTTTTTTATTCTCTTCCAATTTTTCTTATGACTCTCGAAAAAAAAAAAATTCTCGAAACAGATTGCACACGGGCGATTCACCGCACAAATGTGAGTACTGCAACAAAACGTTCACGCGGAAGGAGCATCTCAACAATCACATGCGTCAGCACAGCGGAGACAATCCACACTGCTGCAATGTGTGCAACAAAACGTTCACCCGGAAGGAGCATTTGATCAATCACATGAGGTAAGAATTGTCGGCAAAAAATATGAAAAAGGACACACTATTTCGGTCCCAAATCCCGTACTTTATTTACTATTTTATCTTTTTATTTTACTTTTTAGCCGTTCGCACACGGGTGAGCGACCTTTCCAGTGTGACGAGTGTGGCAAATCGTTCCCACTCAAGGGTAATCTGCTGTTCCACCAGCGGAGCCACACCAAGGGCCAACCGATGGATCGACCGTTCCGGTGTGACATGTGCCCGAAGGATTTCATCTGTAAGGGCCATCTGGTGTCACACCAGCGGTCACACACGGGCGAGAAGAACCATCACTGCCCGCAGTGCAGCAAATCGTACGTCGAGCGGGGCAATATGTTGCGACACATGAAGAAAACGCACCCGGACGCGGTCATTCCGGTGCTACCGAAGTTGCCACACATCAAGGTGGAACCGAAGTCTACCGGTAAGTGAGCGAATGTAGGGTCGAACTTTTCATTAATACCGCAAAAAAATAACGCTCTGTAGTGTGTATATGCCACCCCACCCGCTGGGTAGTGGTGTAGTGGTAGTAAATGTTGCTTTAGCTTGTTGTGTTTTTTTTTCTGTTTTTTCTGGTTTTTGTCTGGTTTTGAAGCTTTAATACCAACCCAATCCTGCCATCGTTTTACATATTTTGTTGTTCGTTTTGTATGAGCTTTTTGTACAGACGATAGGACTCTTGGGCTAAACTATTCTTGTGCTAAAAAGATGCGAGTTAGTGAATAATCAAATTGTATTCAGTGATTTCTAAAATTGCCAAAGAAGAGAAGCCTGTCGTCTGTTTTAAAGCATATGTTTTTTTTTTAATATATTAGCACATGTGTATCTTATTCTGTGATTTGAGCGCATTTATTTAAATTAAACCAAACATCTTGTTGGATTTATTTTTTAAAACTAATCTCCTATCTCCTTCTCTTACAATTAATCGCGATATTGCCGAAATTAGTTCGCATGAATAACATGTTTTATAATTAAAATTTGTTTTTATTATGTCTTAGTTCCTTATTCTGCCGACTGTAGCGTCTCCATTTTTGCTTAGGATATACTTTTTTAACTTAATTTTGCATAGGTGTTGGGATGTGGAAGTGAAACGTTTTCACAATGATTCTCGCTAGTCCAGAAACGATGAACTAGATTTAACAAAAGATTAACAATTAAAAAGAGTTTGTTCACTAATATTAGTTGTTGGTTGTGGATACACAAAAGCATTGAAGGAACTATCTACTCACGTTTCACTGCCTTAATTCCGTCAAGTATTCTACTTTTCCTTAAGTTACTAGGAAAGTAGTAAAGAATTTTCTTTTCCATGCTGTAGTTAGCGCGCATTTTTGTTTTTTGACCACTCTTTGGTTAAAGCAAAAGAAACAACACACATACACACACTAATCGGTTTAATTATCGGTTTGTCCATTCGCGATATAATTAGCTATGAACGGCTGTTGTATCTGCAGTGAAATTACCTTCTTTTTTTTTGCGTGTTACAATACTCTTTACAATGTAGAGAATGCTTAGAGAGTTTAAGTTGTTTGGTAGTGTTTTTTCTTCCTTTATTTTGTGCGCCCTGTTTTCTCTCTCTCTCCTTCTCTTTTTTCTCACACAAATACACATGTTTGTGTGTCTATATTTTTTTCTATTTTTGATTGGTTTTTACTATTTAGTACTTTTAGCTCCTCAGTACAGTTGCGTTTTGATAGTACCTCTTTTCTTTGATTGATTTATGCGTGCTTTAGAAGTTGATTCTTTCTTGTTTTTTTTTCTTACTTACTACTCTTACCTATTTATTGAGTGTTTTTTTAATCGCACGTGCAAACGTGTTCAAAATTACTTTATTAAATTTCCAACTATAAAAAAAAAACAATCATAGCCCCATGTTTCGGTTGAATGTGAATTGAGATAATGCCCCAGCGCCCGCCCCTCCCGCGGACAGACAATGTGTCCCCCAGCATACATTGAAGTTTGGTTGTGTACTCTACTGCATTCGGGAGTCCGGAGCAATGCAGCAAACAAGCGCGAGAAAAACGCATAAACGGAGGGGCGGACAGATTCGATGGAAGAGTATTATTAGGAAGAAAGTCGAAAAGTTAAGAACAAATTAGAAAACAAAAATCCTTGGCCTTGAAAGAGTTGAAGTTGTTGAACCAAGATCACATGAGAGTAGCAAAAACATTTTGCAAAACACTACTACTACAACTTCACCACACACCAACTTTTCGGTCTCTTGTTCCCGGGTTCTCAAGCTTGTATTGTCATTGCTGTTCAATCCACCATCAACACACCACCCCTGTGCGCCAATGACAATCTGTAAAAATTTAGAACTCCCCCACCCAATCTCGTCTCCCAAATACGCCCCCCCCCCAAAGCCACATTTAAACAACACTACAAAGAATATAACCACATCAAAATTAGTACTCGCAAATATAAACACACACACACACACACAATCATTCGAAATTGTGAAAACTTGCTATTGAAGAGTATTGTGTTGATCTTTCTCCAACAAAATCAAAACCAAAATCCAAAAAAAAAACAATAGAAGAGGAGAAGGAGAAGAGGCTCAGTCGGCATGATAGCGATAACACAGAGAGGGAGATAATCCTTTTGATGATATATGTTTTTTCTTAATCCTTGCAACAAAACAAATCGTGAAATTCGTTTAGAGTTTTACCTGTTTTTCCCCCATAGTTATATACAAACACACGAGGAAAGCGCAACTGCATTTTTAAAAGTTTCTCTTTTACTATCACAACGCGTGTGATTTGAAAACAAAATTGTACAAAATGGTGTTTTTTTTACTGTCTTTGTACTGTGCGCTCGCAAAACATAATTTACTCATACACAAACACACACACACACACAGTTTAATGAAAAATAAGCATCCATTCACACATTTTGTGCATCCCCCTTACTGTATCGAGTTCTTCGTGTACATGTACAAAGTATTATTAACCTATAATGATGAACCGAGTTCTTGTCGTTCGAACGAACGATTAACGAACGAGGGATACACGCTGAACAAGCTAATAAAGTTGTTGATCATACGAGAGAAGAGCGCGATCGAAAACATGAGATTGCGATCGAGCGAAGGAAGAGATTGCGAAATTATTAAATTTAGTTAAAAACACTCTGCTTTCCTTGTTCAGGAATTGTTTTTTTTTGTCAATATAAATGGTTCGTTGTTTGTTGAAATGAAAAACACGATTTGGATAAAAGTATGCAAATTGCAATATCTTCCTATATCGGATACGATTGATCCTCTAATTCGCTTCTCGCTCTCATTCTCGATCATCAAAAAAGTACTGTTCACGCTACTATCTCTCTCTCTCTCGCTCTGTCTCTCTCTTTTTGTCTCTGTGTGTGTCTCTCTCTCTCTCTATATCTCTCTCTGTCTCTCTCGTTATGTCAACTCTCTCTCTCTCTCTATTTCCCAACTCAGTATCTCAGCCCGCGTCCGTGGTGACGTCGCCGGCTCAGGCCACGTCAACAATAACGTCGATTATCTCCAACAATACTCACCCATCGCAGCATCACCATCACATTCAACCGAAAATGGAACAGAAATCTCAGATACATCATCTTCCGCTTCCTCATCAGCATCCAGCTCACCAGCTGCACCACCACATCTCGGCGGGCCACCCGCCCCCACCGCCATCGATGCATCTGCCGCCGCCAAATCCGCAGTTGGCAGCGCTCGCCCTCCATCATCAGGTCCAGCAGCAGCATCAGCAGCAGCAGCAACAACAGCAGCAGCAACAGCCGCCGCAATCTTCGCCTTCAACGGTACGAACCCAGCCATCCCCTCGTACATCACATCCGCCGCCGCCGCATCCACAGCAGCAGCAACCGCAGCAGCAGCCGCCGCCGGAAAGCCACCAGCAACAGGGACCGGGCCCAGCTGGACCCCTTCCACCTCAGCACCATACGGTCCCGGTTACTATTATAACCCATGCTGGAAGCATTAATCCCGGCAACATGCCGGTAGTGGATGGTAGCGGCGTTGCCCCACCGAACGGTCGGGTCGGCACGATCCAGATGCATCATCTTGCGGCGGCCCAGCAGCAGGCGCCCGAAGAGCATTCGGTGGTTTATTGAAACAACGGCATCGGTGGCGGTAGTGTTGTCTCTACTGCTACTCCTCCTACAAGCAGCAGAGGAGCAGGCAGTAGAGGAGGAGCAACTGGCAATAATAAGCTATCATCCGGATCGGCGTCTCGCATCGGCAGTATAGAGCTAATAGTTCCAACAATTACCGCCAGAGGTGGTAGTAGTAGTAACAGTGCTACGGCTAATAGTGTCGTAAATCATGTGCCGCTACTCGAAACGCCAACTGTCGCCACCGAACCGCAACAACAGTATCAACATCCAATTGCTCTAATGCCTTTGCTGCAACAGCAGCAGCAGCAGCAGCAGCAGCAACAACATCTTGCGCAACAAGCATCGACACTACTGCAACCGCCGTCACAGCAGCAGCAGCTATTCAAGTCAGAACACAACAAAACACTAACCCAGCTGTAGTAGTAGTAGCAGTAGTGGTGGTGGAAGAAGAAGAACTAGTAATAGAAGTGGTAGCAATCGTTACAAAAGTGAACAGAATGGAAAAATAGCAGCTTGTTTTCTTTTTTTTTTACATACATATTTTTAACTGCGAGTTAGAGTACGTTTTCATTTTTTCTATACACATAGGGAATACAATTTTGTTACAGTAGTGTTTTTTGGCTACCTTAATGCTATGGTAGGAGACTGTACAGTGTGATGAAGAGATAAAAAAGAATAAATGCATTATTTACGATACGGTGTGCACGGATATGCGCATCCATCCTTTTCGAGATACACTCGAAATTTGGGTACGAAAACCAGTGAGTAGCAAGCTATTAGAATGGTTTGTGGTGCAACAAATTATTATTCAGACACAACAAAATGTGTGGAACAATAATACTATGTTATCGAACACAAGTTTCCCTTTTCATTTCCTTTCTATTTTGTTATTAAAAAAAAAAACGATTCCATAAGTAAAAAAAAAACGGAATCATACGCTGCACACACCCACACAAGAAAAGATGAAAGGAAGAAACAAATAACAAAATAGAAGTACAGATATATGCAATTAGTAGTTTTTAACAGTAGCGAAGAGAGGAGCGTAGAGAGAAGAAAATGTATAATTGCTATAAGTTTAAATGATGATGAACACAAATAACACGTAAGCGCGTAGCATAATAACTCACAAGTGAAATAAAATAAAAAAAAGCTATACAAAAACACATGTGCAACGTAAAATAAGCAAACAAACAATACCAGTAAAATGGATGAATGCTAGAAGAAGAAGAAGAAGAAGAAGTACTGTATGGAAGAGTAGAACATGAAAAACAACACAAAAAAAAAGGATGTGAAAGAGTGTAAACAAACAGTAACAAATGTAAAATTATGATGTGTGCGTGTGCGTGTGAGTTGAACGTGTTATATAAGTAACGGTTGGTGAGAACGAGCTGTATAATACATAACAAAAGAGCAACAAGCGAGAGGAACAGAAAGAAGAAAAACACATACGAACAAAAAAAAAAGTCTTGTAGTGTATAGGAGTGATGCGTGAGAGGAAGAAAAAGGAGAGTAGTTTGATATAAAATACAACAGCAGCACACCGGTTGGCCCGGTGTGTGCCAGTTTTGATATGTGACGCAAGAAAAGTAAAAAAAAAAAGCAACATAAGAAATGTAGCATACCGTAGTGAGTAGACATGTGAGTTAAGTACTAAAATTATATACACATATAACTCTATATACCAAGCTCGCCCCCCTATATCTTTATATATATACAAAAGGCAACAACAAACAGACAAACAAAACATACTGATATACCGAAGCGTGTCAGTAAATGCGCAAATGACAGTAATCGCCGCCACCAGCAGTAGCAGCAAACAGGAGCAAGCGAAAAATGATAATAATTAACGAAGAGAAAAAAGGTATCGATATCAAATATCGAAGAAGATAGAGCGTTTTACGTGCAAACAAATAAACGAAATAAATAAAGCGCTATCTCCAATAAGAGAAACACAGATTTCGCGACAACAAAAAGCCCGGAAAAGCACATCCCATCTTCCGGTATGGTTTTGCACCTACCAGGAAGAAGAGATGGTCACAGTATCCCTTGTCTTAGACAGTTTTACACAATTATATTACCCTTTCCATAACAAAAAAAAGCATCCGCCGCTTTGCCGGATCGTCGCAAATCTTAAAATATACATCTTATATATATACGTGTGCGTGCGTGCGACGACAAGTGTGGGTGTGCGAAATCTGGAAAAGAAAGGGAACCATCGTCTCGGAACCATGTTCTGATTTTAACAAACACGAAATTTAGAAATATAAGACTCCTTTTCGGATAAAAGAGAATAAATCGCTATGGTATAAATGCAACCACAACAAGATAAACAAAAAAGCAGAAGCCATCAGGACGAGTCGAGAGATACCGATTTTTTTTTAGTTGATAGAGATATCACCATCACCCAAGGCAAGACAAGTCCCTCATCCACGCTGTGTGAAAAAGGAATAGAAAGGATTAGAGAATCAATCGCGGTGGAAGGAGCGACGAACCCCCCATATACCCTTAATATTGACACAATTGTTGAAATATATGAAATAGTGTGAGAAATAAAACGAAAAGAAAGTAATCTTTACACAAAACAAGCAAAATTGGACCTGCTGTAGTAGAGCTGCGATCCCAAAAAAACACGACGAATAATCCTCGATTAGAAAGAACCTGCGGCAGAAATTTAAAACAAGTAGACGAGACACGCGTTATAAAGCCTCGAGGGTGGTGAGCAAATGTTTCCCCTTGCAGAGATACAAAATGTACTAGATACACACAAACTAGCGTAAATAAATTTTGAAAAAGAAAAAAAAACCCCTGATGGTAATGGGAAATGTTTTACAACCGTTGTTACAAGCTACAACAAACCACCAACCAAAAACACTGATTCAAATGCTGATGTTGCACAAAGCAGCAAAGGAGCGAGTGAGTACACAAGTGCTAGAGGGCCAAAAGCCAGGGCCAGTATTGCAACAAAGCGTGTGTGCGTCTACTTGTCATTGTGTGTGTGTGTACAGAAAAGGATGTCGTTGTCGTGTGTGCGAGTAACAGCAAGCAAACAAAAAGAAGCCCAAAATCCCGGAAACGAGAGCGCATGGAAAGTGGAAGCAAAAACCTCAACATTTCGCGGGTGACACATAGTACAACTTTATTTAAAGTGTTTAAGGTGTAGTAGGACAAACAAAATAGAGGGTACATTTAGCAGAGGAAGAAGAAACTTACTTCTGCTCTGTGTGTGTATGTACAGAAAGTGGGAGTAGTAGCGGCGTGTGTGTTTAGGAATAAAAAATATTAAAAAAAAAATAGATGAAACATGATTTTTAAGGTGATATATGATAAGAAACGAACAAATTGGAAATACACAAACATACAGGCCACAGTTTCTTGGATGAATCTCTTTACTGTTGTCACTGCTGTTTCTTTTTCTGTCCTAGGATGCGTCTCTACTGCGTGGTACAATTTTTTCATTGTCCTGCTGTCTAGCAGGAAGACATACTTTTACACACGAAACACAATCATATTAAGCTTAGTTTCAGTAAACAATAGTCATTCATACATTCATATATCGGTACAGAATACAGCAAACCAGGTCCATTTATAATTAACCTTTATTACCCACACACACGCACACACGGCGCTGTACGCATAGTTTTACGTCTCTCCTCTGAGTGTCCTTTGTCGTGTATTGAAGATAACTTTATTTTATTGCGCCTAACATAACAACACATCAACTAAACACACGAAATAATAGAATGCCGTACTACCTTTTAAATCAAACACCAAGCACCCAGCATACAGCGCGCTGCTTCCGTGTTGGTCGTCGTTGTCTACCAATAGTAGGGGGAGGATAATTTAAAGCAACTCAACTACAATTATATCATATACACATAAATAGCATATAGCCTGTAACTGTAATAGAATTAACAAAGACACACTCTCACCACACGTGCAACGTGCGCTCTTTCTCGATGAGATTTTTTTTTTTCTAAAAAACCATATTAAGTCTCTCGTTTTTAAATACATTTTACAAAATCTTCGTTTTAAATATTTTAAAATGTGTTTGAAATTTGCAGAATATATTTGTCCTATAAGTTTTTGGTGTTTGTAACCTGTAATCAACAACCATTAGTACCGATCTATTCTACCAATCTATTCATACCTAAAATAGTAATGCCGAAGAAGCAAGAGTGTCGTGTGTGTTTGTGTCGTGTGTCTATGTTAACAAACAATCATAAAATGAACACAATTTTTACTATAGTACTACTACTACTACTACTACTACTCATCACAACACAACAGCAGCATCAACATCTCACCTATCTCAACCAAAGCTGATCCTGTCAGCTTTCTTACAATAGAACTACTCCACTTTACAACAGACCGCTCAGTGCGCAATAGATTTCCCGTAAGAATTAACGCATATGGCGCTGACCAATGCGAATCAATAGAGAGATAAACAGGAGTTTATTTTGCATTTTTTGTTTGTATGTGTGTGCTTCACAATCTACACCAAAAGACGACACTAGAGGAGGAGGACACCTTTTTACATTAGCTTACCCCACACACACACACACACCTTTGTGTTGATTTCATTTAAAACTTCCATATTGCGTGTTTTCACTAAAAGTCGTTCCTTCCGTTGTGATAGAGTCCGTTGATAGATGATAGAGAAAACCCTTCAAAATCATCAACGTTTGTCCAACGTTTGTCCAAAAAAGGTAACATCTTTTATACGGCAATCATGTCCCTACTGTTGCGTTGTGGAGTGCAGAAGAAACGGTTGTTAACGATCGTACTACTACTACTACAAGAGTTGGTTTTAATTAGTTTAAAAAGAGGACGAAAAAAAGGATATATAGTTGCTTAAGTAATATGTGTTATGTTAATCGATTATTTGTTTTTCGTGCATAATTATCCTTTACAATTTGAGCGAATCCTCCACATACATATTAGCTAGATTTGTTTTTTGTTTCGTTTCCCGTAACAGTCATGTGCTTTTTTTAGAACTTTTTTTTTTAAATCATAACTTAATGTAAGAATAAATGTGCGTTTGTTGAAACAAAAAAAACATGTGTATTGAGCATTAAGTTAGTTTAAAAATGTGTAATAATACATACAAAATGCACATCATTTCATATAAAAAAAAAAACAATCATAAAGTAGGATTGGTAGCATTATAACAATAGGAAACAAACTCGAGAGATACAAATCAGAAACATATACAATTCATCATAGATGAAGAAAGAAGAGGAAAGTGGGACAGAAAGAGAAAGAGAGTAACGAACAAAGTAATGTGTGCATAACACAAATTAGTACAACAGAAAGAAGAAAAAAAAAGAGTAGTAAAAGGGAACATTGAAAAAAAGGGAATATAAAGCAGAAATACAATTTTCCTTTCTCTTATCGCACAACACAGCAAAAGAATTAATCTCTTTACAACAAAAAAGCTCCGTGTGAATGTGCTTCTCTTCTTGTTGAACAAGCTTACAGAACAGTATGAAAATGTAGAGTCAAAAAATGGAACAAAAGGGTGGGGGAGTGGGGTGAAGGGCGCTCCCCAAAGGATGTTTTCGATATGTTCTCGAACCCATTAATGAAGGATGTGTATGCACACACATACACACACACACACAGATTTAAGTTAAAGATTAAACGTGTAGTCTCTAAACACAAATTCACGCCATATTATACAAATGCAGCTACAAAAAGGAGATGAGTGGGAGATAGAAAAGGATTCGGTAAGGCGAATGATAAAAGGGATAGAACTAACAATAGATAGAGAGAGAGAGAGAGAGAGCGAGAGAAAGATGAGTATATTAAACACCAAGTATGGTACACCTTATAAGTTGTGTTGTTTTTATTTATTTTATTTTATTTTCTTGTTTCGTTATCCATTTTTCTCTTGTTGTAATTTTGTACCAGTTGTCTTTTTATTCGGTTTTTGTTGAAATTTCTTTTCGCTCTGTGGAAGTTTTTCCCTATATATGTATTCCTTCAGTCGTTGACTACTTCGAAAGAAATTCTTTATCTTCTAATTATCAAATCTTTTTAAAATTTCTGCAATTGGCCGCATTCAGCTTCTGATTTTTCTTCTTGGCATTATTCTGCCCTTTCAGGATTTCTAGTTTTATCTTTACCTGCATAATTTGTACTGCATCAAGATTACTTAGTAAACTAGCTCGTAGTATACAATTTCTATTTGATTCCCTTATCGTCCAGGAGGCTTACTCGGACACTTCCAAATTTTAGTTGCAATTTTCACTTCTACTTGATTTTTCTTCTTGTTTTAATAGCAAAACCCAGATGGTCTTAGGAGTGCTCTTTCAAGCTTTCTTCACTTGATTTACCCTTATCCGGATGGTTTGTACTGCATCAGTACTGCGTAGTTATCTTGCTCTTTGTATACACCTTTTCTTCTACTTCTAATTTAATTCTAATTCTGATTTCTACTTCTTCCATCGGTTCTTTTGATATTAATACATTCTTTTCATTATTTTGCTTTTTTTTCAACAAATTCGTTTTTTCTTCCTCATTGATGTCTCTAGCAGATCTCTTATTTCCTCTCACTTCCAATCATTCTTTTAGGGAATTATTAATTTAATGAACTGTTGAGGCAGCTCCCCCTGATCCATGTTTCTACATTTATTGCTGTTTTTTTTTTGTTACAAATTATTTTCATATATTTTTTTAAATTTAATATTGATTAAGGCGGTTGTGTGCCGTAATTTGCACACCGCTTGTGATGACTAAATTAACTTCTTCCTTTTTTCGGTTTAAATTCGGTTTAAAATAATTATTTCAATTAATTTATTTATTTTTAACAAGCAGTTTTCATTTCAGAATCATTAAAAGTAGTACGATCGTCAATGTTTTATTACAACGCTCCGAGAAACGCAACATAAAGGAACGATTGTTAAAGGAACTTGTTTGTACCCGACGTTGGTGCAAAAAACAGTTGATAAAGCCGACTGCAACTGCAGAGAAAGAATTGCAATCTGTTTTCAATCATTAATCCTGGTGTATTTCTATTTATTTAGTTTCGACACTCGATCTTTGCAGAGGACAACGTCAAACCGGCATCTACCAAGGACATGTACAAAATTATTAATAAAAAGAATAAACAGCAGTAAGCAAAATATGTAGAAGAATCGAAAACAAAGACGAAAGATAAACAATTTTAGTTTATCGAAATTGGCAACAAAAAAAAAAATCTATACGAAACAAAACCCGTGAGCGGAAAACAAAACAAATAAAATCATACACTAGATATGTCTATTTTGTTTGTTGTGTAAGAATGTTATAGCCGAATGTAAATAAGTAGAAAAGACCGGCAAAGAGCGAAAAGAAGCCACAGAAAGTAGAAAAGCGAAAAAAGCAACAAACACAAACACGCGCGCATAAAAATGATGATCTGTTAAGCACAAGCAGCAGAAAACAAAATAGACACACCAAAGTAAAACACACTTGAAAGCAATCCGTATCTGTTCAGCATCGATTCAGCAGACTGGAAAGGAAAGATACGCAAAACAGGCTTCTTGGCGTGTTTATTGTCGATTTAATGTTTGCTTTGCTTCATAAGAACGAGAATAATTTAGAAGAAGCATTATTTTCAGACGAGTTGTGTTAAACTACTTCAACTGCTTCGGTTCAGCGGTGTAAACCAATACTAAAACAAAAGTGATATTGAAGAGAATGTAAACGTCGAAAAGAAAGGCAAAAGGATGAACAAAAGGTATGTAAATTAGTAATTAAAGGGAAAATAAAACAAACAAAAAACGGATAATACACGTGTGATCATATTGTACGCTAGTGATTGTGCAACGTGTGCAAAAAAAAAAAGGTGCGCACACGCTGAGAACAGGAAAATCTCGACTGTTAGTAAGGATTGTTTGTGGATAAGTTTTTTTAGGAAGCAAAATAAACCAAATAATACGCGTGTAAGACAGGGAAAGGCGTTTTGCGGGATGGACGAACACGAACACAAATATTAAGGAGACAGAGAGAGAGAGAGAGAGAAATAGAGAGAGAGAGAAGCTTGCTTGTAAATAGGAAGGAAGGAAACAAGGGTAAAGAAAAGCGAAATCCTTTTAGAACAACTACTGTAACACTCTATCAACTGTCTGGGGTGAGGTTGGGTAAGAAAGTAAACCAAAATCGGCACGTTTATTTGTGGCGATGATGTGGCTTTTTTCGTGTTCAAACTCTCATTATACAACTGTTTTATCGGCAAATTTATACAAAAGGGATGCGAAAAAGGAGATTATAAAACACACTTCAATTCAAGTACATTTTATTTTTAACTTTAAAAAGACAATTATTTGCACAACCGAATAGAAAAGTGTTTCTTTTCTTTTAGCATCGAGAGCAAATCAGTATTGCAGAGTTTGGCTATAGCAATAACGAAAGGGAGTGATCGTCGACTAATAATAATTATTATACTAATCTGGAGAACCGGAAACGGAAAAGGCGTGAAAGGGAAAGACAAGCGAAAAGGACAACAAAAGAAAAAAAAAGTCTTGTAAAAGCTTTTAAAATTTAAAAAGCAAAAAATCGTACATACACACACCCACACACAAACACACCCAAAAAACACATAACTGAATACAAATCATGTGCAGCATAGCTGCATTTTATACGAATTTTCTATTTAAAAAGAAACCAAAATTGGACACAGCTCTTGCAAAGCGACAGAAGATTTTTTTTTTTGTAACAAAAAAAATTGTACGGGTTCTTCTATAAGCGGTGCAAAAAAGAAATTTGAACCCGGAACTGGAACTGGAACCGGTGCTGTATGTGTATAGGAAGATATTAAATGGGGAAAAAAAAAAGCAGAAGTGTGATGAAAATGAGGTGAAAAAGGCTTAATTTTTTATTTTTGTAATGTGCTTTTTTTTTGTATAAAAATGTCTTTTAGGTTATATTTTTACTGTCTTTAGGGATTTTTTTTAAATGTTCATATTAAACAACTTCCTTTAAAAAGTTAATTTAAACAATCATTTTTTGTAAATGTTTTAACTAAAAAAAAAAAAATATGTATGTTTCTCGGTAGGCAAAAAAAAAATAGAAAGACAGATAAGCTGGAACAATTATAAGACTCAAAATTGTGTGTAAGGTTAAAAGCAGGAAGGAAAAGGAAAAGAATAAAAAATAAACAAAAAAAGCATGTGTTGTAGTAAAACAAACAAAAAAGCTAACTATTAACCCCTAAATTAGTGGTGATGTCGATTTCGATTAAGAAAGCAGGTCTGGTAATAATAAAAAGGTAATGTGAACGTGATTGATAGGAAAGAAAAGGTGAAATAAGATAGAAGAAAATGAAGGTGGGAAAAAAATGCGGAAAATGCAAATAAGTTTGTAGTGCTAGCAGCGGCAAAAAATGTTATTAAACAATGCTGCAACAAAAGAGATAAAAAAAACATACAAAAAGTTTACACGCTATCCGTAAATGTGAGTAGAAAAGCAGTGAAACATATAAGGGGACAAAATACAAACACACAACGTTCTAGGTACTGGCTCGGAAAGGGAAGGTAACCAAAAAAAAAGTGGATAAAGAATTATAAACATCATTTTTAAATTTTGAATTGTTGCTTCGGTTTGTGTTTAGTTTAATTAAAAGCATTTCCTTTGAATTCGTTTGTTCTCGTAAATAAAAAACTGATCAACGATTTCCTACAGCATCCTTTTGCAAAACAAAAAAAAAAAACATAATACAAAACAAAAAAGTTGCTTGTAAAAAAATACAACAAAACTAAACTGCAAAAGGCTCGTTACTACAAAACAAACAAAAAAACTACAGAAACCCACAAATTCCCGCTGTATACAAGAGAAAAGAGAAGAAAACGGCTGAAAAAGTGCATAAGCAAAATAGTAATTAAAACAGATATAAAAAAAATATTCGCAAACACCAACAAACAACAATAGGATGATACCACAACCACAAACATGTAAAGACAGTGTGATGATGGCTAATGGCTAACAAATATAAAGGGCAATTACCTGGGTATACAATAAAATAACGAAACCTTAATATAGTTACAAGCTAACCCGTACATCCCCTCCCCCAAACGGACAGAGAGAGGTAAATCAGAAGTCACCAAGAAGCAGAAAATGGTTATTTTTCTTCACTTCAATCCCGACAGGGGTTGGAATCGTTTGAAACTCGCTAAAACAACAAATCGCGCCACAAAGGCAACATTCATCCTCATGAAACCGTTGGGATAGAAGTGAACACGAAAATGATTAGTTTCGGCTTCCGGGCGATAAAGAAGCTAATAGCAAACTAGATACCGTACAAGCTGCACCCACTGAGAAAAAAAAAGAAATGAAGAACGCATTGAAAACAATGTGAAAAAACTAACATAAACAAACTAAACAACAAACAAAACACAATAATAGAAATACATATACATCCATCTAGCAAGTATAAGACACAAACACAGAAAATGGAACAGTTTACACACGTAAAGCATGCAACAGACAGCGGTAGAGGAGGAAAAAAACAAGGAAAAGGAAACATAAAATGACGTCGATTTACATGCAAGTCATTTTTCGCATACACACACACACAGACACATCTACATGTATAAAATGGCAGAAAGTGCCGTGGTAAGAAATATGTGCATAAGAGAGGATATAGATATATATATTTTTATTTCCTTTTTTATACGAGCAAAACTGTGCAGCAAAGAGGAAGAAAAGAAAAAAGAAGAATCAGAAGAAATGGTGGAAAAGATAATAAACAATAATATAAACCAAAAAAACCGATGTGGTGAAACAAAAGAAAAGGAAAATCGCAATAAAACGAAGACAACAGAAACACTTAGTATATGGGAAAGGAAGAAAAAAAAACATGACATCAAACTTTTGAACGCGTATCACCGACGATGTGGTAAAACGTTTATCGAAACAGAGAGGACACAAAGTTAAGAACAAATGTTTTGCGTTGTTTTTAAGTGTCTTTTTTCGCTGCATAATTTATCACCGTAAGCAGTGGCATGACTAAAATAGTGTAAAACAAAATGTGGTACAAAGTAAAACACATAGTAGAGATGATAATGACGCTGCAAACACGGCTCTTCTTGAGGAAGGAAGAGAGATAGATGTACATGACGAGAGATTCAGATTCAGGAGGAATAAGGCTAAGTTCGTTCGACTGTGTAACATACAGAGGAGTGGTTCGTTGTTTCTGTTTTGTTAGTTTTTGTACATGTGTTTTATTTAGTCACATATTTTTTTTTTCTTGCTAAACTAAACAGACACACGCATAGAAACAACTTACCCAAAAACAAGCCAATATATACGAACAACGCTAGCAAACAGGAAAATAAAAGAAAGTGTGTGCGTGAAGAAAAAGAGAAAAAATAGCATTTAAAGAAAATATACAAACACACATACACGTACAAATATTAAAGTGTACACACACACACACACAGAACAATGTCCTAGTGGTAGTGAAAAATAAACAGCAAATAATGAAGAAAAATCATCAGTAACACAATATGCAAATAGGAAAGTTAGATGCCGGCGGGCAAAAATGTAAGTAGCAAGAGAAGAATAAAAACAGATAGTGTTGTGCCCCCCCACCGCGTGTGTGAGATGGGCAAATAGTGGGAGAAAAAGAAAAGAAAACCAGTAACAAACAAACAAACAAACAAACCAACAAACAAAATAAAGCAAAGAAATGAGAAGAAGAAGAAAAAAGGTTCAAAAACAATCAAATCGAAAGAGGATAATTGAGTTTTTTGAGCGTCCTCAGTTGTGTTGGGAGTTTTCCCGTGGTTTTATTACGAAGATGTGCTGTGTTTTTCCCCCTCTTTCGCTGAGTTTAAATCGTTTGCGGTTCTGTTAGTTTGATTGTAAAAAACAGTGAAACAAAACAACAAAACAACAGCAACTGGAGCCAGAATAATGTACCCTTAATGTTTCAAACTATGAATTATATGATCAAAATTAATAAATGTTTTGAATACAGGTGGTTTTGGTTGTTCTTCTTTTGTCTTAACCTTTATTTCATTGACCACATCTATCCGGGTATGTTATGCATTTTAATTCTTCATTACATTTGTTACAATGGCGCTATCGACTTGAAACTTTCAGACTGCCTAGAAAAACTTCTTCGGAAAAACTCTTTCAAAAATATACTTTCAATATTCGATTTTTGCATCTTATTTATATTACCAACTACCCGGGGAGGTCATACATTTTTTATGAGAGTATGTAATTTTCCGAATTATAAAGCTAATATATCTTTTCTGCTCGTCGTATTTGCTCGAAATTTTCAAGAGAGGTGAGGCTTTTTGTTGCCTGTCAAATGACATTTATATTAAATCGCTTTGCTGTGCTACTGAACAGACATTTTTTGTAACGGGGATTTCATATTACGGAGTTTGGTGGTTCGGTGGTAAGGCGACAGTGGGGCCGATCTTGTCACGGCTGGACCAGGTCAAATCCAATCCGAAACGTGCACCCGTAGTGAGATCGTGGCTTGGTACGCTACTGTAAGTATTTTACGTTATGAAAGCAATATAAATAAATTGAACAATTTTTTTTAATTCTCAACTAAATATCAATTGAAAATTTAGTGCAAATACGACGAGCAAATAAAAAGATATTAGCTATTTTATCCGGCAAAATACAAACTCACGTAATAGAAGGGTGTATTTTTGGTCATTGAAAGGAAAGTTAACTCAATGTCATAGCTAGTTGGGTTACAATGGTTTGAAGAATCTGTAAAATTATAGAGAAATATAGCAAAGAAAAGCCGTAAATAGTGTTTTTTCAAATGTCGATTTTGAATAAAATTTGCGGGAATCCGGCAAAACCACGTGTTTGGGTAAATTACTGTAGTTTTATTGCAGTTTGCATTTGGCGCGCACTGTAGCATGAATTAAATTAATAAACACGTTGAAATTACTATTTAATTGAACACAACTAATTAACTTAAGCATGAATTTTGTTCTTCATGATTTAAACAGCAATTTTAACAAATATTTAAACGAAAATTGATGTAATTTCAACAGCAATAGAATTACGCATGTGAACTTCTCAACACTCTATTATAAACGTTACTGCCTCTTGCGCAAGGTAAAATGACAGTTGTGCAGAACATTCAATACAAATAAATAGATAAATAAATAAAAACACAAATCGGTGAAAACTTTTGCTAAAATCTTTACCAATCCTTAAGAAAACAGTTGAAATGCTTATCACTTACTAGAGTTCTATCAGATCAAGTGTACAAAATCGTCTCTAAAGTGCAAACAAAGACTAATTGCAAGCATTTTCTTTCCGAGAGTGAAAACTTGACCTACCGGCGAGTTGATTACATCAGCTGTACCTTGTACCGTCTTCAAGTTGCACTAGCACAAGTTCCCCTAGTCCGATGGCATCCAAAACGTCCGATAAAGAGTCGGGTAAAGCGTCTGACACACGATCCCCACCCATCCCAAATGCAGTGATCGATAGGAGCGATCGGGAAGGTAGCGAGAAACAGTGGGGTTACGATCTTTATCCGGAGCGAAGAGGTGAAAAGTATAAGCCCAGCTGGGGCCGGGTTCTGCTCGGTATCGAGGGCACGGAAAATTTGGACAAGATCAAATGCGAACGAAACGTTTACTCCTGCGTGAAGAAAAGTCCCATGGTAAAGTTGATGATGGGAGCGTTGAAGAGTTCTGGATGGTAAGTGGTCAATTACTGAGGCAGGTTGTAATCGAGACGCAATGCTAATGGTTCCTTCTCTACACTTACAGCGAAATCGATATTCGAAGGCACATCGCGTGCGAGGTGTGCGATACATCGGTCAGCGGTGGTTACGATCCGGTGCTGAATCAGGTTGTGGTTTGCCAGAATATTGCCCGCAACGAGGGCATCGTGCAGGGCGTACTGACGCACGAAATGATCCACATGTTCGACTACTGTAACAATAATTTGGATTTTAAAAATATCGATCATTTAGCGTGCACGGAAATTCGTGCAGCCAATCTGACGCACTGTTCCTTTCTGAGTGCGTGCACGCAGGGTGATGCTTCACCGTTCAAAATCAAACAGGCACATGCGGTAAGCGAAGACGAGTGATCTTTATCTGAGTGCAATCCTTATTATTTTATTTAATGTTTGTTAATCTTTACATCCAGGACTGCGTGAAAACCAAAGCCCTTAATTCGGTACTGGCCGTGCGTAAGGTCAGTCCGGAAGAGGCTATCGCTGCAGTGGAACGGGTGTTTCCTAAGTGCTATAACGATCTGGAACCGATCGGTCGCCGAATACGAAGAAATTCGAAGGATATGTACAAAGCATACCTGGAAGGTCCAATGTACGGGTACGATGTGGATTAGCAAGCTCGTTTTTACTGGCATTTTGTTGCAATAAATGGTTGGCGGTAGTAGTAGTGAAATGAAGATAGTATATGTAACAAAAGTAGTACTTATATCCGAACATAATTTGTATTAATCAATCGAAAATGGATCAGTTTCTACTAAAAAAAAAATAGCAGAAACTTTTTTTTATTTATAATTAATTATGACGGTCCAGTGCCGTATTGTCAACACCGCTTGTGTTGAACATTTTGACCTATGGGTGGAACTGTCGGTTGCCATGGACCTAGCCTGCCAGGGGGGCCTCGCCGGCTAGAGAACCTCTTTCGTCTTGGATGGATAAATCCCACCAAACTTCCATCCACGCTAGACCAGTACGAACCTCGTTTATGAAGATCTACAGGGGGCTCGGTACAGTTTATCAATGGTAAGCCTCCGGTCCCCGCCAACAAGCAACAGGTACAGATGGCAGGGTAAAGGTGCATGGCGATAGTTGGTGAATTGTTTTACAACAGTATGCTGGGTTGGATGTGGGCGTGAAGGACATTTTAGGATGTTGATGTCTGGATGATGTTCATGTCTTGCAGCTGAACGGATGTTTCTGTATCTGTAGCCTATTCTTCACGTAGATATCACAGGAAAGTGTACATCCAGGGTGGAAGGGATGTGACGACGAACGTTAACTTGCGCAAACTGATTAAAAGGTACTTTTTACTCTAAATACAGCAGAGACCGCAGACCGCTGACCGAGAATTTTGGATTTAACCTCTGTCGGATGATTTGACCTACCAATTACTTTATTTTATTCGATGCATACTTTATCGCATATAAATATTTTTAATCATTCTTTTTTACCGGAATCTGAAATTGGTTTTGAAATTTTCGGAACGTTCTTCGCCTGTCACGTTGAAGTTTCCAGCACAGTATTTAAATAAACAGAATTTTATTGCTTCACCATGTTAAGGGCATTCAAAACATCATTGATTTATTGAAAAAAAAAAAAAAAACATCAAATACTGTCGGACAATTACACCGTCGTTCTTCGACAACACTAACTTCTAGAACGCCTCATAAGTTGTTGGATGTTATAGTGGTGGACGTTGGATTGTCGTCGTAATTGTAATACTCCTCGTCGATTGGATCGGTGTCTACAACAAACAGAAAACGCATTAATCGATCACTAACTACTTACGGGTTATAATTTTCTCCATTTCTCACTTCCAAAAATGATAGCGGCAATCATTTCACACAAAGCCGGTAAGTATTCACACATTTTACTACTTTACAGGATTTTTGTGAGAAATAATGTTGCACAAATTGCAAAAAAAAAAAACAATCGAATGTATCTTCTACTTTTTACTTGTACACCTTACTGGAGCACTGAACAGAATAATAAGGGTCAACGATGAAAGTTTAACATTTAACCATTCCGAACCAGCTCACCAAACGTTGCGGAACAAATCGTTTAGGTTTATATTTAATGTACACCGGAAACAATCATCTCAACATCTAAATTACCAAATCAGTAATTAATTTTGCAATTACGCGTACTACTGCTGATACGACACTATGAGCTTTATTTTTCCTTTTTTGATGCAAAGCTGTTTGAATGATTTTGCGCACACAAACAACATTCCAATGGCAACCCTTAAATTTGAAAAATTCAAGATCATGACCCCTAAAAAAGGTGGCGTGTCTATCGAGGCCTTGGTATGAACACCTGTTTGATATTTGGAATATCGTGAGAAAGCTTCAAAGTGTGTCAACTACCTGTAGCGTTTTACCTAAAGACCTCATGACCGTTTAAATTTTACACAAACCTGTTGCTATTTATACTCCTTAAACAAATTCCGTTACCATCAATAGAACTTCCGGTATGTGACACGTGGTCGCGTCAGCTGGCGGCGGCAACAAGTGCCGACCACGTGTGTTGTAACATAACTTTACATGCCTAGCAACGTAATCTGTCTGTTGTTAGTAGAAAGTTGTATCCTTGGTTACTAAATATTTATCAAAATCGATCGGTTTAGCCGGTGCTCATCGGAGAAAATCTAGGCAAGCTTTGACTTTAGTTGAACGTTAGCTGCCATCGCGCTCGGTGGCTTTCCAGAAGTAGATTGCAGTGGTCGGATTGTGTCTTTTTGTATGTGTTTTAGTTCTAATCCTAAAAGAATCTAATTTTGTACTAATTTTGCGGTGAAAATAATAATACATAAATGATAAAGTCATTTGATTATTTTCTTTTGCTGAATTGCTAGTAGGTAAGTTGATACTGGGCTCAAGGCAATTTTAAGCACCGATACCATACAAATAAGGTTTTTTTTATATTATGATTAGGCACAAAGGAAAACATTATTTAAAAATTATTTAGATTTTAATTTAAATGATTTTTAAAATTATTTATTTGCAAAAGTTCTTGCTAAATGAGAGGTTTTTAGCTCTCCACATATTGCATTGCAGCAATTGCAGCAATTTTCTTTGAATATCTTTAAATTTTTATTTTGAAACACGAGTAAAGCAATTTCTTTTTTCACTGTTTGAAAATTTTCACCAACGCCTGGTTGTTGTTTTATCAAAATAGCTATGGCAACTTATTTACCATCACCCTACGGTTGCTAACGATTCCTTGACATTGATATTTGGAGCACTTGCAAAGCCTACTACTGTCATTGTACTACCTTCAGCTGTTTCCATTGGGGAATTCTTGGCGCCCCCTCATAATGTTCGAGAGAGGGAGAGGTCATTGAGCTATTGAATATTGATCTTTTTTTCTTCTTGTAGAATGAAACCCAGCACAGAGCGTCGGGCATCGGCCCCGCCAAGGAAGCGGACGCAAGATGGTGCCCGCGAAGCTGGAAGCATGGAAATTCCTGGACCATCCGGACTGCTGCGTATTAATCTACGAGCCCATCCGGAGCACAATACCAAGAAAATCTGGCGGGAACTAAACATGCCAACGGATTGTGATTTTCTAGGATCGAATGTTTTCAGCCTGCCGGAGAAACTTTTGCGCCACAACACAAAGATGCGTCCGTCACCTTTAGCACGCCCAAAGCCGGATCGTAATGCGGATAAAAAGAGTAAGACTTGCGTTAGCCATCAGTGCCATCAGAATTCATACGTTTAATTTATGTTGATCATTTTAGAGATTCGTTCATATACTGCACTGCGCAAGGATCGAGAGGATTTCCGCCGGCGACTGGTGCGTTTGATCGTACGTAAAGAGCACGAAAAGGACGATCCTGAAAATACTTTTCCGAATGTAGAGGAGCGCGAGATGTTGCGATATTATCACTACATTCGCCACGGTATCGACACGGTTCACGTATCTCCTATTGATAAGCGAGTTCTTCAGCGTGTGCTACGCCTAATACCGAAGAATCTGAGTCGTTGGAAGCAGCCACTTCGTGACATTATTGGAGAAATTAAGGAAGATTATTCGTTCGCTGTTCGGAAGGCGGTAGTTGACTTCGTGTTGGGTGACGCGATGACAAAGTATGCCAAAAGGGAAGAAATTACGCCAGGACGTTTGGAGATTAAGGAACTGCGACTCAAGTGGAAGCACCGATACGACGAGAACCAGGCTAGGATTAAGCGGAATCTGTTCTCGATCAATGCCTGTTCGGAGCAGATTCTGGAGCTTTGGGATACTACTTTCAAGAAGATGTTGCTGGTAAACGTTAAGGAATTGGAGGCGAAGGGAGAAGCGTACGATTTGACGGAGTTTACGGTGAGTTGCTCTTTAGAGATATTATGAATTGGTCCATACAGATTTTTTTCCTCTTGGAATAGTCCACCGTGAACCAACAAATCGAAGAAACTAGACTTACACTCTCGGACAAATGGTACGGTGCGATAAAGACGATATTCCAAAAAGGCATCAAGAAGAAACTCATTCCGGATGATTCAAAGCCGAAAATGCTGAAGAAGTTCTTCAACTCTCTGGCCACACTGATGACGAGACAGTTGCAGAATTTGTGCATCAGTAGCATTGAATCGTACACCCATTATATCTGCGATGTTGGGGTAGATATTTTTTGAATATTTAAGCCTATAATAGACCTCATTAACTAATCACGTGTGTACGATTACAGCGCACAAACCAAGGATTTAGACTGACAATTCTGTTGGAAAATCAGGACACTCTATCGTTCATTCCAAGCTTTCCAAGGTTTCAGATAGAGATCCTGAAAATTATCGATAATATTGTAAAGTCGGTTAAAAGCTTCCCACGGATTGAGCGTCAAATTTACCCCGATTTGCAATGTCCGCATGAAACGTTGAGGGTATGTCCTAAGTGATCTTTGCTAGAATTTTGTACCCATTTAATTCGTTCTTTTTTTGTATTTATAGCCTGAAATTCCACCCGAAGTAATCAACGTGTGTAAGGAGAAGATCCACGACGTTCTCGAGGAGCAACGCATAGGACCGGAGCTGCGGATGCAAGATTTCGACAACTATATGACGCTAATAAACGGTTCCGACATCGACGATATAGAGAGGTTCATGGAGAAACGTCCCAGCTTCGAGGAGTACTGCAAGTACATACAGCGATACAAAAAGATGGAGAATGATGTTGCTCGCGAAATCTACGGTGTTGTATCGATGGGTTTCTACGAGTTTCATCGCGAAGGATTAATTGATACGCTCGAAGGACTGGCCAAGTTTATGCAGCAAGAGTTAATTGCAAAAATGACAGCAGATCAGCAAAGTGGTGCTCACCAGTTGGCGATCGAGTATGAGGCGATCTCCACCAAAATTATCACCATACCGAAGGATACGGTGGAGCTGATGACACTGAAAGCGTACGCGATCAAGATGGAAGAGACAACGATCCCGGAGATGGAGGAACGGCTCAAGAAAAACCTGCATCATTTGCTGTATCTTACTGACTACACTATATTTACGCCACTGGAGATCAAGCAAAACAATAACACCTTCCAGTGGTACATGAAGATGCCCACGATCTTCCAAGATCACAAAAACATTATAGCGGAAAAGGTGATTGAGTATCAGGATGCACTGAAGCGGCGTATCGAGAGCTTCCGGCGTGATTTGGAGCTGTTCTGGCACCAGGTGAAGGAGTACGATTCTTGGGGTGACATTAAGAACCTGCAGAAGTACAAGAAGAAGGCTACAGCGCTAGACAACAAACTAGTCGCGGCGATGGACAAGATTGATCACATTAATGAAGAGGAGACGGCATACGGTTGGGAACTGTCGCAGTATCCGACTAGAAAACAGTGCCACGACAAGCTTGCACCGTACAAACAGCTTTACGATGCCGGGCAGGAGTTTATGGACAAGCACGATCTGTGGATGCATTCGCAGGTTGGTTCACACGATCCTGAGCAGATAGACGATACGGTGGGATCGCTCTATCGGACGGTTTACAAGCTCGAGAAGCATTTTTCCGATTCTTATCAAACGCAGCGCTTGGCACATGATGTGAGTATTAATTGGTAGCGATGTGTAAGAGGAGTATCTGATTCTTATGTCTTATGTCTATTTTTACATTTTTCAGATCAAAACTCGAATCGATCAATTTAAAACGCATATGCCGATCGTTCAGACGCTGGGCAATCCAGGCATGAAGGAACGTCACTGGGAGCAAGTGTCTGAAATCATAGGCTTCCCGATACGCATTTCCGCCGAGCTAACGTTGGAGCGTGTGATCGACTATGGACTGGACGACTATATACAGCGCTTCGAAACGATCTCCGAAAGCGCTACGAAGGAAAACAATCTAGAGAAGGCAATGATTAAGATGGTGAACGAGTGGAGTGATATGGCGTTCGTGGTGCTCCCGTACCGCGATACTGGTACCTACATCCTATCCGCAATAGACGACATCCAGGTACTGTTGGACGATCATATCATCAAGACGCAAACGATGAAAAGTTCGCTGTACATTAAACCATTTGAAAAGGATATAATGTAAGTATTTTGGTCGTAAGCTATATATAGAAGAGCGTGATATAATATAATCAATGTCTCACAGAGCGTGGGAAAAGAAGCTGATGCTGCTGCAAGATATACTCGATGATTGGCTGAAGGTGCAGGCGACCTGGATGTACTTGGAGCCGATCTTTTCGAGCCCGGACATTCAATCGCAGATGCCGGAAGAGGGTCGCCGGTTCAGTGCGGTCGACAAGATCTGGAAGGATCTGATGAAGTCGGTACAGGCCGATACAAAGGTTTTGGTGGTGCTGGAAATAGACAAAATGTCGGAGAAATTGAAGAAATCTTACGGCCTGCTGGAAATCATCCAGAAGGGTCTGAACGAATATCTGGAAAAGAAACGGCTTTACTTCCCCCGTTTTTTCTTCCTGTCGAACGACGAGCTGCTTGAGATACTGTCGGAAACGAAAGATCCGACCCGTGTCCAACCGCACCTGAAGAAGTGTTTCGAGGGCATTGCATCGCTCAACTTTACCGAGGCGCTTGACATTACGATTATGCGGTCGAATGAGGGTGAAGAGGTGGATCTAATTGAGGAGGTGTCCACGAGCAAGGCTAAGGGACAGGTGGAAAAGTGGTTGCTCGATTTGGAGCATTCGATGAAGAAGAGCATTCACCTGAAGGTGGGCAAATCGTACGAGGCGTACACGGAGACGGAACGTCACAAGTGGGTGCTGATGTGGCCTGGCCAGTGCATACAGTGCATTTCGTGTGCATTCTGGACGCTCGAGACGACCATGTGCTTCGATAGTGAAGATCCGTTGGAAGCATTGGAGGAATATTTGGAGACTTGCAAGGTGCAAATTTCCTTTATCGTGGACTTGGTCCGCGGCAAGTTGGCGATGCAGAACCGACTTACGCTGGGTGCTTTGGTTGTGTTGGATGTGCACGCGCGTGATGTGCTGCTGGATATGATTGAAAAGAAAACGACTCAGGTGGATGACTTCAATTGGCTGGCGCAATTTCGGTACTACTTCGAGGATCAAAATTTGGCCACCAGGATGATTAATTCGACACTCATGTATGGATATGAATATTTGGGCAATACGGCACGTTTGGTGATTACGCCTCTGACGGATCGCTGCTTTAGAACTCTTTTCGGAGCACTCCATCTCCATCTGGGAGGAGCACCCGAAGGTCCCGCCGGGACAGGTAAAACGGAGACGACGAAAGATTTAGCAAAGGCAGTTGCGAAGCAGTGCGTCGTGTTTAACTGCTCCGATGGGTTGGACTATATTGCGTTGGGGAAATTTTTCAAAGGTCTTGCATCGTGTGGTGCCTGGTCCTGCTTTGATGAGTTTAATCGTATCGATCTGGAAGTGCTCTCCGTGGTGGCTCAGCAAATTTTAACCATCCAGCGTGGTATTAACTCCGGTTCCCCGACGATGGTGTTCGAGGGCACGACACTGAACCTCGATCCGAGCTGTGCCGTGTTCATTACTATGAACCCGGGCTATGCCGGTCGATCTGAGCTTCCGGACAATTTGAAAGCGCTGTTCCGTTCGGTTGCGATGATGGTACCGGACTATGTGCTCATCTCGGAAATTGAACTGTACGCGTACGGATTTTTGAATGCCAAACCGCTTGCGGTAAAGATCGTCGCCACGTATCGGCTATGCTCGGAGCAGCTAAGCTCGCAGCCTCACTACGATTACGGTATGCGGGCGGTGAAATCGGTACTGAAGGCGGCCGGTGCCCTGAAGCTACGCTACCCGGACGAATCGGAAGACATATTGGTTCTGCGGTCGATCAAGGATGTAAATTTAGCCAAATTCCTCAACCAAGATGTGCCCTTATTCCAGGGCATCATATCGGATCTCTTCCCGGGCGTGGTACTTCCGAAGCCGGACTACGCAGTGTTCGATACAGCTGTGCAGAAGGCGTGCGAGAAGCACAACAAGCAGTTTACGCCGTTCTTCCTAGAGAAGGTGCAGCAACTGTACGAGATGATCGTAGTACGACACGGGCTGATGATTGTTGGTCCTCCGCTCGGCGGGAAAACGACCGCTTATCGTATTCTAGCCGAAGCGTTGGCAACTATTGAAGAGTTGGGCGAAATGGGTGAACATCGGGCCCAGTATACGGTGATGAATCCGAAGGCGATTACGATGGGTCAACTATATGGACAGTTTGATCCGATATCGCACGAGTGGAGCGATGGTATATTGGCGGTAAGCTATCGGCATTATGCGCAAAGTACAAGTACTGATCGCAAGTGGCTCATTTTTGATGGTCCGGTCGATGCGATCTGGATTGAGAACATGAACACTGTGCTGGACGATAACAAGAAGCTATGTCTGATGTCTGGCGAAATCATACAGCTCTCGTCTACGACGAACTTGATCTTTGAGGTGATGGATCTGGATGCCGCCTCGCCCGCAACGGTGTCCCGCTGTGGTATGATCTACATGGAACCGTCCTCGTTGGGCTGGGAGCCGGTGTTGGAGTCGTGGAAGAATACGCTTCCACCAGCTCTACACTCGATGAACAAGCAGGTCATTACGCAAATGTTCCACCGCTTCTGTCCGATGTTACTGTGGTTTGTGCGTCGAGGTGGTGGGCTGCGTGAGATGATGCCGACCAGCGACTCGAACCTGGTGTTGTCGGTGATGCATCTGTTCGATTGCTTTATGGACGATTATCGGAACGAGGCGTACATGAAGGCCGTCTCGGAGGTGGACGTGCGGGCGCAGCTAGAGGGTGTGTTCTTCTTTTCCTGCATTTGGGCTATTGGCGGCCCGCTCGAGACCGACAGTCGGGCCAAGTTCAGCGAGCTCTTCCGTGCACTGACCGAGAAAGTGTTTCCACCGGAGCTGAACGAGAAGTTCCGCATACCGGAGCATCTGCAGGTGCAGCCACTTTCGAAGCCATTCATCTTCCAGATCCCGAAGGGCGGAACCGTGTTCGACTATCGCTTCACCAAGGAGGGCAAGGGTAAATGGCGCCCGTGGGCCGAGGAGATCAGCCAGAGCACCAGCATCCAGCGGGACGTGCCGGTGAATCAGGTGATCGTACCCACGATCGAAACGATACGCATCGGTGCACTGCTGGAGTTGCTGGTGCAGCACGGCAAGTGTCTCCTGCTCGTCGGACCTACCGGAACCGGGAAGAGTGTGTACACGATCGACTTTCTGTTGAAGCGCAACGATACCAACATCTTCAAACCGTTGCTGATCAGCTTCTCGGCGCAGACTACCGCAAACCAGGTGCAGGATATCATCATGTCGAAGCTGGACAAACGTCGGAAGGGTGTGTTTGGACCACCGCTAGGAAAGAAGTGTGTCGTGTTTATCGACGACGTGTCGATGCCGCTGAAGGAAACGTACGGTGCGCAGCCACCGATCGAGATTGTGCGCATGTGGCTGGATCACTGTCTGTGGTATGATCGGAAGGACGTGACGGCGATGAAGCTGGTCGATCTGCAGCTGATGTGCGCGATGGGACCGCCGAGCACAGGCAACACGGTATCGCCCCGATTCTCGCAGCACTTCAACTCGATCGCGATGGATGAGTTCGACGATCAGACACTGATCGGCATCTTCAGCAAGATTGTGCTGTGGCATCTTGATACACGGGGTTTCTCGAAAGAGTTTGACCCGTGCATCGATGAGATCGTCCTATCGACGCTCCAGATTTATCGTCAGGCGCGCGCCATCCTGCTACCGACACCGGCCAAATGCCACTATCTGTTTAATTTGCGTGACTTTTCGCGCGTCATACAGGGCGTGCTGTTGTCCGTCCCGGAAGGGACGGAAACGCTGAACAGTATGCGACGACTGTGGGCACACGAGATACTGCGGGTGTATGGAGACCGGCTGGTGGATGATAGTGATCGGGAATGGTTGTTCGAAGAGCTCTGTACCGTGATCCGGGAATACATGAAGGAGGATCCGAAAGATCTGTTTGATCGGTTTGTCGAGGGTAATGAACTTACGGAGACTTCGCTGCGGGCGCTGATGTTTTGTGACTTCACGAATCCCAAAGCGGACACAAAGCTTTACCTGGAGGTGATGGACATCGAGGAGTTGAGCTTCGTCGTGGAATCGTACCTGGTAGAGTACAACAACATGTCGAAGAAACCGATGTCTCTGGTACTGTTCCGGTTTGCGATAGAACATTTGTCACGTATCTGTCGGATAATCAAACAACCTCGCAGTCACGCATTGCTTGTTGGCGTTGGAGGTTCTGGAAGGCAGTCACTGGCCCGTATAGCGTCCCACATTTGTTCGTACGAGCTGTATCAGGTTGAGATATCCCGACAGTACGGTATGACAGAATGGCGTGAAGATATGAAGAATCTGCTGAAGAAAGTATGCGGCTCTGATCAGCACATCTGCTTCCTCTTTACGGACACGCAGATAAAGGAGGAAGGCTTTCTGGAAGATATAAATAACTTGCTGAATTCGGGCGAGATTCCTAATCTCTTTACCAACGAGGAAAAGTCGGAGATTATTGAGAAGATGCGTCAAATGGATCGGCAGAAGGAGAAGAGTCAACAGACCGATGGAAGTTTGGTGGCGCTTTTCAATCTTTTCGTTACGGTGAGTTGATATGGAAGAAAGTTCTCGCTTTGAGGTTCGGTAAAGACGTGATTTTTTTTCTACAGATCATACGTGATCAGCTCCATATTGTGCTGTCGATGTCACCGATTGGGGATGCTTTCCGGAATCGTGTTCGAAAGTTTCCTTCAGTGGTTAACTGCTGCACAATCGATTGGTTCCAACCGTGGCCTAAGGATGCCTTAACAGCAGTAGCGACCAAATTTTTATCCACGGTAGAAATGACGGATATGGAGCGTCAGTGTTGCATCGATATGTGTATGGAGTTTCACACAAGCACCCAGATGCTGTCGGAAGAATTCTTGTTGCGCTTGAAACGCTACAACTACGTTACACCAACTTCCTACCTGGAGATGATTCATACCTTCAAGACTTTGCTTGACAAAAAGCGCACGTAAGTAGCGGAAAATCTGGTTCGCTGTGCATATCCCTTCTTTTGTCTTTCTCTTACTTCCATTGCAGTGAGGTATTGACAGGCAAGAACCGATACCTGACCGGTCTGAAGCAACTCGAGATAGCTGCCCAGCAGATTGGTGTGATGCAGGAACAACTCGAAGCTGTTCAACCACAAATGAAGATCGCTGCCGAAACAGTGGCCCAACAGATGGCGAAAGTTCAGGCTGATAGTGAGGTAGCCGCAGAGCAGAAGCAGATGGTCGAAAAGGATGAAGCTGCCGCTCAGGAACAGGCGGCTGCTGCCAACGCCATCAAGGAGGTTTGTGATGCTAAGCTGGCAGACGCGATGCCTATTTTGGATGCAGCCATGGAAGCCCTGAACACTCTAACACCGGCGGATATAACGATCGTGAAAACAATGAAAAGTCCTCCGATTGGTGTGAAAGTTGTGATGGAAGCAATTTGCATATTGAAGGATCTAAAGCCAGACCGTGTACAGAATCCGTCCGGTATGGGTATGGTGGAGGACTATTGGGGTCCCTCGAAACGTGTCCTGGGTGACATAAAGTTCATGGATGGTTTGTTAAATTTCGAAAAGGATGATATTCCACCGAAAGTGATACAGAAACTGGAAGAGCGTGTCTTTACCAATGAAAACTTCGATCCGGAAAAAGTGAAGCTTGCATCAACGGCAGCTGAAGGATTGTGCAAATGGGTCATAGCAATTGCGAAGTACGACAAAGTGGCGAAGGAGATTGCACCCAAGAAGGCAGCACTGGCGGAAGCTCAAGCTAGTTACAATGTATGATAGAGCATGCTTTCTTACTACACAAGATCTATCCTTTTTTTACTTTCGAGCTTTTTATTTTCTCTTTCTGCTAGTCCGCTATGACGATACTGAATGCAAAGTTGGAGCAATTGCGTATCGTTGAGGAGAATCTCGCAGATCTACAACGCAAACTGGACGAACAGATTGCTCAGCACGCAAAGCTGCAAGCAAACGTAGAGCTATGCATGAAGAAGTTGGAACGTGCGACGGAGATCATTACCGGTCTAGGTGGTGAAAAGGATCGTTGGCAAACGGCAGCAGATACACTGGCTCAAATCTACGACACACTCACCGGCGACGTTCTGATTGCATCCGGTATTGTCGCATATCTGGGACCCTTCACGATGCAGTTCCGGGCACAACAGATTGCCCAGTGGATCGAACGGTGTACGGATCGTGGGATTATCTGTTCCCAGGACTTCCAGCTCGTAAATGTGTTGGGTAATCCGGTGGATATCCGGGCATGGAATATCTTCGGTTTGCCAAGTGATGCTTTTTCGATCGAGAGTGCTATCATCATTCAGTAAGGATGGATCCGGATGAAACTAAGAATTATTATCGTGTTGTATTTAACAACCGTGAATAACAAGTCTAATGCGGACTCTTGTTTCTCTTTTTAGTAACGCCCGCCGTTGGCCTCTTATGATCGATCCACAAGGGCAGGCCAACAAATGGGTACGCAATATGGAGAAAGCCAACCGGATTTGTATTATCCGCCTCACACAGCCTGACTATACACGCGTGCTGGAGAACGCGATACAATTTGGGCTGCCCGTTCTACTGGAGAACGTTGGTGAAGAGATCGAACCTATGCTGGAACCGATTCTGTTGAAACAAATCTTCCGACAAGGTGGTACGATGTGCATCAAGCTGGGCGATTCAATAATTGAGTACAACGATTCCTTCAAATTCTACATCACAACAAAGCTACGCAGTCCTCACTATCTACCAGAGATAGCGGTGAAGGTCACCCTGCTAAACTTTATGATAACCCAGACCGGACTGCAAGATCAGCTACTCTCCATAACGGTCGCTCGCGAAAGGCCCGATCTCGAGACGGAGAAAAACTCGCTCATCATACAGGGTGCGGAGAACAAGCGGCAACTGCAAGAGATCGAAGACAAGATCCTGCAGGTCCTCTCGTCCGAGGGCAACATTCTCGAGGATGAAACCGCTGTATCGGTCCTAAGCTCGTCGAAAACGCTGGCCAACGAGATTAACGAGAAGCAAATCATTGCCGAGGCGACCGAACGTCAGATCGATATGGCCCGTCTGCAGTACACACCGATCGCCGCCCACTCGACGGTGCTGTTTTTCACGATTGCCGACTTGGCCTGCATCGATCCGATGTATCAGTACAGTCTCACCTGGTTCGTAAACCTCTTTACCGCGGCTATCGACAATACCGAGAAGGTGGATGAGGTGCCGGCCCGCTTGGAGGATCTTAGGACCTATTTTACGTACAGCCTGTATGAGAATATCTGCCGCAGTTTGTTCGAGAAGGACAAGATACTGTTTTCGCTGCTGCTGGCCACCAATTTGCAGCAGGACTCTGGACAACTGGGCACTGCCGAGCTGATGTTTTTGCTTACTGGTGGCGTTGGGTTGGATAATCCCGATCCCAATCCGGCAGGAGGATGGTTGCCGGATAAAAACTGGGACGAACTTTGTCGGCTGACGTTATCGTTTGAGGAGTTTGGGCCACTGAAGGAGCACGTGAGCAACAATTTGGAGAGTTGGAAGCAATACTTTGACGACGATACACCCCATGAAGCTACCATACCGGAGCCTTGGAATACGAAGCTTTCGGCGTTTCAGAAGCTGCTAGTACTTCGATGCTTCCGAGCAGATAAGTTAGTTCCTGCGATCGAGTTGTATGTGGCAGGTAGGTTAACAAAATTGAAGGAATCTTTGGTTGGCTACTAGATGCTTCCTCCTTGTTTTACAGAAACAATGGAACCAAAGTACGTAGAACCTCCGGCGTTCAATTTGGCTGCATCGTACGACGAATCGAACTGCTGTGTGCCACTAATATTTGTGCTAACACCCGGTACCGATCCGACGGCAACACTGATCAAATTTGCCGACTCCCAGGGACTGGGAGCGAACCGACTATTTTCCCTGTCACTCGGTCAGGGTCAGGGTCCGATCGCAACCAAAATGATCGACGAGGGTACTAAGTTTGGCAATTGGGTTCTGCTACAAAACTGTCATCTCGCCCAAAGCTGGATGCCAACGCTGGAGAAGATCTGCGAAAGCTTCCAGCCGGACACGACGCATCCCGACTTTCGTCTCTGGCTCACCTCCTACCCGACGGAACACTTCCCGGTGGTGGTGCTGCAGAACGGGATCAAGATTACGAACGAACCGCCGAAGGGTTTGCGG
This sequence comes from Anopheles maculipalpis, assembly GCF_943734695.1. Classification (NCBI taxonomy): domain Eukaryota; kingdom Metazoa; phylum Arthropoda; class Insecta; order Diptera; family Culicidae; genus Anopheles; species Anopheles maculipalpis. The sequence goes on from NC_064872.1 coordinate 26,594,516, forward strand.
ATGAATGTAACGCGATCTTTTATGAGTGATCCGATCTCGAACGTGGAATGGTTTGAGGCTTGCAAACAGCCAGCAAATTTCAAAAAGCTACTGTTTAGCCTTTGCTTCTTCCATGGAATTGTGCAGGAGCGGCGTCAGTTTGGTCCGATCGGTTGGAACATTCCGTACGAGTTTAACGAGACCGATTTGAGCATAAGTTTGACGCAGTTGCGCATGTTTTTGGATGAGTACGAGGAGGTCCCGTATGTAGCACTTCGCTACCTGACGGGCGAGTGTAATTATGGCGGCCGGGTGACGGATGATTGGGATCGTCGTTGTTTGAATACGATACTGGCGAAGTTCTACACGGCGGAGGTGTTGGAGGACGAGAGTTACATCTTTGATGAGGTGGGACTGTATCCGGTTCCGGAGTTGAAGGAGCATGAGGAGTTTGTGGCGTTTATACGGGACTTGCCGGTCATTGCTAGGCCCGGTGTGTTTGGACTGCACGAGAATGCCGACATTATTAAGGATCAAAAGGAAACGGATACACTTTTGGCTAGCGCCTTAAAAACACAGGTATGTTAGTAGGACCCTAGCGCGGTCTTTGCATTAGTAGTTGATAATGTCAATTTATTTTTTGATGCCATACAAAAGGATCGTACGGTAAGTATGCATTTAGTAGTAAGTATAAGATGTTCTACATCAACCGAGAATTCCCATCCTACGGAAAGTGATCCATCTTCTTCTTGGCTTAACGACCTACTAGGTCACGTCTGCCAAATACCGAATAAGTTGGATAGTTATTCTTCATTATGGAAGAACGTTCCGGATAGGTTTTGAACACCGGTGCTACCGTGTGAAGATCGGCGCCGTTGTTGCATCCACTACCAGACCGCCCTCTATGTGTCCACTAACTGATACATGTGTCCTCTAAAATGGATTCTAGTTCATACGTACTATACTGTTATTTCTTTAACCCATTACTATCTTCCTAATATACAACTTCATTAGGATTTGTTGCAAATGAAGGTAATGTATGGTTGTAATGCAATATTGTAGTCTCCAAATGTCCCAAAAATGTAGCAATTAAAGTTAAATTATATTCCATTCCTCTAACGATTGGCAAATCTCACAAAATTGGATTCGGTAGATTCTTGAGGATCTGAAGGTTTGTACAAAATTGGAAAATAATTCGATTTTTATGTTTTCCCATCATGTAAATATCCAAAATTAGTTTTGTTTTTTTGTTGTACTGTTTGCTAACTTGAATGTGGTACATGCTAAAAAGGATATCATATAATAGAGGAATATACTTATTTCATACAGAACACATCAACCGGTGTGTTTAAGGAAACACCTGCCGAGCTTGTGATTCGCGTATCCTCGGACATCTTGAAGCGTCTACCGCCCGAGTTTGATCGGGATGCCGCGCTGGAGAAGTATCCTACCGATTACCACCAGGTAGGTACAGCAGAAAGCAAGATTTGCTTCCAAACTAATATTTAATTATCTCCATTTTCAAAATCTTCAGAGTATGAACACAGTTCTGGTGCAAGAAATGGTACGCTTCAACAATCTACTCACCTGCATCCGGAGCAGCCTGCAAACTGCCCGCAAAGCAATGCAAGGTCTCGTCGCCATGTCCCCAACGGTGGAAGAAGTCGTCGGTGCGGTACTGATCGGCAAGATTCCCTCCGTCTGGGCGAAACGATCCTACCCGAGCCTGAAACCGCTCGGCTCGTACATTGTGGACTTTATCGCTCGATTGGAGTTCCTCCAAAAATGGTACGACGAGGGTCCACCGGCCACATTCTGGGTGTCGGGCTTTTTCTTCACCCAAGCCTTCTTAACCGGTGCACAGCAGAACTACGCCCGCAAGTACGTCATACCGATCGATCTGCTCGTGTTTGATAACGAGGTGTTGCGGGACACGGAAATCACGGAACCACCGGAAGATGGAGTATATGTGTATGGGTTGTTTCTGGAAGGTACACGTTGGGACCGGGAAAAGGGCTATTTGCAGGAATCGATCCCGCGCGTTCTGTTCGATACGGTGCCTTATGTGAGTATAGAGTGTTTGTTGAGAAAAAAAGCCTCTTTATAATTTGGGAATTATTTTCCCTGTTCTAGATTCTACTGAAACCGATGACGAAAGACGAATTTGTACCGAAGCACACGTACCGGTGTCCGGTGTACAAGACGGCCGAACGGCGCGGTACACTTTCGACCACCGGTCACAGCACGAACTTTGTCATTGCGTTGCTGCTGAACTGCGATCCGAACGTGAAACCGGAACACTGGGTTATGCGTGGTGCTGCTATGCTGTGTCAGCTGAGTCACTAACCGGTTTTTTCACGCTCGTTCGCTTACACGGAGCAAGCGGAAACGGAATGTGGATGATGTTTCATTTTTTTAACCTGTTCCAAAGATCCATGACGTACGTATGGGTTTTTTGTTCTTTTGGAAGTGGAATTTCAAAATCGTAAGTGAATATTTATTTTAAAAAATATACAAATCTAACATTTGCATGTTTTGTGGACATACGATATTCGGGAAAGCATATTTCCACTAAAAATTGATCCTAAAAATTATGCAATTTTTGTTGCGGAAGTTTGGGTAAGTGTGCCATAGAAGCAAGTGAGCCAACTAATATTTTTCACTAAAAAAATCCGGCTGGCGACCATTGGTGACATGAGCTGGTTTAGATCACGGAAGTTTCCTAATCTTTAATCCTCCTAACTATTTTATGGTCGTTATGAAACTATTTTTAAATCGCAAAAGAAGCGGAATTGGTGAACCAAATATATCCAATTTTGAACATAATTTTCGATGATTTTATCTAGATGGCCGTCTTGCCCTTGTACTCAAAAAATCACCTTATTTTTAATCATTTTGAAAACTTTCATAAAACGGTTAATTTTTGGATCTTTTTTTCTGTGACTGAATAAGAAGTGAAAAATGACAATGAAAGCATATTCAACTATTAAAAACATATTTAAATAGGATTCAGCATAAATTGCTTAACGTGGCACACTTACCCCAATTTCCGCAACATAAATTACACGTTTCAAGTTAAAATCGTATTCAAAATATGTTTTGTTATAAGGCAAGAAACATTTTTAAGGGAAAAAACTGAAATTAAACTAAATCCAGCACGTGTGAAAGGACACTAGAGTAAAGTGATCATAATATTGGTTTTTTATTCAATGGCTTAAACCATAATATACATGTAATAGATGTGTACCGATCATACGGAGGGATGAATAATATACGATATACATAATACGCGATAAAATATGCTTTGCAAACATACATTGATGGCAGACGTGGTGAATAGGTCATATAGTGGAGGGTAGTAACAACGAATGGAAAATACGTAAACGCGTCACTATCCGATTCTTTCTCTCTCCCGCTCTCTTCTTCTTCTTCTTGTCTCTAACTCTCTACTAACAACGTAAAAATCGTTGATTAAGATTCACTTTCCACATTTTCATTTGTGTGCTTTTGAACACAAAAATTACTTTGGCTATCCGTTTATCTTCCTGAGGTTCTCTCGTCGTGTTTTAACTGATTGGTTTTTGGCTGTGAAACATGCTAAATCTTACTGGAAAACTGTTTAACTTTGTCGTTAGATTTGTGTGTGTGTGGTGTGGTTTTGCAGGCTGTATGTGAGATTTTTAAAAATCCGGCACCGAATGGTCCATCTTGCCCCGCAACCATGAGGTGGACAATTTCTTCATCATCACGTCGTAGATCATCTTCGGTACGATCGTGAGCGTAATAACTTGCTCGGACGCACTGATCAGCTGGCCGATCTCTTTGTCCTTCAGGGCGATCACGTTCTGACCGTTCACTTCTAGCAGTTGCTGATCGATCAGCAGTCCGTTGCGAGCTGCTGAAGAGTCCTTCACGATGGCCGTGATCGTACCGTTGTTGAACTGGAAACCGAAGCTACCGGATGAGTCCTTGTGCAGTGTGATGGCTCGCTCGAAGGGTCTGTTTAATTTTAGAATGATTTTTTTTGTTAATTATAAACTTGTAAAAGAAGGTGCTTAATATAGCTTCACTTACCGATCGCGCACCACAACCGAAATGTTATTCTTATCGCTCTTCTTCAGCAGCTTGTGCACATCGTCCACAGAAAAGCCAGCCACCAGCGTACCATTGATCTGCAGTATCTGATCACCGAAACGCAAACCGGCCAATGCGGCTGGACTATTCTTGACGACCACGCACACAAAAATGCCCTTATTGATCGCCTGCACCCGAAGGCCAACTTTCTTGTCCGCGCCCTTACACATTATAAGCTGTCAATGGGTGGCAGAAAAAGGAAGGCGAAAACAAGTTTAGCAAACTAAGTTACAGTTCAGAGGAACAGTATTCCGGGCTTACCTCACGTATTCCATTAGTCACCTGACCACGCTGCAGCCCGGTAAAGTGACCGGTGACGGGTGCGACCATGTTAGCATTGTTAACGATCGCAACGGCGGACTGTTGCTGCATGATCGCGGTTGAAGCAACGTTTGGCTGTGGCACGTACTGTGGGAGGTTCGCTTGAATCATTTCCTTCGACAGCTCCAGACCCATATACTCGTAAAGGTCGGGATACATTAGTCCAGCGGCACCAGCTGCGGGTGTGGAACGGTTCGCATCCGCAATTCCGGATGTGTTTTCGTTCGTGAAGCTAGGATACAAACCACCGTAAGCATCCTTCGTAGCAGGTGCTGACGGTGGATAAGGCTGATACTGTTGCTGTTGTTGTGCCACGGCTGTTGCAATAGCCGTGTTTTGTGATTGGACCATCTTGTCCACCATCATATCTTCCAGCGACGGATAGAGCGACATTGTGAATGCTGCAAATGAAAAAAAAAAAAAAAAAAACGACAAGATACGTTTTGAATAAGTCTCTGTGGTAAACATAAAAGCCCCGCTGCTGATAAGGATGGAAATGTAACCCTGTCCCGGGCCAGCAGATAAAAGCTTCATATTCCAGGCATCCGGACTGTAACACACGGGTAGCCTACAAAGTAATCTAGTATCATTGCAATATTCAGTTAACTCTTGTTCTTTCTATTAAATTAAATATGATGTCTCAATTCTACGCAATTTTCAAGTTATAAATCTTAAAAATTGGCTTGTTTTTTGTTAAAAAAAATGAAAAAATGAAACACCCTTGAAAAATATTATTTAAGCGCTTTAACATAACTAGACATCAAAATGTTTGTAACTGTTTGTAGAACTAAACATGACAGTTATAATAGGATTTTCCAGAATTTTACTACGAATTTTTATATTTTTAGAATTTTACAGCCTAAGTAAAATTAAAATGCATACCTAACGTTGACGGTTCTTCAGTAACGGTTTTTATTTTAACAAAAATCCCTGTAACTTCTTTTTAGTAGCAGGTAAATTTTGAAAATTTCACATTAGACTTGTGATATAATCGTCTAACAGCTGCGTTTCATGTGAGAGAGTTTCATGTGAAAATTAAGGTTAGGGATGTAGTATGTTTATCAATATAAAGAAGAAAAGTTGATTTAATTCCCATTAGAATATAACACCACAGTTGAACTACGTTTAAAAAAGTTATAAGCCTCCAAAGTTGCTGTCTACACTGGGTAGCTTTTTTGCCTGGGATAGGGGTTAAGAAAAAAGTCTCAAAAAACCGTTTTTACCAATTCAGAAAAACCTAACAAAAAATTACAGATTATAGATGCTGAAATTTGCTCATTTAAAACAAATTTCAAATCAATCGGATTCCAAGTCTCGGAGACGTAACCAGTTGCCTGGAATAGGGTTAAAACGGACGTTTTGATAAGGTTGCGGGTGTTCGCACAGAGAAGAATCAAGTGATTGAAAGTGATTCATTTTGATCGCGAGTTATGACGCTTATATGGAGCAGGTTTATATTATCAAACGGGGAAGAGGAATGGCTGATGCAAGCAAAACTTGTGCTTCAAATGCTAAACGATATTACCGATCGAAGTAACCTTGGCTAGTCTCTATGCAACACACTCGAGGTTTCACTGTAGCAACTAGAATAAAATACACTTTGCCTCCTTTGTTTCAACTCTTTGTTATCCTAAATTTCTCGAGACGAAATAGAAGAACCCGAAACTATCAAAATTAAGAAGAAGCTGCACTTTTATGCGCCCGAGATGGCATTCGTATACACTGCGGCGCATTATGTTCTGGGAAGGGCAAACAAATAGGAGGAAAAAACACACACATACTAGGGCTGCTGTTACTCACTTGGGTTGTAATAGAGTTTAGCTAAAACTTGTAATTAAAGTAGATGGACACCTATTCACTTGCAACGCTTAACACCGAATGAATGGACCGTGTGACTCACGAGCTAACTAAAATCTCTGTGGGGGATATTTAACTTTGGGAGGCTTTAACTGTGCATGCTACTGCTGCCGCTGCTGTTCGCTTCAACCGGAATTATGAATCATCAGTGAAATGTTTACTTTTTCTTGATTTTCTTCTACTCGAGATGCGATACGGCACGACAATGGAATACGATTTTTTTTGCCTTTTTTCTGCTTACCTGGGATTGGGTTTTGAAAATTAAAGGTTCACTACCGAGGATTGTAGCAGAAAATGACTAACAAATAGCGTTAAATGTATGAAAATTAAAGATCTTTATCCACTGTTTGCGAACTACGACTTGTTTTGTAGAGCGGTGCGATTTGTTTTGAAGAGCTCCAGCATGTCAAAGGGTAATTTAAATACCCCTCCAGTACAGGGTAGCCCAAAGGAAATGCATATTTTGATAATATTTAAGGAAATGAGAAGAGAATCGTAGTGAGATATGTATTTTAATTCACATACAAAAACGTATTTTTCGTACTAGTTGGATGCAAAAAAAACAAAATTTTAAATAAATAAATAAATAAATAAATAAACCCCTAAAACTACAATAACCTTTGATTCAAGCGACACAGCTCACACTCTTCTCTATACACCTTGAACGACCATTTGACAGCCGTCTTGAGATCGAAGCGGCTTGCTTCGAGGCGTCTGCCATTTGTTTTTTTCTTCAGTGGTAAAGATTATTGATTTTAGGATATTGCAAATAACTTGACTACAGTGTTTTGTGGAAATGTAAGTAAAAGTTAACTAGAAAGTTTATCGGCAATATAACTCTCACTTCCGGTGGCTTCTTTCATTGTAGGGCACGTTCGAAAAATCGTTCCGATTCAGAGGAATCGGAAAAGGCCGACAAGAAGCAGCGCGGTCGCGAAAAGGAGCGTAAAAAACGTAGCTCCAGCAGTAGCGATAGCAGCGCAAGGTAAGGAACACGATTTTATTGCTTTTTAATAGTTAAATTAATCACTAGCTTGATTCGTTTTGCCTTCAAACAGCTCATCCGGCAGCAGCTCGTCCCGTAGTAGTTCCGGCTCTCGTTCGAGCTCTTCCAGCAGCAGCTCATCATCGTCCAGCTCTTCGTCTTCCTCCAGCAGCGAAGCCGATCGTTCCCGTACCAAGCGTAAAACGAACACCCGCTCTCGTTCGCGCAGCAAGAGTCCCGCGGAACCGGCCCAAAACTGGGATAAACAATCGGCCGCCACTGCAAAGGAACCGGCCGCTGCAAAAGGTACGAGTGTACGCTCGAAGTCGAAGGATCGGTCCGATCGTCGTAGCTCGGAACCGCGCGACAATGACAAAGAAAACAAGCAAGGTCGGGCCGCATCGGTTGATAAATCGAACAAAGATTCACGTAGCCGTCGTTCCCGCTCCGGTTCGTCGAAACGGAAGCGACGCGAACGTTCCGTTACACCGCGCCCGATACGCATCCACATTGGGCGGTTAACGCGCAACGTTAATCGGGATCATATAATGGAAATTTTCAGCTCGTACGGTGAGATACGGCATGTGGATTTTCCGATGAATCGGTTCCAAACGTTTGGCCGTGGGTTCTGCTATGTGGAGTACGTCGATCCGGACGGTGCAGAAAATGCGATGAAAAACATGGACGGTGGACAAATCGATGGGCAAGAAATAACGGCTTCACCGGTGTTGGTGCCGAAAACGCGACCCCCGCCCAGGCGTCCGTCACCGATTATGCGCAACAATCGGCCTATGCCGCGCTGGCGAGCATCGCCGATGCGTTACCGGCGTCGTCCATCGATTCGGCGCAGTCCGAGACGCAGACGTTCCCGTAGTCCGGTGCGAAGACGCCGCGCGAGTAACAGTTCGGACAGTTCGCGTTAGGGGTGAAGCATTCAAGCAAAATTGTGGCGATTTTTCGGTGTAGTTTTTACAATTTTCAATGTCATACCTTACCTTACACACTATGTGCACTCGGCTTGTAAAAGAAGAAAAAGGATAAACTGATCCTTTTCTGATCATATTTTACTGTGTGTGTGTGTGTGGGCGTGTGCATTTTCAAATCAGCAATCCTGATTCATTTCAATTTTCTTTAACGTACAATTACATCATGGTCGAGGCGAGAAGCTTACCCTTTTTTCCATTTGAAAATGGTACTGGGCGGATCAATCCTAACCTCCCCTAACACGGTCAGATTCGGATGGAGAATGTGACATTTATGTTCATTTACACATAAAACCTTGTAGAATAATAAACAATGTATGGATTAAAATAAAATCAATGTCGCAATTTATTCACAAATTCGCAAAATAAAGAGAAACACAAACAGGTAGAGAGAGAGGGGGGAAGAGAATCTTGTGTGTACCATAGACAGGATACGCATCGGAAACACTTCTCTGAGTCCCTCTTGGCACACGACAATATACACACTGTACCACCGGGTCCATTCGTACACCCGCTTCCTTAACTACTGGCTAAAAATCACATTGGTTAGATTGAAAGTGTTTGCTCGTTACCACAATCTGTCTGTCTGATGGTCGGTTTCCCGAATGGACACGCGAACATCCGTATACATGCTTTTGTGCTTACTTGTTTTCATACTCAACGATGTTTCTGCAGAGTGCGGCAAACTTTCGCACATGGTCCTGCACGAGCCGCTTATTAACACGTTCCCTAAAAGCAAAGAAAAAGTAACCGATTTTTATGAAAAAAGAAAACTCTTTAAAAATTTTTATAATATATTGTGCGTGCGACTTACTTTATAACTTTCCTCATAAACTGTTCCTTATCGTTGCCGCTAACGTACGCGGTCGGGAAGTTTGCTATTTCGAGCAGCTTCATCCATTGGATAAATTCCGTCGGATAGCGGAAGTTAAGGGCGAGAAAGATGTCGGCAAATATTTCCACTTGTGTGCGAAGGGCAGTACCACCTGGAGGTCGGGGAAACTCGGAATAATTCAACAAATTCGAGATACTTTTTTCTTCAGGGGAATTCTTACCAATACACAAAAAGGTAGATCGAACGATATTTTCACCCTGCGCTAGTACCACGTTCATCATCACCGGATGATTGGTCGATTCCTTAACGAACATCGTAATGAACGCAACACTCTTCTTCATCGGTCCAGTCTCGGGTAACATCATACACTTGGTGGCTGTAGATAGAAGAAGAAATGGAGCTAGTAATCAGATACATACTTGGCAAGTATGGCCGATGCGGAAAGCTTGGACCTGAACATAAATATCAAAGGGTGTCACATCTGTTTCACACACCAAATACAAGAAAAGAGTCAGTCCCGCAAGGGTTTTTTAGTCGAATAGGCGTCTGTTCTCCATATTAGGGGCGACTGGTGGTCTTTCTGTCCTGACATCATTCTTCTTCATGACTTAACGACGTTCTAGATCTCGCCGGCCATCAAATGGCTTACTATACTTGACGATACCACGTAGTTGGATAGTCATTCCTCACTACGGGGGGACGATCCGAATGGGATTTTCGTCCGGTCCGATTCGTTGGGGGAGCCACCTCCAATATAATTGTAAAGAAAGGACGAGAAAAAAGTCTAATCGGAACAACAGATATCTAGACCTGCGCTATGGAACAAGGATAACGATAGGAAACTCGGAACATGGAACTGAATATCCTCCACAGACAAGGTAAGGGCCAGCGGCTTCGGAGAGAGGAATGAAGAAGAACAACATATTTTTGCAGCACGTCAAAACAGTGTGTGCAGTATGCACGGTGAATGAGTTGGAGAAAGAGAGTGAGAGAGAAAATGGAATTGTAACTGAGCATATAAGCGAAGAGTGTGTGGGTTCAAAAGAATGTTGATCATATGCAGTCGATTCCGGTACGGGTCGGTCGTCACTCCTTGCCATTAATCGTTAGCAAAGTGATTAGTAAAGGTTTGAATACTTACCGAAGTCTACCAGCTTCATACAGTCAACCTGTACCTCACTGTAGCATATTGGAATCTTTTTCGATATCCGCGTATTGAACGCGTAAAACGTTTCGATCAAATCCGCTATCCGGGACAGTTTGCCCAAGTTTTGCTGAAAAAAGGGACCAAAGTGGGTCAACATGACGACGATTTCCAAACGCCTTTCCTTGCAGCAAACTCCTTACCTGCATCTGGTTAAAGTTGTAGTCCATGATAGCGGTAAACAATTGCACCATGAGTTGTCTAGAGTCTTGATCCTTGTAAAACATAAGAATAAACTGAAGAAAAAGTAGATAAAAATTGTGTAAGAATTACCATTTTTACTTTAAAAATCCAATCTTCCACCATACATTGCCCGCAATATCGGCCGCCGACACAACACAGTTGGTGTTAAGGATCGACAGCACCAGACAGCACATCTCAGTAAGCAGCGGTTTGATGTCATCCATCAGATTTGTTAGCGCTTGCTGCAACGCTTTGCAGAGCGTATCGATAACCGTCTCGTCGTGTATCCACAGCTTGCACAGGTCCTTCAGCAGACCCATCGTTTTCTCCAGTATAAGCAAAATTGGCTGTACCGGACCGCCCGGTATCGGTGTGCCTGGGGGGAAAGGTAACTTCTGTCCTCCACCCACCGCACCATCCACCCCCACTAAACAACCCTTGTCCATTAGCATGCCGTCACCTTCGGTTGGTTTCCGGATGTTTAGCGACGAAAACAGCTTCGAGATCATTTCGAGCCGCAATATGACGCGCGCCTTGGTCGATTCGGTTCGGTCGTTGTTCTGTACGTGTATCTGAAGCTCCTCGAAGCAGGGCGAAACCATCGCGTCCAGGTAGACGATAATGTTTTCGTACGAGATCACGCTCAGTATGTTGCCGACGGTGTACATTAGGCGGATCATTTCGGCATTTTTAAGATGACCTTCCTGTAGCGCTGTACGACACGCATCCAGCAGTGGTAGGGCGTACGGTATAACTTCCTTTTGACATTCGGAGGTAAGATCCTTTAGGCCGAGCGTTGCCTGGGAAGCTTTGGTAGAGTTTAGACCCTTCACCAGCAGCGTAATGGCGGACGGAAGATATTTGGGATTGTCACCGATCCATTCGCTGTACGCACCGACTGTTTCCAGTGCCATGCCAAACAACTTGTCGTTGTACTTTTCGTACGGAATTTCGTTCAGTATCTTGAGCAGCTTCACAATCTGCTGATGCTCGGTGTACTCGATCTTTTGCGCGATCGAGCAGAACGCATGGATGGTCGCTTCCAGCAGTGTCCAGCTTTCGGTGGATTGTGGATCGTAGCTGAGGTACATGATCGATTCATCGAGCGCTTCCGACAGTACATCGAGCATGAGATCGTTCAGGACGTCGTGGCAGGAGAGCAGTGTATCACCGATATCCTGTCGGTAACAGCGGAACGCTTCCAGATCGTCATCGTTCCACTTGTGGAGGGATGATTCGGTGGGAAGTTGGGACTTTCTTACCAAAACCTTCACCACGTGCGCGTATACTGGCTTGATTGCTTCGAGGCAGCGCTTCTTGTGCTCACCGTTGTCCATCGAAAGGACCTCCTCCTGTAGCATGTACCAAAACTCCATTGCGTACGTACTGCACGATTCATCAACCGGATAAGTGCCCGGTTTGTCCGTACATTTGATCAACATATCGACCGTCCTCGTGTACACCTTGGACACTTCTTCCGAATCGGTCGAGATACCAGCAAAAATGGCGGACGAAAAGCACTCAAGGGTAGAGATGAACAGAGCGTAGATAATGAGGGCCAAGTTTTCGTTGTCGTTGTTCTCTTTGTACTCGGCGTCAAGAATGGGTACGAGCACGTCAAGGAACAGCTTCATGTAGTTGATGATGGTATAAGAATATTTCGTACTTTGGGTGGCATACGAAGAGATAATGTTCTACAAAGAGAAAAGAGAATATATTATTTATTTATAAACATTACGGGAAAGATAAGGAAGAGAAAGCATGAATACGCCAAGTGAAAAAATGACAACGGGGGACATGATAGTCAAGCAGATTCTGAAAGTTGTTAAAAGCTACTTGTGCTCTAAGATAAGGATCATTCTGTGCATAACGCGGCAGCCTAGTCGGGATGTGAAGTGAAGGTCTCTCACGACGCGAGTTGACGGGAAAGGAGTGTAAAAAGCGATATAGGGAACATAAGGAGTGGAGCATCAATGGAATTGGACAAAAGTTCAAATAAATGAGGATTCGATGTGGAAATGATGGGGTTTACAGAGATTCAGGGTCTAATTAGCGAGAGCGGTTATGGGTAAGAGGGAACAGACATATTGTGGTCATTCGATCGACAAGGATTCGAATCTCAGAATCCGTATCCGAATCTCTGTTTCTTCATTCGCCTCTCCTAGTTTTGTGCAAGGGTAAAAAACATGACTATTCCAACCCTTTTTTGTTGGAGAGTCCTAATTGAATCTCAATCGGGAAGAATCGAACCAGAACGATCATCACTACCGGAGATACATGAGGATACCATCAGAGGGAGAATCATGTAAATGTATTATTCACCTTTTTTTTAATGGCCTTTAGCGGCTCGTGTGACTTACCGCTAACGACTTCAGTGCCGTTTCCGCCAGTTCGTTCTCTTCCGGCATCAAACATCCATCGTCCTTCGGTTCCTTCCAGTAGCAGTAGTGAACGGCTTTCAGCAGCGTTTGTATCATCGCTTCCCGGTCGTTCAGATGGACATTACCGTGCTTAACCCACGTGCCGGTACATTTAGCCGCATTTATCAACCCGTTCATATCGTGCGGTTCGACTGCACTGTGGCTAAGCTTCTCGTTCAGGTACGTTACCACGGTTTGCATGACGAATTCCGCATTCCGATTCAGCTCCTCACAAACGACGGGCCGCGGGATCTGTGTGCGTATTGTTTTGACCTCCTCCGGAATGCCCTCCAACACCGCCATCAATATCTCGATTTGGGTTACCTTCGAAAGATTGCCTAACTGTTCATGCAGGAACATATTCGTGACCTCCTCGATAACCGTCGGATGGCGCAACATGTGCACGATAAAGAGACCAAGCTAGGAAAAAAAGGAAACATCGTATAAGGTATTGGCAAAGTAACCCCCAACGAACCACTGGGTGTGAAATCGGCAGATCTTACTGAGATGCACAGCCTGTTCAGTACGATCTTGGGACCGTTACCGAAGAGTACGATCGTTTCTAGCAACTTCTGCTTCAGCTCGTGATGTGCTTCCTTCGGAACTTCGGCCCAATCACTTCGCAGTTTCGAATTGAGTGTGATTGCACCGAAAAATTGTATCTCGGAAGATTTGTTCAGCTGCATCAGCTCCCAGCAGAACGACCAGGCCTGGGGACTGTTTTGTATCTGCTGGAGCCATTTGTGTGTTTCCTTCTGCTGTTCGGATCCACCACGATAGAAGGATAGGACGGCCGCTTCTATAGTTTGCACTTCATCCATGGTTTCGACACCGTTTTTTTTTTGCTACTCGTGCCGATGCTGCCTACCAGTCTTCCGAGGGTGATTGGTTGTGGCTGTGGTGTTTTTCGTTTCCTAATTTCTATTTCGCAGATAGCAGGATACTTTCATGTACTATCATTTAGCGGCCATTATTATCACTTTTATCACGGAAGGGAATACTGTTTCACGGGGACGGGGGTTTAGAAGAAAATTACAAATAATTTTACACAATCTCAAAAAAGCGATGTTGTTTCGGTTTCCTAGCACTGACAGCCTTGTGTGGGTGGATTGCTGTCACTGAACAAGGTTATGCGTAGAGGGTGTGAGCGGAAGGGATTTAAAAAATATATTTTATATTTAATCTTTTCACATCTGACACACTTTTTGTTAAATATCAAAAACATCCTCAAAGATTCATCTCACTTCATTTCGCTATAGGAGATGGGATACGAGCAAAATAATTTTCTACAGCGTGCATTGCCGATATTTTTGGTTTAATAGGTTATCCATACCTTGGTCATAATCCGCTGACATTTGTCAACTGTCAAAAAAGTGACAGCTCGCGTTTCTTCGTGATTTTTCTTCTCCCATCGGTGCGTTCTTTTCAAAACGAGGCTTTGCCGTGAAACACTGTGTCTGCGCTCGAATCGCGTGTAAATATCGGAAAACACCCTCAACAATGGTCCGTATCAGTGTGCTGGCCGATGCACTGAAGTGTATCAACAATGCGGAAAAGCGTGGCAAGCGCCAGGTGCTGATTCGCCCAAACTCGAAGGTAGTCATCCGCTTCCTCACCGTCATGATGAAGCACGGCTACATTGGCGAGTTCGAAATCGTGGATGATCATCGCAGCGGCAAGGTGGTGGTGAACCTGACCGGGCGCCTCAACAAGGCCGGTATCATTTCGCCCCGGTTCGACACTAAGGTGAACGATCTGGAACGCTGGACCAACAATCTGCTGCCATCGCGTCAATTCGGGTACGTCGTGCTTACCACGAGCGGTGGAATCATGGACCACGAAGAGGCCAGGCGGAAGCATCTGGGAGGAAAGATTCTGGGATACTTCTTCTAAGCCACCGATCGCAATGGCGCTCCACCATATGGACATCGTGGCGGAGATGGTTGCCTTCCTTCATAAACAATCGCCAGTTTGGACAGGATGATCGGTTGACGAACGTCAACAATCGCTCGCCGACAGGGAAAGCCTAGAAGCGAGCTGGGAAAAACTGCGAATGTTAATAAAGGGAAATATCCAAAAACGGATCATACAATGTGTTGTCTTGTGTTTTAGGTCTCTTAGCTAAAAGCGCGTTATCCAAGAAAACGTAAGAAAACAGAGGAATTTCCTTCAAACCCTGCGTTTCGCAAAGGACAGGACGAGTGTTCATTTAGGAGTAGAAATTGTGTATTGTTGGTTCTGTAAGTGTTTTTAATCAATCTTAATGGATTTAATCATCTTTCGAGTAGCAAAGAACAGGTTAAGCTCAATATTATAATCGAAAGAAAGAACAAAACGCTTCCTTTTCATGAAGTTTCCATAACCTAAACAAATTGCCAACAAAGGGAGTTTTCAACACCACATCTTAAACAGCCCTTGTCCGTCTTACGTAGGAAGGAAAACGTAAACAAAATAGACACACGGTGAGTTTCCTCGAGTAAATGTGCCTTCTTTTGCCGGCAATTGATTTCTGATTTGAAAAAGAGTTTTCAAATAAGAGTAACGTCCTATTAATGCTCTTTCAATTTAGTTAGCATAACATCTTTCGTCTGTCTTCTGGCTAGAACTACAGAACCGGCACGCAACGACTGACTCGTGTAGAGCGAGCAGATGGCACAAATTTTAATTCTGGAAGCATTCTACGGCGGATCCCATAAGCAACTGATAGATGTTTTGGCAAAGAGTAAGTTCCTTCCGTAATTTCTTAGCCGTGTTCTAAATCCTCCCTGACTCTTCGTAGATCTCAGTGAGGAAGAGTACGACCTCCTCACTATACCGGCAAAAAAATGGCACTGGTGTGCGCGGATGAGTGCACTGCACTTTGCCGGACACATTTCCACAACCCACCGGTACCAAACCATCTTCTGCAGCTCGGTGCTAAACCTGTCGGAACTGATCGGAATGCGAGCGGATTTGGCCCACTGCAGGAAGATTGTTTACTTTCACGAGAATCAACTTTCTTACCCCGTTAGAGAGAGTAAGCAGCGTGATGTACAGTACGGAATCAATCAGATAACAACGTGCCTTTGTGCTGATCGGGTGCTTTTTAACTCACGGTACAACATGACCTCCTTTCTGGAGCGTATCCCATCGTTTTTGAACATCGTACCGAACATAAGCTTCAAGGGTGTGCGAGACCAAATCGCTCCTAAGTGTGAAGTTTTGTATTTTCCTATTGAATTTGGGAAACTTGAAACGAGATCTGCAAAAACGGAGGACGACAAAGAAAGGTATGTAGCGTAATTTGTGTAACAAAAAATGAAACTTTATTTTAAAAAATTCTTTCTGTATTGGTTTTGCAGTAAACCTCTGCACCTAATTTGGCCTCATCGGTGGGAGCACGATAAAAATCCTGAACAGCTTGTAGAGGCATTGTTATCTCTTCAAGAAAAAGGAGTATATTTCCACATTTCGATACTCGGAGAACGGTTTGAAACCATCCCGAAATGTTTCGAAAAGCTCGAGGAACAACTGCCCGGTAAAGTGGTACAGTTTGGACCTCTCTCTCGGGACGACTACAGGCGCCGGTTGACGGAAGGTGATGTGGTACTTTCTACTGCCTTGCACGAGTTCTACGGAGTAGCAATGTAATGTAAACCTTCATCAGTTATCTTTCAATTGTAATTTATAAAATAATGGTTTTATTTTTTTTTTCTAAGGCTTGAAGCCGTACATAGTGGATGTGTTCCGCTTGCTCCGAATCGGTTAGTTTATCCAGAACTATACGCGAAGGATAAACTTTTCAACACGACAGCACAGTTGGTAAAGCAGTTGTACAATTGGTGTCGTAATCGTGCCCTGTTCGAGAAGCATCGTGATATCTTTTTTGGTCAGATCAATTTGGATGTTTATTCGGCTGAGAAATTGGTTCCACAATTCGTCCGTATAATCCGGAATGTGAGCTCTAAAGCATGAGCGTGGTCTTCTATTTCAAAAAGGTCATTCTTTGCATTCGCGAGGTACTTTCACGCGCTCAACGAGCTCCTCGTCTTCACGAGGTTGCTCTTAGCCAACTTGAAACTGTTCGACCTCACGAGGTAATTCTTCGCATTCTTTGAGCTATTCTCGATCACGAAGTAGCTCTTCGCCTTCACTGTTCGCTTAGCTACCGGTAGGCCTCACCTGTCTCTTGTCTCAGCTGGAGCTGTGCTGTGAGTAGCTGCCCCCTCCTCTTTAAACAGAACTACTTTACACAACGCTGCCCACAACAGTCGTTTAGTTGGAAAGGCCATTCTGTTGATAGAAGTGATAAATTTTCCAAATATTTGTTAGAAGGCTTCTAAAGCATCTGGAAAAGAACATTCTCTTTGTCGCTTCGACTTCAACGGACCTGTATGTCTCTAAAAACATAGCAAAAGGAAAACAGTCCGCTAGCAGAGAAGTTCAAAAGCCTTAAGAAACAAATAGAGCTAGGCTTAAGAAAATATTCGCCTCATTCGTATTCGCCCAACCTCCTTTCGGACGTACGGACAAATGCTATTGGGTGTTTCGGTGTTGATATTTGCCATTTGCTTAACAAAGCGCATAAAGAAGACCTAGTCTCTAGTCCTTGAGCCATTGCCACAATTTTCCACACCTCCATCGAGAAAATGCATCCGAGATAAAGAAGCTTGCCGTTCTTAAATTCGTGATGCTAACATGTCGCATTAAATATCAAGTCGCTGGTCTTGGATGTTTCTCTCGGACATCCTTTTCAAAGAAAAAAAAAGCTTGTTATGCATGAACGGCGTTAGGGTAAATAAACAGAAGAAACCCGAAACCACACGCTTCAAAGATCCGGGAACCCGAAACAGCATTCTGCTTCGGTCAGATTTGTCGGTCACAAAAGTGAAGAAAATGTAGATTGTCGCGCAGTACAGTGTGAGGTTGGATTTATATTTCCATTCACCCCTTTTCTTTTTTTCCTGATTGAGAAGACTTTTTACCCCGCTCGTCTTGCAAGACAGTGTCTTCATCGGCGATAGGCTTTATATTGTTCGACCGTTTATGTTTTAGATCTTGCTATAAGATACTGTAAACCCTTGGAGAACATGGGGAAGATTATATTATGGTTGTTTGTTTGAAGATTTTTAATATAATTCTCGGTAATAGGTTTGATGAATTATTTTATTCGAATTTTACTACTAAGTACTTTATCAGATCACATGCTAAGTGCTTAAGTTGCTCATAGTAAACAATTTTTAGCAGGTTCCTCTGGCGCATTTTGCCATGTTTTTATTTAGAAAATATCTTATAGTTTTCATTAATCCGAATGTTGTTGAAAATGTATTCTCATTTACCTGTCCAATCCCCAAATCGACTAATTCAGCTTCCCAAGCAAGAAGCAGTACCGCACATCAGCATCGCTAACTTCCCTAGAATATATACTCTAAGAAAGATCACATCTTTCGCCATTCGCAGATAGCCTTTTTCTCTGAAGTCTATCGTTCCGACTCGGTGTGCACCGGACCGTACAGCAGCATTCGAATGAATAAGTTCGAATCGAAATTTTCTTCGGACGGTTGGAAAAAAGGCCAGTCGTGTTGGACTCATTATGCTTCGTTTGTCCTTAATGTATGTGTGTCTCCGTGTACGAGAGTGGAAAAGCTACGGTCAATGGCTGGCTGGCTGGCTCGTCTCGGAACGATGCATGCTAATTCCCTTGCCAGCTAGTTCTATTCGAATGGTCAATGCTTGGACTGTGTCATGCGAAAGGAAAGGGAATCCAACAAAACAAAAGCATTGCGTTGACTGGGTTTTAGCTGTTTGGGAAGATTTCATCCGATGTTGGAATGAGTGTTTCACAAATAGATTAGCAAAAGAAGACAAGTTAAAAGATTGGTGAAGATTCCGAACTCTTTCTCACTTTTCTTTTATTTATTTTAAACTGCCTTTCTAGTATCTTGCTCCAATTTTCCTTCAAGATCCAACACACACACACACGTGACGTAGGTTTGCACAGTATCTACGGCACATAGTCTGAGTTCCAACTCTTTTTTTTTGCAAGACTTTCTGATGATATCCGTGTGAAGTGAGCCGTGCCGTTCGGTACAGCTGTTTCGTTAACACTTGAGCTACGCCAGTGTACGGGGAAAGATTTCTCTTCCGACCGCCTTCTTCGAATAGGCACCCATTTCTAGCCGTAAAAGTACAAGAAGCCGTAAGGAACGAAATCAAACATGGATTGTTTATTTGCTTTTTTGGGTCGGTTGTGTGGGGGGTGTTTGTGTGCGTGTGTGTGTGTGTTCGTGTGATACGGCATAGATTCCAACATACCGTTGCTTCAAACAACATTTCAAGGCATGTGTCGAGACGTTTTGGTGTCGTTCGTCCGGGCATGCACGGAAGATGATCTTTCTTATCGAAGAAAGAATCAATTTAAAGAACATAAAACAAACAAACTTGCTATGGCCCCCGTTCGACGTGGTTCGAACGGATCAAAAGCAAGTCGGAAGAATCTTGTACCGCACTGCCATGGTTCGGTGCGCTCCGTGTGAGCGTACATCAATCGTATGCAGATGTGCAGACAGACTGGTCCGTGATTAGGATTTTGGTCTTGAGCTGTGACTAAATTGTACCGTTGATGGATGTGATAAGCGATCTATAATCGTTGGATCAGTTCCATTTTCTGTCTCATAATAATAAATTCACATCTCATAAAGCTTAGCAGCTCTAAATGTTTTTTTTTTCTAAATACGCTAAAAAACTTTCTAATTAGCTGAATAGAATTTCTATAATTTTAAATTTCAATCTCATCTCTATATGCAACAAGTACACTACTGCTAACACGTTTATATAAATATGTCGTTTTAGCAAGAGAAAAATAGAAAAAAACAACACTATACGACAACACTGGCGCCTAAATGGCTGCAATTCGCAGTACATTTGTAATCGCTACTGTAGCACTCTTCCCTGCAATATTTTAACTACTAATTTAACAAACCTAATCACTTCTTATGATTGTTACTCTAACCTTGTACAGCAAAAGAAATGTAAACATGACATTTTATCACCACCGGCATCACACCCGCCTAGGACTTCAAACGGATTTTTACACCCATCTCCTAGGCCACTCCGAAGGCTAGTCCAGCACTTTGATACACTTTTGACGCAGAAGTATCTGGAAAGGATTGCACTTTCAATTAGAAAACTGCCTTTTAAGTTATGTATATTTGTTTGAATGGAAATAACTGTAATGAATGCTAGCGTCGTTTGGGTGCAGTTAAATTTTTCTCTCTAAATTTTCTTTCTAAAATGTATGAAAGTTGTGGCTGAAGAATGATTAAGATGAACAAGCATAAAATACCAACTAAATTGACTGCCGTTCGTACACCGGTACCGTTTCGGGGTAGGGGTAAATATTGAGCAAAAGAAATAATTTGTACTGCAACGATAATACATTCTATTTAAGATAAAATTGAGAGAGCAGCTAATGGGGGGGAGCGGGTAGATGTAAATTTTTGGAAGGTACTATACTCTGGTAGTGTGTAGTTTAATGTTTGAATGGGGAACGTTTTGTTTTGGGCACACTTGCACACGTGTACGAACACGATCACGAACACAGTTTTGTCACTTTAGTTGCATTTTATTGCAATATACATATATTTGTTGTATGAAATGCTAAGAACAGTAGGAACATGTAATGGAAATACTCACATTCATGGTGTGTAGTAGTAGTTGGTTGTGAAATTGTTCTTTCAGAAAAGAATGAGAACATTCAAACCGCGGATTATGTATGTGTGTTCGGTTTTGTAAATGTTTGATATATATATGCTGTTTGATCGGAAGTTTTAAGAAGAAAAAACTGTTTGCGTTTAATGCGCGATTTGACTAATGCTTGTTAACGCTCGATCCGGCGTGCGGCGATGGATTGTTGGTGTATATTGGTTGTATGAATTGGACCACGTCGACCTGAAGGTTTTCGGAATGGAATGGAACGGTAACGGTAGGAATGTTTTAATCATTTTGACTGACCAGTGTGTGGTTGAGTGAGTGAGTGAATGGCAGGCAACAGTAATCTACTGAGCAAGACATCAAGAAGGTGGTTGGTTGTTGTGTCCTTAAAAATAAACCACTTTTTGCAGGTTTTTATTTTGTTTCGAATGCATTGAGTAATGAAAACCACTCAAAATATACCTATAAGCACCGCAATAAATCCAATTTTTATTAGCCTATGTAAAATTATTACAAGTAAAGCAGTTTTTAATCCATTAAGTAATTTTTGAATGAGTTTTTTAAATGAATTTTTACAAAAATTTAACATTATTTTGTGCTTGTTTGCATTACACAAGTCATTCGAAACTTTGGTTAAAAAAAAAATAAGATGAAAATATTAAGAAAGTTCTTTGTTTCACATTTTTCTTCAAGGACATAGCCCAAAATAAGTAATAAAGTATTTAGTAGCATATTTTAAGTATTCTCTCAAACAATCCAAAAATTATATACATATCAATAAAGTTACATACAAAATATGTTATACAAAAAAATAATGAAAGAAAAATTTAAATTAGACAATGGTAGGAAATGTAATAAATATTCCTCATTCTCTTTCTTGGCTTAGCTTAACGCCCAACTAGGTCACGCCAGCCATCAATTTGCATTACTAGACTCATTGCTATCACGTAATTAGATCACGAGGGAACGACCGTCGGATGGAATTTGAACCCCGATCCTGTCGTGTATATGACCGACCCAGTTGTCGCCTCACTAACGAGCCACTCCCGCGTAATATATCTTATAGGACTCAAGTATGTAGTGGCTAGTCTTAAGTAATTGAACTTCTAAAGGAACTATTTGCGTATCATCTATGAGAAAACATTTATATTTCTATCAAACTTTCTAGCAAACTTCAATTGTGTTTAGTTTTTGGATTATTTTAATTTTTACCGTAAATGGGTTTTCGCAATTGTGGTCTACCTGGAACGACCAACCTCTAGACTAGATTCTATTATAACTTTCTTTGGGACTTCTTGTGTCTTTCCAAATTAGAATGATTTTGGTCCTCCTTGAAGGTGCCAATTTCATCAACAAAAACCCAATCAAAGGACAACAAATTGGAGACTGGTTTAGCCATAAATGCAAATGTTCATCATGAGTACTATATTCTCCATTAGCTCTTTTCTTGCAAATCCTTTCCCTTTAGCCAACATTCCAACATCCTGCTGGCTGTACGTGTTCAGCTTCGCAGCAAAAACTTGGTCCAGTGTTCGGCTTCCCGGTTGCTATATGCCACACTGTACCTCTGCCGCTGCTTCTTGGGCGGACCCTTGTTTTGTTTTTAAATTGTAACCGATGCGGTGGCAGAAGTGGTAGTAGTAGTAGTAGTAGTAGTAGTAGTAGTAGTTATCGCAATTAGTTGTGGAAAAAAAAACAAGCGAAGTAAAAGTAGCAGAAGGAAGTAAGGAAGCAAGAAGGCTAGTGGCATGCAAGTTAATGATATGAACAAGCAGATTGAAAAAAAAAGGTCTACAAAAACGAATATAAATCGTGATAGTACGAACGAACATGAACGAGCGAATGGCGTGACGAAAGTGTTATTTTATTGCTGTATCACATCACATTTTACGGTTTAAATTGGCTAGAGGCACTCGAAATCTACTTGCACTACTTGACACTTTTCGGAATAGGGCAGTCAAATGGCTCTCTATATAATGGCGTGGCAGTTTTTTTTCCCAGTTCCAAATAGTTCTACGCTTCTACTGCGCGGTATGGGTTTACGAGAAGGAATTCGAGGATCATATCTAAGATATTCCTCTTTTTTAATGACTTCCGATGTAGCACTACGCACTTATCTAGGGTTACTGAATGAGAGGTCCACTGATGCTGGCACTAAATGGTTATCAACAATCTAGACGACAAAGAACTAATGAAATCGTATGCAAGAGAGCTCAAAAGGCAATGAAACAAGGGCGCACGGCGCTAAAGGCGAGGCTAGAGTTTGAGATGTTTGAAATTGGAAATAACGTTCATACAGTTACATACTTTAAAGGCCTGCCCGGAGAACCAGTCGTATCATCTCCATATCTTACACGTGTTGTCCTTCGACGCGGTAATGATGGCATCGCCGGAATAGTTGAACGAGCAGGAAAACACTTCCCCATCGTGCCCGGAAAGGGTTTGTGTGCAGGTGCCCGTGCCCGAGTTCCAAATGCGGGCCGTCTTGTCGGCCGATGCCGTCAGCAGCAATCCTCCCGGTGGACTGAACGTTACCTTAGACACTTCGTCCGTATGGCCCGCCATTATGGTGACCAGCTCGAAGTTCCCCGTCACGTCCCACACTTTGGCGGTACAGTCCGCACTACCGGTGGCAAGCCGTGTGCCGGTACAGTTGAACGCCACATCCAGTACCTCATCCTTGTGGTTAGCCGTTGCTTGTGCATCGTCCAGCCGCCGTAGATCCCATATCTTGGCAGTGCGATCGAGGGAACTGGTCGCGATTAGATTGCACTGGAAGTTCCACACGGCGTTACTGAGTTCCGCTTCGTGGCCTCGGATAACGATGGCGTGTCTGGAGAGAAACAAAAGTGCGAATTAACCGGACAAATTCCAGATACCTGGACAGTACTTTCTTACTCCTTCGCTCGCATATCCCAAACGGTGGCAGTTTCATCGAACGATGCCGTAAGCAGTAGCGTTCCTTCCTTATTGAACCGTGCCGATATAACTTCCGCCGAATGATCCGCAAACAGATGTACCTCTTGGCCCGTTTCGGAGTGAAACACGCGGGCCGTATTGTCCATACTGCACGTCGCGACCAGCTCACACTGGTGTGGATTAAACTCAGCGCCAACAATTTCCGCCGTATGGCCCCAGAGTGTGTTGATACAGTTGCCCGAGACGGGATTCCATATCTTGGCAGTTTTGTCAAAGGACCCTGTAAGAATTCGGTCGCTGGCGTGGGTTGGAAGAAATGTGTAAGCCTATACATATGTCACTGGAGCATATTGAAGATGAAGCGTACCATCTAGGATAGTTGTAGGCCACAGAAAAGACGACATTTTCGTGTCCTTTCAGTACCTTCTCTTCGTCACCGCTTTCCACGTTCCATATGCGACAGGTACGATCGTACGAACCGGTAATGCATCTACGATCGATTGGGAAGAAAATAGTTCCACTTTAATCGTTTCCTTACCTAGCACAACAGCTGCCAAAGGGTAACCTACTTCTTGCCGGACTTGTCAAAACACACGTTCGTTAGCGGTAGTATGTGAGTTTGCAGTGTTTTGAATAGATAAAACTTTGTCTTCACCGGTTCTTTGAGCTTCTTTTGCAGCTTTTCCAGTATTTCCGTAACCTGGGGGAACACTTCCTGCGTAATGAGCGGTTCGGTGGATGCGATTTGCTTCGTTAGCACTTGGAGATCACAGCTAGAAGTCATGATAAAATGATGGATTGTCTTAGACAATTTGCTTTTGATTGCACTTTGCAGTTGCCTTACCTTGGAGTAAGATCGAACAAATCTATCATTTTCGTTCCTTCGATGCCCTTTTTCTGGTAGTTTAGAGCGATTCCTACGGATATTGTTGTATTTAGCAAAGGTTGTGAAATGCATCACAACGACCCCACACTTACCTGGTGGATAATAGCGAAGGTAAATCTTTATTAATCTCATCTGGAAAGGTGTGGTGAATCGTTTCTTATGCACTCTTTTAGACACTCAATAAAGTGTTCTGGGATGTTGATGAACAGTAAAATAAGGATATGCTGAAAAATCACGAATGTGTAATCGTGTAACAGAAAAATAACATCCAAACCGAGCGAGAACTGTAACTGAACTGAAAAAATTCGATCCCCTCGTTTCGTTCGTTGGATCAATACGGCGAAGGATATCCGTCCTGGGCCACCGTCAAGGCAACGGCTTTTGACGAAACCATTTTTGTAACACGTGTTTACTCGTTGTTGCTATGGCCTTTGGTTCTGTGAAGACACTTGTTGCGGTTCGGGATCGAAATGCATCGGAATGATTGTTTTATGAGGAACTAAGAAGGTATGTAAGCGATAACTTATTCGTCAATGTGCTATTTGCGTTAGATAGTTAACTAGCATGCAAATCGTTGTTCTAGTTGCTAGAAATCAATGGATACGAAGTGTGTGTGTGTGTTTTTGGAGCTTTTAAACAGCATTTATACATTGTAAGATATATTTATTACCAAGAAATTTAACAGGTTAGAACAGCAAAAATATGTTCAAATGTAACTGCCGAATTTTGGAGAAACAAAACACTAACATTAAGCAAAGCTATCATAAGCGTATCATTTTCTAATAAAATTTTAACTCACTCACTCATGATTGACTGCTCTTTTAAAGAGCACGTCGTCGTGACATAGCCCGGTAAACAATAGATTTCCAGGAAACTCGATCCCTGGCTGCAGCTTCCCATCCGTGTAGGCACTCGATCTCCGACAGGTCACCTTTCACCTGATCCAGCCAACGAACTCGCTGTGCTCCCCGACGCCTCGTGCCGAACTGGGGGTCGCTGATGAATACCTTCTTGGCGGGGCATGAGTCCGGTATCCTCATAACATGCACCAGCCATCGTATCCGCACGTCAGGATGTCCGGTTCTCCGTATAGCTCAGCAAGCTCGTGGTTCATCCTTCTTCTCCACACTCCATGCTCGAACACACCACCAAAGAAGGTCCGGAGGATGCGACGCTCAAACACGGCAAGAGCGTGTGCATCCTCCACTCGGATGGTCCAAGATGGCCCGGGCGAATCAGTTTGCGATATATCTCACATTTCGTGCGTTCTTGAAGTCTTCTAGATCTCAGCAGACAGTGAAGGCCGTAGTAGGCACGATTCCCCTGCACAAAGTGCCTCCGGATTTCGCTGCTGACATCGTTATCGGAAGTCACGACAGTCCCAAGATAGCAGAACTCCTCTACTCCCTCGAGGTTGTCGTCGTGGACTAACACGCTGCTTCCCACTCGGGCTCTATCGCGATCAGAGCCTCCGGCAAGCAGGTATTTCGTTTTCGACGCATTGATCGTCAATCCAATTCTTGCTGCTTCACGTTTCAGTCGGGTGTACGCCTCACACACCTTCGCTGTCGTCTTGCCTATCGGTTGGCACATTGCCACATTGGAGGCCGTTTAATCCCCGCACTTAGCATGACACTGTCCAGTGGGATATTCCACAGTAAACAGGAGAACTTCGAAGTCTGTTTTGGAGTTTTGGAGGATTTTTTAAGCTCTTTTTCCATTTTCCACCAAAAACCCATTGACAGAACAGTTACACCCGTGGTTGACAGAACAGTTTTCTGTCAACCACGTTGCCTATTTGAAGGCGCATTAATAGCCTTTTAGTCTGCCATATATGAATTTGTTGCCTGGAGGCGCCCAGTACTTCATTTACAAAATCACTTCAAATAAGTGTTAAAAATAATTTAAAAATAGTTACGAAAATTGTATCCATGGTTTTGAGCTAGATGGATGCTAAACAATCGAAGATGATTCTAAACACTGCTGTCTACTTGGTGAACGGTTCTGAATAGCCAATAAAAAACTGCAATCGCTACTGAGTAGCAACAAAAAGATTTTTTTTAAATATTCCGTTACTGATGAAATCTTTTCAAACATTTCGGTAAACTGAAGACGGAGTCGCCAAGCCCCAGAAAAAGCTAAAAAAGGCAAACAATATTTTTTATGACAACCATTTCTAAGGTTGAACTAATGGTTAACAGGCGGTATTGCTAAATACGTTTATTTAAGCTATGAACATTCTTCCCTAAAAAGCAGCTAAACAGTGTAAGAGATACCTTGCGCTTGGCTGTCCAGGACTTCATCTACTTAAGCAGCTTTGGAATTTTTATTGTTAAATTTTTGTTCTTTTTGCTAATCCTTCCAACATTACTTACCAATAAAAAGACACACAGTTCTAAACGGCAACACATTGACACATGTTGTGCTATGTTAAAGATGGAAAAAATGGTGCAGAATCAAAAAAAAAAAAAAAACCCTCTGCTGAACCTTACCCGGAACGCCACCGGATAGCAGCATCGCCTTACTGCTGCGTGACGGTGTTTGGAAGCTGTGTGATTTTAACCACGTGTTGTGTGTTTTGTTTAACACCGTTCGGAAGGCGTTAAAAAACTCCGATTCCATAACGCTCCGTGTGCGTGTGTGTGTGTGTACGCTGCTGGATGTTCCGGGTGAGTTGAATTAGACGCATCATTCAGCTTGAAAAAGAGGGTCGTTTAGGGTATGTGTGGAGAGGAACCGCATAGGAATTGGGACGAAAAGTTACTACCATTTGGGGAAGTGATATCGAGCCTAGAAGCAAGACAGAAAATATACTTATACAATATTTTAAATAGTTTGTAAGTAAATACTTCTATTGATCGATGTTTTCGGAATTTAATAATTCTATTTCATACACTAACATTCTTTCTTTCCTACTTCTGTGTTAGGTCAGTAACTACTCCAGTCAACCTCCCTCTGCAGGGAACTTCTGACCAAACACTCCTCACCTTTTAGCCGGTAGAGGGCAGCGCAGTATCAACAGCAGTGATGGCGCACACTCGAGTAACATGGGGATTTTCGACAGAAAGCTATTTGTAAGAGGGCTTATCTACAGAAAGCCAATTTTATTTATTTTTCCATCACGTCACGTAGATTTATTGTTTGAGGGCGTCGCGAGTGCAACACACAGAAAGGCGAGTCCTCTCCCGTGTTTTCCCGCTTCCCCGCATCCACCAGGCAAGCACATCCCCCTACACATCAGATGAATGTTGATGATGGCAGGTCCAGACAGTCGTCGTCCTGGTTGGTCCTTTGATCCCGGGCCAGGGGAAGGTTGGCGTAGGCATTATGACATCATTTCATTGTACGATGCGCTCGAATTGTTGCGGATACAGGCTCGACACGGACCGTTGTTTGATAGCTTCCGTGGGAGCCGCAACAAATGGACTGGACGTGCGATGGATGGAATGATCGGGCCCACGACCAAATAATCGACCGATGAGGATGAGAGCACCACCGCTTACAGATGGCTGGTGCTTGACGGAATTGTGATACTTTCGCACACCGTTCGTGTGTCCCGCTGTGCTATGGACGATGGTGGAGATAATTATTCTTTTGGCCCACCTGGTGGTCTATACCGGTGTTCGCAGTTTTTATGAACCTATGAAGCAATGTTGTTTTGTGAACAAATGGAAACCGAATGCCGAACCGGTAGGGGTTTTTTTTCTAAATTGCTTATGAGGTCATATGCGAATGTTCAGTAAAAAACTTTCACCGGATGAGTATAATCTTCCTTGCTGGATGCTGGTTATAGTTTTGCAGCATGCTGGCGCTCTCAGCCATCCTCAATTCCTCTCGGACTTAGTTTGAGTGCAAGGATTTTGGGTTTTTATTTTAATTTGTGCACTTCATTGTTGCCTTCTAGGTTTGCCAAAATGTTGTTGGCGTGCTTTATTTTGTTTCGCCGCGGAACAAACGTTCCCGCAAGCTTCAAAGTTTGAGTCGCACGGCCAAACAATCAAACAAGCGCCGAGCGAAACAGCAGTAGTGCAGGCTGTGTTAATTTTATTTAAATTTCATTAGACTTGGCACACAAATCAAATGAGATCATTCAGTCGGTTTTTACGGAGAGATTTGCGTTCGGAAACATTTTTGGGATGAAAAGGTGGGAAAAGTAGCATAATCTCTGCTAATTTGAGGAGTATTTTTAAATATTTATTTATTTATTTAGTTTTAGTTGATTATTACGGTTCAGTGCCGTATTGTCAACACCGCTTGTGTTGTGTAGATTTTCACATATTGATAAGGCATTTCCTCCTTATTCTTTGCCTTATCCCGGGCATACTCGGTTGAGTATTTTTAAATAGTCATTTAAGAAAAATAAACGAAAGTTAATAAACTATCTCATTATTCATGAAAAAGTTATCCTACTTAGTATGTAAGAATATCCGGATTTACTACCAACAAATTCTCACTTACACACTTCCGCCAGGGAACTAAACTGTTTATTCCTCTGGCGGACGAAATGAAGTTTCACTTGATTTAGTTGTACGCCACGGGCCATAATTCGGTGCATCGGGTGAAGAAATATCCTTAACCTCCGCCGCTCCCAATTCGCTAATTCGTCAGCAGACTAAAAATATCATCTCCTCCCGGCTGTCCCCTTTACATTTATACCGCTAGCATTAGCAGCTGACACGGATTTGACAAAGCTCTGGATTGCAACCGGTTTGTTGCCACCGCTTAATGCAAGATCCCCGCGAGGCACATCAGACACATCAGACAAAAAAAAAAACGAAGATATAAAAACCCCGTTTTGCAGACACGACACAACGATGGATGAAAGTGTCCCTCTGCCCTCGGAGCTTAACCGAGAAGGAGTACGCTCATTAGTGAAAAAATCAAAACACGCCCTGCCTTGGCACGAAACAACAGTTTAGAGGAAACAAAACCAGCAGCAGGAAACTTTTTAAGCGAAAATCCGTGGCGCGCCATGATGGTGGGATAAAAGTGTATTTGCATACATGCATCGTCCGGATTGGGAAGCATTTTTAGCATTGGTGTGTAGCGCTAGTGTTTGTTAGTTGCCCGTCCGCCCCACACAGCGCACCGTGATGGAAAGCTTCTTTCGTCACTTCCACGTCAAACTGCTGACGTGATATTTGCAGTTTGCAGTTCGCCCCCAAACCCCCGGCCAAAGAATACTGTAGTAGCGGGAGCTAATGGGACCTTAAAAAATAATAATAAATTCACTATCACTATGCAGCCGTGGATGCTATCGGGACGCACCCACATACCGGAGTGAAAGCGGCTGACATTGTTTTGCGCGCTCGCTCGAGGGAAGGATGTGATTTGAATAAGTAAGCGACGTGATGAAAAATAATGCGAACTTTGCGTCGTCGACGTAGTTGAGTGTTTTGAGACAAAAAAAAAAAAAAAATGGGAAAAATTTTGTGGAAAAAGGCAAAAACAAAGCTAATGCTGATGACGCTAGTGGAAGGTTGTGCGCTCTTATATGCACTACACCTTTTATTGTTTGATGGAAATTTAACAGAAAGTTTATGGCAATATGTTTATGAAACTCGGTGAGAATCGCTTGAGCATAAACATTAATAGAATTTGATTGCAAAGCAAAATATTTGTCCTTTAATTCATGTTTATTGCATACTTTCAGGGGATACTACGCAAAGTACACAGCTTTTTAAATTATGGATATTCATTTTCTACGTACAACTTGAATTATATTTGATACATTATGATTATTGTTTTATTATAGTTTGATGGACTTATCATCTTTCATCTCTTTTGCACTAAAACTTCGAGACGGCTTGATTTAAAGTCCTGATTTTGTTCGTAGCAATATGGACAAACCTTTATAAAGGGCCGGAGCGAGATTTGATACCATTATCTTAGTGGGGCACTATTTGGGTTTGGGCATATTCTTTATGAGAATTAATCGCTTGTTCTAATATCTACTATGAGTGGCCCAGTGGAATAGGCGACACCGGTGCCGGTTTTCACATGCCAGGACCGGGGTTCAATTTTTTTCCGGAACGCCCTCCCGTGGTGAGGACTGTGGAATGTGGAATGTGGAAAAAATTAAGCTTATCAACCCAGAAACGTTTTTATCTCTTTAGTTAGAGAGAAAGCAAAAAAAAAACGAACTAAATTACATTTTAATTAGAGAAAATAATGCCACATAAAATGCATACATTTAGGCGTTAGTGTAGCTGTAAATTCAAATCGTCTACAGAGCATTGATTGTCCTACAAATTCAAGGTTTCTTTGTATATTTATGATTTAACATCCTTTAACGGGAAAAGGGATTTAATTTGAAATTAGAACTAATTTGTTTATAATAAATTATGACCGATCAATCAACACAATCAATCATCAATACCGCTTGTAATGACAAAATTAGAAAAACCTAGTGATAAGGCATTTCCACCTTATTCTTTGCCTTAACTCGGGCATAATCGGTAATGAAATTACTTAACTAAATAAGATAGTTAAAAGAGCAGATAAAATCCCATCCGGGAGTCGTTCTCCCGTAGTGAAGACTGACTATCCAACTACGTGGTACCGGCAATCTAGTAAGCCAAGCGATGTTCAGCGTGACGTTAGAGGATGGTAAGCCAAGAAGAAGAATTGTTTTATAAATCATAGTTTTCATAAATTATTTCTCAAATCCATATATCTTTGCTTTTTTAAGCCATCGACGTCATATGTGTCAGGTATGCTGTATAGGTGGCTTGCTTCTTGGCTGTTTAGATACTTCAGAGCTACTTCCCTGTCTAACTTTCGATATGTTTTGCATTGGAAGCTTAACATACTGTTTTTAACTGTAACAATGATCCTCTCATTTCGTGTATAAGAATGTTTGATCACTTTTACACTTATTCGATATAAATTTCCGTTTATCTGCCTACCGTTACCGATTTTTTTCCCGCTTTGATTTAACTTAGTATTACCTTCTTTATCATTTTCCTTTTGAGCTTGTGATTTATCTATACTTGATTCGTTAAACCTAATTCCGAGATAATGATATAAGTTATCATTTTGAGTCTTAAAAGCAGATGATTATTAAACGAATACTTTTCCAAATCAATCTTGCCGAAAAAAGTTCACTTCTGTTGGTCCCCTTTTGCTGATTGGCTTATTTGCCTCACTGATGCAAACTCGCAATCAACATCACCGCCTGCACGCCTGTTTTGTGTGTCTAACTTAATTGTCAATTTCGTCTGCTGTTCGGTGGCAATGCCGTGTTTCCTTCTAATGAAGGTGAACCACTACCATTCGAATGCACACGATGCACCTTGCAAAACGGATGGTCCAATTGCTGCGGGTCAGTCCCGATGCTCAACGTCAACGATTCGCGCAGCCAAAAAGAAATGCTCATCCTTCGTGTCTTGAATACAGCGCATTCAGCTCGAAGGTGATGTACAGCTGACTGACTGGATGCTCACCGATGTGCCAAAAAGGATACTTTAATCTGTGCGTTTTCACACCACCGGACAGCAGGAAAAGTGTTTATTCGAAGGGGGTGAACGAAGCACGGATGGGAAGCGGTTTATCGATGGCGCGAGTTTCGTAGAACCGTGTCAAATGTGTCGGGCACACCATTCCGTGCGCCCGTCGATGATAATGGCGAAAGTCAATCAATTAAACCACCGAACCGTGATTCCGATAAGCGACATAATAATAAACATTTTCCCTGTCCTAGCGTCCACATCCAAATTCGCTCGGTGTCCGCATCAAGACAATCAAGATATTTCCCGGTAGGGGTTTGCGTGGAAGCGAGCGGCAATGCAACACCGCAAGTCAGCACATTTTCGGCGAGGGAGATGGATTGCACGGTGAAGCGAAAGCCGAGAAAATGTGGCCCGCGATAATCCGTAATTGGTTTTGCGATTGGAATCCTGGTAGCCGCCAGAGGCTTCCATGCCCTGGGGTCAAGCTAGATCGACCGGTTCGCTGCCGGCTTGAGCAGAGGGATGAGGTTTTCGGGAATGGCCTCGTTCGTTTGATTTGCGGTCACCTGCAGCCGAGGGACGAATGGCTTCCTGAATGTGCTAGCTTCGCGATCAAATGACATCCTATCCGCGGTAAATCAACATTTGCCGTCATAGCAGATGAAGGTGGCGATGATAATGACGATGATGGTGCACGGTGCACGAATGATGAGCGATCGCTGCACGGGTTGGTGATGGTGGATCGTTGGAGTGGTGCCGAGGGTGTATTGTTCATCATATGACGAAGGAAAAGCTAGAAGGAGCTTTCATGTTTCTTATGTGGATTGTGGCATTATTCGGGTTCGATTATTCTCAACGTTGTTTAACTATAGGACTTGTTGTACTATAAATATAAATTTTTTAAGCTGTTTTATCACGCCTTTACTGGCGGCAGAGTAGTACAAAATGTTAGTTATCACCATTCGGTATTTTTCATGAAGAAAGAAGAATAATTACGTTTTATTCATGAACTTCAACTCACACGCGTGCGCCTGAAAGTATGCAAAAAAATGTTATTTTTTCCCCTAGAATTGATTTTGGGCTTCTGGTTAGGGTTAAGTACTGTCAGCACTGTTTACTATTCATCTGAAGAATTTTTTGGTCAGTTCTGTCTATTGTTGAGATTGTAGAACATTATTTCTTACCAAAATAGTTCCTAATTTGATTTTGCCAAAAGCTTTTATAGTAAAAAAAGTTTAACATACGCTTTAAAGTCTTAAGACAACTTTTTAATACAGAGTTTTACTGTAGGAAAATGTGTAGTTATTATATTTCCTATATAAGTGTTTAGTGTCTGCTTGAAGCATATCTTATGAAAAATTCATCGAAAAGGTAATCTAAAAATTTAATTTAGGACTCAAATTTTCAAACAGAACGGACTGGGAACTTTCTAGATAATGGTAATTTACTGGCTTAAATAAATTTAATTTAAATTTTTTTTTTGGTACATTGTGTAGTGCATATCATATTAAAAAATATCACAAAAAAAGATAAAATGCAGTACTAGAATTAGAAACCCAATCACAAAACATCGCGCACATGTGATGCGGGTGAAATTCTAAAATTCCAGCAAACGTTGACAATAAACTGGGCCGCGCCTTCCCATATTGCGTGGTGACGTTGGCAAAATGAAACAATATTTGCCAACCCCGCACTAGCAGTGCACTGCACATGTGTCGGCTCTAGGGTAGATGAAATATTATTTGCGGTATACGACCGCGAAAACAAAATCCGATGACGATGTGCTTTATAGTTGTGAAACATAAGGAAGAAAGGAAGGATTAGACTGAACGTCGGTTGGAGTGCCAGAACGGTGGATGGAAAGGATTTATTTAGCTAAAAACATTCGGATATGTTTTAGGTGATTTTGTTTTTGGTTCCTCCACTACTAATCGTTGCATTGGGCCACCGGGTTAGAGTGTTGAGCTAGTGGTGTTGAACATCATATTGTTTTATGGAAATAAAACCAATACAAACAGAGCAAAGGGGGAGAATATCGGGACGAATAGGGGTGGTTTTTGTTTTAGTGAGGTTAGGTAGCTCATACGAAGCTTTGGTTGGCCATGAATGGTGTAGTTACTGTTGATATTAATTTTGGTTGAATATTTCATATGTTTATTTGATTGAATATGGTTACACGAGCGTAATAATTTTAAATCAACTAAATCTACTACTAATTAGTTCATTCATTTACTTTATTTTCTATTAAAAATGTATAAATTAACAACCAAAAGGCTGCCCCCAAAACGTAGAATTACCGTCGGAACTTTAACCATGCTTCCGATCGCTTTCTATGATGTCTCAGTTATGCTCTCCAACAACAATAAGGCGAGTTTTCGTTAACTCCAGACTCCCTCTTCTCCTGCACACACACACACATACAAAAACCCTTGGATGCTCTGTTTCCTCGATAATCGCTATCAAAAAGCTGACAAAGGCTCATTATTCGCCAACCGACCCGGTGGTGGGTACCCAACGTTGCCAGCATTGACCAGGCCAGTCGATCGGGCGAACGGATCCGAATCGTGCGCGCGTCCGATGACCTCCCATGCTGAGGCGGCCCCCATGCGGAAGCCATTGCTGTAACGCGAAACCATGGGCACAGTATGGCGCACCGGGCTTGTGATTCACCATTTGTGGGCTGCCCCGTATGTAATGTGTACATAGAAACGGTACACGGTTAGTTTGCCAAAAAATCAAGCCCAAAAGTTCATTCCGTCCATCCGCTGGTACGTTTCACCCGGGATGGGAAAAGCCACCATCGTAGGGGCTGGAAAATGGGAAGGGAAGGATCGAAGTGTGCTGTGCCCATGTGCCCATGGTGCAGGGTTTTGGAGGGTTCCGTTCCGTGGATAGTCAATGTGGGCGGAGCCTAGTTCTATCCCTCGGGATGTAGCAAAATCACACCCCGTTGTACATAAGCGTCTCACCGCTTGCTGTGTAACAGTGGAAAGCTGGAACTTTAGCACCAAAATGACATCCCGACGGCAATCGTGTAAGTTCTGGTGGATGCTTTGGCAAAACAAAACAAAGCATGAAAAAACACCTGCGCAGGGCTGGTACGTAGCAGAGAGCATGTGCAGGACCAGCACGGTGTCCAAGGAGATGTCGGGAGAGAGAAAACGCGAGAGAGAGAGAGAGAGAGAGAGAAAGTGGTTGGAAAGCGATGGAAAAGGAGGTTGGACCATCATGGAAATTCGCCTACTCTGATGATTACAGAATGTGTTTGTGTGTGAGAAAGCAATTTTACAACGAAATGTGTTGGAATGTTGTGTCCCCAACAAGCACAGTAGCTACTATATTGACACATCGGAGAACACAAACGACGACGAAGGAGCAGTAGCATGGAGGAGTAGCAGCTAGAGTGAAGTTGGCAATTAAGGATCATGCCTCCATCATCCATCAAGAAGCCGGAACGGCAATATAGCAGCAGCAGCTGCAACTTCTGATACGACGACTGTATTGTCCGAGCCAGCAAAAAGCACGACCCTCCTCCGACCATTGTCCGATTGTAAATTATTCCCTCCGGTCCAGCGAGGTAGCAAGACTTGGCGCAGAAGCTGCCTTTGTCGAATGTCGAGTTGTCGAGGTATTTGTCTGTCAAAATAATACTTTGTAATAGCTTATTCTGTACGGGACTGTACGGGCGATGCCGTGTCCTTTGTCGAGACCACCTGACCTAACCCGGCAACGCTTGTACACGATCCGATATGATGTGTCGATGAAAAATAGCCCTCCTCCTGGGAAGTGGTTTTTCAGTCGACAAAAAGGTAACAGAATGAGGAAAGGATTTAAAATCCATTTTCCACGCCTGTGTTTCTGCAATGCTTAATGCAAAAAGAACTTAAAAGTATGAGTGTCTTGCTCGGTCCGCTCTTCTGATTTGGTGTGCAAGACCCTCCTCGGTCGGAGCTAGGTCAGGCAGTTAGAAAATCATGTTTTTGGCTTAGGTCGAATAGAATTGAGGTCGTGCTGGTCGGACTGGCAGTAACCGCAAGCAACAGAACGAAGCACACAAACAGTGTCAGGCTGTGGTTTTTAAAATCAAATTCTAAAGAGTGATAAGTGTACGTGAGAACGCTTTCCATGTTCTCAGGTGTGGTGAGATGGAAGGAGATATTTCTAAGCTTTAAATTAGTTAGAAATAAAAAGAAAATGTTGAGTAGGATTTTTTTACTATTGGGTTACCTTATACTTGGTACGCATAGCTTACAACGTAAAACGTTACATCGTCAGTGTAATTAATAATAAACTCCTTCTTCTTCTTCTCGGCCTAGTCAGGATTGAGCACGTCACGTAGACATGGTCAGATCACCAATCCGTTCCCAGGAAACTCGGTCTAGGGCTACAGTCCGTCTGTATCAGATCCGATGAAACGGTTGCATCCGATCTCCAACATGTTTGACTCCACTTGATCTAGCCTACGAGCTCGCTGTGCTATTAATAGTTAAATAATATTTAAAAACATAACACCGTAAAACAATGCACGTTTACAAGATAAAAGCGTTCTTTTTATTGGCTTTACGACCTTTTAGGTCTTGCCTGCCATCGAATGGGAATTACAAGGGAATACACTACAAGGGAATGGTTCGGACGGGATTTGAACTGCGGTGCTGTCGTGTTGTCGCCTCTATCACCATTGTTCTTCCGATAGTAGAAAAAAACTTTTATGATACAAATTATTAACTGTGGGGTCCAATTCTTGAGAAAAGATAATTTCAAAATCAAATCACTGTTGGGGCAAAATTAATATTAAATATCCGAGTACTAGCTGGTCAAAAGTCATCACCGAAAACAGCATAGAGACGGAGTTGCGCGCTACGATGCCGGTGGCCTGCCGGTCATTCTACAGCCTAAGGAAACATCTCACCTCAAAAAACCTGTCGCGACGGTCGAAGCTGTCACTATAGCGTACTTCTATAGTCCCAGTACTTACATACACCTGTGAGACATGGACCCCGTCCAAAACAGACGAAGCCCACTTAGCCGCGTTCAAGGGGAAGATGCTCAGAAGGATCGTTGGCCCCGTATGTGTGGAAGGACAATGGAGGAGCCGCTACATCGACGAGCTGTACGAACTGTATGACGACCTCACCCTTGTGCAGCGAATAAGGCTCGCCAGGGTCCGATGGGCTGGCCATGTTATATGTATGGCACCGGACGACCCAGCTCAGAAAGTCCTTTTAGGCCGTCCACACGGACGGAACTGCCCACACGCGTTTTAGGCCGTCCACACGCGTGGAATCAACTGCCATCAAGGCCGGGATAACGGATTGGCGGACGACGGCGCGGGACCGTGAGCGGTCCCAGATTCTGCTGCGGCAGGCCAAGACCGCAAAACGGTTGTAGCACCTGATAATAAAGTAAGTAAGTACTATTGTATTACTGTTGTATTTTCAAGCAGAAACAGCCAGTTGGGCATTGCAAAATCGCTCAGCGTGCCCCTGGAGACGATAATATCCCGAACGTGGCCTTGATAGCGGCGATGAAGGCATTTTCACGCGTCTTCTCGAGAACGTTCCAGCACTATATCAATTCCGGCAATTTGAATGGAAGAAGCAACGGTTGGTGCTGTTCTCTAAGGCCGGGAAACCACCGGGTGAAGCATCGTCGTACCGGCCGATCTGCCTGCTGAGTGTTCTGGGAAAAGTGTTGGAGCGACTGATACAGCGCAGACTTACGGAGCATCTCGATGCGACGGGCGGTCTCGCTGATGCCCAATACGAATTCCGGAAGGGACGCTCTACTATGGATGCCATCAACAGGGTGATCGCCAATGGAAAGGTTGCGCTGGATAAGAAGCGCAAAGGCGACCGACTGTGTACAATGGTGACAATCGACGTGAAGAATGCCTTCAACACGGCCAACTGGACAGCGATTGGAGCAGCTCTGCAGCGAAGAAACACGCCACTGTACCTTCAGGCGTTGCTGCGGAACTACTTCATGAATCGCACGCTCCATTACGAGACGGATGAAGGAATGGTATCGCTACCAGTGACGGCAGGTGTTCCTCAGGGTTCGGTTCTAGGGCCAACACTGTGGAACGTCATGTACGACGACCTTCTACGTCTGGAGCTGTACGGGAAGCGTGCGGACATTATCGGATTTGCTGATGACGTTCACCCTTATCGGGAGGGACCCACAGGAAATCAGCAACCATGCTACGAGGAACCTGGAGATGATCGAGCGTTGGATGGATGGAGTGGGTCTGAAGCTGGCCCATCAAAAGACCGGCTACATGATTTTCTGCATACATCACAATCCGCAAGTAGGTCAACTACAGGGGAACACAAGATCATTTCCACGGAATCGCTCAAGTACCTCGGGGTCGAGCTCTGCCGCAAGCAGCACTACGGCCGGCATTTGGAGAAGATCTGCACCAAGGCAACGCGTATCGCAAATGCCTTGACCGCTCTGATGCCGAACAAGTGTGGCCCCAAAAGCAGCAGAAGGAGAGCCCTGGTTAACGTTGGGAATAGCATTGTTCGTTACGCGGCACCATCGTGGGGACGGACACTTCTACAGAGAGATATCCATCGCACCACCGTTCAGAGAACACACCGCACTAGAGTACTCCGAGTAGCCAGCGCCTTCCAGACGGTTTCCTACGATGCAGTTTGCGTGGTCGCAAGTACTATCCCGCTAGTCTTCCTCCTAGAGGAGGATATTCGCTGCCATCACGACAAGGTAGCGAGGGGATATACTGGACCAGACATACGAAAGCGACGCAGAGAGGAGACCATGGAACGCTGGCAACAACAGTGGACAGCCGGAGCAGAGCAGCAGGGATCGCCGGGGATGAATACGAGGAGACTTATCCCGGACATTATGTCCTGGGTAAATCGTAAGCACGGAGAAATTGATTTTTATCTATCTCAACTCTTTACAGGGCATGGGTTTCTCCGGAGCTACTTCGTCGAGAAAGGCATCCTCGATGGCTCGTTAAACTGCCCGGTGTGTGAACATGACGTGGAAGATGTCGACCATGTAATGTTCCACTGTCCACGATGTTTCGGATCAGGTCGAGGAGTGGTTTAGTTGGGTCACATCGGCTGCCGGGTCCGCTTCACGAGCCCAGCGTCACGATGGATCCCACATACTCCATCTTGAGGATTGGTCTGTAGCCGCAGACCACCTTCCGAGATGGGGACCTTTTGAAGGTTCCCTCCCCGTTAACAAAAAAAGCAGAAACAGCCGTACGGGTTTTGCTTTTCATTAAACACTTTCCAACGAAAACAATAATCCTTACCTATGAAATTACGAACCTTACCGATTGCTCTAGTTTATTTTTTATTTTTTTATTCATTAGGGACGGCCAGGCCAGGTATTGCTGTTGCTCTAGTTTAAAAAGCATAAAAATACGCTACGTCGAAATTTTTAGGTGTTTAATTTTGGAAGAGCCTCCGTGCCAAAAATTTTTTATGCAACGTAAAATAAACTGTCAATAAACACGCTTAGTGACTAACAGGCTCCCAAAATATCTTTTTTTTATCAAATTGATGAAAACATCGATTTATTCTATGATGGGCTCACCTTCATCTGAATAAAAAATAGAAGCTCTGTTCAAGTAAATCAGAATCTTGATGAAATAAGTGAATAAATAGCAATAAGGTCTGGCCGTGCTATATGAGTAAAAACAAGTGAACAAAAAGCTAGCACCATTAGTTAAACTTATTTAATAATACTGTCGTTTAACATAGAGAAACTCATCTAATTTTGGAAAGTATTTTTTTGTTGGTAATAAAGTTGCTTGTTTTGTGCTTCATATGTGCCTGGATGTTATTTCGTGGAAAAAGAGGCGAGTAAAATTTTTGAAAAATCAAACCTGCATAAACATATGAAACAAAAATATATTAATTCGTTGAATAGCTATCAGTTAAGAGAACGAGGCGAATGTTGTCTCAGTGACTCAAAGTTTCTATAAATAAACGAAAAAATGGCATAACTTAGCGCCTTAAAGTTTGCTATTGCAATGCTAATACCGTCTGTAGGGGATTATGGAAGTTTTTGATCGTTAGTTAGAATATTGATGATAATGGAATGATAAATTGTATACGTCTAAGCTCTATAATAGCTTACAAAATTATAGAGACTCAACGTTCATAGGAAGGAAAAACATTATTGAATTATGTAGTTTGTTAAGTATAAACCTATTGCATCCAAACATTGCGTATCATTTTATGTATTAGTTTCAATAGCAAACAATAATTTAGATGGAATAAAATCTTGTAGGCAAAAGTATATTTCTATATCAGTAATAGTGTTCTAAAATTTGTCACACAAGAGTATTGTAATCATACAAAATAAGACCTACTATAATCGGGAGAAAAAACATATTTTCCTAGGATCAGTTTGAGATTTTACAATGGACATGGTTGTTTATCGTCGGATTGCTTATTTCTTCCAGCAATGGAAAAATTATGTTTCTCTTTTGCCGTATGACAAGAAATTCATCCCGCATAGCAGCAGCTGCCTCAACCGTGCATCAACAGTACGTAGTTGTTCTGCACAAGAAAAAGATTTTACCCCCAATCCTTTTGGCAGCAATCCCCTTGGTGGCAAAGAAACATGCGTGCGTGTAGGAGCGTCTCGAAACGACACAATACATCCGCAACCGCAGAACAAAAATAATGTTTGTTGTCCTCTTCCGGTGTGCACAAAGTGTATCGCCCCCCGTTGGAAGTGAAAAGTAGTGTGATGGAGAAAAGAAAAACAAACCCGAAAAAACGACAACCAAACACTGTGAAAAATAGCTCAAGAAGAGCTTGTGTGTGTGTTGGGAAAAGTTTTCCATCACGAGATTCGCACAAGACAGGCGAAAGGAAACCGGACAAGGCTAATGTTTCGGTATTTTGTTTACCGTTTGGTCTGAAAGTCCCTTTGATAAGCTAACGGGCAGACAGCTTGCGCTGGGTATAGTTATGGGAAACTGGGGAAAAAATACCAGCCAACCAAGGCACAGCTCCAACTTCAGCCTCATCCCCATCTTCTGCACTATTAGCGCAACAAGCGTGTGTCCATCACCGTGGTGCGGTAAGCCGATTGTTACAAAATAGCGAAACAAGTTGTAGTGTGGAATGTTTTTCCGGATTTAGGGATCACTGATGTTCCAGGGTGAACGATTGTGAAGCTGTCTTTTTTTTTTTTGCATTTCCATTTTGAAGCATACACAATACATGATGATCCTTTAGAAGCGGCAAAATGTTGGTGGGTGAGGATAAATATTGCACAAACAAACTGATATATAAGCAGAATTTGTGAATTTTCCTGAGTAATTGTAGTATTTTAAGCGCAAATTATGGGCACGATGCTTCTAAATTTGCTTATAAAAATATAACAAGGGGACATGCAAAATGCATAACATATCGTATTATTGTATAAACACGCCTAAAAGTATGCAATCATCAGAACTGAATCAAATTGCAGTGCTTAGAAGTTTTTAATTCAAAGTGCTTTTTAATTTTGATAAACGCTTTTAAAATAAAATTGTTCTCTGAAAAGGCAGCAAAATGCAATAAAAAAATCATAAAAAGCTAGTAGAAATAACTCAGCAACAATAAATTTCTTATTTAGATTATAAAATGGATCGTTTTACATGAGATTTTTAGTCGGTTTTGGATGACATTTTCATGTATAGTTTACAAGCACATTTAATTTTCTTTCTTATACTTACGAAACATAATAGAAAATAACATTTCTTTCCAGATATTCCCGTACATTGACGTTAAAATATGTAGTAACATTCAATTCATTTATGGTTAATTTATAAGTTTAATTACGATTCAAATGTACAACATTTTACAAACCAAAACGATAATCGTTCCTTAGCTAACTTGACTGTCT
Source organism: Anopheles maculipalpis (assembly GCF_943734695.1). NCBI lineage: Eukaryota > Metazoa > Arthropoda > Insecta > Diptera > Culicidae > Anopheles > Anopheles maculipalpis. The sequence continues at coordinate 26,636,247 of NC_064872.1, forward strand.
TGAGGAATGGAGATGTGCAGTAGCGATTTACAACAGAGACTGAAGCGGAATGATGACCACCCTCATCCATTCCATTTTCACTAACTTTCTATGCGCTCAATGTTGGTTGACTTTTACTTATCTTGGCACATTTGAATTTCACCTTGCAAACGTGTGTTTTTAATGTTGAAAGCAAAACAATCATCACTCGTTTCTTCTTACCGAATGGAAGTTGGAGATTTATTTTGCAAATTGAAAAATAACATAATTTCGTCGCAAATTGAGCCGCGGTCAGATGTTCACAGGCTGTAAGCATTGTTTTTCAATGTGTGCTCAAAAATTGTTCACGAACCACACCTTATAAAAATACCACAAAAAAGGTTTTCCTATCGGCCGCTGCAGTGTGCGACACAGATGGCATTTGATGGGGAAAAAAGTATCTGATTTTTGAACGCAACGTTGCCGAGTTCTTTTTTCTGTCTTATTACTGTTGCTTCGAAAAAAGTTGTGAACATGTGAATCACAAGAACTCGCAACACTGAAGACTACAGGGGGCAAAAAAACAAGAATACTGACTACATTCTTCCCACACGAAATAGCGGTACGGAATAAAACTCAAACAGCCGAAGGCGTTGAAAATATACTTTTACCCCAGAAACATGTTGCAACCCGGCGAGCACGATTCTTTTGCGCTCGATGCTTTACCCACAAAACCGGACGGTTTCGGCGGTGTCTTTCTACTGTGTGCGGTGATGTTTTTGGGAAATTAAAAAGCACCAAAAGAATTCCACAATACCGAAGAGAGAGGGTATTGCGGGTGTAACGATGACGATATGGAACGATAAGGACAGAGGGCCAGATTTATGCCTTGGGTGTTATGGCACCGTTTGGCGTTGGTGTGCCTCCCGTTCCTCCCTCGAGGTCGGTGTACTTTTCCATCTGGTACATGTCGATCAGTAGTCGAGAAATAGGGACGGTACCGATCGTTTCCTTGAAGAACAGCGTCTCGATGGTGGTGGATCGGATCGTGCGTAGTAGCGGCAGTAGAAGCAGAAGCCGTCCGAACCGGGTCGGTTGGCGAGGATAGCGGACTCGTACGTGCTCCGAAAGGACACACTGGGCTTGGTCCTGCAGCATCTCAACCGGCTGAACGTCACACAGCTCGGACGTTTCTGTAAAAGGAATTGAGGGATGATGTCATTTCTAGCTTTCTGTTATGATTTTATGTATCGCAAAGCCGTATTTGGCACGAAAGATATGCAATTCGTAAAACAAAGTAACAGAATTTAAGGGAAATCCCCTGCAATTATAGAAATACGCGCCAAAAAGTATGCAAAATGCAGCACAAGTTTAAGCATGTTGCATTGCAGCATTTTTCATTCGATCGTTTTAAAATTCAAAGCGAAACGCTGAGCCATAAAAAAGGAATGTTTTAATCATGTATCTTGTTTATGACGAATAAATAAAAAAAAATTGTACGGTTTATTAACAAACTTCTGTTGCATTTCTATGACAAGAAAAAAAAGACTAAAGTCACTGCAGCAATCTTTACAAATTCCAAATTCAAGAAAACTGTCTTAGAAAACTTTATTCTTTTCTGCCAAACATCGTTAATTCAGTTGTCAAATTGATTTGACAGATGGTAAAATCGATCATTATGTTCATAAGTGGCATTATAGAATTAAAATTAAATACAACAAAAAAGACATATCTTCTAAGAGTTACTTACCCGGTGAGAAGAGGATCACCGCCTTCATACATCCCAACTCACTAAGATCTGGTGAGATCTGTCGAAACCGGCAAAGAATCTCCTGCATCGTCTTCATCTCCAGTTGGGTAGCCGCATCCGGAGGCAAACGATCGCGCACCTGAGGGGAATCGAGAAGACTGCTCAAATCCCACGGTACACTCCATTGAGCAAAGTTGAGCAGAAAGAGTTCCTTCCACGATTCCTGAGAAAAGAGATCATAAGTGAAGAATAGATGAATCCGAATGTTTCAGCTAGTGGCGTGCTGTTGTCTGCTTACCTGCAGAAGTAAGTGTTGGTCATTTTTGGAGAGCGTCTGGAATGGAATTAGGCAGCGCACCCATCGTACGGACATGAACAGCAATCGGGCTGTTGTTTCCTGTGAGAAAGCATAATAATGCTGTGGATCATCCAGGACCGAATCATGTGGATAAGATGGCTTACCTGTAGAATCTCCCAGGTCGGAAGTCGCACAATGGCTGGTCCCTCGGGCGGTAGAGCAGTCAGTGCGATCGGATGCGGGACGAGTGGGGGCGGTGGTGGTGGTGGAGGTGGTGCAGACCCCATCGATGAAGCTGTCGATGACGGCGGTACTGGCACTTGTGGCATATGAGGCGGTGGTGCCGATGTAGGTGTCTGCACAGGGCTCCCCAGCGTGATTCCGCTCGAGGCGCTACTGACGGGTGTAAATGCAGGGAAAGTGATACTGCTATTATGCATCTGGTACTGGATGAACTCTTGGCACTTGTCCGTGCTCATCAGTATGTCAAGCACACCGTTCTGGGACAGTGGCGACGGAAGGCTTAAGCTGGTGGCATTGATTGGTGTTGGACTGAGCACACTGGAACTTCCGTCCACGGTCGAGTGAGGGCTGGTGAGACTTTCGGACGGTGAGTCAACACTTATGGAGCTCTTGGAGTCGGTTGGCGAAGGGGGCATCGGTTCCAGCGACTTGTACATATGCTGCATGTGGCCAGTCGGCGAAAACTCGAACCCACCAACAGACGTCATTTTGCCGTGCTCTATCTTGATCGGTGACAGCATGTTTGCTCCTGGCATTTGTCCACCTCCTCCATCACCACCACGATTGGGTCCTCCGAGTGAGAACTCGAACTTGCTCTGTTCCAGTTTGACCGGGGGCAGTAACGAGGGCCCCATGTGATGGCCGAGTGGAGCGAACGAGAGTGGTTGCGGATGGTGGAGCAGTGTGTTCGAACCGGTCATGGCTGAATGGTGAAGGCTAGGCGGGAAGTGAGACATCGCGTGCCCGTACGATGCACTGTTAACGAACGCCCCGGACAGATGCGGATGTCCCGGGTGGCCTCCGTTTGCTTGTAGATGCTGTAGCTTCGGTTTCCGCGGGCCACGTTCGTGTTGAACCGCTGTAATGAGAACCATAGTGGAAGCTGTATTGGAGGAATAGTGTAAGAAAATTGTTCAACTAATCAACGCAATAATGGAGAGCTCTATTTTGACAGCTTAAGCGAGCTAAATTCGCATCACCTTCATCTGTGAGAAAAAAGATAAGCAAAACGGCGATTCCAAAACGGATTTTCTTCATTTTCCTAGAGGCAATTTTATCCATTTCCGCGAAGCGAGTTTTTTGCGCACCACAGATGAAGTAAATTTTTTTTTACACTTTCCTTTAATTGAACATGCAATCGATTCTTCCATGCACTTGATTGATTGATGGCCTCAAGCAGTTTCGATTTGTTTCAGGCCCTTGTTCTCGGTATTAAGTTTTTATTTTATTTTTATTTTACAAAAAAATACAAAACAATTATCAGACAAGTTTAGTTTCGATTTGTATCTGATTAAATCGATAAAGATCTATATTTTAAAAGGAAGATAGAATTTGCTTTAGTAACATTTTAGAAAACTTAAGACAGAAGAAATATTGGGAAAATAGGAACTTGAAATCCTAATTGAGTAGCGCTAGTACAAACCCAACTCTAACTCTAGTATAAATTCGACATAAAACGTGGTACTATATGTTTTTCAAAAATTCTCCCGAAAATCGTAGTCGTGCAAATAACGCAATTGGGGTCGGTTTGTAATGGAGATTGCTAAGATTTAGTAGTCCTTTTTAAACAAAATTCATTTCCTTAATATGCCTTATGATGATACAAACTTCCCTGTGTATGGATTATACATAATTTTAATAGAACAACCGTGTGATTAAATATCCAAAAATAGCCATCTTCTGGGTGGGTGTTAAGAAATCCATGCCGGTTGAATGTTGAATTCGTCTAGAGGTGTCAATTCTTCATTCAGTCTGTATTTACTTTATGGAAGAATAATGTCTTCCAGGAGCTTGATGATGAAAGAGCAAATTTCAGGATTACTACTTCTGTTAACATTTGGTTTTAAATTCTGTTTCCTGATTGATCTGTTTCCTGTTTTCTGCTCTGTTTTATGTTTGGATATATGTACATATTTACAGACTTCTTGATTAAGAAATCGATGACCATGGATGGTCATCTAGGTTAATCAACTTAAGTCAACTAGCCGTTACTTCAACACACAATAAACATATACAAGCGCTCATTTGAAGGAAATTAAATAATTTCGGATTCATATTTACCAGGCAATATACAAGAGATCGGCTATGAAATTTTTCCCTCTGGATAATGATGGATTGTATAATTGATTTACACCCCCAAATATATGCAAATATTCGGTTTTACAACAATTTAGCTGGCGAAAGTCATACGCCAATAATAACGTTGAGTAATCTCTAAACAAAAACGCAATCTTTAAGAAAATTAGCTTGGTAGAAAATTTTCTTTTACACATTTTAACAGACTATTTAATTCCAAATATTCACAATTTAAATGTTTGTCGCAAGACTCCTTCTGCAATTTTGTACAGGTTCAGAACAGATCACTCAACCTACCAGCAGTCAATTTGGGTTGTGTTCACAAACATTTCTTTACACACCCACCCAAACCACAAGCACAGTTGTTCCACAGTTCATTTACCTAATTGTCATCTAATCTAATTAGGTCATGTGAAAAATACGATCGAATAAACACAATGCTTGCTAAACGATCGGACACAGGCTTTTTCGGGCCCGATTTGCTTCACGAATGCCCAGCCAAGCAAGTCCACACGATGATTTGCGTTTAACACTTGATTGGTTCTGAAAAGGGGACGAAATTTATACGATTACCATCACCGTGGTGGGAGAGCCTTCCTGGGGGGTTAATTGCCACCACGAACGGGATGGAAATCGATTCGGATCGGTCCCGGATCATCATCAAACATCCACAAACATCATCAAAGGTGGAGTTTCGTTCGGAAAGCCTGTGATGCTCAAGGAGGGCGCAGGCGGGACCGAAAAGCGGCTTAGGATACTGTTCCGTTTCCCTGGATTTTTCCACCCGGTTCGCCCTAACTCGCCCTTCTTTGCTCGATGTTGCCGTGCTGTAACATTTTGACACATGACTTAACGCACATGACAGCATACAGAGCCTGGGAAAGGTGTCAGCTGATCAGCCGGATGAGGATTGCGTTTGTGGATGGAATAAAGAGGAAAAATGTTTCCCTTTTATGAAAAATGCTTCTTAGGAGGATGGAGGACCTTCTTACGAGGAGAGAGAGAGAGAGAAAAGACGGACAGAATTAGACCGTTCGCAATGAAGTGCATAATCCTTTCTATCGGGTTTGATCGACATTTAATGTTTGCGAGCGATTTACTTTTAGACTTGAGAATGTCAAGTGTTCCGGATGGTGTGAATGGCGATTTAAAAAAAAGGATCTCTTAGGACGTAGGGTTGGTTTTGTGTCTCTGTCACAGAAGAAGGCGAAATGTATCTCTCTTTGTATTTGTATCTTTCGTAGAGAATCTTAAACTACTGTGAGATTCGAAATTAAAAGACGAAAAGTAATGCTCAAAACCGAAATCCATAGAGGTGCCGTTGGAAGGGAAATGTCTTTTTTGAGGGCAGAGTTTCTCAATTTCTGGAAAGTGATTAAAGTTTCCCAGAAGAAGCATTAAAAGGGGATTCGTTCCATTGGCGTATAACTTTTGACGCCCGAAGGATCTTTTAATCCTTTTTTTTAAAACGACCAAAAAACATGGCAGCATGTAATGAGCCTTTCAGAGGAAAACAGAATCCAAATCGTACCATATACCTTCAGCTCAATTTTGTCGGCTGGGTGGACTAGAATGAAAAAGTTTCCCCCCTTCAAAAAATACCCCAGGACCGAGTATCAAACCGGTTTCAAGTGGTTTCTTGATGTTGCTTAAGACTTTTATGCAAAACTTAAAACCCTGGTTTTCCTTTCCGGGTGCGGAGTTTTGTCTCTCATAAGTGACGTCTCCTTCACAGGCACAGGGACACAAACCATCAGAAACTGGGGTAGAGACCTCAAACTCAAATATTGATCCTGGATCGTTTTCTGTTGTGGTGGTGTACCGTTTTGAAGATGGAAATTTCAAGCCTAGTCCCCCCCCCCCCGCCATTTGCCCGACTTGTGGTACTTTCTTCTCCAAGGGGAGAGTGCGAGTGGTGCTAATGCGATGAGTGTACGTGTCTAAGAAAATAGTCTCCGAATAGGCAAAAGATGCGGGTGCTCGATAGAGGTCGGAAGCGAAATCTTGCCCAACTTTTAGACTCGGATAATGATGCCAGAATATGATGGCGGGGTGGTTACGATGGCTGACGATGTGATTTATTCGCAATTTGGCTAAGCTAACAGGCATGCTGGTATGCTAATCGTGCTTCTAGAAGAAATTGTGGCAAGGCAACACAGGCAACATTTGAGAAGGTAGCTCGGGAAGCGCAAAATCGGGGAAGAACTTGAAAGCTAAAATGACAATAATACGATTTTGTGTGGAGGGAAAGCAGTTTTTGCCGTCTTTCTTTTGATGGAAAGCCCAAGCACTGGTGAGGAACGATTTATGCAAATTTCATTGAAGTGCTTGAAAGTGAATACATCAGCTTAGTAGGTGTAGAAATCGTTAAGTACCTCCGATCAACGTTTTAGTTAATTGATCCTGATAAAGAATTATCCCCAATTTCTTATTATTATCGAGAACTATGCCTTGATTTGATAAAGCCAAAACTAATCAAAGCATACCTTAAACTGACCATATAATTACGGGATCGTATCCGTATCGGTAAAGGGACTCCTGATGGAAGAGGCCACAGCATCGCCGGTCTTTACACGGCAGGACCGGGGTTAAAATTCCATCCATGACGTAGTAAACCATTCTTTCTAACAAAGCAAGCCCATATTTATTACTAAATGTTTCAACATATTTAATTGAAACATTTAGTAAGAACAGTGTTTTAACATCAAGCATAACCCACCGTAAAGCAATCCGGTCCGCCCAGCCTTCACATAAAAACTAAATCAACCATGAGTAAACTAAAGTACTCGTTGAAATCACATTTGCATACTTTAAGGCGTTGAATACCAACCACAATTTTTAAAGGAATTTGTTTCAATTTTTAGCTACTATTTTTCCTGCTTCTTTAGTTCATAAATATTCTCTTGCTTTATAAATACGTCAGCCCACATCCGAACAAAACGTACCCGATAATTCACACTGCATTACCTTGCAGTTTCCATCCCCTTTGTGAACCCCGCCAGTATTACGGCAGTACACCGTTTTTATTTTCAAACAACGCACAAGCCTCAAACGCTTCGCATTGTGAAGCTGACAGATCACTCTTAATGCTCACAATTCAACTTGTTGATGACCATTGTCCGGTGGAAACGAACTCACACACAACAGCTGTATCGAGTTTCCACCATCATCATCATCCCATCGAGATGAAAGGTGTGGCGAAGGCCAAGAAAATCCATCCCAGGTCAATCGATGAAACGCACACACGTAAACGTAACGAATCGCTCTGTAATGAACTGTAAGGTGAAGTGAAGTGCTGTATCCCGTTGACCTCGGCTAATGTTGGTTACACTGTGTGCTCTATCTATCGTTTCACCCTTACCGATGCGTGCTGGAATTGTCACCCACGCGAGCTCAATAGGAAGAATACAAGTAGCGAATCCCTAGGAATCGCCCTCCCCGAGAGAATTGTGTGAGAACACAAAAAAAGGGCACGCATCGTGGAAGCTGCAGGAGTTTTCCAATTTCCGTGGGAACCAGTCTGACTGTTTATGAAGTTTTAATGCTTTCCCCAAAGCCGACACAAGAGTTTTGACCAAAAACAAAATCGTCCGTTTTCCACATGACGCACAGAATACATTGATCATTACGGAGGATGGGATGGATAGTGTAGTCCTACCTGTAGGAGGGTTGCTATGCTATGGAGGTGACGCTAAACCCGGAAATGCATTTCCCCACATGAAACAGATGCGGCAAGCGAGCACCAAAAACGAAAAAAAAAGAAGAATCCCACACCCCCTCCATAACACAAGTTGTGAAAAGTGGGTTTTGTTTTGATCGCGGCACCAAATTAATTATAAATTAGCTAATTTCGCCCTGTTAAGCCACTCGAATGTTTTCCCTTTTCGGAGTTTGCTTAGGTAGGGTGTGTAGGGTGGGTTTTGCTCCGTCATGAAGGCGAACGAAAGGCGAGAACATATGTGTGGGTGGGGTGGGTGCTTATGTGACCATAGCATGTGGGAGGTGTGCATGCAGCATGTAGCAAGTAAATATTTATGTCCCCGCCAAAACACACACACGCACACACACACACACGCAGAAACCGGTGAGCACACAACGCCAAAAAGGATATTCACGCGCGCGTTTTCACTCACCGAGCGCGGCAACACAAGTGTCCCGATTCCCAGCGATGCTTCATGCGGTATTGGCCAGGACCATTTCATCTCCATCCTAATTCTTCACTGCCTCTCCCATCCCTATCCACTCATTAGAAGCCAGCCAGTGTTTCGATTCGTAATGCTCTGGGAAGCGACTATTTGGATGTGTCGGGTCATGAATCTTTTTGATGATGCGAGATATTCACCAACCATTCACCGATTCGTGCGTACAGTTGTTTTTCATCTTAATTCGCACCTTACCCAAAGTGAGGGAGGGAGGAAGGGAGGGGTGAAACAGGATAGGGTGCTAAGTCCGTGGTCGGCTTTTCCACATCGCTGCGTTCCAGAACGGGCGTATTCGGGTTATTCGGGTGGAAAACAACGGCACATATCCTTGCCAAAGTTTCGTTTCCACCACCATCACCTACAGCTCAGGTCGGTGGCATATGATTCCGTTTCATCTCGCACCATCGCCCACCCACCAACATTCACCCCATTTTTTGGGTTGATTTTACCGCGAACTGCGCATTGGCGTGAATACTGTTTCAATGTTGATGACACCGAATTTGTCAGACATTTTAACCGGTTTTCGGATACATGCACCTACGCCTACACCCAACCCTATCTACCCTACCTATCGGTGCTTGTTTTTGTTTCAGCGCAATGAGCATATTAGACGAGGGCGTTGAGCTGCTGAAGCCTACGATATTCACTTGCACCAAGTAGTGCAGCGGGCAGCACTATTTGCAACTGAGTCCGTGGCTTACCGGATTCGCCGGTTCCAATATTTATCCGACAAACGATTTAGTGATCTTTCCCCCTTTTCCACCAATTGTACTTCAAGCTATCCGCGCATCTGTTGGATGTTGTTTAGTGTTTTCTATGTGTGGATTAATGTTTGCAAGTTTATGCAGATTTGTCACATTTGCTGTTGGATGAAAGGTATGGTTCCAGGAGGAGGATAAAATATTATGTTGGGCTATCGATACACAAAATATTCAAATATTTCCACAAACTAAGCAAATGTGCTTTTTTCCGAGAACAAATTTTTCTGACATTGATTGAAATTATAGAAAGGAAAGATTAATACTTTATGCAAAAGAATTGTTATGGAAATCGATTTTAGCATTTAGCTGTGGAATAATGTTTAATACTATGCTTTTTAAAACAGTGCTTATTTTTTATGTAACATAAACGCTATTGCAATACGGCCTGGCTGTTCTACAAGAATTAAAAAAAAAATTATGCAACATAAACAATATTCAATTAGTAATACGGCCAGGCCGTCCCTTCAGAAGTAAAGGGATAGATGCCAAACAAGGAAGCTGAAGCATATCTACAAGCCTAGGAAATACTTTCCTGGTATGACAGTGAGTGATAAGTTGGAGTAAACTGAAGCTGAACGGCTTAAGTACTGCGTTGTGTAAAAGCAGAGAAAGTGTGAAATGTGGCTTACGATTGGCATTTTTTCATCATCTATCAGATATACAGGAAGGGAGACAGACCAGAGTGCAGCAAGTACAGAGGTATTACGGTGTCGAATACCTCCTGCAAGATTTTGCCATTGACTCTACAAAATGCGGCCAATCTTGGAGAAGATGGTGGAGCAGCAGCTTTTCATAGGTTTGAATGCCGCATGTGGAAAACTGTCAAAATCCTTTGCTACAACTAAGGACTTGCGGCAAGTAGATGTACTTCGATCTGACGCTAGAGAGGACTTTCCGAGACGCGGAGGTGAAAACTTCAGGGATCTTCATCTACAAGTCTATCTAGATCCTGAAATACGCTAATTAGATAGACATAATTGATTTGAGGTTCTCCTATGTAGCAGAAGGATCGAACATACTGCACCAAACCTAGAAATGGAGATTAAGGAGGCCAAACCCAATAAAATGGTGGCACCGTTAGTGGCCATGTTAACAGCAATTAATTTACGTAGGGATGATATACCGATAGGATATTGCACATTTTTAGTCGAGCTACGGGTAAGGGTGCCTCCTGCCGGCTCATCATACTATAGTCTGAGGGAACTTCTCCCCTCTTAGGACCCCTTTCAGACATAGACTTTGTCGCTCTTAGCCGCGTTCGAGAAGGAACATGCTCATCGAGAATGCCCTGGGGGGCCACCTAGCTCTTAAAGTATTTTCGAGTGGTCTCAACGGACAGAGGAGATGTGTTAGGTATCACAGGTTCAGATGGAGTGATAGCGTCGATGCGATTGCCAAAACGGAAGGAATATTGGATTGGCACTCGAAAGTGCTAGACGGTGACGGTTGTATCACCTGATAAGTGAGTTACGAGGGAAGTAAGTAAGTAAACTATGTTCCGGAACTACTACAAAATGCTGCATTTTAAATTAATATATCTGTAAAGCCTTGGAGCGCACTATCATCCTACATTTGTGATTTTGTTAGGCAAAAAAAGAACAATGAGTGAGAGTTTTTTTAATAGCCCTAGATATTGTAACATTTGATCAAGCAACGGATGAGACATTGCATAGCTTTTGGCGCACAAACTCAACATGAGATGATCCGGCTAACCACGAACTGAAATACATGAAATTTGTAGCTTTGGATTGTTCATACCTTGAAAACAAAGTTAATTATTGTTCATTGTCTTATTTAGCTTAAAAATCATGCAATAACAAGAATAAACAAAAATAAATCGTTGTAACTGCGAAAGACAAATTTCAAATTTCAAATTATGATGATACTAACACTACAGTAATACCACGAGAAACCGTTCACTTAAATGTGCAACTGAGCAAACAGGAGTGTACCATGTTGATTCTTCATTTTCAATTCGATTCGCTCAATCAACAATCGTACAACCGAACAGAACCAAGGCAGGCGAAAAATGGGAAAAGCAAAAGCTCACCGTCGCACAAAATATGGCTTCACGCTGACAAAATGTGCCCGACCCGACCACATTATCATCGTACTGCCGTACTTCCGCCAAAACCACTAAAAGACGACATTACTGGAAAATATCGCTTTCCGGCGGATTACAGGGATTCCGTTTTTGGTTTTCCATCAAATGCCCGCACTTAGCTCGAGCTCTCGACACTCGACTCTCGTACGCACCCCCCAAACGCTCGCTCCGAGGGATCGTATTTTCCACGCGATGAACAAATTGGTGACAAGCTTCTTAACGCCTGGCGTGACAGAAGAGGATCCTGGGTCGCTGGGAGGTTTCTTGTGCCGTTGTGGCGAAAGGTGGGAAAAAATGGTTCAAACTCAGCATCCGTGAAGCGTGGTTCAAACCCACGCGAACGATGGTGGGAAAATGTAATGGAACGCTTCATTTGATTTGTTTGCCAAGTCGGAAGTACGTGGTGGTGAAAAAAGCGATGCGGAAAATGATGGAAAATGCCGATTACGCCGTTCTGTTACTGTTCCTGTTTCCATGACGGGGGTTTCCCCTGCCCTGAACTCTGGGCCGGAAATCTGCCATCTGTGTTTACAGGCAGCCGTTCATTTTCGTGGATCGTGGTGGAAAATTGTCATCCACCATTTTAGTCGACAGACAGCCGACAATCACCGCATCAAACCGCAACCGTTCGCAGTTGATTAGCGATTCCAGCACGCCATAATCAGTGCTAAACGCGAGCGCGATGCATAATATGGCAAACGATTCGCAAACAAACGTCACACGCCCTTCTTCCCGACACTTCCCGAAGGTGGGAACTTCTTGGCAAGTCTGTACAGTGGCGTCTGTACTTACCGTCCTTGTTCATCGCCGACTGGAAGCACTTGGAAAGCCGACAGGCACGGCACTGGTTACGATGCGTTTTGTCGACCGGGCAGCGACCCTTTAGCTCACCGGCCGCCTTACACGTGTACACCCGGTTTCGATGTATGCTGCGCTTGAAGAACCCGGAACAGCCTGGCCAGGAGATGGAAAAGAAACATTGTAGAGCAATACTTATTCTGGGTCTGAGGCTAGGGGGCTTACCATCGCAACTGTAGATGCCGTAGTGTTTGCCCGAGCTGCGGTCTCCACACACTTTGCACGGTATGTCTAGCAATCTGTCACCTCAATAGGTTAGAGTGAGTGAGCAGGTAAATGGAAGGAAAACACAACGATTATTATAGTGCTTTACATATTGATATTAATGGTTATTACTTCTTGTGAACAAGTATTACATTTATTTATGTTATGTTGCATGTTCAAGTAGCTTAAATAAAGATTTTTATACTTAAGTATCAGCTTCCTTTAAAGCGGCTTCAACTAGATGTTTATATGGTCCGAATAGTACAACATTTCTACATGGATTGCATAACCATAGGCGTTAACTGATATTATTTTTTTTAGCAGGTAGTTCACAAACGAGCTGTCTACGACCAAAGACTTCTAGCTGTGAGGACCAGTAATTGTGGACTTACATCCCACAACAATTGATTGAATCAACTCCTAGCAAATTCAACGCCTTTACGGATAAATGAAAAACAACGTTCCTCGAGTTCCTAAGAAGATTTTTAGAATTTTTTGCATACATTTAGGGATACTGTAGTCAGCGGTCATTGCAGAACACGAAATATTAATTGTTAGCAACATTTAGTGAAAATGTTAGAATGTTTTAAAAAGGTCTAGAAAAGGTCCCAACTTTCTCTGTTTATCTCGAAAGCCTTGCAACATTTTACTTTAACAAAACCTTGAAAAGCAAAGTATAAACTCATCCAAATTAAATTAACACGTTCCCTGAGCTGTATTGATATAGAGAGTGATCCTTTTGGTTATTTCCATCCCTAGAATCAGTGACTAATGAGCTTTCATTGGATGGTTCCGTTTTTGTTATTTATAAACCAAAGTGCTTTATTTTCACCAACCTTTGGCTTGGGAAACCAACTTTGGGGAGTAAAAAAAAAAAGGACTAATTTCTTCTTCTAAACCAACGAAAAAGTGTTGAGTGTGGCAGCACAAATAAAGCAATTATTTAGTCAGTCTACCCTTTTTTTTGGGCTAGCGCTCGCCCTTTAAGAGGATTCACAGTCAACACGCCGTAGTCTGTTTGCCATTTTGCCACGTAAAAAGGGACTTGCTCCACGGTTCGGGAAAGGTGAAAACACTCATTTACTCACGAACGGGAAGTATGTGCTGCTTACATCCTAAGCGTAATGCCATTGTTTTTTTATTACGTCTCATGCTCATTTGCGTGTTTTTTTTGTTGTTGTTGTTCTTGTTACTTTGGTCCTTCTACTGCCCGGTGTGCATTTAATGCTGGCTTTGCTTTTGTTTTGATTTGACGTTTGGTAACACTTCTCACGCAGGGACCGGAAAATGGTACGCTCTTTGAACGAGGAAAGAAAGCAAAAGGTTTCAAGAGCTTTTGGTTTGATACGGAAGTTATTAGGTGTCTTTCAATTTTGAAAGTGGGTTAATCGCCTCGTGGCATAGATAAAATAAAAATCGAATCAAACTTTTATTGTAATTTTTACGGATTTGTATGCATTAAACAGCAATTTTCAATATACTTAAATATAAATGAAAATAAAATATAAACCAAAATCAATAGAATGATCGCTGAATTTCAAGCGTAAGGAAATTTAATTGCTCTACCAAATTAGACATAACTTTTTATGTATAGATTTAATTGGCTGCTTTTAAAACAACCTTATAAGTAAATAAAATAACCTGGTTAATAAAGTAGTAGACACAAACTATTTATCAAACACGTTTATTTGCATACTTTTAGGCGCAGTAATCCCTTCGCAAAGTTTCGTTAGTCAGTAAACTACCGAACAAGTCAAGATGAATTAATTGAAATTGAAAGACAATATTTTTTACAAGCTATCGTTCAAAAGTAAACCATTCTAGAAGCAAAAATCAATAGCAAGCGGCATATTTTATTTATTTTATTCCAATAATCTGATATTGTTTAACTTTTTACCACTCCGAACAATCATCGTGCTTACCACCAATCGCGATTTACATTTGAATCTGTTCACATTCACAAAGCCATGCGATGCCTCAGATGACTGCCAATGTGCCGCCGTGGTCTCTGTGTGCCAACTTTTCGGCTCCGGCCCAAGGAAAATGTTTGCATACTACGGACACGTAGACTTGTGACACCGGCTAGACCGGCGACCGTCACGAATCCGAATCGATCCGGCTAAAATCAAACCAACCGACTTGACCACTGTCTCTACCGTGACCTGTGACATCACATTAGTAGACATTGGCCATGGACGGGGGAAATGGGGGCTTACTCGCCACTGCACATGCCCGATCAAACAGCACGAGCACGTCCAGTGCTCACAATAAATCAATTGCATCCAGTCGAATGGCTCTCCAATGGCGAAAGTCCCGCAGACAAGACCTGGTACGAATTGTGCAAGTGCAACCTGGCGTAACTTTCTGATATCGTGATGTGGCGCCAATTGTGCCACACTGGACTGGACATACTTTTGACAAAATGGCGTCCCGAGAGAAGCGAGAGAAACTCGACCGGCCAGTGAGGTCGTAGATAAACATTCAATAAACAAACTCGTTCGACTCGGTTGGGTGGCGTCCGAGACCAAAAGGACATACACCCGGGAAACGTGTTTATGCCGTGCACAACCAGGGACCAAACGACCAGGGGCACGGCACAAAATCAACATTGAAAAATTAATCAAAATTTTAATTCATGTTTTTCTAACGCCTTCCGGTCGGCTGGTTCGGCTTGCACCGCATCACTCGAATCGATTATCGAGATGGCTTTCACACTCCTGCCTTTTCCTGCCCAGGGGGAGTGGATGAACCCTTTTCCCTGGCCGAGCTGAGGTCGGGGCTTTGTGATTCGTGATTCGTGAGCTAGACAAAGGATGGGCTGGGAACCTATTTGCGTTTCTAATCCTCCGTTCTGTACGGTGACAAACCGGAGCGTGCCTTACGGCCTTTTGAGCCTTTCGAATGCTTGCCGTCGGTACACGGAGCTAGGTTCTGGTTGGGTTTGCCTTTGGTTTTTCCGGTTAGCCTGACCTGGGCTGGAAGTTGACCTCGTTGTGATGAGGCGCCTTATATAACGGGGGAGGAAGTTTGAAAGTTTTTCATATTTTAGAAAAATAAAACTTAAATCCTTTCATTCTCTCTGGTTCTCTGGAAGCAAGCTGCAACAAGGAAGAACAACCGACTTGATGGTTTGGTTTTTTTTTTGTTGTATTCACACCCCTCTTCTCGCAAGCGAGCCAGAAAGGAGCGCTCGATTGTTTTGTTTTAATTTTAAATATTTGTGAAAGGAAAACACTCGTTACGCAGGGATTTTTGAGAGTGTGGGACAGCGAACGATTGGGCAACTCTCGAACGTACCGGACGCCGATAGAAAAACATTCGGAACGTGTTGGTTCCGCCTGGTGCACTTGAAAACAAACGGAAAGGGGGAACCGTTTAACGGGAGGTTGGTGTTTGTTGTGATGTTTGAAGCATTGTAGTATGGTACGGGAAGGTGAAGGAATACTGTCGAGGGAGGTTCGGTCTTAAGTGGAAAGGATAATGTGTAATGTGGTTATAACGTATGTTTCTTTTCATCAGTGTCATTGTGCTAGTTAATTTAAATTTTGGACACTGCGAATGATGGGATTTGGTGTACAAAGTTGGATAATCAACGCCGTTGGCTCCTATTGCAGTTGCCGTATTGGGTTCTTGTGTTTGAGATTGATTACGCCTAGATTTAGACAATGATTCATTTTTAATCTCCTTTGCTACTAAGCTATTCTGTCTAAATTTGGAACAAGAATACAATACATACATTTAGGCATTTAGGTTTTCACTCGTATAGCATAAAATTTACTATCGAAATTTACGTTTCATGCAGCAATTATGATTAGAAAATCTTCAAAAAGTAAAATATAGGATTTTATTTGTAAATTTCCTGAGACAAGTTTTAAGTGGGTAACAGACTCGAGAATGACATCTCCTAGAATAATTTTAGTGCAATACTGAATATTTTCAGTGTGTTTAAAAATTGTTTGATAACAATACGGCCAAAATTGATTGATAATTATAATGTCCATTATTGAATGGACTTTAAAGCGTTCGTAGAAACCGAGTAGAACATGAATTAAAACATGCCTTTTAATAAGTGATATGCTCTCCCAAATGCTCGGCTTTTTTTTCTTAATAATACCGACGGCCACACCACCAACAAAGCTTCCAATGAATATATTTCAAGGGCTTAGGGTACCACATCGGCCGTGTCACTCAACCGTCGGTTGACTGATAATGACCAGCAACATCTTGTCATTAATACGAGTGCTTTTGAGGGGGACCGAGGGGATTCTAAATAAAAAGTTTGCTATTTTTGCTTCCAAATTAGCCAAACCACACTCAAAACACGCAGTGTTGAAGACCAGCGCCCCTGTCGCCTACACCACTGGGCCACCCCACGATCCACAAGTGCTGCTTCGTTTCTGGCTAAACACTTGATAGCTCATAACTCAAATTTATATGTTTGATAACACGTAGTTAGATAGCCAACTGGATTAGAAAGACTACCGGTGACCTTATCAGCTCCACCACCTGACCAACCCTAATATATAATACAATATTACATGCATTTAGGTGTGACACATTATCAGATATTCAATTCAATACATTTACTCCAGTGTTACGCCCAAAGTTATGCAATGATCAATCAATTTGATCGTCAAAGAATGGAAAGAATATAATACTTTGAACGTAAATTGGAATTGAAAGTAAAATTACTACGGTCTACTCTTTTCATTCAGCTATAATCCGTACCTGTTCCCATTCTGCGCGGTTGCCAAATGAGTTTGAAATCCAACGTGAGCCTAAACGCCTGAATGGCTGCACACCGCAACAAAATACCGACACAATGCACTTTTTCGTCGATAAAATTTCAGAAACAAACACTGAAAATTCGAATAAAATCCACAAAACAGAAGTGACTTTGTTGCGGACACGTTCTCTAATGGGCCAAATGTATCCTTGCGAAGCAACGTTGGACACCTTGCACTGAATCGTCGCAAGGATGTTCGTCGGATGACTTTTGTGTGTGTGTGTTTTTTTGTCACAAAAGAATACAAATAAAAAAAGCACTAATTCAAACACACCACCGGACAGATAGAGCACACGAAAAGATTAAATGTCGAACTAGTAATCACATTGCTAGGATGTTCCGATAGCACCGCACTTGTACCATGATTTCTTTTTCTACGGTCACTCGTTTTTTTTGTACCTACGAGAGACACTACGAATTGTTTGCACCTAACCTCAACTCTACAGGAGCACCTTCAGGGCACTCGGAATTAGACACTCGACGTTACACTTTAATTATTCCCGACACAGACGGACACCGATGAGCACTGAGACCGACTACCAAACGCAGGTGTTGGTTATTTGTGTTCCAACGTCAAACCCTTCCCGGATCCGTTGCTCCGTTACTCGTGCTTGGAAACGGACTTTGGCTTCTACAGCTACTGCCTAGCTGGGAACAAAAGAACAAACGGGGCCCCGCGATGCTAACATCCTTTGGCTCTCTTTCTGTCACACTTTGAAATCCGTCCTGGTTTGGGGAGCAACTGTCGATGCCTTTTTCTTATCAAAGCCTACTGACACTGACACCACCGACTGGCTTGCTGCGATGGAAGCTGCGTAACGACTGATATCAAAATTGACTTCATCCTAGTGCACGTTGGCTGTTAGAGGGTTTGCAACCAGATGATGTCTACCGTCACCCGTCACAGGTCCACTCGGCATCGTATTTCCCATCGTTTTCGAAGCTAACCACGGATTCGTCGGTGCCTTTCGTCGTTAGCTTCATGTCCTTCCGGCTCTCGCACACACGTATACCGCGACCCCGGATGTTCGAGTATCCACACAGTCACCCTAAACCGTGTCACCGATGGGTAGAGTGGAACAGGATAGAGTGAGAAGAAGAGAGATAGAGAGCGAGCGACACTGACATCGACGAGTGGCCTTATGTTCAAGCTAGGGGAGAACCCTAGCAGTTGCAGTCATCCCGCCATCGTATGTCAGTTTGTGAGCCCTTTGGTGTAAGGTATACGACTGCTAATGCTCACTACCGAGCATGGAGTTAGGGAGCTTGCTGGGTGGTATCGCAACTGTCAGTAGCGTAAAATCCAACCTGACCGACTGCTGCTGCTGCTGCTGCTGCTGTGTGGTAACCGCAATTGAGTGTACGCCATCCTCACCTCACAAACCTCAGGTCTCTGGGTTACACAAATCTACTCCACTGGCGATGCAACTTTGCAACACCGGGACATGAAATATTCCGGTTACTCTAAAGAAGGTGAACAAGCTATTTACCAAAAGCAATGGACGCCATATCCTTGCGGGAGGCGTGGCCTACCTGATGAGATATTTATTGCTCGCACACCAACACACCGCCACCGGTAAGGGGCGTGGAGTTTGCGTACGAATATCCTTCCGTTCCGGCATGTTACGCTGCACGCCGTACACACGCACACCAGCATACGCTCATTCATTCATTCATACAAACGGCAGCGTGTGTCCTTTCGCATTGTCCCGACGAACGGTGGATCGTTCATTCATCCATCTACGAAAAACAAACTTGATGCACGATAGTGAGAGTGAGAGAGACACTCACACATGGAAACTGCTCGTTTACGCACGGTTTAATCAGGATCGGCAGGACTACTACTTACACACTACTACCACACCCTTGTTCGGGACATTCCGATTACTACACCCTTGTGCTTGCCGGAAAGTCACGGTTGTGAGAAAGCGTGCGAGATTGTTTCACGCAAAGCCACATGCTGCGAGTTTGCTGACCGGCATTGTTTTGCGAATGTGCGGTGACTTTCTTTCTTTTTGAGAGTTCTGAGTTTGAGAGTCTGTTCTTCTTCGTGCCTCCTAACTGACAGGGCGTTGGGAACCTTATAAAGTTTCCAACACTTTTAAAAGTCGCTTATAAATTCATCTCTGAATTAGGCAATGCATTTATTTGGATAAAGTTTCCTCTTCAAATTGATCTAGAAAATTGCGATCGGGCGGTTATAGAGCACTCTTAGGTTGTCCATCGCCCCAAACTCTTACCCAGAATCGCCCCAAACGCTCCTTTTTTCTAGCGCTCACTTCAAGTAGATAACAACACCACTTCGCCATCTTTGTGGTGCTTTTTAAAGCATGTAGCAACTATTGGGAGACTCCTGACTCCCCTAAATCACAATGGTCAATGCCATTCGTGGAGAGAATAAAACGGAATGTGTTATTCCGTCCATCTTTTTAATTGATTGTGATCCGCTATTTCTGTTCAATGTTCCAGGGGCTTACAATGTCCGGATGTCTAGATCCAGGCTCCCACTCGTTCAATTTTCTCTTCTTCCGAAAGGCCAGAATCTTATAGATATTTGCCCGATCGTATCCGGCCAACAGGAAATGCGGCCGACCGACCGGGCCGCCTTTATCTCGGTCACTTTATCTCGTCCTAGCTACTGTAAATTAAGAGATAAAGCTTTCAAATTTTGACATTATGAAGTCAACTAGTAAGCATAGACCACTGACTGGTAGACCAAACACCAGTTGACAGCGTAAGCGTGTAACATTTTTATAATGCATGCGTTATTTAATGCTAATTTTAAACACTACCACCAAAAGCTCTCCAAAAAACCTTAGCGAGAACTGTATAGAACTGAGATTTAGCACTGGAATTAGACAGTCCTGACTAAGGACAGAAATGTTCTGACTCTGAGTTTCTCCGTGGTGAGGCCACGCCGATCATCTAATGGTTTGATACCACACCACATTCCTGGAGTCTGTTTCTGTGGAGTCACATTCCTGATATTCTGAGTCCGACTATTACTAACTTGTACATTGTATGATTTTGAATACGATCTTCTTTGATGAAGTCAGTAATGTTGTGAAAATTGTGATTCAAAGCATATTTGAACGATTTTTGACTATCATCGGGAGCTATTAACTCTGAAGCTCATAACTTAAATGGCTCGTACGAATGGAAGTTGTACTAGCTGCTCTTTGATTTTATTATTTAGTTCTTAGAACTTATTATTTAGTCAAAATCTCATCCGAACCGTCCCCCCGTATTGAGGACTGACTATCCAACTGCGTGGAATCGGCAGTTTAGTAAGCCATTTGATGACCGGCGTGACCTAGAAGGACGTTAAGCCAAGAAGAAAAAATCAGTCCTTTGGGCAGATCACGTTATGAGTGAGAATAAATAACAATCGAGGCATTATAATTATTTTAGGTGATCCACCTAGTGGTGGGTTTGGAACTGGAACTGAGTTACCGCGGGGGAGTCTATTGCCGGGTAAGGTTAGAGACACCGATTTTGAGCTGGTAAGGGGCTCCGAATCCACAAGGAGCTCCGACAGGCTAAACCCGCCACTGGGGAACCCCTCGAACTCACAAAAAATCTTTCCCTCGAAACCCAGATTCAACGTTATAAGAGTCTTAAATTTTCATTCCATTTAGTGCCTCCGAGGAGCTCGAATTCGCCACTGTATGCACAGGAAAGAAGGAGGTCATCTAGGCAGAGTTGGACAAATGAAGGAAAAACTACGTCCTTCCATTATATGGTTGGTTGATTTGTCTTGTTTTATGATAAATATTTTTGATTGGTTTATTTGTTTAGGTGTGTTATAGAGTTTTTAATTGAACGAAACGAATTTATTAAAAGTTTCCCCTAATTTGTGTGCGTGTGTTAGTCTACTACTCATAGTTGAATCAATTAAACAAACCTAAAAACATGATGTGACATAAATTAAATGTAGAACAGCTTTATAAAATCATGACAAAATTGTCCTCTGAACATCCGCACAGCTATCGATACACTTCTGATTTGCTTTTATTTGAATGCAACGTGTCCTTTCACCGAAGCATACGATACACATTGGCCTTTCAGCAATTTCACACGCCTTCACCATTAACGCGGTACTAGGCACTTATTTAGCGAAGGAATAAATCATAAGAGCAGCATCCGCAACACCCGATCCGTGCACGGTTTGTGTCGCTGCACAAGGCAGCAGAAGAAAAAAAAAAACACTGATCGAGAAAGAAAAAAATCAGGACTCTCCAAAGCCGTGAATCCGGATTCGTGACACTGCACTAATTGAGACTGCCGAGCAGTACTTTGCCGGTACGGGTGATGTGTTTTTTTTTCTTCTTTCGTTTGTGCCACCCGTCTTACTTTCTTATTAAATGTATTTTACATTTTATTTCACTCAAACCCCAGCTCCAAACCGTCAATGTGCCACCTTCAGGGTATCTCGGCTCACGGCTAGAGTAGCACTTTCCGTCCCACGGGGTATGCACTTTCTGATGACAAAATTGACGGTAGCACCGGGATACATTAAGTGGATGTGACAATATTTCGTACCCGTGGCACCCGTGCTTGTCTACCGTCATCCGGAGCTGCTTGTGCTCTGTGATGCCTTTGCATATCTCACTTTGCTTCTCCATTTGGGACGATGAGATGATTGATTGATATTGATTCGAAACGGGGCAAAGGTTGGGGCGAAGGTGGGAAAGATAGCAGAAGAGATGAAAAATTGTCACCGAAAGTGATAACAACTCTTTTTGAAAGGGAATGCTTGATTAATAATAGGGGACTAGTGAATATTAATATGGTGTACCGGTGAAAAATGTAGCTATATTGAAAACCAAACAAAAATAGCAAATAAACAAGTGAACATTTTATAAAAAATTTTTACAATTATCAAAAATGTCATAAAAATAAACAGTAAACCAAACTAATGAGTAATAAATAAAAAGTTGTTAATAACAAATGAAAGTAATTAGATGACGTAAACTTAAAAAAAATATTAAAAAATTTTTAAGCGAACAAAAAAAAATCACTAATCATGTAATTCATTAAACCTTAAAAGCATGGAACATTTACATGACTTATGTAGGCGACAGCAGCGCCGGTCTTCATACGCCAGGCGCAGAGTTCAAATAACATCCGAACCGTCCCCCCGTAGGACTAGGTAACCGTCCCCCGTAGGTAAGGACTGACTAACCAACTACGTGGTATCGGCAGTCTAGTAATTCATTTCGATGACCGGCATGACCTTAGAGGTCGTTAAGCCAAGAAGAAGAAGAACAGCTAAGAATAATAATGATAGAAATTTTTATTTTATTTTTTTATTATTTAGCATTAATTTTAATTATTTAAAAATCAAACGAAAAAACATAGAATCAAATTTGAAATCACAAAACCACAGAGACATCATGAGCAAACAAAAATATTGGTTGCCAAAGACCAGATGAAAGACTAGTAACATCATATAACTCTCATTTATTCATATGTAATGTAAGCAAAACCCTTGGCATAATGTAAGTAAAACCTCAAAAAAAGATAAAAATGCTAGAAAGAAATCATTCGAAGTAGCAAAACCGTGGCAATATTGGTCGATTTTAATCGACAAAACAAATGTAATTATTTCTTTCAAAGTTTCTTAAAAGGAATGTGAATAAGTTGTAGCATAAATAGGAAAAAATGAGTCGTAAAGTATTTACGTAGGACATAAAAAAGCTAGAACAAAACGATTGCAAAATATATAATAATAGAAGCGATCTAAACTAAATCAATTTTGATAAACTTTTGTTATAGTTATAAAACTCTCAAATCTACACCAATAAATCAAAAGTACAGTACGGTGCATTTTAAAGGAATAAATAAATGCTTTAAAAGAAAGTAATTATCAAAGAAAATGATAAAAAAACCATGTAAAATTAATTGAAGTAAGACATAAAAAAAATTAATGAATCAAACAAATAATGCTATTTACAAGCATATACTAGAACGAACACGAACATGAACAAATCGAAACACAGACACAATACACACAAAAAGAAAAGAAAAAATGAAAACATAAAGTACCACAAAAAATATCCATTCCGATTGCAACCTTCCCGCACCAGTAGGATTGGCAGGATTTGCCTAATTGAATTTGATTTGATTTGTTTATGCTAATTATGATTTTGGGGTTTGTGTTTGGTTTTTTTCTTCTTCTAAAGGTTAGGTCGATAGTCACCATCATTACCCCAACCGTGTGATTTGTTTGTTGCTTTTTTGCAACGTCCCATTTAATGATGCTTTTAATGTACGACCAGCACACGGCGATGAGCGCGTTACGACGATGAGCTTATGGGGTTATGCTTGCTAACAATCGTGACCAAATCATCCTGGCGTTGATTCCAGCCACCAACGATGATGGCGCTGGAGTGGAGGGGTCTGGGTTGTGTGCCAAACTGAAAACAGAAAAAAAAGCACTACACCCATTCCAGCGTGAGGGGAGGCCACAGCAATCGGCACCGGTTCGGTGCCAAACCCGGTAATGAGATTCTAATCGCACCGAAAAACATCAATTCTCGCCTAATTGAATTTCAGTCCAGCATGAAATGAAAGCAGCAGTCGGAAAAAGACAGAGAAAGCGAGGAGCCAAGCTGGGGGAAAATTATAGCACAAAGAAAAAAAAGGGCAAAAACGAAAATCCTACCACCAACGGGCTAATTAATTCGTAGCATACCTCAAAAACCCGGTTTTACCACCACCATTTGTACTTTCGACCCGCTTTCTCTACTTCACCTACCGTACCGACCGCACCGGGTCCGGATGTGGATTGCCACCAGAAAAGTGTACCAGTGCGGTAAAAGCGAAAAAGGATGTTTAACAATTCATAAGTCCGTCTTCTACGGAGCGAACTCGCAAGCAACGGCAAAGCGGAAGCGTTGAGTGTAATGTTGGCACAAAAAGTTTCCTCATTAGGCGGTTTCCAGGGCAGTACGTGGCGCCCAAGGCCGCTAGGTAAGCCGTGAGGGATAAGAAGCAACACCACCGCACCGTGTTGCGGGTGATCCGAGTTTTCGTGGGGGGGGGGGGTCTGCTGACGATCACCTTCGCAAAACCACCGGAACTGATCCAGATGTTTGCCATTAATCATTTTCACCTTTTGTCGGTGAAACAAACAAACATTATAACTTTTGGAAAATTTTCTAATCTGCGGCCAAGGAGCTAGAGCTGAAGTAGTGAGCGTTCGTAAGCGCTACCGGTGTACGGTTACACGGGCACATTTTTTGGGGGCAGAATGGGACGAGAACTTTTGCTCTATTTGTGCGGGTTCGGTGGCACGGTGGGTGTAGAACGTCTGGGCAAAATTGTAAAGCCACTCTCCTTCTACAGTTTTTAAAATATTTTGTAAAATAATTAACCACAGAATTATTTGTTTCTTCAAGTTAAATAAAAAAACGACAAGTTGCAGTTCTTAGCAGTTGAAAATTATTTGAGCCAATAATAGTTTTAATGCTTTTAGTTTTTTTTTAAATTTACCTTCAGATCCAGCAAATTGAACATTTTACGTCATACATTCAGAAGATTCTGTTAATGGTGCAGCCTCCCACTTTTCGTTTTCAAATAATTTTTTTTTGACAATTATCTAATTTAAAAGATATAAAATAATTTACACCATTGGTAGAAATTTCTGTCTTCGATCTTCATCCTCTTTTTGGCTTAACGTCCTCCGAGGTTATATCAACCAAATAATGGCTTACCAGACTTATTGATACCACGTAGTTAGAAAGTCAGTCCACATAGCGGTGGCGATGGTCCGAATGGGATTTAATCCTCGATCCTGCCTGACAATACCGGCTTCATACCGGCTTTACCTTATTACGGGTCAATTAAGTGTCTAAGGCAGCAAACACTCTCGTTCCGCAACCGAACCGAAGTCATGCAAAATGACCATACCCCTTGGAGAGCAGAACAGAAAGTACAGTAGACGAACACGTCCAACGATCACTCTCTTGATCTTTAGACTTTTGCAGGCTCTTTCTTCCGCTTATAATTTCAGAATTTTAAATGCACTCGTGCTTATAAGTATAATTAAGTGCATCAAATTCTTGCTCTTTCCTTAACGACCTTTAGGATCAAGTCGTCAATTACTCCTGTGATTCGGTGATCAATCACAGGAGTAATTGATCACCGAATCAATTGCTCCCACAGATTAACTCGAATCTTAGGGTTTACTCGAAACGCAGCAGGTCGCTTACGGATAGTTTTGACCCGGTAGGTTCCGGTCGACTCATCTATCACTATCACCGATCGGAAACTAGCTATTTGATAATTGTTTCTATGATTTGATTATTGGTCTACTTCTTTTCCTATTTTAAGTTCTATTAAGCATAAGAATTTCTCATTTAAATTTTCAATTAAATTTTTGTCCCAAATTTCCCCCAATCGTTCCCACCATGCACGCTACCGAGGGAAATCATCATCATGCCTCATCCCACCGTGACCCATCTCGTGAAGATGAGCTCATCTTGTCGCTTTCGTGACCGATGACGACCGTAACGAGCGTCCCGAACCAGAAGAAAGATTGAGGTTGCCTTCACCGCAGCAGCAGCAGCAGCAACATTTCCACTTTATGACGTTCCGTGTGTTCCGTACCACGAGAACGGGGGCTCGTGGGATGATCTGTACGCCTTCCACTCTACTAGAATCAGTAGAACAAGGTGGAAGTAATTTCGCACCTCACTAACCGTCCGCTGTATGTACAGGTCGCTTTTCGACCGACAAGCATTACTCGTCGGTCGTTGTCGGGTCGGGTGTAAGGATCATCTCCGGGACTTTTCCTTTTCAGCCCGGCATTCCGTGGAACCACCGTTGCCAGCAAGGCGAATCGGTTGGAGCCGGTTGGAGGGAAATGATGTGATGCTGATACTTGTAAAACATTATTATTATTGTGAGAACGGTAGCAACTGTTACGGTTTAGGGGTGGACGCGGTCGGTTGGTCGGTAACAGCGCAGGTTAGCCGTCCTTAAGCCCAATGTCCAATGTAGGTAGGACGATGGCTTTCGTGCTGAACAATAGTATTATACAGCCGGTGGAAGCTGATGAGAGATTTTTAATGTAGCCAGTGTGGCCACAGCAGGACCGAAGCATGGCACGTTAGCGGTAGGTTTGTTTGGCACCTGGGGCATTCATTTCCTTGCTCTGGCAGTCGGGATTTTTTTATAAGGAATACAAGGTAGAAAACAAGAATTATGATTGCCACTGGAAAAGGGCAACATTGCATTAATTTTAAGAATACAATTTTATTTCCCGTTGGCTACAAATGAGGATAATAAAGAGGGTTTATTGTAAATCAACTGTAAAGGTAAGTTTTGAATTGGTGTTTACAATGAATTATAATTCAAATTTGATTAAATTTTATCGAATTATGTTCATTGCGCCTGAATGTATGCAATTTCTGTTTGAATTGTCCCCAAAACTCCGAGGAGATAATTTATTATACTGAAAATTTAATATTCCTCAAGCTTTTGTTGAGAATGTAAGAAAAATCTATTATTGGGTACTTTCAGTCGGATTTCGCACTAAAAACAGGATCCATTACCAAATCCAATGCATTTACTGCTAATCAGCATTAAAATAAATTCAATCTCTTTCTAATCTAAACGCAAATGCGTTTCCAAAACAATTCCTCCGATGGAGCGTAATAAAGCCGTGCAAAAATCTCAACTAATTAATCGCCTACAGGTTCTCCATTTCTTCTCCGAATAAAATAACAGATATACACGCTCAAATCGGATGCCGGAAATCCTTATCCCATGAATCAGCACATTTTATTCCTGCGATTCGTAAATAATCAATCTCCGCGCTTTTTCTTTCCTCGGAAGTGTTGTTTCGATCTTATTCAAACGATACCGTTTCAACGATTAGGCGTGAAATACACATTCTCGCTCTCTCTATTACATATCGATTATTTATTTTACATCAATATTTCAATTGAGCCTGGTACCGGCTGTTGTGTATGCCGATGGTCGGGTGCTTTTTTCCGCAATCGGTGGAACACAACACGCGCGAGCTTGCACAATCAATCTCGGGACCGCTAACGGTTGAGTGTGGATTGAATTTTCTGCCAATGTCATTACGGGCTGTTACTCGGTTTGGTTGTTGAATGGTTGTGGATATGGACAATCGTGTTTTGTTGGTGGGGGGGGGGGGGGGGGAAAGGAATGAATAAAATGAGGAACAAAAAGGTACAAACAGTGCCGAGCGTCAGAAGTTGGTATTGCTAGGTGGAACGGTTTTGTGGACGAAATGGGCGATACGAGTACGAAAATGTGTCATTCGATGAGTAAAAGCTTCCGGAGGTAGAACATAAGAAGGAAACTGTATTTCGTGTCGTATCGACCTAGAGCAGATAAAATATTTGCAGGGAAAACTTTGGTGAATAATAAATAAAAAACATGTAAATGGAACACGGATATTTGAATAACAAAAAAGAGGTACAAAAGACAAAAATTAGAAAAAAGTGAGGTAAAACAAATAGAAGACAATCTGCCACATAGTAAGAAAACAATAGATCAAATATCACCTGAATGTTTGCAATTAATATTTTATTTCATAATTTCGGAAATGGATTAAAAAAGGCTTGTTTCAGAATTTATAAAATGAGAATAACGAACTTGTTATGAATAGCAATACTTGCTATGAATATTCTGCATACTTTCAGGCGTTAAACTTTGTATATGTTTGTGGTACTTTTAAATATTACTTTTCCATTTTCCATTTCATCCTTAAACTGAATCCATTGCGTTGTGCGCTTTTCTTTCTCTAGTCTCTATCTGTTATTTTTTTAGTATTTAAAGTATGACGGCTTACGTCGTATTGTCAACACCGCTTGTGATGACTACTTTATAAACAAACTAAAATTTACAAAAATATCAGAAGACATTTCCTCTCTGTCGTTTGCCTTATTCCGTTCATGCTCGGTTGTGGATGAGTGGTGCTGCTGCAGCTACTGATGATGATGGATTGGTAGATTATGTGCATTCTGATGCATCCGGTACTATTGCTGTGGCTATCGTAGTGAAGGTGGTTGGATGCTTACGATTTCTGGCTATTGTTGTGTTGTGACCGTTCTATTGTTGACCTTTGTGGTTTGGTCTGGACAGCCGTTCGTCTGGACTCGTTTTACTAACGCGTCTTTTGAGAGTAGAATTATTATTTTTTCCACCGAACAACTGTAATCCTTTTCTTCTTAACCGAAAATAGTAAAATCCTCTGCTGGAAAAATGAAATATAAGTATAAAAAGACATTCACCCACGAATGTAGGTCCATCCGCTGCCACCATCGTTTCGATACCATTTGGTCGTGCTATTATTGTGTGACCCTTTCCCACAATTTCCACAACATCTAATGACACAGGGCCAGGTTGCGCGACATCAAAGGTAAACAATTTGTCACGTTCGGAGCAAGCGGCATCTGCCCAGGATATTGATGATACCGTGATGTGCCGTGTTACACTCCCAATACTTCCCATCACAATCCAGATGTGGGAAAGGATTTTCCACTCCTCTCCATCTCCTGACTGCTTCCTGTTCATCGTTCGTCATCTAAAGTGGATGAATAAAAAACCTTGCACGGTGACACATACCAAAACCACCAATAATGGAGCCAGTTTGCCGGTGACCTGGGAACCTTAGGAACTGGGCCAAAAGAGTGGTAGAAAGAAACGCAATGTAGCAGCACCGAAGATGTGATAATCGTTAAAAAAGACACATTCTAACAAGGATGGGACGGCTTTCGGGTACAAAGTGAAATCACACTCGATGAATATTCAAAATGGATGAATAGGAAACGCCATTTAGCCTTCTTTTTTTTTTTTTTGTTCGCTCGCTCCATCGGAAGGGAGAAGCACGGCATGGGCAGCAAGTGGGTGTGCAAGGGGTTTTGTGCTAATGGAATTGTCATCTGCCTAGTTCTCGCGCAATTGTACGCGTGTCAGCGATGGGTGGAGCATGGGAGGGCGCCGTTTGCTTTTGCGCTCCCGGTGGCAAAAATGTGTGCGTGGTTAGTCACCAGATAACTCTGGTGACCGGTACCATATTGCTGGTGATTGTGCTAGGGTTCACCATCTTTTTACATTAGCTTTTGAAAACTGTGAGCTTTTTTCATTTACATGCAAAAAGTTACAAAGAAAATGGTATGAAAAAATACACTAAAGCGCCTAAAAGTATGCAATTGACAATTTCTATTTCAAAGCAAATCATTCTACCGATAGAACAAGTCAATTAGCGCGAGAAAATCTCGAGATTTTTTTTTTCTGACATTGAAAAACAGAAAGAAAAACAATAGAAAAACTGTTGAACTCTTTTCAACGGAGGAAAATGGTCTGATTTTTACGCAATTGCCCTAAAGTCGTACCAAATCCTGCACGCGTGATGTTTCGCTCAAACACATACAAACACACACACACCAACTGGTCGCTTCGGATTATGGGACCATTCAAGAGGACAGGCAGCCAGGCAGGCAAACCATTCCATTGCTGTGTGCGTTTGGTGGCACAAAACAAAACAAATTTTTTGGTGCGGGAAACGGACACGTGGCAAGTGCAAATGTTACACTAAATACTTACTGCACGCGCAACGGCACCCAGGAAGGAGGCTTCCTTCGAGTGTTTGCTAGTGGATTCCCGTTGCTTCGCTTCTGCAGTACGAACAAGTAAGCCGAGCTTTGCCAACAATTTTCTAGATTGTCGATTCTACTGGAACCCGTTCAACGTTCGACAAACATCTGCTAAACTAATCAAAAGCCATCAGTCAGATTACTTTGGAGCGGGGCGTGCGATGTGGGACATCGGTCGGCACAAAAAGATGGTGTGAGTGATGACAGTGATATCCGCAGCGACGCTGGCTAGTGGTTGCGGAATGTGTTTTAATAGTTTTTCCAACGCGTCTGCTGCATGCTGAGTTAGTTTATCGTTTATTTGTGTTGCAATGGTATGCTTACGAATAGGGAATGTAGATAAATCATTGGCTGATATAGTAAGAGCTGGAAGCTCAGAGTCAGGAGATGTTGATAGAATTGCATCGATCTATTCAAATGAAAAAGCTCCTATCTAAGAGCGCTCTTATAAAAACATTTAAAAAACTTTCAAAAAATCCATTTTAGACCTGTAAAATGAAGCAAAAATGAGCAAATCCATGGGGGTCAGCTTGTAAAAAAAGAAGAGTTATGATCAATTTACTAAAATCTTCCAAAATCCAATTCAGTAGTACCAATTCTAGCAAGCCATTCGATGGCAGGCGTGATCTAGTAGGTCGTTCAGCCAAGACGAAGAAACCATTCGATACCCGGCGTGAGACCGTTGAAGAAAAGCGAATAAGAATGTATGTACCAAATATGAGTCAACAAGACCCATTTTCAAATTTATCATATTTTCTTGCACTTGCTCATATTTATGTACTTTTAATTAATTGCGTTAGAACGGCCTGTATTTGTATGGACTTCATGTACGCCAAATTTAGCATCAGCTGATAGAAGGAGCTTTTAAGACATCTCAGTTTAGGCCTATCAGTCCTCCCCTAATCATGTAGACGGTCCTATAAAGACTTGACGGGCCTTTCGGTGTTATTTTTCATGACATGTCCATCCCTCCTGACGAAACTGACGTGTTAAATATCGCTGCACGATCGCTGTAAGATCCGTGAAATTGATTATTGTGAAATCTTAAATAATGAAATTAAAAGATGAACTTTAAATGAGTTCCGAAGAATAGCAACATTTTGGGCAGCAGCTCTTTTGATATCATTTTAGAAGTGATAAAATGATCTCCATGCAGCTCTATTTACATTCCAAAAATATTTAAACAAGCTGTCTCAACACGCTAAGCGTGTAAAACCAAGTAATATCTGCCGCTGTTAACTGCATGATCTAAATCTAAACTCTAAGCTACTACAGAAGACAAGAAAATAAAAGAAGCACCAAAAGCTAATAAGCAAAGAAACCACCCCGAAAGATCTCTCTTTCAACACGATTTGCCAATAATTTTGTCCACTAAGCTGTGTGTTTTTCACTTCATGATGCTTCACACCCCTTATCCGATCGTGTCCATTCGTATACCCAACACCACTAGCCAGTAATCGCTTCTCCAGCTACCAGTGAAAGAACAAGCAAGCAAGCGAAGCAATAACTAGAAGTGTACAGGCGGACCTGCATCAGCAATCTAAACGCTTCTTAACGCCCCAGCACTAAAAGCCTGCTGCGCAGCCCGGCTTCCGATCAGTTGGTGATCGTTGTTCGTGGCCTGCAGATCGACCGAGCTCTGGTGCCGTGAAAAGTAGGTTCCGTTTGTTGGGGGAAGTGATTTGATTTTGAACCTCAGTGATTTTCTTCAGTGATAGGATTTGTGAGGATTAACTGAAAAGATTCAAAGTGAAAGAATAAAAACTGCGATCGTATGCAAAAGCTGCTTAGTGTAACCATTTTAAAAATTTTCATCCATTTATCAAAAACGTTCCTGCACACCACGTGGCGTAAATTTGGTCGCTAGCCTAATTATGCTGCTATTTCAGCTGCGGTTGATAAGACGTTCGTTTGGCTAGGGCCTTAGAGGTTCATTCTAGCTCTAATGACGAGAGTTACTGGGCGGCATAGAATAGAGTGATAATTTTGATAAAGTTAAGTGAAGTGAAACAAAACCTACGAAAGTGTGTCCCAGAAAAGGAAACCAGCAAAAAAGAGCATAAGAACAGGAAAAACTAGTTCAGTGGAAGTGACATAGTTTCGTTTGCCTTTTTTTTTTCTGCTGTTCCTATCGTGTTCTATATTTGAATTTTGTGTTTTATTGAAGATTATTTGTTTTTGCTTAATGATGTGATCTACTTAAGCAAGCTAACATGTTCTCTTCTACAATTTTCTATTATCTTCAGTGAAATCATCCGACACCGGAAGTGATAGGGATGTGAAGTGACGAACCACGGAAGGCCAAATTTAATCCAACTGTTTTTCAAATGAATTTAGTATACGCGTGTACGTGTGTATTTGGAGCAACACGAAAGCCAAACGGAAAGAGAAGTGAGTGAGGTCTAAGGATAGGAGTGAGCGCTGCTGGCAAAGAAAACGGCTGCGTGTATGCGCCAGAGGTGGATTTTTCGTTCGCGTTCGAACCGCCAGCGGGCATCATGCAGCAGTTGCATCAGTACGGCGTGTCCTTTCATCGCCCTCGGGGGCGAAGGAAGCGCCACGCAATGGGTAGTCCCTCAACGCCGATGATCGTCGGCGTGGCAATGATCGTTAGTGGGTTGATCATGTACGCAGCTGCCGAACCACGGACGGGTAAGTGGATAAACTGCTTTAACATGTGTGGTTTTGATGCGGTTTAGCATGCTGACGAGCGGCTAGAGACTTGTGGACGATAAGCACTCGGACAAGTGTTTGTGTTAACTAACAGGTTTTATCTTTAGAAATGGATGAAAAAGAAGACAAATTAAACAATTTAGTACTTTTACGTCAACATGTATGCTCATTAATCTACATACTTTCGGCAAAAGGTCAAAGGCACTGGGTCAAAATTTGCTCATGAAAAATATTAATTTTCAAATCCTAAGCAATTTCTGAATGTATCTTTAATTTAAAAGAAAATTTCTATAATTAGTGTAAATGTTGTAACCGAGTATGCCCGGGATAAGGCAAAGAATAAGGAGGAAATGCCTTATCAAGATGATTATAAAATTTACTCAACACAAGCGGTGTTGACAATACGGCACTGGACCGTCATTATTATTTATAAATAAATAAATAAATAGTGTAAATGTTGAAATTGTCGCACTGTTTCAATGTTGATACGTTTTCCTTTATTAATAGCAGTTTGTGAATTATAAATAAGAATTTATGGGGATAAACTTTTATCATTTTCGTTAGAGGGTCTTTGGAGCCAAAATATCTCGATCTAAAGTCCGTACCTAAGAATGCCCAAGGTCTCAAAATGCTACTATGAGCTCGTGGGTTGATCTTTTCTAAGATTGATGGGGCGTCTGTACTACCTTTCAAACGTTGAATGGAAGTATTATTCTAACGCTAAGAATTTCTGCTTCATAAAATATTAAGGTAAGCAGCTCGTTGTCTACTATAATACTTTCATTATTCACTTATAAGCATATCGTAGTGGTTTTGTACGTTCGGAAATGAGCACAAGTTTAATACGTTTCATTCATACCAAAGGAATAACCAGGGCGTAATATCAAAATCTGAATTAATAAACAGGTGCAGCTTTTAAAATAATTTTTCCCTTACAATACAAAATATATTTCACAAAACCTTGTCCCCATAATGGATCACTAGAACTGATATTCCCTTTTTCCGCAAAGGCCATTGGAACAGCATAAATCAGAAAAATGCAAATAAAAACCTTTCGGTGCAAAAATCATGTATCAAGAGGTTAAGCGAGTAAACCCACCCGATTACAGACACCTGCTGGGGTGATTGTGTTATTCCGAAATCCCTTTTCCATGTCGATTTACTTTGCAACTGCAGTAAATGTAAATCGTTGTAATCATAATGATAATCATGCCGCTGAAACATCATAAGCGCATTCCATTTGTTTGTACAGAACGTTTACAGCACAACTCGCCTGTAACGCCATTCTGTTAATCTGCGTAAATACACACCAGCACACGCACGATGGCACAACGTTGCGTTTCGGTCAATGAAGGCTTATGGAAATTTATGGGTTTTAAATCATTGCACTCGTTTCATGTGGCGGGTATGTGATGCACGCGTGAAAGGCTGCAGATGCACAGCAACAATGTTACCGGCGTGCAGGATAGACCGTGCTGTAATTAATCTACATTCAAGTGCGAATGATTCTAGAGGGCCATTTCTATCGACAAGTTTGTTCAAGCGGCATTGCATCCATCACTGTATGTGACATACCGCAGAGTGTCTTAAAATATCTATTATGGAATTATCTATCAAAGCGTTCTTCGTCATATAAAAAGGTTAAATAAAACACATTTTAAACTCCAAGCTGTGGTTAAATATGGATCAGTGCAACAGTTTTTTTTTTGAAATATTGTAAAACACGAATTGAATCTGAAATTTTGAAAGAGCGATTTGTTGAATTCCAATGAATAAATCAATATGTAAGCAAATTATTAATGCATGAAGGAGATCTAATCTGTACTCGCCGTACTAATTCTGTAACGCGGATTTATTTTATTTAGATTTGTTTTTTAAACAATTGCACCATTTATTCTGAACGAGTAGCACAGTACACGTTATCTGCGAATTTTTAATTAATACGCAATGGATGGTAAAATTGCTTCAAAATTCATATGTGCAGACAGTTTTTGATTTGTTTTGTTTATGTGCGAATATTCCGTTCGTTTTGTTATAGAATCAATGGAAAAATTTAGTATGAAATGTAGTGTAATGATTTGCATACATTTAGGAGCGAATTTCAATTGTATTAAATATTCGCCTGAAAGTATGCAAATTAGAATTCTTTTCAATGTTTGAACAAATAAAATGTTTTTCCCAACTTATAATGCAGCAAATAGCACGTGTGTCATGTTATTTGTTTTTAGTAATTTATAAATAGAGAGATTTTAGTTATTACATGGTGATTATGCTTTCTCAACATTATTGCGGATGCTATCATGCCGAGGGTTCAGTGGCAACTGTTTATTCTCTAGTCTAACATGCTAACTTACACTATCTTACTCAAACTAGTCCATCTTTCAGTAATGTTCATCAATGTTCATAGTTCATCTCTTCCTTTTTGCCGTAATGAACATGCCAAGGTTTTTTTTTTACGCTAGCCTATATATTTTTGATCACGTTCCGAGGCTTTTTGACGCGTTTCTGTACATTATAAATCAAACATATATAAGGTCAAAACAAAAAAATTGCGGGACAAGAACAAAAATATATGGTCATGCTTCAAAATAATGCTGAGTAATAATAATGATACCCTGCATATGCTAAAGTGTACCTCTAGACCTTTTCGTATCCAATATATAAGAGATCTGAAGGCTTTTACTGGGTCACTACACTGCAATAGTTGCATAGGTGCAGAGGGGTAGCAAAAGTAATTTTTGAGGTAAATTTTGCACTACAGCCTCGTAATTCTCTGCCATGAAATGAACTAGTGAGAACATACAGAAGGGCTCACGTTCTCTTTTTGTCTAAATATTCAGCTTTGAACATGTTAGATCGCTTTTTTGAGTTTAATCATCAAAGACTTATGTTTAGTTGTCTAAGTTATCGCAGCTTTTACATAGTTTCAGTCCCTAGATACAAATCCTGTAAACCTTTACAGAACATTGTGTAAAGCATGAAGTGTACAGCGTTTACTTGTCTTTTAACTTGTTGAACAGAGAATGAGAAACGTTAATGTGTAGTGCCTCAAAAATCTAAGCAGTTCCCTAAAGTACTGAGCGTAGAATAACGCTGAGACAAACCCAAACTATAATTTTAATATTTTTGCCTACCTTTGGGCGTTTAAAGATTTCTTTCAGAGAAGATTTTTCGCCATTTCTCAATGATTGTGTTTTCTTTGCTTTACAGATGGACTGGTTGACATGATCGACCAGTTCGGTATGCCTAGCTTACCATCCGGCATATCACCTAGCACCGGCATGTGCAATGGTACTCGCAACCAATATCAACCCCATCCGGAACCAGCGTACAACCTCAATCAAGACACAGTGCTTAGCATACCGACGATCACAAGCTTTCCGGCAGGATTTCCAATCGATTTTTCCCTGCTGGTAACGCTGCGCGCTAGTCCAAATCTTGAGCGAGCCCCACTGTTTGCCGTCTACTCGAGCGATTCGGACGAAATACTGATGCTGATGGTGGGACGTGACGTTGCACTGTACTACTACGATGGCAATCCGGAAGATGACGAGCAGGATCAGTATCAGAACATGATCAGCTTCGGCGTGAGCATCGACGATGGACGATGGCATCGGTTGGGATTGAGCATTAAGGGGAACTCGGTAACGCTGATCTTGGACTGTAGTACACAGGTTACGCGTCCACTGAACAGAAGGGATGGTGTGCAGCTGGCGACGGATGGTTTGATCTTGACCGGATTGCAGCTAAACGAGGAGAATGGATTCTTTACGGTATGCTAGACGGTATGGTTGAGAGAGTCAGAGCGTGTTAATTAATCCCTTTTGGTGCTCCTCACAGGGTGATCTTCAACTCTTTATGATTGCAAACACACCGGATGAGGCGTACAACATCTGTACCAGGTACGCACCCGATTGTCCTGGGGGAGGCTCTTCTACCGGTTCAGGAACATCCTCTACAGTAACTCGCACCGTTACGATTCAGAGCACAAGAACTGTGTCCAATGGTACAGCAGCAGGAGGATCTGTCAGTCGTACTCAGACTAGCAACAGCTCTGGCTCGAGTTCTAGTGGAAGAGCGTCATCTCAAGCTGCCGGTGCCAGTATTCGTGACCAAGTGCTGCGTGAGTCGGTTTCTATTGCTGGTGAAGCTAGTGCTGGAAGTTCCCGAGGAAGACAGACAGGTTCGGCTAGCTCTTCCAGCGGTGGAAGAGACTTCGCTGATCTGTATGGTGATGGAGAAGGTTTAGAGGTGATTGGAGATGACGATGACTACTACAATAACTTAGAGTTTGGTGGGGATTTAAGTCGTGTAGCAGCGGGTGGAGAAACCGGACCACCGGCTGGAAGTTCACAAAACCGAACCGAAGTAACGCCAGGAGCTTACGATCAATTGCGTCCCGGAGTTTTGCCTTTGCCTGATCCGGAATATGATGCTTCGGCCGGTGGCGAACCAAGACCGACAGGAGCAGGAGGTCCAACTACGAGACCACGTGTGAATGCTGTGAATCGTACACGAGTGGATCCGGCTGGTGGGTATGGTCCAGAGTTTGAGGAAGAAGAGGATCGTACAGTTGGATTCCCAGCCCAATCCACCGTTACGATCGTTGGTGGTGTGAAAACCATCCGCGGTCCTCGTGGACCACCGGGAGACCCTGGTCCGAAGGGAGAACCTGGTCGTGATGGGCTTAACGGACAGTCGGGACCTTCAGGGCCACCGGGACACGTGTTCATGATGCCACTTACTTCTGCTGGCAATGAAAAGGGACCGGATTCACAGGCGGAAGCATTGAGGCAGATGCTTTCACAGCACATGACAGCGATGCGAGGTGCTGACGGTCCGATGGGACTCACAGGAGTTCCTGGCGCTGTCGGGCCACCCGGACCAGAGGGAACCAAAGGTGAACCGGGAGATGTTGGTGAACCTGTAAGCATTGATTTCTTTCTTGAAAACTGCTTCTCACAAGGCTTTTGAGTAATAAAGTTTCTGTTGATTACAGGGACCTATTGGACCTCGCGGAGGTGTTGGTGCAAAAGGCCGTGAAGGTCGGCGTGGACGATCTGGACGTGATGGAGAGCGAGGAGCAACCGGTTTGCAAGGTGTGAAAGGCGAACAGGGCCCGATTGGATTACCCGGCTTTCCCGGAGAGAAAGGTGAACGTGGGCGGCAGGGATTGGTCGGTGAGAAGGGAACCCAAGGACATGATGGTGTGCAAGGCGAAGACGGTCCACCAGGACTTCCAGGTATCCCGGGTGAACTCGGACCACGCGGATTCTCAGGTCCGCGCGGTTTTCCTGGCCCTTCCGGTAATCCAGGTCTACCCGGATCGGAAGGTATCTCTGGTTCGAAGGGAAATCCTGGACCACAAGGTCAACCGGGAGCTCCTGGTCAAACCGGATCTCCCGGTCCTGTAGGACCACCAGGTCCACAAGGTAATCTTGGGCCACCGGGTATTCCCGGTCCACATGGAAAACCTGGCCTTC
This sequence comes from Anopheles maculipalpis, assembly GCF_943734695.1. Taxonomy (NCBI): domain Eukaryota; kingdom Metazoa; phylum Arthropoda; class Insecta; order Diptera; family Culicidae; genus Anopheles; species Anopheles maculipalpis. The sequence goes on from NC_064872.1 coordinate 26,674,281, forward strand.
CGGGACTCCCGGGTGCAGATGGTCCACCGGGTCGAGACGGAAACCAAGGCATCGTTGGACCGAAAGGTGATGTCGGACCACAAGGTGTTCAGGGCCCAATAGGTTTCCCCGGTAATCGAGGACCTAAGGGAGATGACGGAGAACGAGGTACTGCTGGGGATAAGGGTGAAAAGGGCGAGTTAGGACACGATGGTGATAAAGGTGACATGGGACCACCGGGCGAACGTGGACATCCGGGTGTAACTGGAGCGCCCGGATCAGAAGGACCCGAGGGACCGAAAGGTTTCGAAGGCCCTCGAGGAGAAACGGGCATGATGGGATTGACTGGTGATAAGGGAAAGCAAGGCGTACAGGGTTTCCCGGGCTATCCAGGGCCGCCTGGTGATAAGGGCGAAAAGGGATCATTTGGAATGGCCGGTTTGCAGGGTGAAAAGGGCGAACGTGTAAGTGTAACTGCTGTATTACTGACTGGATTGGAAATTTAGGACAGTTATTGCATTGATTTGCTTTGCAGGGAAATACGGGACTTCAAGGAGAACGTGGTGAAGTTGGTCCTAGAGTAAGTAGATCGGTTAAGAGTTTCGAGGTAAAAATAGCGACCTTTATGATGTCTTTATAAAGGGTTTCCGAGGACCGCGTGGTAGACGAGGAGCAGATGGAACAACTGGGCCGAAAGGTGATACCGGCCAACCAGGATCGCCCGGAGCACAGGGTGAAATTGGCATGCAAGGACCGGAAGGACCTCGTGGTTTTATCGGGCTTCCAGGTCCACAAGGAAACCATGGCAAAGATGGTCCACCGGGAGCTTCGGGCGAACGTGGACCTCCGGTAGGATCGTTTATCTTCTGCAAACAATTAGGATTAGGTTTTAAAATTATTTCTTGCTTCAGGGTGAAAATGGAAATCCAGGACCGATTGGAGCTCCTGGTGTTGTTGGACCACAAGGACCTACGGGCGAACCTGGACCAGTTGGAGAGCCAGGTATTCCAGGTCTCCCGGGACTCCCTGGAGAACCGGGTGTACCAGGCGATACCGGTAAAGAAGGCCAAACTGGTCCTCCAGGACCACCGGGTAAAAACGGACCACAAGGAGGTCAGGGTTTGCCGGGATTCCCAGGTGAGCGTGGCATGATGGGGATGCCTGGATTACCTGGTCTCAAGGGAGAACTCGGATTGCCCGGACTTCCTGGACCAATCGGTGACAAGGGTCAGCCTGGAGAATCAGGAAAAGAAGGACCACCTGGTGCGGAAGGACGTCCTGGCCCACCCGGACCACCGGGTCCATCAGGGGCCAAAGGTGAACGAGGAGAGCAAGGTTTAGGCGGACCAGTTGGACGAGATGGTTTACCCGGACAGCGAGGCCTAGCGGGACCTCCAGGACCAGTAGGACCACCGGGAGAGGATGGCGATAAGGGTGATATGGGACCACCGGGAGAGAAAGGTTTCAAGGGTGCCCAAGGTGAATCGGTATGTATGAGAGCCTTCCGGTTGATGGTGGCAGAAGCTTAATGTCTTTGAAAATTCTACCCAAACTAAGGGACCTGTTGGATCACCTGGATCGCAAGGAAGTCGTGGAGAACCGGGAGCTGTTGGACCACAAGGTGAAAAGGGACCTCCGGGAGAGATTGGCCGTACAGGACCGAAGGGTGAAGATGGACCAACCGGTTTGCCTGGCTCACCTGGACCAGCAGGTCCTCAAGGAATGCCAGGTCCAACGGGAATGAAGGGTGGTCGTGGTGATGATGGTCCACCGGGTTCAATTGGACCTGCTGGACCACCAGGTGAAGCGGGTCGACGTGGACCACGTGGAGCGGAAGGTGGACCCGGTGCACCAGGATCTCCCGGACCGCAAGGAATAGCGGGTGAGCCTGGCACGCAAGGACCACCCGGTCCGATTGGACCCGAGGGCAAGGAAGGTGAAAAGGGTTCCATTGGACCAAAGGGTGAAGAAGGAAAGTCGGGACCACCTGGACCGCCGGGCAAACGAGGACAGCCGGGCTTAGAGGGTCCTAAGGGGGTCGCCGGTCCACCTGGTTTCCCTGGCAATCCTGGTGAGCCGGGACTTGTTGGACCGAAGGGTGATATTGGTAAGGATGGAGACGACGGTAAGCAGGGTGAAGCTGGTCTACCGGGAGAACCGGGACCACCGGGACCTGCGGGTGAGATCGGACCGCCGGGTAAAATTGGTCCAGAAGGACCGGCAGGACTGCAAGGTACGACGGGATTGGCCGGGGAAAAGGGAGATCGTGGATTGCCTGGCCCGCCAGGAAATCAAGGACTCACCGGAGCACAAGGAATGCCGGGTCCACAGGGACCTACTGGATTGCGAGGCTCCCCGGGACCTTCAGTGAGTTGTAGAATTCGGATTCAAGAGAAGAATAAAGAATTCTTAATGTATCTCCATTGTTAATACTTTCAGGGTGAAATCGGCCCCGTAGGTAAACCGGGTGACAGTGGAGCACCGGGCAAGGCGGGAGAAGTGGGCGCCAAGGGTCCAAAAGGTGATCGTGGTCGGCGTGGCTTAAAAGGACATCGCGGTGAGCTTGGTCTGGTTGGTTTGAAGGGCGATTCCGGTGAGAAAGGTGATAAAGGTGTCCGTGGCGTACCTGGACCGGAAGGTACAAAAGGAGAACCAGGTCCAGTAGGACCTTTAGGACTCAAGGGTAATGATGGACCTCAAGGACCTCCTGGAAATGATGGTCCGGTAGGACCAAAGGGCACGGAAGGTGTAGCTGGTCTCCGGGGAGAACCTGGACCACCGGGCCCACCGGGACCACCTGGTCCTCCAGCCGATGCACCGCTTATCCCACCGGAGCTACTGTTCCGCATGAACGAGTTCACCATGACGAAGGGTGAGGATCGACAGAAGCGTGAAGCAGGTGATGGTACGGAGCTGGATGACGAGCTGCTCGAGGTGGACGATTTTGATGAGGAAATCTTGAAGGTGGAACCTCGCAAGAAAACGAAAAAGAAGAAATCCAAGTCAAAACCGTCTGATCTTGGTCCGAAGTTCCTGGACATGTACAGCTCGATCTATTCGATGCGGCAGGAGCTCGATCGCATACGGAAGCCGGTTGGTACGCGGGAAAATCCTGCCCGTACCTGTCGGGATTTGCATCATGGACATCCCCAGTTTAAAGATGGTGAGTGAAGACTTCCATTGAAAGGGTTTCCTTTAGGAAAGGATGATTAATTGAGCTATTCTCATAACAGGCTGGTATTGGATCGATCCCAATCTTGGTATGGGCGATGATGCCGTTTATGTGTTCTGCAACATGACAGCTGCCGGTGAAACTTGCGTATTCCCGGACATTCACAGCTCACAGATGCCAACAATACCATGGCGCAAGGAGAACGATAAAACGGATTGGTACTCAAATCTGCGCGGTGGTTTCAGGGTGAGTGGTACATCCAATGCTTTGGAAGCTCTGGAAGTGAATTTGAGTTTTCTTTCCCGTACTTACAGATATCTTACGAAACAGTCGGCACTGTCCAGATGACTTTCCTGCGGCTTCTATCGCAAGAGGCGTACCAAAACTTCACGTACGCCTGCATGAACAGTGTCGCGTGGTACAGTACGAAGGACGAAAGCTACGACAATGCGATACGCTTCCTGGGCGAGAACGAAATCGATATTGGGTACGAAAATTCCAAGATTAAACCGACCGTCCTGGTGGACGGATGCAAAACGGGTCGTAGCAAGAGCGAAACGGTGTTTGAAGTGAGAACGTCCAAACTTCAATACCTTCCAATAATTGACTTCTATCCGATCGATTACGGACTGCCACAGCAAGCGTTCGGTTTTCAAGTGGGATCAGTTTGCTTTAAATAACAGGCACCCCTTACTTGATGGATCGTTTTCCATTGTTTAACACCATATTGTTATACCTGTATATGATGCTTAAGGTAAACCGAGATTAGCGAGTAGCTTTAATGATTAGTATTTAAACTATAACAGCAAACACACTCTCTCTCACACACACACACGAACATGTTTGCGCGCGAACTAAAAGACGAAGAGGAATAGAGAATTGGTTTAGGATACGTAACATCGAGATATTATTTAGGAATTTAAGAAAGGAAAATGTATCATATCGATCGGACTGAGCACATCGTTAGTCAGAGGAGGAATCGACCGACCGACTAAAGGAGATAAGGCTCACACACTCTTTTCAGCGGTCACTTGTTTGTTGTTTTACCCATTTCCTCATGTAAATAGAATCCCCTCTATCCCTTCCTTTAAACATTAAAATAAAAATCATACACACACACGTACATTAGCGCACGTGCACACGAAAAAAAGGATTGTAGAAGGAAAGGAGCATCATAAAAAACAAAATGCAGGCAAAAAACGAGCTAAGATGCCCTTTACACTGCCAAAGATCGTTTGTTGTTGATGAATAAATTATCAAAAGGAAATGAGACACTATAAGAATTTATTTAAATTTCTTTTCTCTCTTAAAATGGTTAATAAATTGTGAGGAATAAATAACGTAAATTATTGCTAACGAATTAGTTTTACATATGAAATATTTCACAGCATGCTGAAACGTTTCATAAAAAAGAAATATTTGAAATGAAACGCTTGAAGCGACCTCTAGTGCAATTCATTTGTAACTATTCGAAATACGACTGCGCCGAAACTCATTTAAAAATTTAAATTTTTACGTTTTCAACGAATTATTTAGCCATTTTCAATAGCGGGTTTAGCCTTTCGAAGGGAAAAAGCCATCGTTCTGGCCACCCTGGAACACAGTACCTCCAAAGACCCTCACATACAGCTCCTAGACTCCACATTTGCGTCCCCGACAATCGTTCTCTGCTGGATTCCGAATCATTCCGAAATCAACGGTAAAGAGAAAACTGACTGTCTGGTCGACAGAGGTTAGCTTCGGCTTTACCATCACCCTAGTCTCCCAACACTGGAACACCAGCTGACACAACCTAGACCTCCTCAGCAACAACTCCGCTCCATCAAGCACAACACTGCTGCATGAGAAGATATCGAATCCAGCCACCCACAAGCTGTGGTGGATTAACCTATGGGCGAAGCTGGCGGTCACCAGGAGCCTCACCAGCTACAGAGCCCCTTTGGTCTTAGATGAGTAAATCCCACCAAACTTCTATCACCGTCAGAACAGTACGAACCTCGTCTACGAAGATCTACAGTGGGCTCGCTTCAGTTTGTCAATGGCACCCTTCCCGCCTCCGCTAATAAGCAAACAAAAAACATGGAGGAACCAAAACCAAAACTGAACATCGTTTCGTCGATTGTCCGCGGGCTAAGGGGTTGCCTTTTAGACCCCAAACACGCATCCAACGGTATTCTGCACGCCTTGTTCGGAAAAAATGAGCGAGTTATCGGTGATTTTCCGTAGAAAACCCATTTTTCCCGTATTAACTGGACTGAGGGTGGAGGAATCTGGATGAGGTGTTCGACTTAAAGATACGTGACCCAAAGATGCATCCAGCGGTATGCTGTTCGTCTATGTGGTTCGGTTTCGTCTATGTGTTCGGTATCAGCGGTATGCTGATACCGAACACCAGGATCGGATCAATATTGAGCGAGTTATCACCGATTTTCCATGGGAATGCTGCTGTTTTCTACAATAACTCGGCAGGGGGTGGTGGGATCGGGTTGGAGTGTTCGACAAAAAGATGCTCGGCTCCAAGACGCATCCAACGGTATGACGGACGACAACATCGAATTAAAACTGAGCGAGTTATCGACAATTTTCCACGGGAATGCTGATGTTTTCCGCATTATCTCGGCACGGGGTGGAGGGATCAGGTTGAGGTGTTCGGCAAAAAGATGCGCGGCTTCAAGACGAATCCCACGGTATGCCGGACGCCAGGAATCACCGAGCTATCGCCGGTTTTCCATGGGAATGCTGCTGGCGGAATTTCCCGGAAGGGGAAGTTATCGGGGGAAGGCGGAACCCTTAGTTCCCTTACATATTTAAAAACACGTTTTAGAGATCTATTTTAAAGCTATTTTAAGAAACAAATAAAAATAAGACAGAAAAACTTCAAACGGAAAGACTAACTTAATTTCGATCGGAAAAATAATTGGCATGACGGAAAGAAAATAATTTTCTGACCAATTTTAAAATTTCCATTTGCTACCTCTTCGCCTGTTATGCTCTCCTGTTACTCCTGGTCGAATTTTGCCGCATCGAAAACCGACCCATTTTGGCACAAAAATCCGACCAGGAGTAACAGGAGAGCATGCATTCGAGGAGGTAGCTCGGGCCGGACCAAAAATCCCAAATTTAATTTTAATTTTCGAAATCCAAGTTAAAGTTGAGTTGGAAATTTTATGTTTGGAATTCAACTTTTAATTTTGCATCGGGATTTTAAAACTGACTTTGGATTTTAATTTTGAATTTGGTATTTTTGTTCCAGCCCGAGCTACCTCTTCGAATTCATGCTCTCCTGTTACTCCTGGTCGGATTTTTGTGCCAAAATGGGTCGGTTTTCGATGCGGCAAAATTCGACCAGGAGTAACAGGAGAGCATAACAGGCGAAGAGGCAGCAAATGGAAATTTTAAAATTGGTCTAAAAATTATTTTCTTTCCGTCATGACAAATATTTTTCCGATCCATTTTAAGTTTGTCTCTCAATTTTAAGTTTGTCAATCTCATTTTTATTTCCTTCCAGAAATATTGTTTAAAAAGGCCTCCATAATGATTTTTTCAACATTCAAGGGAACTAAGAAGAATTTTCCGACACTATGATGGTGAGGGGGGGGAGGGGGTTCTGCCAGCAGCATTCCCATGGAAAATCGGCGATAAATCGCTGAATATTGATCCGATCCTGGCGCCCGGCATGCTGTTGGATGCGTCTATAAGCCGCGCATCTTTTTGCCGAACACCCCAACCCGATCCCTCCACCCTCGCCTAACTATTGCGGAAAACAACAGCATACCCGTGATAACTCGCTCAGTTTTGGTTTGATCCTGGCGTTCGGTACACCATAAGATGCGTCTTGAGGCCGCGCATCTTTTTGTCGAACACCCCAACTAGATCCCTCCACCCCCCCGCCGAGTTATTGTGGAAAACAACAGCATTCCCATGGAAAACCGGCGATAGCTCGGTGATTCCTGGTCCGATCCTGGCGTCCGGCATACCGTTGGATGCGTCTTGAGGCCGCGCATCTTTTTGCCGAACACTCCAACCCGATGCCTCCACCACCCGCCTAGCTATTGTGGAAAACAGCAGCATTCCCAGGGAAAATCGGCGATAAATCGCTGAATATTGATCCGATCCTGGCGCCCGGCATGCTGTTGGATGCGTCTATAAGCCGCGCATCTTTTTGCCGAACACCCCAACCCGATCCCTCCACCCTCGCCTAACTATTGCGGAAAACAACAGCACACCCGTGATAACTCGCTCAGTTTTGGTTTGATCCTGGCGTTCGTTACACCATAAGATGCGTCTTGAGGCCGCGCATCTTTTTGTCGAACACCCCAACTAGATCCCTCCACCACCCGCCTAGCTGTTGTGGAAAACAGCAGCATTCCCATGGAAAATCGGCGATAAACCGCTGAATATTGATCCGATCCTGGCGCCCGGCATACTGTTGGATGCATCTTTGGGTCACGCATCTTTATGTGGAATACTCCATCACGATCTCTAGCCCCTTTAACCCTTTATTTTACGAAGAAAAGGGTTTTCCGCATAGGCTGTGGGAAATCGGCGATAACTCGCTAAGTTTTGGTCCAATCGGGACGAGCTGCACACCGTTGGATGCATCTTTAAGTCGTGCACTCTTTTACCTCACCCGGCGACCGTATACTCCACCCATAAGTTAATCCGCCATTTTACCCCATTCTACAATAGAAGAATTTCGGATCGGAATTTGCAATCACATTTACCGCAACGATTAAACATTGATTGACGAGCTGTAATATCTATATCATTGAGCCTCCGTAGTGTTCAGATTTGTTGGTTTTGTATATTTTGTTTTTACTTCTTTCGCACCATAATGCCTCTTCACATTACCACCGCACGTGTGGTGGCAGAGGATTTGCCATAAACCGAATATACACATACTCCATTCCGTTATTATTAACACACACACACGCACATCCTTTTGGTTTCCATTATACTCTCTCTCACTGTCACATAAAACGGATGATCGTGTTTATGACTTTGCGCCAGGCAGTGTGCCTGGCTTCATTACGATTCTTTGTAACCTACGATGAAAATCTTTGCCGGGTGAATGTTGGGGACCAATCAAAACTGCACAACAAAACAACGAAAGGTTCGAAAATATTTGTTCTTTATCCGCACTACGATTAACACGATGGAGTAGTTGCTCTAGGTTCAGTGTGCTACCTACACGCACGGTTCAGTTGGCAAACGGTTCCACGCTGTACTAAAAGAAGGGCATCAAATTTTGCTACTAAAATGTATCTTTTAGAGTCGATACGAATTTTGCATTACTTTTTTTTCTCCCTCATCATTCCTATTGGTTTCGATTTTTTGATAATTAGTACTAGTTTTTGAATTTTTCATTTCCTCATGAATTTGTATGGTATTTTTTTGTGGAGTATGAATGTTATCAGACTGATGCTTCTTACAATACGATGCACGAGCCTAAGAGATGCCGCCACACTCACACATCACACGTCTGGAGACTTATAGAGTCATACTTTTCTTGTGGGTTTCCTACTGCATCTTCACACTATTTTTACATTGCTTGTGTTTATTAAGATTTTCCTTTTCAGAGCTTCTATTTTCCGCCCATCATTTCCACGCTTTCTCAACACTGCTGATTGTTGTGATTACTACTAGGTCTACACCAGAATTATTTACACTGCGTATTATCAAGGAATAATAATTCAACCTAACAACCTGTTAACCTGCTTCTGATTAACGAGAGTAAATGGAAAGGAAACCCGGAGAAATTACAGCGCACCAAACGTGACTGAAGAAAACTGTTCTACCTTTAATTACAAAAAGTGCGTAACAAACATCGAAAGAAATTCAAACAATCTCTGACCCTACGGCGAAATGACCTTCTAGGATGTCAAACACACGCACGCACACACACACACAGTCCCATTGCCAAATAGCCAGTAGGATCTCCAGTGCTACCAGGAACATACAGGGTATCTCGAGATTTTTGAACGAGTGCCCATATATTTTTGTTCTTTTTCCGAGGATTTTGAACGCGTTCTTCGATATTTTTGTTCCTGTTCTACAATTTCGTTTGATTTCGTTTTGCTTTTGCTGGAACTTACTGTGTTTTTCTCGTATAAAAGTTTATGAGCCGTCTGAGGAACTCTATGAAGTTGTAAATATAGCTTCTTTGAATGTAAAAATTAACCAGGGCGTAAAAATAAATTCAGTTCCAAGTAATTTTACCAAAAATGTATGACATAAAATTTAACCAACATTTTTTTTTTCGAGTCGATTTGATAAAATAATTGTTCGCGCTTTTGCACTCTGAATAGACCGCGCTCCTTTAAACAAGACAATAAATCGTTGTCCAATTTAATTTTTAATTTATTTTTATCTATTTTAAGTGTGACGGCTAGCGCCATAATGTTAATTGTCCAATTCAAATCATGCTAAAAATAAAGCCAAAAATACATCAACTTTATTTTACTTCTTCTTGGTTTCACGAAGGTCCAGGTCACACCGGCCATCGAATGGCTTGCTAGACTTGCTAATATACCATGTAGTTGGATAGTGAGTCCACACTTCACAGAGGAACGGTCCGGATGTGATTCGAGCAACCAAAAATATATTGGGACAAAAGCAAAAATATTTGACAATATGGCGCAAGCCGTCATACTTGAAATAAAAAAAAACATAAAATGAAGAACAAAAATATATGGAAATGCGTCAAGAAGCCTCGCGACGTGAACAAAAATATATGGCCCAGCTGCAACAAAAAAAAAAAAAAAAACGCAGAAAATACCCTACAAACGCGTGCGTGTGCAGAAGTTATACACGAAAAACCAAATCCAACCCTATAAACACTTTTAAATAGTTATTTGCTGCTATGATCAGGTCTCAAACACGATCCATACTACCGCCGGGAGATAACATATAACGTATTTATATACACAAATCGGTGTAATGTCATTTACATAGGGAAAACATAAAAATATAGTATTTAAAAAAAAACAAAACTCAAAGAAAAAACTTTAAACAAATTTCATTTGCTTTGCTCACAATTTTGCCATTAACTGGAACGAATTATAATAGTAAAAAAGGAAAGAAATAAAGTTAACATTAAACATCATAATACTACCTCCCTTCTATAAACACACTCACACACATGTACAGTTGCTCCTGTCCGGATGCTTCTTCTACGCTTAGCCATACACGCATACAAACGCACACACTCACACTTACATTCGATCTCCTCAAGCGAAGAACGGAAGGATGCTTTCGGTGTGTGTGTGTGTCCTCACACTCATTACTAGTAATGTATCCTACGTATCACTTTCCACCGTGGATTCTTATACAGCGGGTGGCCAGGTGAAGGGGGGGAGGGGGGGGGGAGGGATTCGTTTGTGTTATTGTATTGGTTAATCTTTTCCTTTTCTTTTTGTTTGCTGCTTAAAGCAAAAATTAATTTCCTTTCTTTGCTAACTTTCCTTTTTTTTTTTATTCGCCCGTCCCTTCTTTGTCGAGCTTTTGCTGCATCGTTCTTGCTTGGTGAATTAATTCTTTTATTGTGCCTAGCGGAAACTCTTTGCCCGAAAAAATCGAATTCAAAATTCTTTTCTCACTGTTCTCACGCATCAACGGCATCAATATTGCTACTGCAAGGGAGAAAATGCACCTAACTATAATTTCATCTCTCTCTTTTTTTTATAAAACATACCACCAATGTAGAAGTAGTACTAATATGTAATAGCAGCATTTATACGCTAACGCAGGAGGGTCGTAAGAATAGAACGAAAACTGAAATAATAAAAAAAACACTCTCTGTAACCCGTTAAAGTTTATCACAACGTAATGGCTTAATATGGTATATGTTTCTGCCTTCTCTCGCTTTCTCTCTTTTCCTCCCTCATCTCTTAATCCCGGTACTTCTTGTTTGCGCATGTTTTCTATAGTTTGGTTGTAGTAGTATTCAAGCAAGTGAAATGTGTAGAAAAAAGAGCGAAACAATATGGAAAATCAAAATTCATTTCCGTTTCCCCATTCGGGTAGACAATTTCTTAGGTGAGCGCTAGCCCAAATCAACTTTTTTTCATACGTCGAATTTCCATTTTGTTTAGAGGAACATGGTTGTTTGAAAAATTCCCATTCTCACCCCTCTCACGCTTACTAGTGGAAGCACTTCGGCCAAATATGAGCGTATTTCAAATCGGTTTCTTTAGTAGAGGTAATAGAACGGAAAACATACGGTAAACTGTAACTGTGCTGCTGATAATGTAATACACGAGTTTCGAACGCTAGAAGCCTACCGGTGAATGGACACAATTTGAAATAGAACACTAATAAAATAAAACGACTCACGTACATACGATTCATACATTTCTGGTCTCCATTCGTTCCTTCGTACATACGATGCACACACACACACACACATACATACGCACGCCACGCGGACTCTAAATTCCCAAAACAAAAACAGTCACAAATACCTCTCCTCCACTGTACACAAGCACACCGACCGGATAATTACACTTTTTGTTTGCGCATTGTGCACCGGTACAGCACCGTGCGAATTTTCTTCCCTAGCATAACATCGTACGTATGGCAAAATACAGAAATTTTCGATTTCGACGATAGAACGGCCGATACTGCTGATAATGGACCGGATGCTGGTTTCGTCGGCTGGTAGATAGTTGGTAGTGAGCGTTTGCAACCGCGCGCGAAATTGCTGCCGCTACTGTTGCTACTATCTTGGCGTTTCCATTACGACCTGCTTAAATGCTCCGGCCGGCATGCGCGAATGTACCTCGTGGCTGCCAACCATCGTCGTACCATCGCTGCCAATGTACAGTGCTAGCCCGGTGGGATCTAAAAAGAAAAAAAAAACGATCATCAGTTTATTATCGTTTTTCAGGAAGAAAATTCAGAAAAAGTAATACTCACTTTCGGATTCTTCTAAGTGGTCCAGTTTGGTGTTTTTCAACAGCTCGTCTATGATTAGCCCGGTGTTGACGCGGGTGTCCTCCACGCGCCCGGACAGTGTCGGCGCCATACCGCTGTCCCCGTCGTGCCCGGCGCCCTTTTTCCTTCGCTCGGCTGCCGACTTCATGCGATCGAGTGAACCGGTTTCGCTCATCGGGATCGAACCGGAACTGGGGTTTCTTAACGTTTCATCGTCAGTGTGCACGCCACGCCACGCGTTGGTGTGAGTGAACCGGAAGGCAGTTTTTAGGAGGGGAACGGAAACAATGCACAACGCAAAAACAAAAGGCGGAACACGCAATTGTTTTTATTTTTCAAATGGGAAGATTTTTAAAGGGAAAAGCAAAGAAAAGAAGAGAATAAAAATAATTTATTAGTAATAACATTTAGTTAGCGAATTATTTGTACACTTTTTTGGGAGGTTTTTGTTGGTTTTTGAAACAACAAATAAACGCCAACTGTACCGAACAAGCAAATAACAATAACAGTTTAGTTTCTTTTTTTATTTAACTGCTTTGGAATGTAGTGGGAACCACGCTTCAAACTGGTTGTGGTAGCACAAATGTATTTTAGTACTTAGTGGAAGTGAAGTTGTTAAATCAAACTTTTTTTTTGTAAATAAACAAAATTTACAGAACAAAACGAATTTGAGAGTGGCAGAAGCTTCATTTTTATTTACAGAGCGTGAAAAAATGATAACCAAACTGGAATAAATAAAACCAACATAAAATATTTTATAACAACCCACACACAAACGCACACAGAATCGTTATATAATATGAAAAAACATAGAAACGAACTTAACTAAACAAGTTGCTTCAATGCAAATGTGCACATTTAATAAGATTAACCCAAGCTACTTATATAAAAGTGATTCCCAAATGAAGCATTTTAAACATGCAATAAAACAATTTCTTTTGAGAAAAGTATAAAACGACAGCATTTTTTCACAAATAATAATATTATAAAAAAAATTCGATGCTTTTTCGAACACTGCAACGTTGCCAATCATAAAAATCGCAGCCAATCCAATAGTAGAGAGCAGAATTTGTGTTTTTTTTTAAAACGGCCAATTCACAAACAAAATTAACGATGAAAGGGAAAAAAGAGTAACGATTGTTCAAAGAACGATAACGGTTACAACATGACAACAACCTACCAGAAGGAGCAACAAACAATTGACAAAACAACAGACGACATATAATTATTAGCAAACGACAATAATACACATAAGGAGCAAACAGAGCGACAGAGAAAGAGACACAGACAGAGCGAGTAGTGAAAAGAGATGAAAATAGAGTTTGAAAATAGGTAAGAAGTAAACACAAACATGTTAGCACTGGGACGTCTGAGCGCAAGCGATGATGGTAGATTGAGGGATGATGAGTTGTTAGTGCCATTGTTGAGTGCCATCGACGCATTATCGAACCCGGATGAGGATGATGATGAAGCAACGCACAGAGGCGTCCCCCCGGACGGTCCTCCTCCTCCTCCTCCTCCACCACCGCCGCCACCACCCCCGGACGCCCCGCCTCCTATCGTTCGATCGGTGGACCCACTTCCGCTGCCGGGTGCGGGCAGCGAACCAACCACACCCGATGCCAGCCCGTTGTTGTCCGTACAGTCGGGACCGGGTCCGGCACCAATTCCACCACCACAGCATGCGGCGGCCCCGGTACCGACCGACGTACCGGTCGACGATGGACTGATGGCGCTCGAGCCGGACGAGGATGTGCCGGCGCCGGAAGTAGACGGTGTCGCTAGCGTTAGTGAGGTTAGTTGACGGGTGCTGCCGTCCAGCAAGCGCCGGTGCAAACCACAAATGTTCCTAAGGGGAGTAGGAAGTAGTTGATAAACGGTGTAATTATAGATAGAGGAAATACAAGCGGGCACCCCTGATATGGGGGAGGGTGAAAACGAGTAGAGAAGGGAAGAGGGAGAGAAAGTTAAAAAAAAAGAAGGAAAACTCTAATCTACGGGACAGGAAACTGAAGTAAATAGAGCAGGAAATGAGAAAATGAGGAAAGCGAGATATTGCGCTGGATCGATATCCAGCGGGACGAAAATAGGACTACCAAAAAAAAAATGGAATATTGAGCCCAGTCATGGAGAAGGAAACTGATACGACGATAAGGATTGGACCACGAGCAAAGAAAACGGAAAATGAAAAGGAAACCCAATAATAGATCATGTTAAGGGGTAGAACTTTGACAAAAAAAATTATTAAAAAAATCGTAATTCGATCTATCCGACTTCTGGTTGAATAAAAACGACCAGTGAGATGAGTAGAATTCACAATAACCTCGAAGAATATGCAAAAAGAAGGGCAACCGTTTTATGAGACGTTCGCGATTTTTATTATAATTAAATTCAAGACTATTAGGCCCGAAAGTCAGTGGAAACCCTAATGAGGAGCCGAAGCAATATTGACGTTCAAAAAATCAATATTGAAATGTAATATTTTGCAACTAATTAGTATAAGTGCTTCATAAGAAAGATATGCTGTTCTCACGTTTCTTATCAAGTTTGGTGTGAGTTTCCGTGTTTTTCAAAAATGTATATTACACTAGCATAATTGTTTGACTACTTGTGCGTGAAAAAAAAAACCTCTCCAACAGGACTCCCGCCAGTAATATCGAAATTCGAAAGTTTCTGTGTCGTTGATCGTGTAATTACAAAGCATTCGACAAGGCGTTTTTTGTAATGAAAAAACAAACTCCATCTTGTACAGGGAAAAAATTCTACCAAACCACTCTTCATTATCTACAGCAAGCGAAGGAAGAGGAACAACAATCAGGTGTGACAACGATGCACTTGTCCAATCTGTTCCTGTGTGTGTTCACTCGGTCAGTGTGAGTGTGTGTGTGTGTGTGTGTGTGTGGTGTAACTTATCGCACCTGCGACATATACGTTTGCTCTACGTTCTTACTAAAGGTGTACAAGCACAAACCACGATGGTGTACAGCAAACAAAAAAACACAGTGTAGCTTTATTCTGTTCTTTACTGTGTTTTGCCGCTCGGAATATTCAGAATACGAACAAAGTGGAATGTGGAAACAAACAACGATAAACGACAGCAAAAAACAAACATCGCTCTTAAACAACACTAACACACACGCGCATACACGGGTGAAAGGATAAGTGTCTGTGGGCGTGCGTGTGTGTGTGTGAAAAATCACATTGAACACGTGCTAGCATGGAATTACTAGTCGCTTACTTTAACACCGTCGCACTGGTAGACGAGATGGTGGTAATGGTGGAAGTAGAATTGGGACAACAAGTAGTAGTTGTAGTAGTAGTGGTGGTGGTGGTAGCACTAGTACAAAAGATGGTAGTGGTAGGTGTACTAGTGGCGTTGTTACTACCACCGCCACTATTGGCATTGGTTGCATGGTTGCTGATGGTGGAGCTGCTGCTGGTGGCAGACTTATGGCAATCGTTTGTCGTTTGGTTCGATTGTCCCTTTATGATAAACTTAAGTACTACCCGCACTACTGAGCGGAATCTAAACGACGAGAGAGAGAAAGAAAGAAAAAGAAAGACAATGGTAGCAGAAGATAGAGAGAGAGAGAGAGAGAGAGAGAGAGAGAAAAATAGAGAAACAGAGGAAGAGAGTAAAGAAAGAACAAAAGAAGTAAAATTGTAAAGAAAGTGAATGAAAATCAGCATGGATTCCAATTTTTATTTCATCATGATTGTCACTTTTTCGAAGCTATAATTTGCGTTTAAAGTGAGCATGATTGTTTGTGGACATTTTCAAACACGTTGTATGAAAAGTACGACGACGATAACGGTTTTTCGTACCAAAGAAACCGATGCTAAATGTTTGATGTGTAAGTTTAATAGTTAAAAAATGTTTAAAAAAGTATATTAACACAAAACAAACACTAAATAAAAATATTAAAAACACAAACCAATAAGTTAGCCATAAAAGTGTAGCACAAACAAAAACATTGAACACACATAAACATATTATTAACGAAGGTAGTAAAGGTACAAAAAAGAAATGTAAAAGCGTTCATATTAAATGAAAAATACACGCTTACAATCACATTCTAATGTATGTGAATGATTTCGTGTTTGCGATGATTTCTTGTGTTTGCCTTTGCCTAATAACAGCTATCTCTCAATCTCTCTACATCATTTCTCATGAAAACTAAACAAAAACTAAATCTCCGTTGTAGTTTGAATCACACTATGATCCTGCTATTATACTACAATACACGATGAAAATTGATATTTTTTCTACAACATGTACTAACCATGGAGACGCCTGGTGTCTCACGTCAGAACAAAGAACTGGGCGTCTCCATCAATTCCCATATTCCTGTGAGTTTCATACAAATGCAGGATGAAAAGCACTAATGGATGGTTCGTGTGTGTAATGAATCATAACGAGCAATCAACGAGAGACTGGATTTCTTTTATTCCGTATAGAAATCCTTTCACTACTCGTACTACTTCTAAATGATGTGTATAAAGTCTCGTTCTCGAGCTTGTTTTTGCACCTGGAAACGGTAGGAGTTTGAGTCACCTGAGATGGACATCTGGTCCACTGCCTGTATGAACGGTTCCAATACCATGTACACACGCTATGCAATTGTACAGGAAACAGTCAGCAACAGCACAAGTACGTACAACAGCAACAAGAAACAGAAACAGAGCTATGGATATGAAGAATGGTTGCGAATGTGTGTGTGAGTGTATGTGTGTGCAAAAGTGAAGAAACAGTCTAATGGTTTCCGGTTTCACTTTTTGCAACCCAGTCGTTTTGAGGCTTGATGTGAGGCGATGTAAGACTGCGATGACTAGACGACACTATTCACAAAGTATCACGCTGTATCGCCCTGAGAGCGTGTAGCACGGAGAGTGAGTGAGGAGAAATGTTATTACCTATGGTAGACGCGATTGCCCGCTGTTGCTGCTGTCGTTGTCGTCGGTTGATGGTTGGTTGCAACCACCGACTTCGCACCGACCAAAGGTACAATGCCCTTCGGATCACCGGCTCCTTTCGACAGCTTTTGATGGGGTTGTTGTTGTTGCTGCGGATGTTGCTGAGGCTTTAGACTCAGCGGGAAGTTGTTGTAGGAAGAGCGATGTTTGAGCGACTCCAGATTGGCGGAGGAAGACTTGCCAATCGGATAGTTGCGTACGATGTTGTAGAAGTTGCTGTCGGACTGGCGGAAAAATCCACCTACCTGCTGCAACTGTTGAACGGATCCTGATGAGTTGGAAGTTTTAAGAAGGCCACTGCTTCGCAACCCCGTTGATGCTGGTTCCGGTTGCCCTACAACGACCCCACTAATAGGAGCACTTTTGCGGAAGTTGCGCTCGAACGGATTGTTACCCCGAACGGAGCTGCGTGCAATCACCTTCGCTACTGTACTGGTAGGAGAGGAACCTGTCTTCGATTTGGCTAACCTAATCGGATCAGGATCGTTCTCATCCGGACTGCTCGTTGCACTGTTGTTAGTTGTTGTGTACATAGAAGCGGAAGCAAACCGTTTTCGCCCGATGTTGGGCGTTAGGAAAGGCACATGATTGACACGCTCTGCGGCCAGCACTGTCGGGATCGTGCTGAGCGAGTTAATTTTCGTTAGATTGGTACCGCCAAGCGTTGGACCACCATTGGATGAAGTTGTTGTCGCCGGATCATCATCATTACCGATGTACCGTGTGTAACCTATTCCCGATCGCTTCCGATACACGCCGCTGTGGAATGAGCTGCGCATCTGGAACGGTAGGAAGCGATTCGCAAGCTCAACTCCACCAGCAATGCTAGGAGGGGACAACTGACACGAAGACGGAGGCTTCGATTCATCCGAGGAACTCTTCTCTTCCGCCTCCAGCTGCCGTCGGCGACGCACCAACACATCATCCGATTCATCACCAGCAGTTAGATCGGTTAGGGAGCGCATTTTCGCAAAGCTGAACCTTCGCGTTTCGAAGTCCCGCTTCGACTGTAGCAAATCAACCGGCGTATGACCGAATTCTCGCTCGTATGCCGACAGATTGCCAAGCGATTTCATACGGCTCAGATTCATCCCGGGCGTAAGATGATGCTCATCAATAAGGTCCGGCAGGATGTAACCGTCCGGTTGGTCCATCTCTTCATCCGAGAACATAGCACCCTTCGGGACGGCCAAGTTGTTCATGCTCTTGATCTTGATCAACTTCGCGAGCGGTATCTCGGACGTCGGTGTACCGAACTCCTCCACACCCGACTCCGTACGATCGTCGCTTCCACCGCCCTCATCCTCCGACAGTACCGTCACGTCCGGCGTGACAAACACATCGTCGCCCGAGTCCGAGGTTGGACTCTGCGGTATGCGCAACTTCATGAGCAACCGATTCGCGGTCATCATCTGCTGCTTGGTAGGGTTAAGGATCTTGGGTCGACCGTTGCCGTTGCTCCCATTGCTGACGGTGCTGATCGTGCTGCTGTTGCTGATGCCGCCGCTGGTAAGAAGTTTCTTATTAGCGATCGTTACGAAACGGCTTACGCCACCGTTAACTAAAGAAGCCTGTGCGGTACTACTACTAGTCGTGGTGGTTGTGGAGCTGGTGGCCGGCACCACCGGTAGCACCGTGCCCGGTTTGCCATGGTAAACCGTTGCCGTCGCCGGACGGAACCTTTGTTGTTGTTGTTGTTGCGTTCGTGTTGTATTGTAGTGGCAAGTGGTGTTGTTGTCGGTGGGTGTTTTTAAATTATTGTCCACAGTTTTTTTGTCGATTTAACCCCCCACCCCCCAAAAGACGCATCGAAATGCATCATTATTGGTGTTTAGGTATTTGTGTGTGTATATATGTAAACAGGTTTTTTTTGGAAACCCAACAACCAACAGCAGGGTACGAGTGAAAGATGTACGTTACACACGTGTACATTTTCCACAACATCGCGCGCAATCGGCGCCGCAAACGCAAAAATAAAATAAGAAGAAATGGAACAAAACAGGAACAGGCAGGGAAACAAATTGGGGTAAAAGGGTACCGGGAACAGGGAAAGGAAGAAAAGAAAGAGAGAAAAAAAAAGAAATAAAAAACGGGAACATAGCGCAATGTCTAATAAACAACACAAAACTAAGAACTATATTCTCTATCTCTACGAAAAACGCTTGGCTGATGTTGCTGGGGCGGATGGATTAGAATCAAAAGGACTAGAACTAGAGAATTAAGGAGAGCGCACACACAGAAACGCCTAATGAGGAGCTAGCCAAGCCAAGAAGAGGCGCGAAGAAAGAGAGAGAAAGCGACTCCTGGCCGGGAGGCATCATCTAAAGATGGCGTCTAATACAGATCTATATGACACGTGGTGAGAAGAAAAGTATAGCGAACAAGCGAAAGAGATAGAGAAGAGAAGCTATCAGGAAGTATTACGATAGCTGCCAGAGCGCCTTGCCGCTAATGAAATGAGATATCGACAAGAAGCTGACGGGGCTGGTGAAGGGGTCTTTCTTATAGAAAGGTCCTTGAGATATTTTAATGTAAAAAGGATCGCACACGGACACACTGAAAAACGCGTTTGAAGCGTGTTTCAACCACTCGTACCCCGGGATTAAACACAGAGCTAGAGCGTAAGGATCAGTTATGATGAAAGCTTGGTTAATTTAATGAACGTTCTTTGTGTTTGCTTCTAGTTAATGGCAAGCTTTTGCTTTAAATAGACCAGAAGCACGAGTTACATCTGTTTTGAAGGCAAGCTAACTAAGTTTCGTACAAAAGTGAAACATTATTGGTTCATTCTCATTACACCGAGCAAAGAGCGTGCTATTTGATTCCTTCTTTATAGCATGCTTCTTATTAAATTACTTATTTACAATTTAAATAAATCGGCTTTTTATCGATCGAAGATATTTGTTCTAACATGGCGGAGAAGATGAACACGCTTAATGAGATATGCATTCCCGTAAGCAATATTAAAGTGTGGTTCATTTCACATAAAGTTTCATTCCAAGAGACGTGCGTCTATACTGACCACCGCTCGTAATGCTTGAAGCAATGTGTCTAGCTTTATTTCACAGTTTTGCACACACATAATACACCTTTAAAATTTACCCACATCAAAAGGTGAACGACACGCTCGAAAGCGTACATAATCAAGAGCATGTTCGCCTGAGCTAATCGGCACAAAGACCAATGCTGTGACCGTAACCGAAATCCCCTTAAGCTTATCGGTAAAGATCAAAATTACCATAGCGTGAAGCATTAGCATTAGAAGGAGGGTATAAAAAAAGGAAAAAAGAGGTCATAAATACACTAAAATTGTTCTTTTGGGAACGGTTATGGAGCGATATGCCTTATCAAACCCTTTATTAGTATGTCTTTTAATTTTTGTCTTGGGAGTTATATCTTAAAAGAACCTTCAAGACTTAAGAAATCTACAAAAAGTCTCTAAGATATGGTTGCACAAACAAAAGTAATTTATTTTTGAAGTTTTTTTAACAGGATTCCAAGCAAACAGCAAAAAAAACCTTTCTTTGCAAAGATTCAACCATTAATATGAATAACGATCTCTTATCGGAACGCTTCCCTCTGTCCGGGATTGACCATTAAATTGAAATTCATACTGTGCTTGATTCGGACGACCTGACCCGACTTCGTTTTGCCGTTGGTCCGGGGCGAGCTACACGGTTATCACGATTCTATATTATTTTTATGATTCGGCAGCTCGTTAGAGCTATTTCTTGCGCTTGCATGCTAAGCAGCTAAGCACACGCTTGCAAAAGAGACAACGGATCTGGTGAAAAATCACGCACAGTCCATAAAGTGACCCGGGTTTGGATATTAAATTGCACACCATTTTTTTTTTTGGTTTTTGTATCCTCCTACAAGATAGATATGCAACGAAGGAAGGAAAAATCTGATTGCAGCTGCCACACAACTTATAGAAGAAGGTATAAAAGGAATGGCTTATATTTGATTAAAAGTTGTTCCGAAAAGTTTCCCTTGAACTAATTCGTGGAAAATCGTAGACCAATTAATTTTGAAAAGTTTATAATGAATTCCATTTAACTCACCAAAACAACGGAATTCTTGCCGTGCCTAAAATGGTTTAAATAAATTACAATTGCTTCCATGGAATTATGCTACACTTGTGCCCTAGTATGGCGGCTGCACAGATCCGGTAGACTTATCGAGTTTTAAAAAATCATGCTCTCCGTCTCCTACACTTCCAATGCTCGAATCAATAATTCCGGAGAAAAGAGCCAGATATTCTATAAATAACGCTACATCGCACATCCGTGAACAAGCGCACCGGCAGCATTATTTGGAACTATTCGGGCAGAAATTTCAATGACAGCCCGACAGATTCCCTCATTGCCGCATGACTGCATTTACATATGTACTTCGCAGAATATCGTGGCTGAACAAAAGGTTAGCACAAACACACGTGCATCATTCGAGATAGCTCAGCTGTGATTCGCATGGCATGTCGTGTGAGGTAGGCGTCATGTCGGAAATCCACAAAGATTATTAAAGTTTACACAAACAGCACCGTGGTGTGGTGGTGTGATAATTTGCTTCACTAGCCAGGTTCGATCTCGTGTTAGTCACATTCGCTACTGGGTGGTTTAAATGAGTTGAAATAATAATACATTGTTAGGATTCGGAAAACTATGTGTAAATAGAAACGTTAGTTCAGTTTAATGCAGCCATTTTGTGTTGTTAGTAGGTGAGAGGTAGTGTAAGAGTGGTTAAAGTTACTTGTCGGACAGTCGGAAGGTTTGATAACAGTGGTTGGAATACAACAGATATACAGTCAACGGGAGGGAAAATAGAAAACACCGTCCATCGATTTGAAATTCCGAAAGAAATATGCACAACGAAAACGACTAACGTTTATTGCCATCGAGAAACGAATAATACACACTCAATGATGTTGATGTAGAATTAAATTATTTTAAACATTTTCAAGATCACATAAGAAGCAATGTGGAAAAAAGTAATCAACATCAAATATATTTCATAATCAGAAAAGGTTTCCCAAAAAATATTCAGATCTGGCTCTATAATAAGAGAAAGGGTTTTGTAAAATCGACACAAAGAAATACTTCGTTTCGTTTCGGGTTGAAAATTCAAGTAATTTAAGTTATTTAAAAATGAAAGATAACAAGGTTTCAAAAATATTCTTCCCGTAACAAAAGAAAAAGATCATCAAAAGGGAACGTCATCGTAAGCGGGATTTTAAAAAAGGGAAACTAACACAACTTATGGACGAAGTAAGGCTAACGAAAATAAAAAACCAAATGAGCTACGGACATTATTTTTTTCTTCTAAAGTTCTGATTGCACACCTCGACAACGTAAAAGTGTAAACTACTAACGGTACACATGGAAACCAGAGAAATTAAGTAAACAAATCGTACTGATATATAGTAATTTCAAGGGATTTGAAAAAAATAAAGTTGGAACCGTCGCTTACCTCTGATGACCGGAATCTCCCTCGGAGCTTTGCCTCGAGTGTTGACTGTGGGAGAAGCTGCTGTAACCGGAGCCTTTGGACATCTGGAGAAAAAAGGGTGTTGAAGGTCAATTAATAAACGGCACTCAGAAAACAAAAAGGGAAATATTTAAATCGAACCCCACTTACTTGACTAGTATTGCTCGAGTTGCGCGAATGACCTAATTCGATTGCACCGGGCACGGTACCAACGGTCGGCAACACTTGACTGCCGGGCACATTGCCACTCTGCGGCACACCGACACTGATCGGTAACGATGCGACAAGGGATAGATTCGACTGGAAGTCCAGCAGGGACGATGGCGGTTCGGAAGATTCGGAAATACCGGAATCGGTAATGATAAATGACTGCGGGTCCAGATCGATCGACTGTTGGTGTTCTGAAAGTCAACGGAAAATGAAACATGTTAGTGCATTGTTTCGCTTTAGTTGCATTAGGCTGACTAATGCCAAAAGCTACCTATCGTCGTCGGAAGTCCCTGTGTAGTGGGTTTCTTCTTCTGCAGCGAATCGAACCCGGACGCGACGGATGCGGCGGATGGTTCGTCTTTGGTAGAAACGCGCGTTACGACGGGTGTAACGACGGGACCGACCGTCGCCATTGCCGGATCGGTGGGCTGTAGTCCGAGGTTGTCCTGTGGGAGGGCAGTCTTCGATTTCGGACTGGGAGAAGGACTGGAAGGACAAAAGAGGCAGAAAACACCCCCACCCAATTAGACGCTCGAAGACAGGTAAGGCTGTACCGCGTAATACTTACACTTTAAACAATATATCACCCTGAATCATGTGCATACGTAACGACACGTTCAGCATGGAGTTGTCCTGCCGGTGGCGTGCGTCATATCCCTCCAGTAAACACTTGCGCGACGTTAGACCGGAACCGGCAAACTCGGCCAGGTTCAGATCCGTAAATCCTAGTTTCTGTAACGTTATAGACACAAACACGGCACGGGGACGTTAATAATTAAAATCGAATAGAAACGCAACGTGGCGTTAGACGTACCTGGTAACTCCTGCCACCCTTAATCTCTTTGCGCACCGATATCCGTACGGTGCAGGGGTCAAGCACGCCCGTCGACGCGTTCGACGTCATTTTGCAGGGAAACTCGAACTTTTGACCCCACTTTACGGTGTGGTTTTTCACTTCCTCCCTACGTGGAAAGAGAGGATGGAGAAAAGAGAGCGAGACATTGGATTAGTTTTACAAAATTGGATTAGATTGAGCTTATTTGGTATTTGATAGTCGTCGTGCTGTCAACAGCTTTACACTGGCAAAAAAAAACGATTTGTACAAACATGATCCAGAACAAGTTAGATTGCACGATCGCTAATGGATTTAAATGTTTTCAATTAAATGTTTGTATCTTCTGTCAACAGAGACGTGTCAACAGAGACGTGTTGTTTGATTCTTTTGGTAATTTTCTATTTTTTTAGGTTATAATAACATTGATAAGACCCTTATGTATTTAGTTCTTGTCATGCGTGTTGCCTAAAAATAGGCGCAAATATTCTTAATTCAAAAATATTGATATTTTCAAATTTTAAACAAATATGTTACATTGTAAAGTTGACGGATGTGCAGAATAAGACGCAACAATGTAACAACCCTACATGTACAATAAATTTGCATTAAAAACATTGAAAAGCACTAACTTTTGCCCCGTTTGCAAAAAAACATTGTCCTTCTCGTAGCTGATGTGAATCGAGATAAAGACGACCCACTTCGTGCCGTGGCGTGCAAGGACAAGGTTCTCATTTGCTCTGTCACGTCGTCAACCCACAAGAAGGAAGGAAGTACACGAAATGTTTCTTCCTTTTATCATTTACCATACCAACCTACGCAAAAAAACACAAACAAAACAGTACTGTGAAAACAGGCTGATAACACATCGGCGGCAACTTGACAGGCGGAAACATTACACCCAGTGCTTGCGGTGGGACAAAAATAAACAACAAAAATTTGACCGATAAGATGGACCGGCGCGCTTGGGAAATGTAACACACTTCACCGGTACACCTACTAATGGGGCACACATGCAGTTGATGGAATTTTAGTTCGCTGTTGCTTTGGCGACCTACAGCACACGTGTGACGCACGACTGTCAAGCGTTCGGGCTATTGCACCGAGACACTGGCCTCAATGCAACAAGCCGCTGCAATAACCGTACAACCTTGAACGTGGTGCTGCGCCCGGGACACCTTTTTATCGTTTCGAAACACATTATTGATCGCGTTCGGGAACAATGTGTGTGTGTGTGTGCAAGTGACCATGGCCGAGGGCATGGTATGGTTAGGTTGATATCCAGCAGCACCATGCATTACCAAATGAAATCATCGAATTGAGCGAGAGACACAGAGAGACAGATAGAAAATAAAATAAACTATAAATGGCTAAATTCTATTTCCATCGAATGGCTGTATAAAATGACAAAAAACTTGGGATGTTCGGGGATGGCGAACCATTCACCAAGCCCCCCCTTCCCCCCCCCCCTCCCGCGGCAAAGGGGATGTCAATTGAATGCTCTCCGCGGTTCGCGCACCCGCCGGCGTGTCTGTCTGGACGGTAGCGAGAATGCAATTAGTTTGAACATTATCGAGGTTTGTGCCGCCGTCATGGGAAGCCGAACAAAAGCAATCCACCCGCCCGTGGTACACATTTGCCAGTCAGTCAGTCCAGCCCCCAACTCCCGCAAGCGGTGAGTGTGTTGAACATGGAAGATAATAGTAAATCAGAGTCAAAGCACACAGAACTGTGAGAGGAAATTGCTGCAAATTGTTTAATGCTACTCCGGGTTGATGGTGTACGTGATAATTTAAAATTTTACATTTGATATGGAAATGAAAGAAAAACATGAAATACAGATAATAATTGGATTTTTTAAATTAAAGAAAATATGAAATTTATACTTTAGATTTTTTTAGATAAAAGTAAAATATACAGCAGCAGATATCTCAGTACAAGACCAGTATTTCATCTTTAATTTTGGGGCAAACAATCGGTTTGAGAAAACCATGCTCTGGGGACTTGCAAAGTAGAAAAAGAAAAACAGGTCTGGAAAGGTTTTGTAATATTCTGTGTGGAAACCATCATGTTTAAGTCGCATTACTCGTCATTTGGGACACAAGAGTTGCGTCCGACAGTTGAAACAAAATGAAATAGACAATGGTTGATTAAACTAAACCATGTAATGCGTGAAAAAGCAACCTAAATTTGCAAAATGGCACGAGTTTGTCATGCTTTTGCACCGCAACGCAAGCCTAAAACAAGACCGATAAACTACATCAATTAAGATCAATGTTCAGCGTCCAGACCAAACAAAGGACAAGGAAGAATACGAAAAACACAAACTAATTCGATAGAAGCACTGTCCTAGGATTAGAATGGAAGTAGCTGTCATCAAGGTGGTTAGGAAGCGGAATCGTCGAAAAATGGATCGTTCGAACCGAAATAAAGAACATGGGATACAAACCGTACAAGAAACGCAAGGTTCGCGGAATAACGGAGGCTACAAACCCTGAGGAGGCTGAATAAAATCAGAAAGGTATTGTTGCGATATAAGGACTTCCTTTTTTTTCTGTTGGGAAACTCTTTGTTTTGTTTCTTAGCTTACTGCAAACAAGGGCACAGTGTTCGAATTGATCAGCTGAGTTCTTCGACGTTCTGCAGCATCTTTTCATCCCAAATAAACATTTCGAGGTTCCAGAGGTCCGCATTCACGCGAAGGTTTTTTGCACCGGCATTTTGAGACTACTATGGGAGGGATTGAAAATGTATCGTGCGATCATTTTTCACAACTTTCGACGTGGACTATCAAGACAAGATTACTTTGAAGAACTCAAATCTTTGTATGGCGTAATGAACTGGTGTAATGAATTTAATCAATGACGAATTCCGAGAAAATCGTCCAAAAACGGCCGTTATGCATGAGAACATTGATGCCGTTCGAGATCTAATTGCACAAGATTGTCATGTGACATACGGCGAGATAGAAGCATCTTTGGGCATTTCTTCTACCAGCATAAACATTATTTTGCACAAACACCTGACCGTAAAAAAAATTTGTTGTCGTTGGATCCCGCGCAAGTCGACAATCGCTTAACAAAAAAGGCTCGTGTCGATTGGTGCAAGGAAATATTGCAAAAATACGGTCATGGTGCTTTAAAAGATGTTTATAAGATCGTCACAGGTGACGAATCATGGATCTATGCGTATGAGCCCGAAACAAAACAACAATCGACGGTGAGGGTTTTCAACCTCGAGGCAAATTCAACGAAAGTTATCCGTGGAAGAAGCACTTCGAAGTAAATTGTCGCCTGTTTCTTCGGCAAAACTGATCATGTGACGACTGTCCCACGTGAAGAACGTAAGACGATCAATTAGTGAATGGCACCATAATTCGTTCGCCAGAATTTCTTCGAAGAAATTTGAAAAACGAACCACCATGACCATTACAATGCGAGCTCTCACACATTGGCTATAGCCTTATAGCCCTGTCGATAAAAAAATGCTTGACCTACGATTTTTCCCCCCAGAAGATGCTGTTGAAGCGTTAAAAAACCACGTTTTTGAGGTAACTCAATCACAGTGAAAAAAAGTGTTTCGACAATTGGTTTGAGCACATTCAAAAGTGTATTACCGTGCTGGAGAATACTTTGAAAAATAATAAAACACTTTTTGACGACAAATATTAAATATTTATTATTAGGCCAGAAATATACATAGCAGTGGATAATATAAATCCAACCAACCAAACACAGATAGAACGGTGCATCATTGGCACTTATTTTCGAGGCTTTAATTGATGTTTCTAATTATGATTGCTCTGGATGAAGATATTTAAGCTATTTAACTACACTATTTTAATGTTATTTTGGCAAAATGTTTAACTCAAATTTGACAATACAGGTGTCTACAGCTCATTTCATTTATTTATTATTGAGTACGGCACGCCACCGCATAGTCAGCAGCTAAATTTTAATTATAAAACAATCTCATTTCTTTAATCTATTGTTTGCGGAATGAAATTTCAACAGCTCTATCAATTTGAGCGGTATGGTAGAAACAGTGTTCCTATATTCAGGTGAATGTTGCAATCTTCAACAGGTGCAAATTATTGGTAATCAAAACATGCAGTAAAATTGAACAGAACTTCGTATTATTTACATAGAGCATTATTTAATTTAATGTAAGCCAAACCAACAAAAAAAGTGAGGATTGTTTCGCTCCACTAATTTACGCCGTCTATCAGTAAGAAAGTGAAATTTTCATACCGTACAACTTAATCCTTTTACGCAAAAATAAAACCTCAACCATTCCGGATCATCGGTTCGAAACTCTGCCAACCGTGAACGTGACACGCAAAGCAATTCCGCACGAATCGAGGAAGGGAACGTACGTCAAGTCAAAAAAAGGTTTAGTTATTACTGTTTAACAATTATTTTTACCCTAGCCTAAGCCCCCTTGTCTGTTATCAGCTCTGTAACATCGGAAAAGACGAAAGAAATAACAAAAAAACTAGTGTGCGCGGTCATGTGTGCAGCTATCGTGCGGTAGTATATATTTAATTCCTTTTGATTGACTTACATTTCATCGACTCACCAATGGCCAGAAATGTAATGGTATGCCGGTTGGGTGGCGGAAGGAAATTAGAAATGGAGCGTGCAATACACCAAGTTGCACCCATGCTCCAGTCTACCATTGGCAAAGGTTATGTTGGCCGGGGCGGGCGGGAGAAAAAGAGCTCCGATGTCATAATGGGGCATGCATTAATTAATGTGCAAGGGCACGTGCGTTTATTCATTCATCCGTTTGGCTCAATTTGTCACTTCCGTTTCGATTGTACTGCCGGTCCAGGGCAAGTCTCGGTAGGCGCAAGCGTGTACAAAACAAAACCTCAAACCTTTTCACAACCATCAATCTTCCGTGCCTTGTACCAACCACCCTGAATCGAAATTAGCTTGGAGCAGCAGTGAAAAGCGACAACCTATGACCTTTTGTGTGCGTGTGCGAACGGCAACATTTGTTCACCGGGGGGTCGTGATTTATTTGCAGCCAACATCCCACACGCTTTTCCGTGGAAAAAATGTCGATCTGAAATTGGTGTCATGTAAATACTAATAAACTCCTATCTGCACATTTGTACCATTACCATGGCGCATCCGAACTCATCAAATAATAAATGGTGGAAAAAATACAACATGAACAGCGATGCGAATAAACGACAAACACCTCCATAAATCACCCAGGCATCGAACCAATTCTTACGCGGCAAATGTCATCGAAACGTAGCCTCTAACAATGAGCCGAAAGGACAAACAAAACGTAGAAGGATCTTGCACGCGCACACAAAAGCCCCAACTTATAATTGGCCAACACTATGTCGATATGAAAATCGAATAAATTTTCGTCAACAGCAATCCGGGAGTTGCCCTTGTTTCACTGAGAGAAGCTCAATTTTATGGCATCCAAACGATAAAGGGCAAACAAATAACAAGCTACAGAAAGCAAAACAAAACACCAAAAAAAAAAAAAATAGAGTCGAACAAAAAACACCCCCAACGACCTGTAATAGCGCCCTTCGTGCGCGTCTTTGTTGAACTTTACCACTTGCTACGGTCAGTGACTTTTCCCCCTTTTTTTGTGTGACACGCACACGATCGAATCGGGTGTGGGAGGGGGAGCAGCATAATTTAATACATATGCGTGTTTTGGGGTGGTGATGTCTAATCGTGAGTCCGGTTAAGGTGAGTTTTTCCGAGGTTCGGTGTGAATGTGTTGAATCATTGCTGTAAGTTGACATTTCGTTGAAAAGAAGGTGTGCAGTCAAACAAAACCGGGCCCTTGCCACCGGTGAACGGGATCATCGAGCAGAGTGTGGTAAGTGGTGGCTAAGAATCCGGGGTATAGACACACAAGTCAACAACATTCTCCCAGGACTGGAGTAGCTAAACCACAAAAGCTTACCGAACCGAACAATAATTGGTTCGAACGCTTTAGCGTGTGTTAGAGTGTCACGCAATGTGTTTGTTCGTACATTAGAGCATAAAGCGTGTTCGGGATTACATAAATAAATTTTCATAAGAACGAATTAAAAAAAACTTTTGTAAAGATTTTTCTAAAGTTTGCTTTAGAAAAACTTTTCTAAAGTATTTATCAAATTCGAGCCCTTCGAACACATTTTTTCGTAAGAAGGGATTGGTTCATATTTAAATCACCGGCGAGCTTGTTGATTGGATCAAGTGGAGTCCAACCTGTAGGGGATCGGATGCAGCCATGGATGGAAGAAAGCAGCCTTAGACTGAGTTTCCTGGAAAGAGATTTAATTGCGCCTGGCCATGTCAAACCATGGCCTTATTTTAGGTAACACCGACGCTCCTACTCTCCTATCCTTAGTCCCTTTTTATGCCCTCTCTCGCAACTTTGGAATCTGCGATCCTCAGTGTCTACCACGTCACCATACCCGCTGTGAATACAACCAAAGGCTCTTTACTTTCAAACCTTTACATGATAAGATTTTAATTTGTTTCCGCTGTTTTATTTCGTTATTTAGTCGACACAGATTCTCAAACTTCAAACCTTTTCCCCTTTGAAGCCCACTTTAAGAAAACAAAAAACCGAAAATTAAAACTATTAAGAAATTGGTGGCTATTGAAGAATAAAGAGTATAATTATGTCATAATCTTTTATGACAAAACCGACAGATTGACTGGGTTTTACGTCGAAGATCGTCGTCGAAGATTCGCAGCCATGAAAAAAATTTCCCAACTTAGGTGCTGAACTTGCTACTATTTTTTGTTAGAATTAGTTCTTTTAGTTCAACAATACCATGTATTTATTGTAATAAAAAGCTAAAACTCTAAAAATTTTAATGTACTTCAATAGGATACATTCAAACAATTGTTTTACAAAAGTTTAATACATGAATACATTGCAATTCATTAATAGTCCATCACATTTTAAGACATCCAACATAACCTAACAATAAACGTCCTTCATCTTTGAGCGATTAGGTAAAGTTTTTCTGCCCAACTTAATTAATGTGAAAAGTTAGACTCCCACATTTGGGGATACGTGTACGAAGCAACTCGAAAGTAATAGCAAGTCCCTAACGTGCTATCTCCATCCCCAGCCATG
Organism: Anopheles maculipalpis; assembly: GCF_943734695.1. Lineage (NCBI taxonomy): Eukaryota > Metazoa > Arthropoda > Insecta > Diptera > Culicidae > Anopheles > Anopheles maculipalpis. The sequence goes on from NC_064872.1 coordinate 26,704,982, forward strand.
ATCCCCCCCTCAGAGAGTGTGATGAAGTTTCGCACGCCATCGATCTCGCAAAAAGAAGAAGTTTTTTGCTAATGAATGACGTCACTAATCGATGTTTTATGGCACTAGCCGAGTCTCTCTAGAGGGATAGGTTTCGCAGGTTTACAACGAACACGACAAAAGCTCAAAATATCATTAAATCATCGTTTAGAATGCATTATTGTGACGGTTTGCTGCCGGAACGTTCTAATAATGTAGGAAAAAATACTAAAAATTCTCCCAAGCACCAGTAGGAAGTGGTGCAATACACGTGAACGGTGGGAAGCTGCTTTATTATTGAAATATAATTCAATTTCGTGCTAATGCATCCCATTCTACCCCTACACAAAACTTTCAAACCTAGCCTCCCACAGATACAAAGGTGCAGCAGCGGCAGCAGCACCAGCCGCGAGCAAATAATTAAATACAGAGGAAACAAACACAGCCATCGAATCGGAAATGTTGGTCCGGAACGTCGCCTAACGATCGGCCAGCAAGCAAACACAGTCACGAGTAGGAGAGCAGTGTCATCGAGTTAAGAAAAGAGTCTTACGCGATTGACGCGGCTTTCTGGTGATGCTAAATGCTTTCGCGCCATCAGGCTTACCAAGTACAGCTTGCCGTTTGTTCCTCAAACTGGTGACTCATCGTAGCTTGCTACTGAAAGATCAGAGGTGATAAGTGCAATTGCGACTGCATACCAGACTCATCTGATGCATCGGAAAGCGAAGAGGAACTCCTTTCTTTTGTGTTTGTTTATCGTGCATTCCGATGGCACTGAGCGGCCTAGAATAAAAATAGATAACAGGAATAGTTGCGTGGCGATGTGGCGCGAGACCTACTACCGAGGATTTCTAGCAGCTCGCCAATGGCAACGATTCAAGAGGCGGCATCATCCCACCGATCAATGACCGATCTTTTGTTGGATCGATTGTGAAGAATAAAGGAATTAAAAGTATTCTTCAAACTTCTTACAGGATTCGAATAACTTTACACTTTCAACTGATTTAGTTATAAATCAAAACCATCACCCAAAGCCCCGGAGTTCAGCACACCAACAGTCCATCGAAGTTCAAGTTGCGCCGTTGACCATCATCCCCACGTGATACATGGTTTCTCATATTTGCATATTTTTTATATTCCTATGCTCCCTGCTTCTTACTCTGTCACGCGACCAAACAACATTGAACTTGGATGCGTGGTGCATTAAGCCTTCCCGGATGTACACGATACTTTTTCAAACTCTCGACTGCATGGTGGGGTACGAACTTGAAACGTTCTTCAAAAATCCGATCCCTCCCCCCTCCCCACACCTTCCGAGGTGCAAAAACTACTCCTGCTCAAAGCTTCGTCCACCGCATCGTCACTGCCATGAAGTTCATCAAATCGACCATCTTAAATGGCTAAACAACGGCCATCTCTTTCGAAACGGTCGCGCGAGGTGCGCTCGCTTAGTGATGCAAAACGGTGTGACTACGAAGGCTGCCAGTAGTATTGTTTCTACCGTTGACCGGAACCGACGGCCTTGTGGTGTTTTGTGGTACTAGGCTAGTTTTAAGCGTAGTTACAGCACCGTAGTAGTTACGATACAACCAAGGGGAAGACCGTGACCAGAGCAGACGCTGACGAGGGTCAAAAGGTACTGCTTGTGTGCTCGTTGCTGGTGGGAGATCGTCGGATTTATCACGTGAATTGGCAGTGGATGTTTTGGAATGAAATCGTGACGACGTTACTGGACTGGAGTCGACTAGTCTATCCGCTGCTCAGAGAGCTCAGGTAACAATAAAATAATTTAGATTTATTTTAGTCATAATTTATTGCATTTCTTGGCTCAACATAGACAGTTGTCCTGTACTGAGAAAATAAAATTAAACAAAAGATTCATAATCAGGTAGAAAAAGAAAATAGTTTTAAAATAAGAGATGTTTGGGGAGTTTCAATCTAGTTGTTTGATATTTCTTTTGAACTAATCTATTAAAACTGTACATAAAAAGTCCTCTAAATTATCCTTCTCAACTGGTCAATCCTATAAGACTTATCATTCTGAAGCCTTTCGGCAATTATCTTTGGAATCGCTTGACATTTGCCAAAAACTTCTGATCTTCAAAACTACTACAGTAGATAACTGTAACTTCAAGGTAGGCACTAATCGCTATGCACAGAGTCAACCAAACAACAACCTTCATCGTGAATACGTAATTTGCATCACGGACGGAAGCAAACCGACGAGCACAATGTCAAGCGGATTAAAAAATCCTTCAACCATCACGGTGACACTTGTTTCGTCCTCGAAGACCAACCTATAGCTGGTAGCAAAAATAGTATGCAAAGTGCAAGATTCCACTTCCCAAGCTGCCCCACTAGAGGTGAGCTCAGGTGGGAATGCACGAATGCAATTTATCACAATCTGCTACCATCGAAAGCGAAGGTTGTTGTGTCGATTGTGTTGCACAACAAGCCATACAGGACGGGACTGAGAGATGGACGTGATGCGTGAAGGTGGTTAAATTAATATCCAGCCGGAAAGATTGCTGTGCTATCACACTAATGTGGCAGCAATGTTCGATTTATGGCACCGAATTCGTACCTTTGCCGGGAGGGCGACAATCTCATGTGGAAATGTTACATTGAACATTGAATTGCGGTTGAATTGTTTCACATCGTGGTGCGAATGGTTTATATCTTTTAAAGCAATGCGATATTTTATGGCAGTTTTCCTGCAGCTGGAATTTGAGCAGGTATTTCACCTGAGGCTATAATAAAGTTGTGTGCAGAAAGCGAATCAAAATACAATAAATTAAGTTGTATTTAAAAAAAAAAGTAAGTCTAATGAAAACCTGAACGCTTTACTTTGAAAATAAAATGCAAGCAGTTGCAAAATGAAATGCAAAATTTAATAAACATCCTGTGCAAATGGGGTGTGCCAATTTTGTATCTTCTTGCTTCTAGGCCGCCTTACCTAAAATGAGAAAAATGAAACAAAATAAAGAATTAGATTTTATATTGAAAAGTATCTGGTTTTTGTTGTTTCATATATTTAATTTATATTTTAATTGGTTTTCTCGATATAATCCCTAGAACATATCATAAACGATTACACATGTTCTATGATTGCTCCTCCAAATGTATGCTCTTGACACGGACCCGGCTTCTTAAAACCGATCATAGCCCCGCAGTCAACCATATGCAAAACACATTTCAATTCTCGCACACCAATCGCACGTACCGGGGGGCTGACGGGGTCTGGTTGGCGGTAGCCGATGGGAAAATTTCCGTTTTGGCGACGCAATAAAACGCAGATGATTTATAGATACGGCGGCTGGTACATGTCACTGACAAGGAATAAAATAAACCATCCGAGGCAATCGGAGCGCCAAGCGAAGAAGCAAAATGGTCATCATGTGCAAACCTAGATTTTCTATAGCGTCTATCGTCTTTTATACACGATTTTGAGAAGAGTCCCCATTAAATATGTTCCATCCGATCGTTTACTGTGCTGTCCCGAGCATAATACACGCACACGGAGCTGTGTAATCGCGAGTGTGTTAGGAATGACGCAGTTGAGGCATTAAACGTGCCTGGGCCTGGCCTGGAGACATGAACGTGTACGGAAGTAACGAAAAAAAGGGGTCAAATTTTCCGCTTCGATTCATGTAATGCAAATTTGTCACAATACACGCATAAGAACAGTCTTAAAAATCATCCAACCACCTTGTGGTCCTCGCCTCCCCTTTCTTAAGCTTGACCTTATCGAGTGCGTTTTGATTTGTCGGATTAGTTACCGAAATGATTCCAATTACAAAAATCAACCTAAACCACCATCACGACGGGATCAATGATGCGGAAAACCAAGACACCGTCGTAAACGGCTCAATCGAACCATTCCCTCCGTTTCGGGGGGGTGGAGAGACTCATGACGTTAAATCACACTTGCTTAGTTGCGATCGAGTGACGCAACCTCATTAGAGATCGAGACACACTGCAGAGACGTAACGTGCTGGTACTGTACCGTTGTGACACCGAGGTTGTGATGAAATCGGGAGTAAAATCGTTGCATCTCGATCTCTCCTTGCGATCGTTCGTCGGGGTTTTTGTTTACCAGTTTAAAGCAGAACATCAAGCTCTTCAATTACTTCTTTTTTATTGAGAATGAACGATCTTTAAACACACTTAAAAGGGTTATTATTTCGCGCCAGTTATACTCATCCCGTTTAACACACACATCAAAAGCCCTTTCACACCACATGTCCGAGAAAAATTGATGAGCGAACTTTATTACAAACAAAAAATCCCCCTCTAAAACACCTCGGCACATTCTCAACGGGCATTGTTTCAAATATGATGGGATCATTCCACATTCCACGATATTTCACTTTCAGCTGCGGAATGTACCATCACTACCCGTTTGATGGCTTTCACAGGCTGGGCCGCAATAGCCGTGCCGAAGCGCACACCAGCGAACAAACGAATTTGGGAAGATAAATATTTAACTAACCCATTTTCAACAGCGATGAAAAACTGCTCGACCAGAATGAACAGGAAAATACTCCAAACACCAAGGGAAAAGGAGTGTGCGTGTGAGAATACAAAGCACACGAGTGGTCTACTGGCTTTCTTAAGAAGCTGCCAAGAATATTAAAGTATGTTTTACTACTGACCCACATTTGGACGACGTCGTGCGAGAAGAGTATGGACACGATCTGGGCGCAGTTTTGATTTTGGCCAGTATGGTAGTAAAACTGTTTTTCCTGCTTTGATCAATCGTAGCTCATTGCAAAAGATGTTTTCTGTATTTTTTCGTAATACAGACCTTTTATATTTTGCGAAAATTTGTTTTTCACGTGTATGATTTAAGTGGTATATTCGAGGAAAGTGTTTCCATCTAATTTCAAATTAATATTTCAATCTTTATAGTATCACCATCGTCGATTTCTTCTTCGCCTTAATTCACTTAAGAAGAAGTACTTCTGTCTACTTGGTGGTCATGCTAATGCCGGCCAGATAGTGGCTTCATTGGAATTATACAACATACCAACGTAGGAGAATAGTCGATCCTATAGGACGGATAGGATTAGGACGGATAGGACCGGATGGGATTCGATACCCGCCGTCCTATCGTGTCGTCCGACGACGTTATCAACAGGAAAATAGACTGCCCTTGATTCATTCATGTAATAAAGTTATATACAATGTAATTAATTCTTGCTTGGTTAAAGAAGAAAATTGATTTTATTTATTTTATTTATTTATTTACAAATAGATTTTATTCGTTACTTATTTATGGCGTATTTTGAAGAGTAATGTCAACTTATCTTTTGATTTACTGGAGAACCTTTTATGGATGGAACCATTTAAAAAAAAAGGATTCTATTCGATTTCCACCCATAAACAAACAGATCAATGTTTTCAGGCGTTTAACAATGCTTCTCACCTATTTGATTTTCATCTTTCCCACCAGTCTTTCCAACGCCTCCTACTACAATTCTTTGATTCGTTCTTTCCATCCGCGTAGTAGTTTTTCCTTTCTGTGTTTTGTTTCTGCAATGCCTAGTTTGAGTGAAGCCTATCAATTGTCGTCCGGTTTAGCCTCTGTGTATTTAGTTTAGTTTAATTTTTAAATTATTTAGCAATTAATTCACCTATATGTAGCCCTAGCGGCAGATATTTCGTTTGAAATAAATAGATAAATAGATGAATAGAAAAAGAAAAAAAATATGGAATTTTCTTTAGAGAAAAAGCTATGATAGCCCATTATTTTAGAAAATAAAAAATTTGCATACAAAAACGAAAACTGTGTACTCAACTAGCTACTTCTATTTATTTGCTTAATTTATCGGTAGATTGAACGGGTCAAAGTTATGGAAATTTTTCATTGGATTGTTGGAAAAATTAAGTGTTCATTAGCTTCCCATTTTCCCATTCCAAATCCTCCACCTAATCTACAAAAACAAAAAGCATTTGGAACTACCTGACAAAACATGAAATCAAAACTGAGGTGCGTCCCTTTCACTACTAGCGAAACCCATGCTCTCCGATCCACTTCTGAATGATTTATGAAAGTGCCCATTTTCCATCCCCCAACACACAACCTACCCAATCATCATCGCCTGCATTGGGCTGCATCAAACATGATGTGCACTTATTTCTAATCGTAGGCCTGGGCGATCCACTCGCATACCACCGGTTGAAGAAGCGAGGTGCGTCGAGGACCGCTCGACTTTTGATTTCACCAGCGCTCTACCATACCGGTAGCAAAAAAAACAAAAAACAAAACTGGCACGCAATGCACCGGTCTTTCCATGTGCTGGCGAGTGCAATCAGGCGATAAAACGTGCTCGCAATTCTAGTTATCTTGCTACCATTGCACCCGCATGCACCACGCCCCGGCGAGCTTTTTGTGCTGGCTTTTATCAACAACACAGAAACCCGAACGTCGCTGATATATTGGCGAGCGTGTCACCTCGATCCGAGCCGGGTCGACGAGAGGAAAGGAAATCCGGAGCCGATTGTTTGCACAACTGCAACTGTTGTTTGATGCAGGAAGACGACACACATAAAAAAAAGCAAGAGTATCGTCCGACAAAATGGGTAAGAGGAATTGACGCGTGCACGCGCTGCTATGTCTGAAGCTCCCGGGATCATGCCCCGTAGACGGACCCACTGATCAACCGCGCTCAATCGTCAATGTTTGTCCCGCGGCTTGGTTCCGCAATATCCGCCCCATAAAAAAAACGACACTTACAGCTGGACAAATGGACAAACACTTTCCATGGAGCCCCACTGTTTAGTGTATCTCTCTGCCCCGTTCCGGGCATGTGACCGTTTCGGAGTGGTAATTGATTTGCCCAATCGCTTTTGGATGCTTCCAAGTAGAGAAGCGTGTCTCGGGCAAGCTCAATATGGTTGGTGAATTGTCCATAAACCTTGGAATAGTGGAAGATCCTGTACTACTACCTTAATGCCCTAAACCAGAACCGGATAGCTTCCATAAACATCTTGAACAGGATGAAAGTCGTAGTAGAAAACTTCCTCCAAAGCAACTAAAAAGTTCGACCCATAAACTCGTGCCGTCCAAGCTTCTCCCAAGCACTGCATCCATACACGTGATGTCGAAGCCACGAACCACACCGGATGTTCAATAAAGCTGGCCACATATTTTCATAACACGGGCGAACGGGCAATGAATTGCATTCCCAATGTGTTTTTTTTAAGTGACAGAACTATCATGTGATAGTAACAGAGGGTGTCTGTGTATGCAGCGGTGTAATTAGCCGACAGGGTAGAAAACGTGTGATTAAACGAGTATCAGTTCAGGTAATGGGAGGCCATTTTTAATAATACCATAAAGCAGTACACGGCAAGTGGAGGTGGAGGATGCGTTTGACACAGTGTAATATTCACCTGGATTGTTGTAAATATTTTCTTAATGGTGTGAGATTTTGAAACGATTCGCGAAGGAATGATGTCGCACGACATCTTTTTCAAATTAACGTTGGAGTGTTTTGCTTGATTTTCATCGTTATTTTGTGTTTCTTTTAATGATCAGTTACTATCTATTTTTGTTGACGTTTTATATAATTTTGTTACGAATAGTTTTTTTAATTCGTCTATTTTTATGGTTTTTGTTCTGTTTTCGTCCAGTTTTTGTAAATAGTTTTCACTTAGCCCATTTGCCTATGCCTATTTATCATTTCTAAAATTTTTATGTTCCATACCTTCTAATTTTCTTCTTTTGGTTGTGTTCCAAATTTTGTAGTGAATATTACATCTGATTTTACTCTACTTATTAGTTCTATTTTGTTTTCAGTTTCTTAGTGTTCTAGTTTTCTCCTTTGAAGATGATTTATAATTTTTCCCATGATCTTTTTACGATCTTTTCGATTGTGTGCACCACAGAAGAAAAAACATAACTTTGAATTAGAATTTCACGTTTCTTAAATAATTTTCTGTAAGTATAACGACTTGCGATGTTTTTAAACGTATTTTTTTTATTTTTATATGACGGCTCTACGCCGTATGGTCAATTGATATGTATTTATTTGCCTATTTTTAATGTACTGATCTGCAAAACTGGATCGACTCCTAACTACATACTTTATTTTATTTTACATATAAATTTGTTTCCTTGTGCTCCGGCCGGCATCATGATTTGACTAAACCAAATGATTCATGTAACCATGTGCGCACAACTACAATCTATGCAAATCTACCACAACAAAAGCATTAATTTTCCCAGACCCTACCACAACGAACGTTAAAGAACCGCACTGAACCTAACAAAACCCAAGCCACGTGAGTGCTTTCGTTTCATTCAACACAAAACCTGGGCCGGAAATCCCGGATCGCGCGGTAAGCAAATCCGATCGGTGAGAGATTCGTCTAACTAATTACATTTGTTTGATGCTCGGTTTTTTCTTCTCCTCGTTTTATCCGCACTAAATTACATTGTGAACTGGTCGGATCACTCGCCGTGGTTGCATGGCAAACTAGAGCAAAGCTCATAACGCCAGCGAACCTTAACCGAGAGCCCTGCTCCGCAACAAGAAGAAAAAAAATGGTAGGGATAAATGCAATACAATTTTCCCTTCCACACACAAATGACCCACGTTCACGATCGGCAAAAGTGCGAAAACGAGGAGAGACACCATTGTGCACACGGCAAAGCTGAAAGGGACAGTGGAATCGTGGAGGAGGCAATCGAAAGCGTACACGCGCGTTCGCACAACAATTAACTTTCGGGCGTAAGAGCCGCACCACAACAACAGCGCTGCTCGCAATTGCGTGAGTAAAAATGTAAAGCAGAACACATTGATTTTTCTCGCCATCTTTCGGAACCGTTTTGGAAGGTTGAATTGTGGAAGAAGAATGCGTGAGAGCTGGCGGGAACAACTGAATGAGCAATAAAAAAAAAGGCTAATCGAACGTTCGTAACTATTCTCTCACGTGCCTTCTCGGGGCACGACTACCTTGAATCAACTGGAACTTCTAATTAAACTTAAACAAGTTTTTAATGTTTAAAAAAAACGACTAAACCGTCACTTGATTCTTGTGGAAAAGCAAAAAAACCAAACACACAAGAAATGACAGTTTAAAAACACTTGAAAGGTCATTTAAGACGTCACTGGAGCGTGCTTAAAAACGGCAACTAAATGGGAAAAAAAAAGATTCCAACGCCTTTTTTTGGCTTTGGAACCATAAATGGAACAGCCAGAAGAAGGGAATTACATAAGACGTCATGTTCGTTTGGAGTGGTGATGATGCTGATGGTGAAAATGGGGTTTTATTTTCCCCGGCTCTCCCAACACTGCCACCAGCAACGTGTGCCGCTCCAAGCATCCCACTTTTTCCGCACCCGGCTGCCGAAAACGGGAACCTTCCATTTCGACCGCAAGAAGCATTACGTCAGCAGTGCACGGAAGCGATGACGTATTTGGAACTTTTATCGGTACTGTTCCGGTTTTTCGCATCCGATGCAACCGACTATTTTCTTCCTGCACTCAACTAAAGCAGAACAGGACGTACCAGGCTGGCAGAAGAAGAAATGCCCGTTTTGATAACGAAATGCAATACTATCCGGTTCAGCTAAATATAAAGCCTGACAAAGCGAGCACGCGATCGACAAAAGCGACATCATGTCGGATCGTGTTGTCAACCGCCAACGGACCTGGAAGGTATGCACAAATGCACAAGCCAAAAAATCGTTCAAACGATGACGCTGGCAGGTTTACCTTGGAGTGGAAACCCGTCTGGCTACTGATGTCCCCATTTTCCGACGCCTTTTTTTTTTTTTTGTGTTATTGTTAGTCTTTCCACGGCTCGAAACAGTTTAATGTTTCGTAATTATGAAGTGCACAGAAAAAAAAGACACGAGATAAGAGCTCCGGGTTGAATTGAACCAACAAGGATAATTACGTAGCGAACGTGTCACGTGCGAACTGTAAATACATTTTTACCTTCTTCGATGCTCGATTTTCTACCCTTAGAACGATGGAAAGTGGAAAGAACTCGAAGCACAAGCAACCAACCAATAACGTTCCAATGCAAACAACCCTTTTGAGTGGCCCATTACGGCACAGCTCACAATAAAAAAGCTCACGAATCACACGGTCGTATCGTAAGCACGCTTCGGTAAGATGTCCACCGGCATTTTTGGAGAGCTTTATCTTTACCTATGAGCACCCGATGACATTCGCCAATGTAGTGTTTTATCTTGTTTTTGTTTTGCGTTGCTTATTAGTTTGATGTCAATGCCAAAAACGAGGTTCTGATTATGCTAAAGGTCGCCTTTGGCCAAGGTCAACCTATCGGAAATGTCTCAATAAAAACATCGGAAAGGCGGTAACTCGAAATGAGTGTTAGAGTGTGTGTGTGTTTTTTCCTGCCTCTTTTTTTGAACTACTGCAAGGCAACACAGGGCCCGAGCATGGAATTTGTTCGATATGCGCCTTATACGGTGCCCGGTGTAGCATGTGATTGATTGACAGGTTTTGTTTGCAAATGGAATTAAAATTGTGCTTTTTGTCCCGCTGCTTGATCTGGGTGAATGGCGATAAATTATACGGCCTAGATAGTCGGTAAGGCTGGGTGAGGCTTCAACGTACTATTTCTGAAGCAGGTAGCAAAACCGATCAACATACAAAGTAAGATAGTTGATTTGAGAGCAGATTCAGTTTTGAATTCTTTAGGTTTACTCATGAAAAGGTCTGTTTCGTAGTGATATAATCCAATCTTTTTGACAATTCAGGATTAATTGAACAATACATTAAATTAGTTTTACCACAAAACCCCCTTATTCCAGAACATTTTTGCAGTATGCTTATTAAGATTTCGTACGTATTATAACACACTGAATTTCTGAAGATTGTTCCACTTTATTTGGACTTTCAGTATTTCAGTAAATTTAAATTGCGTTATGTCTATTAGCTCCTGAATGTATGCAAATTATGGTATTTCAATTTCAGCAAATGATGATTTGTTGACAAATTCAAATATTTGATATGTTAATGAGTGTATACAGTTTTTTTTGTTTGCTTATAGGTGCTTTGATTTAAAGACACAATCATTCTGAATGAAGCTGGAGGATCAAAGCAAGTTTTAGCATTAGAAGACGCATGTCCCAAGTTAAAATTAATTCTTTATTTAATATTGCACAACACAAATAAACAAAAGTTACTTGTAAAACAGTTTATCGGCCCCATTTGTTGCGCACCATTAACTACGACAGCAATGCACGTGAATGCTCATAAATAAACATAATCATTTAATGGCTTTACATCATGTGAATTAGCACATGGATTAAAAAGTTGAGGTTCGCGTTGATGTTTCGTGCTGATCGCAAACACCTGATACCAGCTATTTTCTTTATCGATTTAAATGTCTAATTCAATTTAAGTTTTTTTTTTCTTTTTAAAAAGTTTAATCTAGCTTCGAACGAAATTTCAACCTGTCAAAAGAAGCCATACTGCTAACAACACGCACGTAAAAAACGATAAAATCTATGTCTGTTGCTAATCTAACGCAATTCAATACATTTCGAAGTTAACAACACGGTGTAAAATTCTTGTGACACTCATGAGGGGGGAGCATTACAAAAACCGCAAACCGTCTGTTGCTATCTGGTGCAGAGGTTAAATCACGTCCCAAAGACATCTGCAGCGTCGCCAATCTGCAACGCCGCGTGTATGTTGCAAAAAAAAAAAAAAAAACCCCGTCCGGTTACGACGGGTGCTACCGTATCGGATTACTGCCATCGACATGGGCCAACCTGTCGAATGTGAACCACAGCAAGCACACCAAGGCCAGTCGGGTCCATCGACCGAAAATCACCGGCCGAAGAAGCTCCAGTTTGCAAACCCGATTCCGAGCAAAATAACTGACATCTCCTGACGACCTGTCGGTGAATGACCGTGCGTAAATGATGCTCCCTTAACGAGCAGTGGTAATCTCTTGATGGCTTGCGATAAGAACACGCCAAGAAAGAATGCACTGAAATAGACGTGACAGTCGTCTTGTCTTCTCTATTCCAAACTGCTAACAAACTAACCAAGCAGCTTAAGCATAGAATGTCACGCATACACAGCATTGGAAGCAAAAACCACGAAAATCATTATTCTAAAAGCCACTACACGGTTAGGTCTGCCGAGCACATGAGCATAAATTGTCCAAAAACGAACTAACGGTGAAAAGCCGATCGGCGATTGGTTCAAACCCCCGTCTGCCTTGCGCTCGTGGCTAAGAATAGAGTTCCGCACTTGTCGGCCAGCGAGGCAAGGGACAGGAACTCGCCACACAAGAACTGCCGGGACGCGAACGCCAGGGAATGTCATTAAAAATAAACCATCCATTCCGTCGTGTTCCATTGCCTCGTGGGTCGGGATCCACTTATCCCGCGGTGTGTGGATGAAAATTTCAGTGTCAAATGTGTTGCATAGTTTTGGTGTGTTTGGATTGGTTTAGACAAACACGACACGGCGGCTTCCACATCTACCGAGCAGCGACGGAATTGATTTCAGATTCCACGTTGCGCCACAAACGATTGGAAATGGTTTCGAAAAAGGATTTTTAGCAGAAAAGTGGTGGAGTGTTTTGAAATTCCTAAACAAGGCAACTTGTCCAAATAACGGTTAGCAACAGGAAAGAGGAAAAACATTCTTCGGTGAAATGATTCGATTGCGTACCCATGTTTAAAATCTTGTCAGACGTGCGATTCCAATTTTATGAGTCCATCTATTACATCCTCATACGGACGCGCTCTGTCCAGTTTCCCTCGTTCCTAGGATTTCAAAAACTCGAAAGAATCGACTTAAAACCACCCACATGAGGGCAGGACAGCGAAACATCACCCAGCGACAACATAATTCAGGGGCACCACAATCAACAGTCGCGTTGGAACAGCCAGGTTTGAAAATGCGAAAAGCCGCCAAAGAGTCCAGAGAGTCCGGAAATCTTCGGCACTGTGCGGCGGCTTTCACACGCAATCTTTGTACCGGTGTGGGCTGATGTACGACGGGGGCTAAAAATAGTTCAAGGTTGCGCGTACATGGGCCTGGGATGGATGGAAATTTGGAAATCCGATCGCAAACCCAAACATGGAGGAATGCTATTTATAGGGTTGCCGGCCACAGGTTCATATGCCGTCTTAGGGTTTTTTGAAAAGAATTACGTAAAATAGGGGAGCAGCGAAATTAACGTTCGAGAAAAATCGATACATCTTGCTGAAGAAGCATGATTATAACCGTCTATAATTTTTTAACGTTTTTGATTCGCTTGGTTTAAAGTTCAGAGTTTAAATCGCAATTAAACTTAATATGCAATTTAAACATATGAGCAGTGATTTATTGCTCTACTTTCGGTTGGTGCAAAAAAAAAAACTCCTGAAAGTATACGAACAACATTCTTCTGGACACTTGGGAAGTCTAGAAGTCCTGAAGACTATGTGGGTTATTTTTAAAAAAATATTACAAACATCCAGAAGTGAAAACCAACGGCTTTTACCATATTTTAATTACAAAATATATTATCCATCTTGTTACTATCTTTCACAACTCTAAATGAATCCCTAATGATTTGCAACACAATATTCAAACTACAAATAGCAATGTCCTTGCACGGTGCATCGTTCATTGATAAATTAATTCATTGCACACAACTACAACGCCCTTCCCTTCCTAGGTTACGCCCGCAGACAACCGCGCCAGACCGTTTCCAGCTGAAAGTATCACCCTGTTGTTCAAACCGAACTAGGTCATGTGGTCATTTGCTCACGCCTTATGGACGACGAATGAATGGAAAGCATCGTAGCCCTCGTCACCAACATCTGAATGCCCTCCGACGGGCATCGACTTGTTGTTATTCACTGTACGTTTTAGAGGAAGTGCAATCCGGTCTCCCTTTTTCGTTTGTAAACAACAGTCTAAGATATTCCATTCTTAAACCTTCGACGTAGAATAGCCGCCAGAAAATAGACCCGCCATTAGGAATGGAATATACGATTCCGATTCCATAGTGTGAGCCTTCTCTCTTGTACAAAAGAAGAAAAGAAAAAAAATCATATCCGGCTTAAGCGTTTGATATGTCGCAAGAGCTCACTTATTCTTCTGCACCATAAATATAACTTTATCTTCGCCCAAACATTGATAGCAAACGGAAACCCAAACGGATCGCGGCTGTTCACAGTTCTTACTCTCGCTGGGGATGGCATATTTTCTCCATTTGCGTCTCAGAGGCGCGTCCGCATCCGATCCGAACGATACGCTCGTGCATACCTTTTGCCTATGCAAATGAGTTCAACTTTAGCTAAACACAGAGAGTCGCAGTCGAATCGCTTTTCCCGTCCGGGACCGGTGGCTGTCACGGTTCATTGACACGTGCGTACCTCGCCGCTCGTGTTAGAAGCGGAAAAAAGGCACGTAATCACGGAGCCGTTGATTATAATGGAGCCGCGAGACACGGGGGTTACCGCCGGATGATTGTTAGAGCTTTATTCTGAACCGGTCAAGGGATTTTTTTTCTTCTGTAGCTCTATAAAGTACGCTCGCTGCAACGCTGTTGTGTGTTGTGGTGTGCATATTATTATTAAACACTGCAGGGTCGTTAGAGGAGGTGTTTAGATTGACGATTGCTAGTTCCGTTTTCAAGATTGAAATCAGCCGCGGGGCTGAGAAGGTTCGACCGTGTTGCTTTTGATACAGCTTCATTGAACTATGACTTCAAGTTATTGGATGTTTATAGTAGAATGGCAGAGTCGATTGAAAACAATGTTAGCAAATAATAAACAATCTTATCAAAAAAGATCTGAGGAATCGTTGGGATTTTTATACTGTATGTGTTATGTTTTCCGTTTGAATGAAAAACATTAGTTGATACTTAGAACTTAAGTATTTTTTAAATATTGAACTTCGTGTGTGTGACTACAGATGACAAAACTAATGTACAAAGCTGTAAAATGCACATACAAACAATAAAAAAAAAAACATAAGCACAATAGCAAGAGAACAGAAAGTAAGTAAGACGATACAAAAGATAAACATAAAATTACAAACAAGTGTAAAATACTAAGTAAATAAAATGTGTATATATAAATATCAGAGATAAGGAAAAGAAAATCCGATGTTTAAGTAAAAGTATTCTTAAAAGACACACACACACAGTCATTTAAATTTTACAAATAAAACCTGAAATATTAACAACATTCATGGTACATTGTGACATTCAAATTCACGAACTTCAAAGCATCTTACCACTAAGTTTATTCTACTTATTAGTTATTCCGTTACCCAAACCAAAAAAATTGCTTCCTTCACCATCTGACTGCAACAACAGCAAATATCTACTTCCTTTAGATGACATCTTCTCGCTTCCAGTCTCAAACCCAACCTAACCATGCTGCCAATTTTCTCCGCCATCAAAACAGTTTGGTGTGACCCAGATAAACGGCACATTTTTTGCTCGAAGCACCGTGTCAAAACAACAATCACTAACCGAGCTGGTGCTGGTCTAGTTCTAGACACTTTTACCTTGCGGCTGATACAACGGCAAAAGGACCGGTAACGCATTAGAACGAACATCGTGAGGGCGGGTTCGTCGTTGTTAGCATTAATGTACGGACGACAAACGATATTTTGTTCCACCTACAGCCAAGTATAGCGGTCAATGTTAAACTCCGTGCTGTTGAGTGGAGAATCCAATTCCTGGTGGCCTTATGGTAAGTGACAAACCCAGGAAATGTGTTGCTTATATTCCCGATCCAATCAACTAGGTGGCCTCTATTTCATTCGTTGCGTTGATAGAAAGATCATTTTCATTAATTACAACATCGAACATTCTATGTCGCGCGTATACGATCACATGCAGCTTCCTGGCAGTGATGTGTGTGCGTGTTCTGATCGCAAAAAAAAAACCCGTCGCGGCACACGTCATCTTCGATGAAGTGTACGTGGTGCGTGCGTGTACCATCGCGGATGACATTTCATTGTCGATCGTCAGCAACCAGCTACGGTTTGGGGGGGTTTTGGGTGGCATCGATCGTTGTGGTAGTAGTGTATGCTTCAACAAAACCAAAGCAATGATCATTTGCGACGGTGTTGGTGTGGTCAATTTATTTTTTTACGGTCCAATGCAACACTACTTGATCGTACAGCTGATGAGCGATGTGAGCATGTACATGTTCATTGCTTCTGCTGCTATCATTCGCAGCAGCACGAACAGAACGGGGAAAAATGCATCAATGCATGACACAATCACTGAACAGCAGTTTATAGCGAAAAATGATTGTACAACAGCGCAGATTTATAAGTATGGCGATAGAACATTCTTTTTTCTAGCTGTTTTTGGAATGTTCAAACATGATGTTTAAAATTCGTTTTAATAGTTCAAGGCGATCAAGCGTAATTGAATAATAAAAATTCTGGAAAAAGCCTCAATAGACCAATTCTAAGACGATACTTTCATTATTCTAACAAAACTCTATAAACAAACAAGTTCTCTTTACTGTACTTCGAAGGCATCGAACCTTGAAGGCTGGTTTTTTGTTAGTTCTCTAAACATGTTCAGTACATTTCAGCACGCACTTGTACCGGTTTTTTACGTTTTACCACGTGCAAAAAAATTAATTTCATCAAACATATTAACAACATCGTTTAATAAATGAGATCGCACTAACGCACACCATTGTACGATTTCGTTTTTAGACGCACACCGAACGTCACGGAAAACGGATTCAATATGCTCGCTGTAAACTGGTTTGAATTTTACAATGACGCAAGGTTGCGACCGTTTCAAGGTTGGTTGGTCAGTCTCCTCTTGCCAGCGAGTCTCGTGACGTCCGCTCTTGTGCGGATTTTCTTGTGCGGCGTTCCACCACCACCCGATGCTGACCTGACCCTCTTTCTTCGTAACAACCACAACCATCGACCGCTGGTACACGGGCACGGGCCAAGAGAGCCTTTCACGCGACCTTTTCGATGGGCTTTGGACCACATCAGAGCAGCCGCGAGCTAGGATCGGTCCTACGAAGGACGCCATCATGGAGCAGCTAAATCGGTTCTGAGTTTGGAAGTTTACTTTGTGCCAAATCGTTGAGCTTCTTTTTTTGTTTATTTGAGTTTTGAAGTCGACTTTTCGGCGACAAAGGCCCTAACCTGACGATGGTGCAGAAAAAAAGGTATTGAGGTTCTGGCGTTAGCCGCTTTGGTTTTGGTCGGCAATCCGTGGAACTGAGGATTTACAAACCATTACATCCGTTTTCGCATCGGAATTTTGGCTTTGATTTGTGGTGCTTAAATCCGTTTTTCTCACAATTTAAAAGCACGATGGAATGGTTCGACAGGGTTGGCGATTTAAGCTGAAACTGCTTGATGGCAAATGTCGTCCAAAAATTGCACCACCTTAGGCACTTTTTTTCGTGGATAAAGACATTCCATCTCCATCAGCGCTATAGCTTGCCAGAAACATTCCAGTAGTCAACATCCAATTCACGAGCTGGTGCTAAATAAATGTGACATTTTTTTTTCGCTTAGCACATGCTCGAAATAGTTACCGAAGATTCCGAAGAGTGGTAGGATTTGGAAAAGTAGAGCAATTTATGCTAATATTTAGTTAGCTATTTTATGTTTACAGATTTCCAAAAAAAGAAGGATTAACATGATACTGCAAACTGATTGCCGGTTCCATCTTAAGCATGGATTTGTTTGGACTCTTTTGGTTTTGTAAAGCTAATGAACAAAGTTAACAACACTTTAAATACAAGCTTTAGCTACATTTATAGCTCTTCTACTTTATGTTCAATTGTTAATTAATATTGGTGTTTGACAGAATAAAACCCCTAATTATTTTCTGTAGCGTGCGTCAATGGTTTATTCAATTTTAAACGCCTTAAAGTATGCAATAAAATAATCTTTAATCGTCAGTAACAAGAACGATACGAAATGACTACCAAGTTAAGTCATCTACGAATATAAAAACACACAAATGCCCCAAAGATTCCGCACGGCTTTTTCTGTTATCCATCATTAATTGATTGCAAACATTCAGGTAATGAAAACCTACGACAGAATCTAATGTCTACGCGAAATGTTCCAATTACTATTCCTGGATTAGAAAGATCTATTGCAGGGTTTATCGTCTGAGTTTTTACTGGCTGCTCACATTTTTTGTCTTGTCGCATTCGGTTTTTGACTCACTACCTTCGGTTTTTAACTTGCCGCATTTGGTTTTTGACTGATCGTGTAAATTTTTGAATGCAAGCATCGGATTTTTAATTGGGAGCATTGATTTTCATCCGTCCGATTTAGGACAGCTTGCAAGGCCGTATGATTATCCGAGTATCAATTCCACAAATAAAGGTTTTGTCTCCCTGTATTCACTATTTCAAAAAATATATACAGATCTTATAAAAGATAAACTGACAGGAACCATCCTAAGAACGAATATCATCCAATATATTATCTTATCCACACGTATAAAAATATGACGGTTATATGACTTATTGAGGGATTGAAAACATCTCTATTAAGCTAGAATCGTAATCTGCTTCACACCATGACAGTGGTGCTGACATGCGCCATCAACAAAACGAACAAAACGCACGTGCCAGAACCTACAGCGTGCGCGCATATACATATATGGAGAAAAGGATAACAATTTGCCGACCAAGCGCGGACAGTCGTCTAGAACAGTTGGCGTGCACACCTTTCGCAACGTGTCACCACACACATCTGCTCTGAAGCAGCTGCGCAATGAATATAAAAGAGGACGGGCACTACAGTAATGATGTAAGCAAGTATGTTACAATAATAAACGGACCCCCAACTCCAGTCAACGTGGAGCACTGGAACGTTCCTATTGTAACTCTGTAACCAATCAAACTACAAACACACGGCCATGAAACTTACCTATTGCTGTGCTCCTGAAACGAACCGCCGTCCAGCAGACGGATCTTTGCAAACAGCACCGCATTCAGGAACGGCACCTCCACCAACTCCTCCAGGTGGAGTTCCACCGAGAACTTGTACTTTTTCTTCTTCATCATAAATGCCATTCCTGGGGCGCCGGGCCCTATTAGTGTCATTCACGACGGTGTGGTATTTTATTGTCGGGGTGGGTAGTACAGTGCCACCCGTGAACCGTTGCGCGACCAGACCCCAAACGATGCCGCTTGTACCGCGCGCCAGGAACTTTCGTTCCCTCTTTCTTTCACGGCTGTTACACTATAAGATCTAAGCGGTCAAGCACTTGCTAATAAAATGTTGCACTTAAAAGACAGCCGCACGATCGAGCTATTTAACCTTACATGTAGAATCAACACCAATCAAACCCACTTTCACCGACGAATCACTAATCACTCAACACTTGCTCACGTTCTTTACACGCTATTAGAAATAGATCAGATAAACGATAAATAACAACACATCAACAATGAATTTAATATTTTCCAACGCTTTTTAACGCGGATTTTTCACACGTTACACCGAATGGATACTGATACGAAATAGCACTAACAACGTTTTTCTTAGGGTCTCAGCATAATGACAGAGGCGCAGTTTTAGTAAGCCCCGCGTGTAGCAGCTTCACAGACAGCACAAGAATTCTAAAAAGATAAAATAGATAAAAAAATGACATTAGATAATGCGCGGGATTATAGTTTTAATCGAAATATGTACCTTAAGAGCTGTACTATGTCAGGAATGTATCAAAGGTTAACGGCGTTACGCAAGTAAAAAAAGCGTCCACACCAAAGCACGACGCCACACAATC
Organism: Anopheles maculipalpis; assembly: GCF_943734695.1. Taxonomy (NCBI): domain Eukaryota; kingdom Metazoa; phylum Arthropoda; class Insecta; order Diptera; family Culicidae; genus Anopheles; species Anopheles maculipalpis. Next base: position 26,724,752 of record NC_064872.1, read on the forward strand.
TACTGACGTTGCGATCCCTTCCCGTTGGTTGGTTCGATTACAAAGGATGAAATGAATTATCACCTACCAATATCGCCGCGATAATCCATCACAAACCCTCAACCAAACCCCGTTGACAGCTCAAATCTCGATGTTGAGCATTTATCAACCCGTTGCAGCAGAAACAAAGCAGCAACTTCGTACCAAATCGCACCGTTACAGAACCGGAATTAAAGCCGGAAAATAACAAGGTAAGTAAACGGTATACCTCCTCCCGCCCACAGAGGTAACACATCCGGTTCAGATAATGAACAAACTTATCTTAGTGGGGACTGCCCCTGAGCGGCACAAGAACGTGCCTTTTTTGGGGGTTATTATTTGCGAACTTCAAACATGCGAAATGACATTCGCTGCGTTTGTTCTTGCGTTTGTACTTCAGCCCGGGTATGGTAACGCCATATAAGTATATTACGTTGATAGTGACGTAACGAAATTGGGTGTGGGTTTATGTTATCGTTGCTATCAAAGGTTTTCCACGATCTTTAGTTTGGTAACACAAATTGTGATTACGAAACTAATTCTGGCAGAAAATGAAAGCTGATAACATCTGGAGGCTTAAAAATGTGTTTTATAGAACAACCGTTATCGTAATTTGAACTAATGTGTGAAAAGGAATTTAATGAGTTCAAAGGTTACGAAAGTGTGAAAAGCAAATACGTAAGAGGAACCTAATTAGCATTACAACATAGAAAAGGTTTACCCTAATTCATAACATAATTTATTAGGGCAAGTACTTACGATAATAAGGAAAAACTTGTTGACAAAATGAGAAAAGTTGAAAAATTAGGAAAAAATAAGTCGAATTTTTGCGCCGGGTGATTAAAGCGAGAATAAAACCCCATTTTCGAATACTCATCCTCCCTTTACGGGCAATGTTTATCAGCATTTTTATCACATATAGTCGTAAATTACACTCGCACCCGTCGCACACCAAAGCCACAGAATACCTGGCAAATGAAGGTGTCTCCCCGGTAGACACCGATAACGCATCAAACCACAGCACAACAGCGACAACGTCGTCTTTATCACACTTTGCTAAGTGCATCGGCAACTCTAAAGAATGAGTCACTGACGCTGTACCTAGCAGTGGGCCATTTTTTGTTTACCAAAAACCGTACTTCCAGATGATTCGGGATAGCTGTATTTGCAATAAAAATTATTGCAGCCAATTGACGCCTGTTTACAGCCCGAAGACGACGCGTTTAACAGATGTTTCTTTCTTTTAAGCGAACATGAACCAAATTCTCCATCATCATTCATCCCAACCAACGCGACACGCCATGCACGATATTCTTTCCCTCGGTGATGTATGCCGTCGTCTAGCCCCGCACCCAGTCACATACACAATCTGCATTCAATTACATCGAATTCTTTCGCAAATCAAGACCACATTCCGGTGCACAAATTGCCCTTCCGCCAGATGGTCAATTGAAAAATGACACAAATGTAGTGCACACCGTACGAACGAGCCATCGTTGTGTAAGTGGTGACATACATCTGATGAGGGTTTTGCTTTCGGGAAGGTGGTGGGACAGGACATGAGCACACACAAAAAAAAAAATCCGACGAACCCTTGCCTGATTTCTCTTTGGCTAGGGGGCTCTTCCTTCCGAATGGGCGGCGGCATGTGCGGTAAGCGAAATTCCTTCTAAATTACCATACTAGGATTAAAATGGCTTGCACGTCTCCATAAAACGCAAGCCGCAGTAGCGTGTCAGCAGCTCGTTTCTCCGTTCGTGTCCTTCCTTTTGCTTCTTTTTAGGCCGGATAACCACACATTTTTCTGCTGCTTGCGCAATATGCGGCATCGAATAAATCATCACGACAAGCGACACAGCGTAGAGGAGGTACTTGTTGCTAAAGTCATTAACGGCCAGGGAGAATTTGTGTTGAAGTCAATAGGTAGCTATAGTGTCTGCAAACGTTATGTCGCAATGTATATTAGATTAAAAAATTAAAAAAAAAAACATGAAAATTCGTGACCTTGAAAGTGCTTTTGAATAAGTTTATTAAGAAGTCGAATTTGTTAAAGCTAGTCGAAAACGTAAACCTGAACAAATGTTCAAATAGGTCATATGAAGCGTGCGATGAAACAACGCCATCCAATAGAAGAGGAAATGAAAATAAACACAACGCTTGTGGATGTGGATATACACATCGGCCTCGACATATGGGAAGTAAATGGGAAATTTTCTGGAAAACGCAGGTTACAACCTTCGCCAGCCTCGTCTAACGGTGCGTGGCGTAACAAAAGGGTTGCGTTACCATGGGCTAACTGTGGCCGCACGTCACACATCTTGGTCAACGTCAATCTTTTACGATGCAAGCACGTTTGAATGACTGCGGTTTCCCGATTTTCACACCGTTTGCCACAAAACACCATCCGGAGTGACCAGCGGAATAAAGCAAACACACAGGCATCTTAGGCGAATATTACAGTGTGTGTTATATTTTTAAGAGTAGTTAAGAAATACATTATAAAGCCGAATGCACTTATAAATGATTTTTGGGCGTATGACAGTATTATCAAATATTTGAATAGTTTTTCTGTTCAATTAACAAATTTATTTTACGGCCAGTCCGTCTCTTTGAAATTAAAAAATAAAAATCGTAAAAATAAATCTTATTTCATCGTTTTCTATAAATTGAGCTTCATTCTAATTCTTCATTTTCTGTACTATATGATCAGACATGGAAAATACAATGCCTTATAGTGGTCAAACTCTTAGCCGAGCATGCCGGGGTAAAGGAATGTAAAAAGGAAGAAATACCTTGAGAAAATTTGTACAAAATCAACTCGAAAAGTGCTTTGAATACAGCACCGAGACATAATATTTAAACTAAAATTTAAAAAAATGGTCAAACTGCGATGAAGTAAAAGGATAGCTAAACCGAAAATAGACTTATTCCTTCAAGACTATGTTTAATCATATGTTGAAGTCGCCCCAATAATCATGCTTATAATTATTCCCCACCGTGCTGGTTCGTAAAATCGCGTATAAACACACTCGGCACAGCGCATCGCAACCGTTAGCAGGGACACACGCTTGGGAAATATGCCAAAACGGAAGCACTCCAATTATCCCAGAAACCTCGACTGCAGTGGGTAAACGTTCTCCAGCACAGGGAGCAAGAGGTCAGTTTTGTGTCTCTTGACATAGCTCCAGCATAAACACGCAGTCCCGTGGGATGAGATACTGGGGCGAGGCCCAGAGGAACATTGTTTACTTGTTTGCCCATATGGTCACGAGCGTGTGTTTAGCTTAGCGAATAGGTTTATATCGTTGGTCTAGTTTTTAGAATTCACTCACACGCAGGCAAATTTTTCCTAGCGCGATAGATAAATAAAGCTTGAGTTTCTTTATGGTCACACGAAAACTAGTGGAATGGTTAGGATCGCACTACAAAGAACGTGAGTTAGAACTTGTTTTTCCCCAACCTGAAGACAAATCGAAACAGACCATATGACGTGACGATAATTACACTAATGCACTAATAAGCCATTCTGACGTGTTGGACCACCGGGCACCACCTGTGATATATCCCTGTACAAATGGATCTGGAACATATCCCGGAAAGTAAATGGAAATGGGCCACGTTATCTTGACGTGTCTCTGCTACGTCAACCACACGCCCCAAAGATAACACGGTACGTTGAGTCTACTAGGCGTCGCATTCTATCTAGCGTACTCGCCGAAGCTTGGTGGGAACGGTACGGCCACCTCTCCGGCCCCGTTGGTAATGACATTCCAGCTTGGACACCTTCACCGCTTTATCAGTTGACCATAATCGGTAATTAAACCTTCACCGTACCCCACTCACACGTGGTAAAACGCTTCTTCCGCCAAACAAAGTGTTGCCCAACGCTTGCGAGGAAATAAAGACGAAAAATCCCACCGATGGGTCGTCTGCCACGCGGCATTAGTTTACGTTGCGTGATACGGAATGTGTGTTTACTTATCAAGTTCAAAGCGTTGAAGGCGTGCTTTGGAAGTGGCCAAGCATGTGTGTGGGCGATAAGGGTTTACTACGGTACAACGACCATTGGGGAAGCCATTATAGCAAGTGCAAATGGACAATGCATCGTACTTCTGGTGCAATCAGAGAACATGTGCTTGATGATGTCCGGGTGTGCAGCAATCTTTCCTGCACCGACTAATGTGTGGAACCAATAAACAATAAGTCCTAATGTTTACAGGTTTATGGACATTTTTTTCTTTGCTTTGTTCCTGCAAAGACTCACCTCGAGTTTCTAGAGTTGTAGCAGTAGTATTATGATTGTTTTGACATTTCGATGACACCTGATTTTAACAGTGCTTCTACAAATATGCCAATTAGTGTACAAGGAAAATGTTTCTCTCAAAAGAAAAAATCATATTACTCTGGAGTATTCAAAAAAATCCAATTATATTCTAAGATGATTCGAGGCACGGAGTCTGAGGTTAAGTATAAACAAACGAATAAAACATTAAAATTGGTAGTGATACAAAATGAACAGATTTATTGAACAAAGGTCAGTGAAGAATTCTGAAAGGTTTGTTTCAATCCTTAATGAATGTGAACGAAAAAAAAAAAAAAAACAGAGTATCATCGCAGAGAACCTGGTGGTTGGACACCAGAATGAGACATTCCAAAACAGTAACAGAACATTATTACTGGAATCAATAGAACCAACTCCAAAGTAGAATCGTAGTAAAATAGGTCAGAAATAGTTGCAAAGTCATCCTACTTCACGATCATGCTCGGTCGCGAATTGTAAGAGCTATGAAAAGAGCACGCTGCTACAGCTTGAATGGGATGTTTTAGCACACCCAGCGCACCGTATTCAAAGGTCCAGATTCCAACCATTGCTGTACGACTTAAGTTTCAACAAGTGAAGAAAGTGTGACTTGAGGAAAGGTTCGTTTTCAAGCTATTTTCAAGAATTTGATGTAAAACGGTGTTTCATAATAATTTCACGATTTTAAACTGCAATTTTAACAGGCGTGGCATTGAGCAAAAAGTTTATTTTGCTAACAACTCAGCTAATAATTCAACAGTAATATCGTATTAGCTCTAAGACATAGTAAAATTATTATTACCTGCTTAACCTAGTTTAAGATAGCTTTCAAATATTGAGCGTTACTTCCGCCTCATTAATCACGTACATGTTTAGATAATTATCGCTCAAAGTGTTTAACTTTAATGGTTTACGCCCCTTTTTGCTGACAGTACGAAACACACAAACTAAAATCTCGTTACGTTCTCGGCAGAAGCATTTCCTTTCCTGCCGACTGGTGTGTTTGTTTGTTTTGCTTTCCAGCCAAGTGTTTGTGCGATCTATCATCCCACCCTTGGCGAATTTATGTGCTGATAGGTGTTGCTGGTGCTTGGTCTAGGAAGTTGGAAATAGTTCTTTGAGAACTGGAAACGAAATAAAATTCGGTGGCTCCGCTTCGTTCCCCTGATCGATCTCCCATTACCACGTTCATGTGTATACAAGCGTGCGTACGAGCAGGAAAACTCTCATGTACACTGCACCCGAAGCAACCCGAAACAGTTCATTCCATTAGACGTCACGTCACGTTCCACCGTCGTAGGTCGTCCGCTGGCCAATATTAAGGAAGGCAACCATCGTATCACACCCCGAAAATGTTGCGAGTTGTGGTTTGAGTTTCATTTTCAGGAATCGTCTTCATTACTCCCTTTCGAGTGGTGCAAACACCCTCGGGTACTATACTTGAGAAAAGTATCCTCCTGGAAAACCAAGGGTGTAGTAGCGTGCCGATTTTGACGCAGAAGAAACCCGATAAATCATAACGCCGAAAAGCACCGAAATATTGCACGTGTTTGCCACTTGAGGCACGCGTGACGTGATGGGGCGAATTTTGGGGCGTAGTTTTGGGCCCGCTGTGCACAACGACGGAACGGTACGATTTCGTGAGCCGTGGCTGAGCTTTTCAAGTGATTTGCTGAGGGCTCGCCATCAGCACGTCTTGCCCAGTCTGGGGCGGATGGGTTTGTGGGGGAGGTGATGGTTCCTATTGAAAAAACGATTTCTCACCATTAACGTCGTTAGCGGATCTTTCCGGTGTTCGTTTGGACTGCAAGAATGATGACACATAAAGTCATTTTTCATCAAAAGGGATTGTGTTTTCGATAAGAAGCAAACAGAAAATATTGCAAAAAACTATAAAAATATGATCAAAAATCAAAACAATCGTTTTTATCATGAAAACTTAAGAATTATTTGACCATACCAGCTGGCGTATTTGCCATAAAAGGGAATGTTTTTGCTATAAAACTACATCACATATTTTGTAAATAAAATTAGCAATAAGAAACATTTTTTTATATTTTCTGCTTAAAGCAGAATAGCATTTCTAGCTTCATTGCTTCCTTCATTCCACCTGCTTTTGTCAACAACACACAGGGTACCAAACACCTCCTTTTTATTGGTTCATAAATTCAAATTCGATTGGCAAATTGCTCGAAGAATCGCGTCAATAAGGTTCACAAAGATCAATTACCATATCAAAGCCAATGAGCATGAAAGGTTCTAACCCTATACAGCAGTACCATGATTCGATGCAGTTTGAAAGACGTAGATTCTGTGGCGGCATTGTGCCACATACAGACGCAGGCACCTCGAAACAGTTGTTATGATTTCATTGTGGCATTTTGCAATTAAATTTACAGACCTGGACAACAACGACTGGAGCGCTTGGGTCAAATGAAATGGAAAGCATTGGTAGACGAACGTGAACATGAAGCAACACATACTGGCATGGGCATGGAATGTGTGCAAAAGTTTAAATCTAAACTAGTAACATAAACATAATCATTAGCGCCACCTACACATCCAACCCGTTTTTGGGGACTGTGTTTATATGAAGGCATTTTATTTTCGTAACCGAAAACTTGCAATGTAAATAGGAGCAAATATTTGGAAATTTTACGCACGCGAACCCATAAACCCCGTCGAGCGATGTTCACGTGAAGCTCAGTGAAGGAGCCTCCACAGCTGTACGATGGAAACATGTATAGCGTTTGATGAGCCAAACATGAACCTGTTCGCGATTTAATTTGTATGGCTTCGGATCGAGCGTTTGTGCCTGATTTGTTGCATTTTGGGCGCGTTTTATTCCACGCTCTGTTTGCTTTGTGTCCAACGTGTGCTTTATGCCTACGGGTTGAGTAATTTTGTCGAGACTAGACAGTATGAACGCGCAATGGTCCATCCATCGTCTCGTAGAAGAGGATCTTGAATGTATCACGAGAAAACATTGTCTCGAAATTCCTTTCTACCTCGTTTTCTCCGAGGGTAAATTCTTCATTCCGAAATGAGGCATGGATCTCCTTCGCTAGATAAAGAGTCCACTTACTGCCTGTTTTGTTTCCCAAGCACACTCGAAACGCCCAAACGCGCTGACCCAGTCTCCTAATACCCCATTGAAGGATCCTTAGCGATCTTATCGTGTGATCTCCGGTTTCCGCTGTGGAATGTAAACGCCAGGCGCTTCAATCCATTACAAGAGGACACAATTACAGTAAGCTTGCCTCCGTACGAAAACTTCTTCCAAACTGGCGCAAGGTCTGAGGGATAGGCCTCAAGCTAAACACAAGTGTCTACACTTGAGCTGAAATGCCGAAAAAACTACTGTTTGCTGTCTGCTGTGGTTGGGTGTTGCGTTATCGTTTTTCGTTTGTTTTTCATTCTTTTGTTAGCGCTCGAGTAGCGGGATTTATGCCGTTCGGTTTTACCCCGGGAGCAGCTCGGTCGCCCTAGTAGGGGCCACCATAATAGAATGAAAAAAAGGGCGCACATGCAGACAGAGTACGCTGGACAATTAAAGACACTAGGGCAGCTAGATGCGAATGGAAGGATATCGCTGGGACTAAGTGTGTCTTGGCTAGCGAATGAAGCTTTAAATCGATAGATTAATCTACACAGTGCGTAGAGCAAAGTACACCACAAGACCATTGGCGAACAAAAAGGGGTGCAGAAATGTTAAATGTTTCTAAGAATTGTTATCATTATGATTATTTTTACCATAAAAAAACAAGTTGTTATTTTTATAATAACTTGTTTTTTGTCTGTTTGTTTTATTTATCTTATGTGCTTTTATTTATGTTTTAGATAATTTGTAAACAAAATTTGTTTTGAATTGTTTTTACTGGTGTGTTCCTCTTATTCCTGCGTAAATAATTTTTTTTTTATTAGCTTAAAGTTTTAACTTTTATGTATTTTCTAAATTGTCTATTTGTCTTTATTTATGTTATGTGCTATTGTCAATGATTAAATTGTTGGCTTTGATGCCTTTTTTTGCTATTTTAATTATCTGTTTTTATGAGCTGTTTTATATTTATAAATTTAATATTATCAACTTTTTATTTTATACAGCTTGAAAACATGATGTTGATTAGATTGATTTTGTTTGACTTTAGAATGTTGTTTTCATCATTCGTTGTCTTTTTTCTATGCTTTTGTTTTCATTGTTTTTTTTTTAATTGAATTTTTCCTTACTTTTCCAGTTTGTATTATTCACAACAATCATTATTTCACAAAACAGAAATAAATAAAAAATGGCATAGAAAAGAGACACATTCCAAAGTTTGTATCTTCACGATATAAACTTCATTGCATAAACTGATACCGACAAACCCACCGCAGCACACAGTCATATTAAAATTGATTAAAAAATAGAACAATTCCACCCTATCGTTTTTATTTTTCGCAAATGAACTGGACAGGCCCCGTTTTGCTGCTCATCAGAAACACAATTTCCTATTTCCGAAACCCTTTTCTGCGCCACAGAGGGAAGCAACAGCAATATAAATACCAATTTACCACCCAGCTGCGGTGGCCTCGTGCCCATTTTCATACTCATTTGTACTAGATTTCGATTAAATAATTACTATCCGAGAACCACCTGTTTGAGCGGGCCCGCCACCGGTTCCCTGGCAGACAAACGCACAAAAGGTAGTAGCGGTTTTAATAGAGAGCTTCTATTTTTCACAAACCACCCCGGGGTAAACAACAATCGAACCCAATCAACGTCTGCTAAGACATCAAAACCCCGACCAATAATCAGTCCAGGTTTGTGTGTTTGTGTTTTTTCCACGCTCCACGCGGGAAATTGTAGGGAAAAGAATAGGGCACAACTACGTCACACACCCCAGGGCACTACGGCGAACCTTCCGTTTGTTTGTTTGATAAATTTAGAGCAACTTCTGCTGTTTTCTATCCATCTTATTAGGCGCTATTCTTTCCCGTTTCACGCACACTACAACACTGAAGATGGCGCTTTAAACTTAAAAAAAAACAGGAAAAAAGGGGGAAAGAAATCATTTAAAGGCCTTTTCACTAGTGCTTCTCGTCGGAACGGTCAATGGCATTGAAGGGCAGCTGGTAGCAGAAAATAAAAGCATTACAACCTTCTCCATGGTAACCTGACCTGGCAACCCACATCAACTTACTGGGTATGGTCGAAAGCAGGAAGGAAGGAAGCGAGGTTTTTCACGCACAAACAGCAAGCTAGCGGGGTCAGAGGGAGCAAACCAGCTCGTCGGCAGTAGTTCCGCCATAATCACAGCTGGGCTTTGTACTTGAACTTCGTTGATCTAAAGATTTGACCGTGCACCGTTTCGGGCTGCTGAAGGAAGCAGCAGCAGGACAGCAAACCTTAGGTAGCGGATCTCGATCTTGAGAGTTATCTTTCGGTCGGAAAGATCGCACGTCTGCCCTGATGAAGAGCGCGTGCGGGTACATGTTACGGTACCGCCGATCGAGAGTTTTTGGCAGATAGATTCCACCAACTGGCAGACACACAATCTCAGTCGAGAAAAGCGCACCGTTAGGCTTATCTACTTCGCTTGTCTGTGTGGTCGGCAAAATCCAACGAAAAAAATAAAAACAGAAGGAACACTAGGTGAACCATGAAGCACAAGCAAAGGAAAACAACTGATAACAACGCGCCGTACGCGCTAATGCTGCTGTGCAAAAGATCAGCCCGATTACACCCGCTGCCACAATACGCGCTGGGCTCTATTTCTGGGTCAATTGTTTTGTCCAATCTTTCTCCACGCCACGCCACAGATTGAGCCTCCCGCGAGCAATTTACTTTCCAAGGTTCGGTGCGAAAACAACAATGTGGTTGTGTGCTTGCAACAAGAATCGGGCAGAGCGCGGGTGGTCTTGCAGAGTCTTGAGATTGAGACGAGAAAGAAAAGTGATAGACTTTCCATCCCCCAGTGTACTAATGCGCATATAACCGGCGCCTAATGTACATCACATCGAACACACCTGCTGATCGTAGATGTGATCAAAAAAGGAAGATCAAGATGGAAGCACGACGTATGGGTTATCTTTACTAACACAATTATAAATAGAATATTTTTAACATGCTGTTCAGATTGAGCTGATCTAGATTAACATTATATTGTATTATGATAAGTTTATAATAAAAGAAGTGGATATTAGGACTTCCAACACTTCATATGAAATTAAACCTTACTAAGCGTTTGGGGCGACCCCGTGGTGAGGGCCACCTTCACAAGGCAGGACTGGGATTCAATTCTCACGCGGATCGTTCCCCCATAATGAGCACTGACTATCCAATTATTTGGTAGCATCATGACATGGCCATTCATTGTCATCATTCGATGGCCGGCATGACCTAGCAGGCCGTTAAGCCGAGAAGAAGAATTTTTTTAAGATTCGGAGTGCTTAAAATGGCATTACGGGAAGGTTTGTCCGGTGTTATGCTCATGACAACTCCACCGGAGCCTGTTGAGTCTGATGCGTTATACTGTGGTGAGCGAATCTTCTCGTTTTTGTCGTCCATTAACCATCTTTACAACATGAGTTTTGTTTTAAAATGTTCTACGTCTAGTAAATTAGCAAAAATAGCTTTTCGTTTTTAGAATCGTCATTATTATCTGAATTGTAACTATTGATTTTATTTATTGATCAAACGATCAATAAAAAGGGCCTTTTTTTAGATTCTTCTTCAATTGAGTAATGGAAAAATGACATCGAGCGTAACAAATGATTAATAATGACAATAAGGCGTAGAGCCGTCATACTCAAATAAAATAAAATGACAAAAGATTGATAATGTTTAGCAGTAAATCTGACCGCAAGTACAGAAATAAAGACTTCAGAAGTTGATCTGCTGAAGCGTAGACTCCAACGGGACAGGTACTCACCCGTCTCCATGGCTCGACCGGACTGATTATCCAACTACGTGGTACCCAACAAGTGTATAAAGCCATTAGTTGGCCAGCGTGTCCTCGAAGGTCGTCAAGCCAAGAAAGAAGAAGCGAAATTGGTCTAAAAACTTTCTTACGCTTCTTAATTTGAAAATTAGAATTTTCCAATAGCAATACTATTCCCTCGTCAATTAATAACGTTATTACATCTCCCGAAAACATTGATATATCTATTTTGGGGTTGGTCAAACCCCGACCATACTTCACTTTTCATCGGCCACCAGGGCAACGGAGCAACGGTAACCATAACCACCCGGAATGGCATAACAACGTAAGGAAAGCCCCGTAACCAACTGCACTGTTGATATTTACAATTCCAAGCCAAACGCATCACACCGCTAACAAGACACGCTAGCTGGTCGTTAGGCAGCTGGCAGCGTACGCCGAAGCCTTTTTTTACGACGGCTTTTTGCTTGATGAATGCAGATGATGAAGCGGTACGCTACTACCACGGCTAGGCTTGACCTTCCTTGCAAGCAAAAAGGAAGCAAAAGTATCCATCAGGACCGTATTTCGTGCGATTCGGGAAGTTTGAGTTTATTGGCAACAGGAAGCACTAAGTCAACCGCGGGATCCTACACCGCACACACACGCACACATCCGTAACACGCGAAAACTCAAACAACTCGCCCACCGATGGTAATTCGATTTCGCGTTGTGGTGCTGCGCTACTGCTGGTTTTCGGACGCATTCAGGGGAGAGATAGGAGAGGTCGCCGTTCAACCGTGGCCTTGCAAAAAGTCACGAAACACAACCGCACACACTCCAGACGAACGTGAGCTTGCACTGCGAACACACACGCACCTGGGGAAGGGTCGGAAGGGAGCCGCTTTACGTAACAACGAAGGTACCAGGGCACCTACCTCGGACATCTGCCTTAGTGGTGATTGTGTTCCGGAGTTCGGGTGGATCACTTATTCCGTGTCCTGAGGCCACTGGGCAATAGACGCACGTTTAACCACTAGGAAACACTTACTGCCCGGAGTCGTAGCCATCGGGCCCATGGCCACTATGTTGAACGGAGAGACCGCGAGTGCTGCTGTCGAGCTGCATGACTGCGAGGCCTGCCGAGAACCGACTGGACACACACTGGAGTTGAATGAAGTACGTCCGTACTGAACCCTTGTATAGCGCGCGCGTTACATAAAGAGAGCAATTTCCTTTTGACGGTCACATGGACGTGAGCACGCGCGTATGTGTGTGTGTCAATCGGGAGAGCATGACGCGCTTTTCCTCAATCAAAGACACATACACACACACAGTCGGACGCTGCACCTGCACATGCGCCACATGCGAATCCCGTCTGGATGCGTCGGGACAAAGAGAGTTTGCCGAGAGAAAGCGAGAGAACAGGAAATGTACAACAGAGCACGGGATCGAAAGAAAGGGTCGACGAATGAAAAAGGGGAGCAGAGATGGCAGGTTCGAACACTGGTCTCCGTGGGCGGTTTTTTTTTTTTTTGAGACGGGAAAACGCTTGGTGAAAGAATCCCTTTTACCCCGATTCTAGCGATTCTTCTCAATGGGGGTAACCTTGAGTCGGCACGAGAGGGAGATGTCCGACAAAGAGGATGTCTTAACATGATTTTCGTGACCTCTTCTCCCGTATCGATGGACATGGAGGAACTACTGACACTCACCAGCGATGGCTTATCGTCAATTAGCTCCACGAGCATGTCCTGCTAAAATCGAAATCGATATTTGCCCCGCGTGGATGTTATCGTCAGGACACTACCGTCGGCGCTAGAGCACGTGTTTCAATGTATACGCCCCCGACAACGCCCTTTGAACCAGAGCGTCAGGGCAAATCCTTTCCAAGAAATGGGGAACCGACGATTTTTTTGTGTTCCCATTTTCACGTCAATCCACGACGCTTGACAGGGATGCAATCACTCAGCGAGGACTCTCCAGGACGACGACTGAGCACATTCAACAGCTACTGACATCCGGCATGACCGGTGGTGGTGGAGCATTTTTCGTCCATTTGCGTAGGTTGCGTCCGCCCGATCGAAACTCATGTGCATGCCATCCACCCACGACAAGGGCAGCGAGCAACTGGGAGCACCCTTGAATGGGTCCCTTGTTGAACGGAAATGGTGAAAGAATGGCGCCAGCATTCATGTTTTGTTTGGTGGGTTTGATGTGATCCTGTGAAATTGATAGGGGGTTTCCACCCACGACGACCGAAACTGTTTCGCTGGCTGTATATATGTAAGGCACTCACATATATGCCGAGTAAGCATTCGTTGATTCAATCGGCTCCGAGAGCCACCACAATAAAGCATAACGAATAATAATGCAAACAACAACTGGCAATGCATTGCTTATGGTTGATTTCATATAAATAAATTAAATTATTTTTGATTGTTTTTTGTACATCCTTTTGTACATGTGCTTTCGTTTATATGATTTTTTGCCAAATTATTATTTTAAAATAATTCAATGAGTTTGTTTTTGGTTTCTTTTCTATAGTATTCTATTTAGAAATTTTTATCATATTTTTTGTATGTGTGTATGTTATCATATTAAATTGTTTATGTTTATTACCGCTTTTATGATTTGTCAACGAAGATTTATTTAAAAAACTTTTGTTAGTTGTTAATAATTAAAAAAATTATAAGAAAGAAGTCGGTAATGTCTTATGCCTTTTTTAAATCTTTTATCGTTTCTGTTTTTATGTATTTACTTTACTTCTGTTTCTATTTGTTTTTACTTCTATTATTATATTCTGATCAGTATGAGATAATTAGTAATTTATATGTAATGCGCAATGTTTTGAGTTCTTATAAGCGGTTTGATTTATATATTTCTTTGCCCGTTTAGATTTTAAATTATTTTATTTAATTCATCGTCTAGAAACGCAATAAAATTCTCTCACAGAAAAGATCATAAAAATGAATTTCTATCACTTTCTTACAACGAGAGATCCTTTTTGGCAGAAGCAAAGAAAAATTCAACGACCATAAATGCTCATTCAAAAGGTAAACCCAAACGAGCAACCGTTAAAAAGGAGTCCGAAATGTAAGTAAACAATGCATTGTATTAACATTCTCCAGCCAGCATTCAGAATCGATTCGCAACTTGCTCTTTCAACGGCAAATCCTTTTTATAGCTTGGTGTGATTCCTGATGTAGTTCCAACTTTTCCAGATGAATTTTCAACATTGCGCCCACCCAAACAATCTGCACCGGTGCTGTGTCTGTCTCTGCCAGTACATACCACAAGCTGGAATTAGCAAACCAAGGCCCGGGCCGTAAACAGATGCCTAAAACCACCGAGTCGAGAGCGGGCAATAAAAAGTACATTAAAAGATTTGTAAACATTCGCCCATACTGCCAGTAGCGTGCGCGCGTTCTGGCCGTTCCGTGTGGGTTGCCGGCTTGGATACTGAGCCGCAATTTTCAATGGTACCACGGCAACCGTACCGACCCTGAAAATGTGATTGAACTTGGCTGGAACACCCGCGGGGAGACACAATTTTAGGTTAGAAACAGGGATTTAAAAAAAGAGAGACTTTTCCAAACAACCCCTCCAAGCCGTGCGATGGATGTGGATGGATGGTCCCCTATTTGGAGCTCCCTGTGGTCAATGAAATTCTTCCCAAAATCGACCGCTAAAAGCACGTGTGCAGCACGGATCATGCTGGTCGATTTGTATCCAAATCTCCCAAACAGAGAACTGACCAGCCAATGTCGATATGGTACGGTGCTTTGTACCGAAATATGTAGGCCAAGCCTACAGCTTTCGAACCAATGGTCAGCACATCATCCATCCACAACACAACAGTCGTGTGCTGCTGCCCGTTTGTCCGATTGGCTTTTGCACTCGTACACAGCGAACAAAGATGAGGTGGCGGGGTGGCTCATGATGCTGATCATGCCGAGCTGTTGCCTCGGATTATCCGCTAGAATGACATTGAACGTGTGGTACCCGCAGGCAGGGGTGAAATCTCGGGCCTACCGAACAACGCCCAACAGAAAATAAACGAATCTTACCGCTGCCGGAAACGGTGAAAATGGTCACCCAATGGTGTGGTGCGGGTGGCATCACATTGATTAGAGGTAAGATTGGGCCGCGAAACGAGGCCAGCTCGTGGTTAGCGTTTTGGGTGGAAAAGAAAGTAGAACACCGGCAAAGTGTGGTTCTGCTGTTGGCGCTCGGCCGACGAGTTTATCGAGCAAGAGGAGGATTGGGCGGCAAATGATCCCATCACGCAGTGACAGCTTTACAAAACACCTGGCTGCTCGTGAGGTGAATCTAATTAAATCGAAATTACAATACAGTTTTCAAAACTTGATCTCTTCTTATTGCACAAATTAGAATTTAAATATTTTGGTTTAAAAAATGGCAAAGTTTTTTTTATTAAGTTTGCTTCATTAAAATTAAATGAAAACTTGGGAATAAATATTTACGAAACGACACAACAGTAATTGATTTGTCCAGAAAGGTTACAATTCTAGCAACATTGCACAAAGCAATCCAAGCATTAATCGCCAGAGTGTGCTGTTACACAATTTAATATAAAGTTAATTCTAATTAATCTTCAAATCATATGCGAAACCTCTTTTTTCCATTTTTTATAATCACTTATACTTTACAAGTTTTTAATATTATTTTAAACACAAATGTGATGTTCGAGCAAGATCAATGTCATGAAAAATATTTTGTAGACAAGATGAAGAATTTGATATTTATTTATTTACATTTTATTATTACGGTCCAGTGCCGTATTGTCAAGAATTTGACATTTGTTCTGTCAAAAAAATGTATAAAAATTTATCTCAACAATTTTAAAGAGCTTTATAATGACATGATCATGTACAACATTTTTCTAGAATGTTAAATTATTTACTTCTCGTAAAAAAGGCGTTTAAAAAAAGAAAGCTTTTGAAGAGGCTTTACAAAATTATTCCTTTCCAAGGAATCGCCCAACCTGAAGGGTCTCCGATAAAATTTCAACCGAAACTCGACCCATCTCCTTTTACCAGTACCAACCACAGTACTGTTCTACCCAGATTTTGCGGGTGTTCATTCACGGAAAAGCTGTGGGTGAACTTGCACCAGGCACGTCTTCACTTCCATTTTTCATCCCACACACACACACACAGAAAGACTCTCGCCGTTCAGCATATGGGGTAGCATCGAAGCTTAACAAATCGATTATGAACCACCAATCCATACCCTCCTCTTGTGCATCGCGCCTCGTCTGCGGGAAAAACATTTCCACCTCAATCACACAGGGACAATTTTCAACCCTCGAAACCCACAGCTTAAACACCCTCCTGCACTTACCGCTTGTTGTGGGCGTTTCTCTGAAGACTCATTCTGCATTCTGTTGCATCATCACCATCACCGTTAGTGGCAGTGAGTTGAAGCCTGCCTGAGAAGCTAACGGCCATTAATAAATTATCTGTACCAGGCGTTTGCCACAAGAAAAACACACAGACACACTAGTCAGTGTCGGGGCATGTTTTACAGACAAGGCTAGGAAGAAGAAATGCCGTAAATAAAAAGAAAAGCCTCAACTACACCCTCACAGTTGCATAAAACAGCGGGGAAGGGAGAAGAGCCAGGAAAAAGGGGGTGTAGGAGTGATTGCCCAAAAGGCGTAAAGTTTAATGAACAAATCTTCCGATTCGTCCCTCGCCCAAAAGGAATCATCACATCACCGCCACCAGTGAATGAAGCATAACAAACGGGAGCATTATGGTTGGCTTTTGAGGGAACGAATGTTGCTTTTCTCTGGCCGATGTAACACAGCAGTCACCTGAACCTTTCGTCTTATGCGCCTCTGCACTAAGCGGTTACGATGTGAGACAAATTTTGGGAATGTATATTTCATACCAGCAGCTTCTCGTCGGCCAGCATTGTGTCCATAAGAATGTGGTGTGGTAATGAATTATTTATGTAACGTTTGCGTTAAATCACGTCAGGAGTTTACAGTCCGCAATATTAGGGCTTTTTTTGCGCATATTTTTTTTTGCCAAAGCTGGCCTCTCGCAAGAGGATTTGCCATTT
The DNA here is from genome assembly GCF_943734695.1 of Anopheles maculipalpis. Taxonomy (NCBI): domain Eukaryota; kingdom Metazoa; phylum Arthropoda; class Insecta; order Diptera; family Culicidae; genus Anopheles; species Anopheles maculipalpis. The sequence continues at coordinate 26,742,062 of NC_064872.1, forward strand.
TATGGGATTTAAATTGGGTATAAATATAGGTTAATGCTTGGGAGCGTGATCACAATTTCCGTAACGCGAATAACCTTTTAAAGAGACATGTGAGAGTTACTATTTATCATAAAAAGATTGATTGGAATTAAAGCACAGATTGATCGAGGAGGGTGTGACGAATTACAGCAAAACCATCATTATTTGACGGAATAACATTTATATCAACCTTTTTCGCATGTCATTTTTTGAAAATATTTCCAAATTTTATTACCCAAAAGATTGAAAATAATGTTTATTATATATAGCATTAATAAAGCATAATTTAAATGAAGAAGATTCATTTTGAAGTCACAATCAGACCACATAAAAAGGTTTCCATTTGATCAACAATAATGACATTAAATAGAGCAACCACTACTCAGTGAACGCATTAATTCAGCTAAATGAAAGATCTGAACAAAACGCATTTTTGAACGCAAAAGACACACTGCCCAGACAACACAACCTTTAATGGCGCTCTGCCATCACTTCTCCCTTTGGAGGGGTTCATCCTATCTCCCCAATTATCTACTTTGTTCACGAGGTACGCTACGCAACGCATCATTATTGACCGGTTTTCGACACTTTTCCAAAGACAGCACACACTCAGAGCCTTTTGGTTGGTTTTGTATGATAGGTGAAATAACAAAAAACTCACTCAGACAGCACGGGCACAAAAAAAAAGAAAACCATAACCGTTTATCGAGATGTGCTTTGGATCACACATATGCTCTATACTGGCTTGACTCAAGGACCATTCTCTCGCTCTTTCTGTGCCCCAAGACGAGAAGGAGAACTTTAGCAATAAAAAGGAAAACAAGCAAAAGACAACGGAGCCATTTTGCAATTTTTGCCACACACACACAACCACTAAACGACAAATTGTTAAAAAAAAAGTCTTTCAAGCGAAACGGCCATGTGGAATGTTTGTATTATCAACCCTCTGGCAGCTGTTGGGGTTTGAAGTTTGAGAATTTGTGAGCGACACAAAAAGGGTTTTTGTTACTTTTACAGATGCGAATAATCGTTCCATAAAGAGGAATATGTGCGATATAAAAAAAAGTCCTGTCTCTTTTTCGGAAGAGTTGATGACGCACTATATTAAATTAAATGATCGTATTTTTTGTCTTCTTTTGCTTGGGACAACAAAAAAAAAACATTTCTTGTGCTACACAGAAGATCTTTTTCTGCTTTTCTCAATAAAAAAAGTATCTTCCAGCAAGCAAATTATGAATTACTTTATTTCATCCAGTGCCTTTTAAAGGCACTTCGGCACACCTTTGTGTCTAAAAATAGCTCCCATGATAAATTACTTTCTCGAAATTGTAGTCAAATCAGGTAGCTCCTCGTAAAACCCCGTAAAATAAGAACGAAAGGCACTAATTAATGAAAAGGAAACAGTGTCCAGGGTACAGCGCTACCGGACACAAACCAGAAGCAAAACGCCAATTTTGTTGATTGAAATAATGTTTTCTTAAGCCAAACAGCAACAAGAGAAAAAAAACCACTCAAAATCTCACCATAAACCCGAAGCATAAGAACTACGGCGAAACGGTGTAAAAGCAGTGAAGCTGCAAATATCTTTTCCAAGCTTAAATGCCCACCCCACTGGGTTAGCCGGAGGAACTGTAACAACAAAACACCCACGACGAAGGGCGCTTGGGTCGGATCCTACCTAGCTCTGCTACTAATTGCTGCGGCCCACGGAGCATTTCGCGTTTGTTTAGCTTCACTTTCTTCGCCTAATTAAAGACGTACGGTACGGTCGATCGGTTTGACGATGTTACTGGTGGGGTACTTTCGTTTTATGATACTAATGGCTGCTAATCGTTCGCGGTATGGATTGCTTGCCGGCCCTAACACCACCATGTGCGATCGCATAACGAATCATATCATACTGATCGGTAGCTATTACTAATTTGCTTATAGGAGAGTACACATACAGAGCGGATAGATTTGAAGGGAGAAAATAGAGATGGTTCTATAAAGTTCAAGTGAGTGTTCAAGTCTCAAATGAAGCAACAAGCTACGGGGCGATCACGTCATGTGAATGATACCGGACAACCCATGTTTCTAAGTTTTTGTAGGCTAAGTTTTGTAATTTATGCGAAGATGGCGTGGGTTTATACAACAATTTCTTATCCTAGGTTAAAAGTTAGTCTAAAAAATAATATTTAAATGCAGTTATTGAGACGTAAAAGTGTCATAGTAGAGCCTGAAGGAACTACTTGACGGTATAGCATTCTATTCTATTCATTCTATTCTAAGGTATGAAATTTGTCCATGAGCGACTGACAAAAGGACTCTTTGTCCAGTTCGAGAAAGCTCAGAAGGATTTTTGGCGTAGTATGTTTGTTAGGAGAATGGAAATTATATGAGTAAAGTAGTAGAGATCTCATCGAGCAGTACAATAACTGTATTTTTATTGCGTTAGTTAGATTCGGCTGGCTATATGAAGGCGAGAAGGCGTTATACGCATCATTGAGTAGGCACATACATAACAGACACCGGGGTCGGAAAGTGGTAGAGGCGACAGCGACACCAGCCTTCGCAAAGTATTAGCAAGTTTAGTAATCCTATCGATGAACGCCGTGACCTAGGAGGTCGATCGGTCGAGAAGAATATGATACCGATTGAGTCCACCTGACACACTGGAATATTGGATTGGAACGCGACTTCTAGCTGAAAAGACTTGTCTCATGTAAGCAACCTAACCTATGAAAGCTATTCTTCACAAGAAAACACCCTTTGGTTACCCTTGAGATACAAATCAGCAATTGTTAGCCACACAAACATATGTCAAAGTTGATTCAAATTAGGAGACACAAAACACTGAACACATTTATTTAAAAAAAAAAAACGAGCTATGTCTGATGTTCTCCGTTTCTAAAGAAAACTAAACTATTTTCTAGGTTCGAACGAGATAAAACATTTGTTTTAACTCCCATTTTGAAGTATCGTTAATTGAATCAAAACAAACGAAGCGGATGTCCCAAAAACAACCAACACAACCGTCGTGTGATCAGTCGTGATTAAAGTTTGGGTTATTTTTTTGCTTCTTTTCTTTCCTCCACAAAACGGTCAGGCATGGAAACCTTGTTCCCTACAGAATACTAAACAGCTCTAATGAAAATCTGCTTGACAGAGCTCCTTCCTTTGAAGAGGATACTCCCCAATATTTTAATTTCACCAGGGAAAAGGCAAGGGTGAGAGAGAGAGATAAAAAGAGGGAGTAAAGACAACTTAAGATATCCTAAGAGAACCTGTGAAGGGTTGCTTTTTTTGGACAGTCTACCTTTTCCTGATGCATTTCCACCGAACGCTTCGACACACACACACACACATGCGCGTAAAATTGACTTTTCCAACCTAATGCCCAAAAAAGCAATCAGCACCAAGTTGCCTCATCGTGTTTTATGAAGTTGACAAGGAGCAAAAAAAAAATGCCAAAAACTGGACACTAAGCGTTCTCTCAACCCCCAAGAGACAAGCAAGAACTCGCCGGCCTTTAAAAACGGAGACCAAAAAGTTAGTCGAACGTCCGCTTGGGTGGTACAAACACACATCGCCCATCACTCCACCAACACAGCACCCCATTTACTCCACATTTGGTGCTAGGTTTTGCTTGTTGCTGTTTCTTGGTTTCCGTTTTGGGGTGATTTCTTTTGCGTTTGGTGCGCTAAATCTAGCTCGAACGTGCATTGCATCATCGCGCAAGATGATCGTTAAAGTCGCGGTCGGTTTTCGATCGCGGACACAAACACACACGCAGACACGCAGAGTGTGTCGAATTTTGTGTCAAATTTGTGACACACACACACACAGGAATGGGTAAGTGTAAGAAGAAGCACAAAAAACCAGACCCCAAAACACACCCCACCGAAGGAACCGGTATTGGCTTCAAGGTATTGCTCAAGAACACGGGAAGCCGGTTAGAAAATTGGAGTTTAACTTCAATTCGCGACTCAGAAACAAATGCGTGTCTGACACAACGTGAAATAGACGTAGCCAATAGCAATTAAAAAAAAGAGAAGTCCGTCACCAACCGAAAAGTCCGGACAAATAGTTGTTGAGGGTTTTTTTGTTTTTGGTCCACGCAAATGTCTTCTACTTGAACCATTTTATTTTACATTTCCGAAACGATCCTCCAGCATTGTACTGTTTGTCGTATAGCAGCGCGTGTTTTTGACACGGCGGACAACAATATGCTCGTCTTGGTTGGGTATGTAGACGACATTAACGACTCGTTCAAGGACTGTTCGAAAGCTGTTCCACGAACCTCTACTACACCTGCCAACCGGGCCGTCGCCATCGTCAGGGTAGGGAACGAGATCCGGCGCATAATGTTTCATGCTGATTGTATGTAATTTAATCTCATTTTTCTTCTGCCATACCAGGGCACAATATCCACAGACCATCATCATATCGGTGGTCATGTACGAAAACACACAGCACAATGTGTGTTGTAACGAGGAAAGCTAATCCCTTTATTGTTGCATTTGCAAAGCAAAAAACCGAATGCTCAGCAGAATGCAGAAAATGTTCCATGTTTCTGCTACGTTATATAGACGAATGAATAAATATGCTGATAGGAGGTAAATGGTATGCTTGAATTATGAAACTATTGGACAAGAAGGTTGGTGCAACAAGTGAAAAGTTTTCGAGTCCTTTGCGGATATATTAAAGTTCTCCCGTTGAATCAAATCGATGACAAACTTGGATATTTTTGCCCAGTTCTAGAAGTAAAATGTCCATTCAATCTAGCGTCGAGAATGCACGACAGAGTCTAGCTCTGACTGTAAATTATAAACTTTATCAAATTCATCACAGTTTAGAAGAAGCTTGGACATTACTAATTCATTACGGAGCTTCCTTGATAATGTACAACAGTAATAGAATATTTTTTTTTTAAATGTGGTAGGTTTTTTTGTTTATTTTATAGAGACTGTAGGTCCTTCAGAAAAATGTGGTAGGTGTTAGTATACCATAGTGCTACTGTGCCCGAAAAATAAAAGGAATTTTTTTTTCCTTAAATGGTTTTTTTTATTAGGCCAAATGAAGGTCCAAATGAATCACCTTGGAAATAATCCCCTTCCGATGCAATGCACCTATTCCTTCTCTTCTCCCACTTCTCGAAGCAGGTGGAAAACGTGGGTGCTGGGATGTCCTTTAGTTCCGCCATCGCTGAGGCTTCTATCTCCTCGATAGTGTCAAAACGGTGTCCGCGGCCGTTTTAGCTTGTTGAACAGTTGCGAACAGTTGTTGCGAAAAACTGCCCCAAAATAATGGCCGTATGGGAGGGCGCATTATCGTCTTTCTTCACCATTTTTCAGGATGTTGTTTGGAATTCCCAACACTTTCCTAAAGGTCTCATATCGTCAACCGACGATTGTTGACCACCAAATCCTTGATTTGGCCGACGTGGGCGTCGTCGGTCGAAGTGGATGGATTCTTGAAATCAAGGTACCATCTGTACACATTTTTCTTCGACATAGAGTCTTTCCCGAAGGCTTTTTGTAACATCCGCAATGTTTCCAAAGCGTTTATTTCATTGCGCAAACAAATTTTGATACATGCGAGCTGCTCCACAAACTTGGACATGACTCAATATGGACAAAAACACTTGGCGCAGCGCCGAAAACAAACTGTCACTCCTAGCCCTAGGGTTGATGTTGTGACTTGAAACGTGGCAGAACTGTCAAAAACATACATATTGACAAACGAAAAATATAAACAAGGTGCTTCTTTTGGCGCGCAAAATGTGACATCCAATGTCTCCTTACTTTCCGGGCAAATAGAACTTTTGCATCATTTATTGGAATTTTTCAAATGGATGGTGGAAATTTGGAACGATATAGTTCGGGGGTGGCCCGGCGTGCAAGGCAGTACCAAGGCGACAACCGCACCGGTTTTCATACGACAGAACCAGGGTTCAAATCCCATCCGGACCCGTCTAGTCTAGTAAACCATTTGATGGTCGGCGTGACCTTAGAGACCGTTAAGCCGAGAAGCGGAAGAAGAAGAAGAAGTACGATCTTACATTCATTGAGGAAATACGTACTAAACGACAGTGGAATTTTTAAACATCAGCTCCGCGTGTTAAATATGGTAAAATGCCGTCCAATAATTTGTTTACATCAGCACGACGCATCGTTCACAGTTGATGGCTTTATGTGAAAAAAAATGGTTTAAAATGAGTTCTAAGTAGTAGGAGTAGGACCTCTTCCTCTAACTATTGCTGAGCTATTGCTCTAACTATTGCTATTCAAACACTTTAACGAAGCATCTCCCTCTTATCTATCAGCATACAAAGCAAGCTGAGCTACCGTGTTAAATTTCCTCCTCGACGCACCACTCACAAGCGAGTGTGAAAAGCTCGTTGCGGCGCCGCGGATCGATTTCCCACGGCGCTTACGACAAAAATCAACCCGTGGCCGGTGGTTTCGAGTTGCTCCGTTAAACGCCTTTTCCCAGAGTGCTATGAACCTTGTGTCGATTGTGTCAAGCGCCTTAGCGCCCGTTTGTGGTGCGTGTGAGTGTGAGTGTCACTTGCACTCCATTTTCTTATGCACTTCCAGACCAAACCCCCGGCATACCGGAATGCAGTTCGAACTCGTCGATAAGAACCGGTGTGGCCGATAGGGAAACAGGCAAACAGGGGCTGACGGTTCGGGAAGAAAGTCGTTTGCCACGCTGGGCAGGCAAAGCAAAACGGCAGAAAGAAAGCGAGAAAAAGAGTGAGAGTTCAACGACTACTAGAGGCAGGAGCCGTTTGGAAGAAGTTGGCTGATAAACCGGTGGTACAACGAACTGGTCCATTCGAATCCGTGGCGCTCTAACGAAGGGAAGAAGATGTTACATTTCGCCCGGTGGACAATTTTTCTCGCTGCCGTACGTTTTGTGCACGGTCGATTTCTCGGTTGGTGCTTTTTTGCCACCAAGTCCGATTTAATTTCCATGGAAATGCTGTTAAGATACACAGTGTGTGTATGTGTGTGTGTGTGTTTCGACTGTACTTTATTGCATTTTTCCCAACACCAGAATGTGTTGAAGGAAGAGGAAAACTGGGTGAAAAACTGTTGATGGGCAGAGGCAAAAAGCAGGTCGAAGAGGATGCATTTTCTCGACGTTCCTTGCCCCTGTTTAAAATCAAATAAACCGTCCAGTAAGTCAAGCTGGAAAGGAAAACGGAAAATCGATTACAGGCGCTTGCATCGCTTACGTTTGAGTCAATTTCCTGCCTTCCCAAACGAAGGGCAAAGAAAAGCAAATCTCTCAGCGAAAATGAAAAGTTCAAATAAATTAAAACCATTTTCCGACCTCACACAGCGCATTTTCTTTTGCTTGTGTGAAACGGTTTTCCTTTTTCCCTCGCTTTGATTGACACGGAAATGCAAACGTTGGGTGTGTTTGTGTGTGTGTGTGCATGTGCATTCCGGAAATGTGCATTCGGTGCGATGATTTGCGCCGTGTGCCATTGGAAACAAAGTTAACTCCCTGCTTAAAACATGCCAACACACGCCACAAGTTGGTGGTTTTTCCGCATAACTTTTAGAACCGTTCAGCTGGCCCCAGAAGCAAAGTCCAGCATTTGCATCAAAAGAAAATCGAAAGGGTAGTGAAGCAGTTTGTTTGATTGTTGCATTCCACTGGTTAATGTTTCGTTAGAGCCACTTGAATGCTTTAATGGAAAATACAAACACACATGGGGCACGGTGGCGGTATAAGTGATTTTATGATGCATTTTTCCGACCGGCAGACACATGCTGATGCAGAGAAGTGCTTTCGTTTGTGTTCAAACATTTGAGATAAATATTTTTAAGAAGAAACACGGAAAATGTACAAGTGGAAATGGCTGGAAACAATCAAACCACCACCGATAAGAATGGAATTTAAGGGTGCTGTTTTATTTTCGTTTCCTGGATATGCTTCAACTTCAAAGAGGAACGTTTAAGCTTTGAGAATATTTCAAAATAGCTTTTGCAGCACCAAAAATACTGAAAATATGATATTTCTGTTTTAAAGATAAAAATATTTAGCTTTGGATGAAGATTGCTAACTCAGATAAAAAATAGATATTTTAGTACTGCACACAAATAATTAATTACTTAATTGTTTAAGATGTACTTGCACAACAATAATAACAGCAATTTTGTATAGTAATGGCTATGAAAATATTATTATATTTTATTGAACTCCGTCTTAATGAAACATGCAAAACACAATATTTGCAACAAGAATGGACCAAAAAATTTGCAGAATTTAATTCAATGATGTCTCTTAGTAAGTCAGTTTGTGATTTTTTTTAATACATATACCATTAGATTGAATGCACTCTATGAATTTGCCATTTAGTTTAAAATGTTATTGCTGAGCATGAAATAGATCGTTAAATCAACATAAGTTTTCCTTAATCAAAAAATACAATTTTCTATAATCCTTTTTATCTATAAACCTTTTCTATTCTATTTTTAGCACTTCAGAAGGTTGATCAGCCATTTTTGCCGCCCTTGACCCAAATTACACTTAAAAGAAAAGTCAGTTAAGCAAAAAGAACTGTTCATTTCGAATTTGGTCTCCCTATCTTATGTATAGTAGAGCCCCCAGTGGTGCTATGTGGAATTTTTTGACACCTATGAGCAAGTATTGGAGCACTCTTCCCTCTGTTTGATTGATTGATTGTTTCAGTTATTATTAACGATGAAACTGCAACGTAGACAATTAATTGTGCACACCCACTTAGAAAATTCAATTTGTTCCGGGAAAAAATAGGAAAATTCCCAAAAAACGTGTCTTCTAATTTTGAAACGGTTTCGGAAACGTAAAAGCGTTGCTAGAATGTCTGAACAAAATCGTCGTACAGCAACAATATCAGCTGAACTGTAAAAATGTTGAGAGTATTACAGCCAAACCTTGGACTCTCGGATGGGGATACGGTGCAACATAAGTACCCTCAGACGAATCGGATTGAGTGCAGACCTACCGCTCTTTTCGTGCCTCAAAGCAACCAAACAGAACTCTAAAGCATAATTACATCGCCAAACCAAGTGGTCCAAAAATTGTTTGACCAGAATTCTACCCAAAAAATTTATGTTGCCACAGCACGGAGCGATGTTCCCAACAAATAACAGTTCGTTTTTGCTGACAAATTTGTCCCTCAAACTCATGGTATGGCAAGCCATCTGCAGCTTTGGGGGTTCAAAACACGGGTTTGGATAACAAATCAATCTATGAACTCGACAGTTTATGTAAACCCGTGCCTGGAAAAGTGTGTTTTGCTCTTTATTAAAACTCATAAAGACCCAATTAAGCTTTGGCCAGATTTGAAATTGCCCAACACGCACGCTATTGGAAAAAAAATTGCTACTGAAGTGGATAAACCAGTTGTGCGGCATGAGAGGTATGAAAAGAAAATTTCTTAAATTCAACCGTACATAAACAAATATAGTTTTTTAAATGTTGTGATAAATTTTGTGATAAAAGAACAATATCCGGCCAGTGGTAGTGGCGATATTGGCGCCAGTTTTTACACGGCAGGAGAGGGATTCTAATCCTATGCGGAACGTTTCCTTCGTAGGGAGGACTGATTATCCAACTACGTAGTAGCAAGTCTAGTAAGCCATTAGCTGGCCGGCATGACCTCGAACCCTCGTCAAGCCAAGAAGAAGATGATAAATTGAACTAACAAGAAATATGTATATTAATGGATAAGGACGTCAACAATTACAATCGATAGTTTTTCGGACCTCATATAGCTCATACTACTATCTTGATTCCAGCATTTTTTCTACTTAAAATTATTGGTCAAATAATTGTTGTATGTAATTGTTATCAGACACTTTAGTAAAGAGATTATATGTGTCGTTATGCTCCGTAAAGGATCAATCCCCGTGAAGGTATTAAGTAGAATGAATGTTGGTGGTCTTTTGGTTTTGCATTGTCGGTTTTGGGCACAGGCTGAGATCGCTGTGGACGATTTTCGTGGTTCTCTACATACTCGAGGGCCTCAGAACCGGCCAACCAGCTTACAGGAAGCTTCGTCTCTGCCGATATTTGTAAGGCCGTTTAACATTTTTTATGAAAAATAGGTTTAATGAGGCTTTTATGTTACGAATAATTACGATTGGTTGTACAGAAGATGGCCAACATATTCTCTAGTTCCACCAGGTTCTGCTTTTTTGCCAATCCAATCCGAACGATCCAATTTACAGTCCTTAAGCGTATAACTTTATCCATGAATAGTTTTTATCTAAGCTCAATTGTGAACACTTATTCTTCCGCCATACAATAAAAGGACAAAAATACCTGCCCCAAAAAAAGCACCACAGAAGACAGCATCACTGATCTTGCTGTCTGTTATTATTAGAAAACACAGACACATTCCACCATACCGCGGAAAACGGTCGTCATTCCGGCTTGTCCTAAGCGTGCGCGAAAAATTCTTACACGACAACCCGAGGTCACTCTACCGTGAACATGTAGACGAAAGATTTTTCCCCAATGGTACGTCATAGTGGAAAAAAAACTGGGACCACTACACTACCACCACCAACACCAGCGCAAAACACACAATGGCGCACCTTTTCATCGCGCAAAAAAAAAAACGACGACGTATTACGTAAAGCGCAAGTGTTGCTGCACTGGCTGGGCTGCAACAGCTGCTTTTCCCCGTGGTGTGCGGCCAACAAGATGTGTTTATGTGTGCGAGCGGGTGTGCGAAATGAATTGTTGCTTTTGTATTGTCTTCTTTTCTGCTGTGTCTGCTCTGCGCGCATCGTTTTTCGCATTTATCCTTTAGTATCTCTTTTTCATCTTTAAGCGCGTCTTTTCCTATGTTGTGTTTTTTTTTTCTAATTTTCTACAACATGCTGCATCTCATCTTTTCTTTTTTCAAATTTTTCCTCTCTTTCGCGTTTCTTTTATCTTTCTCTTTGCAATCTCTTAGGAAAAACGATGCATTTTTGTTAGTTTCTGGGCTGTGTTTGTGCGCTGCACAAATAAAATTACGTTCCAAATCAAAACAGTTATTTAACGCAATAAAAAAGTTTATAATCAGACCTAGTAATAGTACTACATAACGTGCCGAAAAAATTTGCATCCAGCTTTCACTGAAATCAACAACGCCTCAAATGCTGCTGGCCCATCATCATCGCACAACACACATTCATCATCGATATTGTTTACATGACTCGTTAGCGTGTGTAGAGAGGTGATAGTGACTGGTTACAGTTTACACCAGGGCTCAGCAGTCTTGTCGAGGAAAGTACCAGACTGTAAAGAAAAGGATTGAAACTGCGGGTCAGATACCTTGAAGGGATTTAGTATTGATTTGGCGCTTCAAAAGAATCTTTGGTCTGATTAGACCAAAGATTAAACTAAGTGTTGAAAATTATTCAAAAATATGACATTTTTCCCACATAGCAAAATAGGATTTATTGCGAATATTCACGGACCCTCTTAGCCATACAGCGTTCTGATCTGCTGATCTGCCATTTCTGGCCATAGCTCACTGATTTCTCAACTAAGCGTGGTATCAATAAGTCTCGCAAGTCATGAAATTACCAGAGTAACTTAGCAGGACGTTAAACAAAGAAACAGATGAATGCGGAAGTGATACAATCTGGACAATGTCGACAGGAATAAGGATCTGGTGTCTTGAGAACTTCTCCTAAATGTGGTACAACGAATTGAATTATCTTCTGTACTGTACTGGCAGCATGGGACAGCTACGGACCGTTTCTTACTAGTGAGGACTCTCACTATTCAAATACTTAATAAGTCTTCTAGCCCATATGATGGGCGGCGTGACCTTCCAGGATTTCAGGACAAGAAGAACAAGACGTTCCATTGGAAAATGGTCAGCGGGCTTTTTTTGGGTATGTGTAGATATTAAAGGAAGAACAACTTTAAAGATGAGAATGACGCCGGACAGCCCTATCAGTAAAGCCTTGTTTATCCCGTTCACACCGTCATAGGAGGCGTAGTAGTGTCCCTATTTCAAGCAAAATAGCCGGGATAATGAATTGGCGGACGACGGCGCTAAACTGTGACAGGTTTCTAGAATTCCTCCAGCAGGCAAAGACGACAGATCTGAGACTTTGGCGACCCCTGACAAAACAATCTATAAAGCTGACCCGAGCGAGTAGTGGTTTGCCTTGCCCCAGTGGTGCATTGCCTTGCCTTGGTTGCATTTGTTCCCTTGCCTACTATTGCAGCGATAACTGGCGCGATAAATGGTTTACGCGAAATGACGACCGTGTGGAGTTGGTGGATTTTTATGTATGAGAAAAAAAGGGATGACGGTTATGTCTGCTTGTATTTCCACCCACTTTCCGCCCACTCTCTGCGTGATGCACTTACCCTTTCCCTTTCGCCTGCTGTACGATGCCGTTGTTAAGGAAAAGTCAATCGAACTTCGAATTCCCGCACGTTGCTATGGTTACCTACTGGTTGCTCGTTTACGTTCTCTTGCAAGCGGTGCTTCTCGTGCTTCGCTGCAACTTCAATTGATGATAGCGATGAAAGAACCCGGTGGGGGGATAATTTTATTAGACGAGCCTCAATTGATTGCAGCTGATCCGTGCGCGTCGAGATGGTAACGCGAAACGCGCAGTTGTCGAACCGAACTGAACGCCACCGAAAACGCCAAACATTGTGTGTGGGTGTTGGGTTGAGTTGCAAAAGGGGTTTACAACTTTACATTACACAACACACAACCTCGACGAAGAGTAGAGCGAGCAAGTGAGCGTACATTAAACATCGAAAAAACTGTGCAGAAAACACTTTTCACCAAAAATCACAACAACACAACACAGCAACAACAACCACTGCGCTTCTACCAACACACACACACACACACACACACACACACACACACACACTACCTCGCACACGCATTGATGCTCACGCACACGATTTACGCTGGGAGTGCAAGCACGCACACGCGCTCGTAGGCAGGCGGAGGGGAATTTTCTTTATTTTGGTTTGTATTTATTTTATTTTCCTCACCCGTTTCTACACCGACGACTGTCAAAATCCGAACGGGACCTGTTTTGACATTCGCGAACTGATGTGAAAGGAAAAGTATCAAGCACGGACCGAAAAGCGTAATTTTTCACAGACTGCGCACCACCCTACACATCACCCCCAAGCTTCTTCCTCCTCCTAAAGGTGTTCAGAATCAGTGGTAATACCTGGTGTGTACGTGTTTGTGTGTGTGTGGTGCCTAAGATGGTGCTGCTGGTGGTTGCTTTGAACTTTGGAAAATTTTATCGTTCACACTCTTGGAACCTCTTTTTTGCACCAAGCACCCCCCCACAAGGGTGGTTCGTTTTTCTACCACCCTTTGTGCTTTTGCAGACAGTGGTCAAACACACAAACATACACACACACGCACAGATACCTAGACAAACACCTTACGATGAAGAAACGCGCATCCGAAGCACAACAACGGTAAGAACAACACGGAAAATACTAGAACGAGCTTAAAGGAGGAATTTTCCCTTCTCAGCAAAGGTGACCGATCTAGAGGGCTCAATACAAACGCAACAGTATGTTCGGAGTCCCAAACACCAGTGTAATGGGTTGAAAAGTTGTTTTTTGGCCTTCCTTTCTTTGCCCTTCTATAGCGACACAACCCTAGGAAGGAGACACGGACAGAGGGATTCCTTCTTCGCACTAGCTGCTTTTTTATTGTATGACACTGATGAGGTGGAAGCTATTTCGCGACTATTTTACTCACTTCACTTCTGGCCAATTGATGGCAATCTGCAGGAATATGAGGGACAGAATTGCACTTCACTCGAATACACCACACACGGGAAATGAAATACGCGATAATTATGCACGACGGGCAGAAAGAATTCGCTCGTACAGCACGCACAAAACACGTCCACCCTTCTTTTGCACTGGCCGCGAAAACACACAGTGAAGTCAACCGTCGAACGAGCATTTGACGCACGGTGTCGCTTCAACGGAATGAAAGCTTACGGCTCTACTACACTACGCGCGAATGGGGTGAGGATGGCGAAAAAATAGAGAGTCGATTAGATAGATTTTTCATTTAATTTTTGAATTTTTATTAGTAATCAAGCAAAATTATCAATTAATGGTTTATTGAAAATTTTAGTAAGTCCTTCAATTAGCTCAGTAAGTTATTCCATTTTTAGCTATTTCAGGGATTAAATATTGGTTTTGTTTTAGCTCCAAAATTTCTGAACTAGGATTTTTCTGCTTTTGAAAAAGCTAAGAGACTAATAAGCAAACAAAAATTACGTTTAACATAATAATGTTCTGTCATTCAATTTGAATTTAGGTTTAACAAAAAATATCATCATTCTAGAATCTTCGACCCATCACTACATCGAGAATGGCAGTGTTGCCAACCCGAACCCCCAGTGTGCTGTCCTATCCTGTCCTGAAAACGACTAAAAAACTCAACCAACTATACGCGGGATTTAATTGTTTTAAAATGTGAATCAGTTACTTTTTAGTTGTTTTAGGAATCTATTTAGGTAACATTGCACTAAAAGACTACAATTTCTCACTTCCAAAAGCAACTTTTGTCCGCAGCAAAATAGCACACAGTGAGCTGTCAGCGGTCAAGCTGTCAAAACAACCATAAACACACACCACGTCAATGCGGGAAAGCGTTTAATCAGCTGGTAAATTGCGCGAGAATATTCAAACAAAAAAAACCCAAACCTGCAAGTGATAAGGGGCGTACGGGATCGTACAGACACGTACACTGATTTGGTGCATGTGTAAGAAAAAAGAAAATCCTTGTGAAGAAAAACTTTGTCCTGTAGTATGCACCTAGCAGCAGCAGCAGCAGCAACTCCACAACCATGACTTTCGACATCGAACGCAAGCGTTTGGAACTGTGCTATGGCTCGTTCGGTACCAGCGCGAATGGCACCACATCCGCCCCGTCTAAGATAAGCGAACGGAAGCGTAGGAAAAGTTCCACCTCCTCCGAACAACACGCCACCCCGCACAGGCATCGGAAGCGGTCCGTAAGTGAGACGGGAAAGCAAAACCAACCCACACAACGATGGCCGCATCATTTGCTCCAAAGCAAATGCCATGTTATCACCATCTTTGCCAGTGGCGTGCTATTTTCGGTGCTAATGCTTATCCTGCTGGACTTTGGTCCATCATCATCTTACCGACAGTCGAGCACCGGATCGGTACGACGCGTCGGTTCCGAAGGTGGACGGGCACTGTACGCACCACGCCATCTGCCCGATGAATCGCTGCTACGGTTAGCGGATGAAACGCGCGTTATGGAACCGTACCTGCCCGCTCGGAAGTTGCCAAATGCAACACCGTCCGAAGCAAAGCAAGACACACTAACGAACGAACAGGAAGCACTAGGATCACTTAAAATGGCACTGGAAATGAAACAGCTCGGTAAGGACGATAAAGCGTTACGATTGTTTCAGCACGCACTAGCCCTATCTCCGAAACACCCTGAAATACTCACCAAGTACGGTGAATTCTTGGAGCACAATCGACAGGATGTGGTATCGGCCGATCAGTACTACACGCAGGCACTGACCGTTAATCCGTACTACACGGAAGCACTTGCCAACCGGCAGCGAACGGCACAAATCGTGGAACAGATGGATGCGAAACGGTTCGAAGCGTTGGATCGCAAACGGGATGCGTTGAGCTCGGTGCACGCATCCAATATGGCGTTAAAGCGGGCGGAAAAGGAAGCTTACATACAGCACATTTACCATTCGGTCGGCATCGAGGGCAATACGATGAGTTTAGCCCAGACGCGCTCAATTCTGGAGACGCGTATGGCCGTCGATGGGAAGAGTATCGATGAGCATAATGAAATTCTTGGTCTGGATGCGGCCCTGAAGTACATCAACGCAACCCTTGTAAACAAAAATGATTACATTACGCTAAAGGACATCCTGGAAATTCATCGGCGTGTTCTTGGCCACGTGGATCCGATCGAGGGTGGTGAGTTCCGTCGGACGCAGGTCTACGTCGGAGGACATATTCCACCCGGTCCTGGGGATTTAGCGATCCTGATGGGACGGTTCGAGAGTTGGCTCAACTCGGAGCAAGTGTTTTTGATGCATCCGGTCAAGTACGCTGCCATGGCACACTACAAACTCGTACACATACATCCGTTCAGTGATGGAAACGGGCGGACGTCTCGGTTGTTGATGAACACGCTGCTAATGCGTGCAGGTTACCCGCCGGTAATTATACAGAAGCAGCATCGCCACAAGTACTACAACTATTTGCAGCTGGCCAACGAGGGAGATATTCGTCCGTTTGTAAGGTTTATTGCGGATTGTACCGAGCGCACGCTGGATCTGTACCTGTGGGCAACGAGTGAGCTGTCTCATCCTGTACCGCTCTTGGCACAGGAAAGTATGGAAGGAATGCCACTAATTTTCAACAGCGTTACCGAGGAGGGAGCGGAAGTGGGTAGCGGTGCAGGTGATACGATACGGATAGGTGTTATTTGGTGGGTAGAACTCTCTATTGATGAAAGTGATTTATATTTCTAATAGCTCTTATTTTATTCCTCTACAGATATTGGTTGCTAGTGGCACTGGCTGGAACAGTGGCTCCTGGTGCACCGCACCGTCAGGTGGCTTTGGCGTGTGTGTGATACTGTTTGTAAATAGTTTTTGTTATATTGCACACGTATTTTAAATACCGTCTTCTTATACGATAAGCATGTTAATTTATTTTATTGCCTGTTTTTAAATCTCTGTCTTCTTGTTACCTTCTCGTATTACCATCCATTTTACAAAAAAATAGTCCTTGGTGTATGGAGAACGATAGTGTGTGATCAAGTCCGGCAGGAAATCTGCACAACTACCAAAAACAAAACACGCACAACAGAAACGGAACGAAAACAATCGCGTCCGTACAGATTAGTCAATCGAAACAGCAAATGTGAGTCCCTAAACTTGTTTGTGATACTGTGATTATTTTTAGCAATTACGTAGAATTGGTAGAGATTTCCAAAATGTACAATAAACTAGCAAATTTTATTCATCACATGGTGTGATTTTTTTTTCATAAAGGACGGCCAGGCCGTATTGCTACATAGTGTGATTTTCAAATGAATTGATGTTCTGGCGGAAGAGCTGAGATAAGCAAATTCAGGGAGAAACAAAGAAAACTTGCATGCAGGGTTCGTTTATCAACAACTACATCTAGTTTCGAAGGAATTGTGTTGAAAAATGGATTAATCTTGAAGATGTACCTTAGAAAATATGAGATCATATTTGTTCAAATGATAGGCTGCATGAAAACCACGATAGTTTTTGCAATAATTTTTATACAATGATTTTTTAAAATTCTTTTTAAAAGTTAAATGTGAAGAACTAAGCACGGTTATATAAACGCACTTTTTGGCCTAAAAATCCCAGTAGTGGAACATCCCATCTACAATTTTTGTATTTTATTTTGGGAAGTGGTTTAGCCTCTCAAAACTCTTAAAATAAATTTTTTAAACTCAAAACATTAAAAAAATTACTTAAAATATTCTTAAAATGTTGCCAAATTTGTTAAAAATGCGGAAAACAGTTTCAAAAACATACAAAAGAAAGATTTATTTTGTCCCACCTTCAAGCACTGTGCAGCTGTCAGCCAGCCAGATGACAGCTCAACGTCAACGGATTTTTACTGCGTTGTTTTGCGTCGTTTCAGGCAGAAAGGTTTTTGGCTTGTTTTTCCCTTGTGCGGCATAGCGTTGTTGTAATGTTTTCGCCCGGAATGCATCGTACCCGATGCATCGTCGCATTAATGTTGTGAATCTTCGTGTACTACACCGCATCCAGCAAACGATCCAGTGTGTGTGTGTATTGCCGTGAACGATTAGGAGTAGGAAAGGATCTCGCATCCTCGTCGTCGTATCGTTTTGTTTACATCCACGTGCGTTGGTGCACTTGTTTGGCGACGATCTGTGCTGTTTCGGGGAGTTTCGGCGAGCGGTTCATGTTTCTTGGTGGCCGGCAAACATGGGTGCCAGCTCCGCCAGTGCCATCAACATGATGGACACGATGGACGATCACGTTTACTGCAACTCGACCACAACGACGGTAGCCGCTCCGGTGACGGTGACTTCACCGAGTGCCGTTACCACGTCTATCACGGCAACGACGGTGGCGGCTGGGTCGCGCGAACTGCCGAAGCTGGCCTGCGTTGCCCAGGACTCGTCCAATAGCGACGATCAGTTCCACCAGTCGTCCCCATCGCAGTACTCCCCGTCACCGTCATCACCGTTTCCATCGTCACCGCAGCCGGCATCACCGAGACCATCGTCACCGGTACCGTCGTCATCGGTGCCATCCTCACCGGCTCCGTCCTCACCGGCTCCGTCCTCTCCGTTACCTTCGATGGAGGACGAAACGCTCATGATGGAGGATGAAGAGTCGCAGCCGGAACCGTCGTACCCGGTGGAAAAGAACGTACAGATTAAGCAGGAACCGGGTGAGAATGAAGCGGAAGCAGAGTTTGTGAGTGATGTGTACGATTATGGAGCGCACAATGGGAACGAACACGAGCTGATCAATCCGGACGAAAGTGAGTACGAGGAGGAGGAAAGTGAGCAGGATGGTGATGAGGCGGACGATTACTCGAACAATATGGCATCGGACAGCGGGGTACTGACGGACGATCAGCAAGGAGATGACCCGGGGGATGGTAACAATGAGCCCGAGGCAATGGCTGAAGCACTCGTGGCGATGAAGGAAGTGAAGCAGCTGCAATCGATCCTGCTTCTTCATCTCGATCTCATACAGGAGCAAGGTGACCAGATACTAAACAAGGACAAAATGATCAATCGGTTAAAGGATGAGAACGAAGTACTGAAGCACCAGCTCGATCAGGCTAATCGGCGCATTTCGATGATGATGATGCATCTGCAACAGAATGGCCTGGCCCTGCCGGTTGATGACCAGCAGCAACAGTTGCTAATGCAACCGAAACCGGAAGGAACCGTTTCACCGCTTACGATCCGTAGCCAGATGGAAAATGGGCGGCTGAGAACGATCATCATGAAATCATCCGCTTCACCACCTTTCGTGTCGTCGAGTGTGGCGGACGGTGCACTGTACGGACCGTGTTTACCGATTCGCAATCCGGAAGTAAGCAGCACCGTATCGCCGGCAAAGGAGGAAGATCCGGCAGACGAAATAGTGCTGCAGAACGGTGCACTAGAGTCACCGTACTACAACAACGAGGAGGATGATGAGGACGACGATGACGAAGGAGACGATGAGGAGGATGAGGAGCAGGACGGACAGGAAGAATTCCACACAGAAAATAATGAAGTTGATGGGGAAATTTTCCTCAACTATTCCAAATCGGACGACGATGAATCTCTTTCGCTTCGGATGAATGACGACTTTGATGAGCAGCAGGATGAGGAGGATGATGCGGAGGAAGAGGAGGAAGGGGATGATGAGGAGGAAGAGGAAGAAGAGGAGGAGGTAGATCAGGATTTGTATTCCGAGCAGCAGCAGCAGCAGCATCAGCAGTTTGTGTTGCTCCAGCAGCCAGAGCAAATGTACGAGAATTACAACGGAATGCATCAACAATCGGAAGAGATGGATGCGGACGAAGAGGAGGAGGAAGAGGAGGAGGAGGAGGATGGAGAGGGTGGTTACGAGTCAAATGGTGGGATGGGCGGTGAGGAGGATGATGCGATGCAGTACGCTAGTGATGATCAGGGCAATTACGACGATACACCGATGGTGATGATCGATGACGGAGCTGTGGAAGTGACGATGGAAACTGATTCGCCCGCATCACAAGAATCGTCCCAAGATTCTCAAGACACGTCACAAGATACGCAAGACTCGCAAGAATTCCAGAATTTAAATGCGCAGCATGCAACCCACGGCAATGAGCTCGAGGTGAACGTTCCGTTCGTGGAAAGTACGGTTGGAAGTGAAGGTGAGCAGCCAGAGGACGACGATTGTAAGGAGGTGCCCTTGGAAGGAACCGAAATGGCGTCGGAAGGTGATGCAGCTCAATCGACGGAAGTAACAACGGCCAGTAGTGTACAGCAGGACACCCGAAGGATGGAGGAACCATCCGAGAGAAGCGAGCGAAATGATCCGGAGAAGCGTAGCAATGGTCCTGGCGGGTCTTCTTCGCGTCAGTTTAATCCAACGCTTCACTGTCCGTCGGGCAATTCGTCCGATGGAAGTATGGCGGCCAAGAGAAACTGTAAACCATCAGCCGCTTATATGGTCACGCAGAAGGAATACATCTGCTGCAGCTGGAAGGATGACGCCGTTACTGCTGAACTCGAGAAGCTACTCTCGAACGAAGCGGCTGAGCTAGAAATTCCTTCCTGGACAGTTATTGAGGACGATGACGATGAATCACAAGGAGGACGAGATCATCCGCCGGGGCCAGCTGGGGAAGAGGATCCCGTCTCGGCGAGTGAACCTTCCCGTGAAAACATAACCGACGAAGCGTACTCCAAACGACACATTAAGCTCGAAATCGACGAACGCCGCCGAAAGAAATGGGACGTCCAGCGGATACGCGAACAGAAAAACATCGAACGATTGAAGAAGCGACAGCTAAAGGAACAACCGCAGGAACAGGAAATGCAAAAAACGATCACCACCCTCTACCCAACGGTGGACACGCTCAAGTACATCCAGGTGACGGATGACGTACCGGTACAGGCGTTCGGTGAGCTTATTCCACTGCTACCGACCAACGGTAGTTTTTCCCTACCGTGGAATCAGCTTAAAGCGGGTCCTTCGTTTGCAAATCCTCAATCCTCTTCTTATTCTTCCTCCTCCTCGTTACAACATCCACCCCATACGCCATCCCTTCCGGGACCATCCGGGACGAGCGGTATCGGTGGTTTGCTGCTCGAGACGAAAACCAAATTCATACACCGGTTGGCACCGAGTCTGCAGGCGCAAAAGCAACGTTTTACCAAGCGAATTAGGAAGGAACTTTAAGGCAAATCATTCGCAATTTTCTCTCACACACCCACACACACACCCACACACATCTGATAATATTTTCCATCCGCCTTTACTCACGTTTTGATTTTATCTTTTGATTCACTTTGATGATTTGTCGTCTTTGTTTGACTCGAAATGTGTGTCCCTTGAATTTTTGTCACGTTTAGAAGAATTTGAAAATTAGTTTCTTTCCTTTCCCTTGCGTAAGTGTGTGTGTGTATGTGTGGGGGAAAATAATTTGTCGTTGTTGTTTGTTTTATGTGGAATACGTTTTTCTTTGTAAGTTATGTGCTTTCCTTCTCCCTTTTTGTATTTCTTAATCACACTCTCACCCGCCCTGTCATCTCTTGTATGTGCTTTTTCTCACCACCACCATATTTGTCGCGTAGCTTTGTGAACAAGAACAAAAAAAAAGATGGTTTAACGTGTTTAGTCGGAGACACACACTGATGATGTGTGTTTGTGGAGGGAAAGGAGTATAAGGAAGTAGTATGGCTTCAAAGATGATAATACAAGTGGATACAAATTTGATTACTGTAGGCAAGACGAATAAAGCTAACTAGTGTTAGAATGATGTAAAGCCGGTGAGGAGAACTTAATTTTGAAGTGCTTGAAAAATCCGAATTATTTTTGCCGATAGGATTTAACGAAATATATAGTTCGTTTGGTATCACCCATTGGTAAGATCTGGTTCATAAGTAAATCGCTTGCCGCAAACGCTTCTTATAACATATTTAAATTTTAATGTGAATAACCATTTCTGCTGAAAATGGTTATTCACAGCCTAGCGAACTCAATTCTGGATTGAAATTAACATCCCGATCGATTGGACTTGCAATTGAATTAGAGAAACAGATTCGCTTTTTTTTCATTAGCAGTTCAGAAAGAAGCAGGATGGCGTGTGCTTATAAGCAGAATTGGTCCCAAAACAAGGTTGGCCAAGGTTTAGAATGGAATCGGCACTTCGGTGACACGAACCGCTTTAGAACACGAAGTTTCACCGATAACACACGTGAAATGCCAGAACCCCAAGGCGACAAATCCTAAAGCCAGAAAAGAGCTATGTTCCGGTCGTTATGTTTAACGCTTAACGTAGACCCCAACTTAACGTGGACTCCAACTTCCGCCATTAGTCTCATTGACTCCACGTAGTTGCATAGTATGTCCTCACTAAGTGGGTACTATAAAAAAAAAATCATATTCGGTCTTTGTCGTGTCGCCGCCATCAACAAACCTTTTCGTTAAGAAATTAAGAAAGACACCTTTTGACAATTTCTACCAATTTTCTTCTTTTGGTCTAGGGTTGTGATCCTATAAGTGCCCTATTTTTCACTCTGCAGTCTCTCCAGAGTAATGTAATAAGGTGCCGAGCTTTAATACTTAAAATTGCAAATAAACTTGTTTTAATTTTTTTTCTTCGTGGTCAGAATCTTCACCGTCTCCGTTGTGTTGATAAACCGATTATAATTTAGATTGTGATACAACGAAGAACAGTTGAACTCAATTGTGTATAGTTGAATCTGTAAAACACTTAATAAAATTACCGAGACACCAACGACTCAACAATATTTAACCATTTTCTGCTATGCAGAGCGTAATAGAACAACTTACTGTTTGATGCAAGAAACCTATAGGAAAAATCTGATATAAATTTTTTTCAAAATCCTCATTATGTCCAATTTTTCCAATCCAATTAATTTTCAGTCCAATTATGTATATTTTTGTGTTGGGTTTTTGAATTTCACGACGAATTTAAAGCAATCCATATCTCAAAAAGGCATGTTTTTCACTGCATGTAGTTAGCTCCTGTACATTTTATGGGTACTGTACCTGAAGGTAATGTTTGGTAGTTATATATTTAAAAAAATGGCCCCCCATTTTTAAAAAAATGACACCATCCTCCCACCTCAATCTGGGCCTACCACACCTCCATTATCCGTGTGGACGGCCTAAAAGGCCTCTTTTAACACCTCTTTTTTCAACCGAATTTTTAAATGATGATTTACTTAAAAAATAATGGATTTTCTTAAGTTACGATATTTTAATCTTTTTTCAACCCAGTAAAAAATATGTAATAGTGTGCGTAAAAATTTGAAAAAATGCAAGAAAACGTATTGTTTTATCCTCTACAACTTTGCAAAACATCAATTTTACCTATCTCTTCAACTTTTCCTGTTATTCTGAAAAAAGTGGATCTATTGTTCTGTTACGCACTGTACAGTGACGGACAAAAGATAAAGACCACTT
Source organism: Anopheles maculipalpis (assembly GCF_943734695.1). NCBI lineage: Eukaryota > Metazoa > Arthropoda > Insecta > Diptera > Culicidae > Anopheles > Anopheles maculipalpis. The sequence goes on from NC_064872.1 coordinate 26,765,305, forward strand.
TTACATCGAATTTTCAAACTGCTGCTTTCGAAACTCCTACTAGGTATAACCTGTGGCGGATCAAGCTGTTTGAAGGTCTTTCGAAACCCATTGATATCCTGTGAAAACCTGTAGGCGACAATAAGCATCGTTAAATGTAAGCGGCCGCGGGGGGTCCCGAGCTGGTAAGGGCCTCCAAAACCATTAATAACGATTCTTCCCGAACAGCAGATCCATTATGGTATTGTCTCAGTAACAGATCCAGCAGTGGGCAAATTTCGCGGCCGCCTTGAGTCCCAAGAGCTTTGGGACGCCCCATTTAAGGACGCCTAGGGCCCGCTCTAAGCTACATGTACGCTTCACAAAACGATCACAAACAGTCAAAAGGTGTCTTTCTTAATTTCTTAACGAAAAGGTTTGTTGATGGCGGCGACACGCAACACAAACCTGGAAAATTTGCGCTGGATGTGGACTCTTGGTCGATATTCTGTCGATATCTTTGCCGGGTGAGCAAGACTAGTGATATTCCTTTATCACCTTGATAAACCTTAAAACCTTGATAATCTGATGTAGCCTTGGGTTCTTGGGTAAACGGCAAATTTCGTGTTCAAAAATTAAATAAATTGACCAGCAAAGTTGAACCTGAAATAGAATAGATTGTGATATAATACTCAACAATAACTAACAGCAACCCCTCTACAGGAAACTTAACAAAGAATTTATTCTCACAGTTGGTGACACCAAAAACAGAAAACTAACAAACGCTACGATGGAACAACATTACCATCATTACCACACGTGCACTCACACCCTGGGAGAGCATATAAATAAAGCCCGTACATTCGTTTTTTCTGATTATCACCTAAACCTCCCTTCCTGTTTCATTACTCCGTTAACGGTTAGGCATATTAGAGTACGATCGTACGTGTTGGGTCTAAATTTTACTACACCGAACAATACCAGTACCAAATGTTTCGGATCGCTCCTTTTCAATTACGTGTACATCGGAGTATTATTGTTTCACTAGTATTTGGGTTTTTTTCACTCAACTATCTACTATGTCTTGTAACCTTTTTTCCGCCAGCAAAGTAAATGTAAGGTAGAAAAAGAAGGGTATTGTTAAAAAAAATTTCTCGTCACTTAGGATCTACGCGTGAAATTAAGTTAAGTCAACTGATTGTGCCTTCTATAGTGCTAGTAAACCTTCTAAAACATTGAAGTGACTTGAAGGTTGTACACCACACTAACCCATCCCTCGAAAAAAGACACCCCTTTTTACTATTCAAATTAACTATTCGGTCTGATTAACTATTAATTAACTCAAATTAGCTGTTCGGTCTGATCTCCTCTGATGTTTTTTTCTATTGCTTAATCCAGTATTACCAGGTGGTTGTTAGATGTTTTAACTTTTTGTTATAGTTTGTATAAAAGATTTGTCCTTTGCAGTTGCAACTGATTGTTTCTATCCTGTCTGGAGTGTATTGCTGTGTTCCGGATACCAACATAAACTTTTACCGAACCTTTGGCATAGTAGGGAGAGAACACAGAAAGTGTTTTTTGAAAGGATTCCACGATTGTACGATTTATTGACTAGAGGTTTAAAGTGATTGTGTGACGTGCACAGTCAGATACAAACTAAACAGAACACAAATGACAGTGCCAGTGGCATCAAAGCTTCCTTCTTAGTGAAGCGACTAACGTAACGTTAACATTTCCCTTGCTTGATAAAAGATAGCTTTACTGGCTACAATCTACCACCCTTGAAAGTTTTCTAGAGTGACTCTCAAAACACAATTTTCTATAGATTCACTCGGTTTTTTGCATATAAATCTTTTCCATATTCTATTCGCTTGGATGGATGGCAGAAAGGTGGATGGCGTTACGGTGTGAGTGAGTGTCGTTACAGTGTAAAATTGGTTGTACAATAAGAAAGTGTGGCAAGAGGCCTCGTGCGATTTCGCCCAGTTTCGCCCAGATAAGTCTTTGGAAGTGAGTGGTCGAATCTATAGACTACGTCCATTGTGCCAGTTGGTTACATCGTAAGTCTCACAAGTTAACGTGTGTATGTGTGTGTTGCTGCTTCCTTCTTTTCCATACTTAGTAACTTCGATTGTTTTCTTATATAAAAAGTGTCTTCAACCGCGCGCGACTGTGCTTTTGCTATCGTGTGCGTGTAAGTAAGGACAACAGCTTTTTCGGTATTTTTTTCCCAACCCTATCTTCGAAGTTTGTCTGTGTCGAGAGATTCTAGAGCTTTTCATTTTAACTTTGTGTATCGTGAACAGAAAAATCACAAACATCACGCGAGGTGCAGGACACTCGTAGCCGTCTTTAAAGTTTTCGGGTGGTACCAGGGGAAAGGGGAAAGTCTCTAGACTAGAAAAAGGGACGTCGCGGTCTCCTATACGCTCGCACTTGCGGTACAAAATCGGTTCCTAATATTTCTACTATCGAGTCTACATTAAAATTGGATTAGCATTTTGGGCACATCGATATAACAACAGTGATACAATAGTCGTTATCACTACAGTCAGTTGCATTGTTAGGCGGGATCCACTGCCACATTGGGCAACAAGTTCTTCCTGTGAAATGGAGAGAGCAGTAAATCAGAGCTTTGTACAGGAACGTTTCGAAGCAACCCGACTATACTCACATCCGGATGTTCGGTGTAGCACTCCTCCAAGCGTCGGCGGGGAAGGAAGTTTAGTTTGGTCTTTACACAGGGTAACGCTTCCGATTCGTTATGGTAGATCACCTCGGGTTCGGCGGACAACACTACTCGATCCACCTTGTACCCGTTCTCGACGATGATCATCAGCAAGTTGGAGCGTGGAATACGTTTAGCAAAGTACGGCGGGTAAAGAACTCTAGAACAAGGTACAGATGCGTTAATCTCCCAAGTCCGAAACAAATACTCTGGACATTTCTAGATCAACTCACTCCTCCATCGGTGGTGGTGGTGGTTCGTAGAAAAAGCCATCACCCTTGATAAATTTCTCCTGCTGCATCACGTACAGGTTAGACTTTTTATCACACGGTTCGTATACGATCTCTTTCTTAATTTCTTTGGGTCGATTAAAGTACTCCTCTTCCTCGTCGACGTGTATCTTTTTCGGTTTGGATGGGCGCGTATCATCGTAGTCATCGTACTCATCTAAAGACAGTGGGAAGAAACATTTTCTTTTTCAACCATTTAGAGGACGAAATTCGAGGACACTTACGTCCAAAGTAGTCGGGACTTGGGATGCCGTGCACCCAAAAATCGAACCGGGAAAGCATCATAGCAACTTCCGCAACAAACCACTTTAGGCCAAGCATCAGGACTCGCCAAGGCTGCAAGAGAAAACAGATAGGTTTCTTAAGCATGAAAGATGCTCGTACGTAGTCGGGTTTACTCACGTGAAGTAACGCGATGGCATCATTTTCTACTACACGCTCATACTCGCACAAGCCCTGTAGATCGAACACGGTGATCATGTTGAAGATTTCCTTATCTACCATAGATTGCATGATCGCACCTTCGATTTCTCCAAAGAATCGCCCTGTATGGTTGGACGTTTCCGATAGCACCACATACCCATTGTGATCGATCACGTAGCAATCCCGGGCATCCGATGCACACGTTTCGATACAGTCATCACACTAAAATTGAAGAAGACCACCGAGACATTAATGACACGGAATCCAACATCAGAACACGTCCACCTCCCCCTCACCGTTTTCTTGGACGTAATCTCCATAAATCGATCGTACATAAGCGAATGCGTAAACTGAAACCCGGTCACACACCCAGGCGCCTCCAGTCCACCATCCCGCGGAAAAATGGCCATCGTTGCCGTCACCTTCAGCTCACCATCTTCCGGTGGGTCCGATTCGTGCGGTACCGAGTACACGAAACTCTTCGGATCGATCTTGTGCTGCAAGATCGCACTACGGTACCACGTTTCATCAATTGCTTTCTTGTGATAATCACCAAACTCACTGTCGGTGTCCACCTCAACCTCACCGAAGATGAACTGCCAGCGGGTTAGTCCACTCATCGTAGCGACAAACCGCAACGTGGCATTATACATCTCGATAATCTTGCGTTCATTCTCAGTCTCAAACTCCCAGTTGCGGTAACTGTTGTTGGTGACCTTCGCGTCGAAGATTAGCAGCTCTACCAGCTCCTTGTTACAGTAGTACGCATCGTCATCCAACGTTTTGCGTCCACAGTTGGCTATAAGAGGATTAGTTTGATTAGAGTAATGGGTAGTGGATGTCATAGTTCGATATAAAGTTACATACGACCATCGTTATCTGCCTTCTCGTCGGGATCTTCGGGTTCATACTGTTGGGACCACTTCCACGTTGGTTCGTACAATCGGTTCAGAAAATGGCGCAGCTCATCCTCGGGTGTTTTAAATTCGTGTCCTTCCAGATAATGGTACTTGCAGTACACCCTACGAAACAAATAAATCTTATTCTTTTTGTCCATCTCCTTCACCACCTTCATATGGTTGCGTCTACCTACCAATCTGGATGCACCTTCCAGTTATCACCCATAAAGAAATCGGAAATATTCAAACCCATATGCTGGTTGCGTTTAATCTCGTCGCCCACCTTAATCCACGTGCTACCGTAGTCATGCGGCAACACCAAACCCAGCGAGAACGGAGTGTTCTCTAGCGGTGCATAGTAGTAGTCCTGATACTCGAGCGATACTCGTCGCATCTTGTCGTAATGGAATCGCACCGGTAACTTCAACATTTTACCAAACCGCGAATCTACCAAATGTTGACGCAAATCCAATATAAACGGACTCATCTCGCGGCCTGTCATGTCCTCAACCTGGCGCGTAATATTCTCATCATAGATCTGCTCAATTTCAGTCAGATCGATACTGTTGTAGTTTTCCTTAAGTCGTCCATTCGAAACAGGTCTCAGATCTGGATGCATCAGCACGTAACCATTGTTGCTGACGATGAACGAGTAACCATTAACGCCAAGCTTGTACGGTAGCGTCAGCTCATCGAGATCTTCCACCGGAATATCTGTTCCGGCCACTCCCAGCAAACGAGCGGTTCGTGTTTCATTGTAATGATTCGCCTTTCGATCGAATGCGGGCGCACCGACAGCTATCATCAGTCTCGGTGGCTCGTCATCGTCCGCTTCCGTGAGTAGGTTTTCCTGTGGACAAAGAAATCGAAGAGTGTTTAGCTATCAAGGGCTGTCTGGAGTTTCCCGCCAAACCACACTTACTGCGGTGTCGGTGAAGGCATGCGTCCATGTTGGCGGATGTTCCACACCTTGTAGCACTAGCGGAGTTGCGATCACGGTGACGTACTTCAATACTTCCTCTTGTACTTCATCCAACGATTGGATGTGTGAGTAGTAGCCTCGGTTAAGGCACGCCATCCACTGAATTTCACGCACTTTGGTGACTTCGCGACCCAACAGATAGGTGAACACACGCACTGGGATTTTGGTGCCATTCTCGAACCAATTGTATGCCTCGAATACTTCCGTGATGTTGCTTGGAACACCGTCGGTAATGAGCATGATCGCTTGATTGCATCCACTGACGGATTCGTTACATCGACGTATCTCACGGTACTGCAAAGAAAGAGCTCCAGTTTGGTTCACTAAACCCTTTTTCATAGTTTAAAGTATATTTTACCTTCTGGAGAAGCTCAAAGGCAGCCACAAAAGCCTTCTTAACATTCGCGTATCCTTCCGGAAGAAGCTCTCGTACGTATTCGTTAAAGAAACGCATATTTTCCGGAGTCGCTTGTACTAACATATCCTAGAGGAGCAAAACAGATCGATCGTAACTAGTCCAAAATGTTGTACTAAAACTCTCCCAACTTACCTTAAAGCAAGGTACTAATGGTTCCACATCATTCGAGTATTTGTAAATGTTTATAAAATCATTGTTCGAAAACGTGTCCAGTATACTTTTAACCGTCAGCTGGGCGATATAGTTCCGATAGCCCGTCATCGAGCCGGAATTATCCAGCAGTATAACGATGTCTTTCGAGCAAGTGGCCGTTTCAATGTACCACGAACGTTTGCGGCAATCGAACGTGTCCACATGCTCCCGATTCCACTCGAGAGCCGGATAGTGGCGTAGCATTCCCGTGTACGAACCAAAGTACTGCCATGAGAGGGCCGGATCGGAGTTGTAGTTCTGCACAAACACGTCGTCCAACGATTCGGACCATTGCAGTGCCTCCAGCACCCAGGGATAACGGTCGTACACGTTCTGTGGCACGTGTACCGAGCTGTACGAAGTATTGACCGAAATGTTGAAGAAGTGAGTGTCCGGATTGAGTGACATGTTCCGGTACATCCAGGCGTTCTCTAGCAACGTTTCCGGGATTTCCGGTTCGGGTCGTCCATCAATCTGCGATTTTCAGCAATTTAAGCCAATTCTTATTAATTCTACAAAACTAACAGTCTCTAGCAACAACTTACATTGGAGTATTTGCTGGAAAAGTAGGAAAAGTTGTCCGCTAGCGTTTCATTGTACTCGAACTGCTCGGACAGCTCCTCCGCCAGATTGATAATACACTTGATGGCGTCCATCTTGCGGATAAACATACGGCCAACGTTTTCTACGATCGATTGTATCAACGTCGTACCGTTCTTGCGCTCCACGCGGGCATTGTAGGCTTTGTATTTCTAAAATTAAAACCATAGACATACCCCCGACACACTTCGTAAAGAACATGTTGGACCGTGTGAAACAGTGGAGCCTTCCTTCTCTTACCGCCGTAATCTCCATCGCCTTTGTCATCGTTTGTGCCATTTCCCACAGCTCTTCACCGAAGTTATCGGCCCATTTTTCCATGCTGATTGAAGAGGAAGCACATCAGATGAAACGAGATAACGAGAAACATAGAACAAGTAATCAATGGGCGAGTTGTACCGGACAATGTTATAGGGGTACCGGCAACGTATGTGAATAGGTCAGGTTTCGATTATGATAAATGATGATGGGGATGCAAATGGAGAACAAGCGAGCTTAGGACAGAAGCGGAAAGGTATTTTGATTTGTTGTCCAATTGTTGTATATTGCATAATGGTAGCAACCAATGTGACCGAGAGGGTTTCACTTTGAACTGTATGAAAATAATAATATTGGTAAATGATATGTTATATTTTTAACGATATAATTGAATGCGCAATAAGCATTGAAAAAAACATTCTGTGGAAGACTACCGTGAATAAAATCAAACTACTTCCAGGGTGAGGTTATAGTAGATACTGGGCACTGCAGGAAAGGCTGGCGTATTCAAACAACGCAATTTATTTGGAGGTAGATAATTTACAGCGTTTCCTGACCAACTTCTCAAGCCTTGGTCAGCTGTTGCCTCGTTAAGCCAATCAATGGTTGGGTCTTCTGTGGAAATAATTCTTTTGGTCTAATGAACAATTCTTAAGAAATCTATTAGGGTTGGCTGCCTGCAATTTAGATATTCAACTGAAGATGTCGTACCAAAAAGGTAAGATGTATAACAGAAAAAGTCTTGTACAGGATAATATTGAATCATCAATTTGGGCGAATGTACTTATAAGACTTGATTTCTGGGGCCATATTACGGAACGATGAAGCACCTCGGTTCAATGTTTTTCTTCTGAGCGGTATCTCACACATTTTTACTGTCGTGCTGTGGCTATGAGCTGATCCTCCTTTCATCAAATAAAAAAAAAAAAAAGTTTAAAGATTCGTGGACTGAGGTGGGCGGTGATTAACAAGGTCTACAATTTCCTCACTTGAGGAGATAGTTGACAGCATGGTAGAACCTTTAAAATTCATCCGAAATTTTGAAAATAGTTTCTCTAACTCAATTTTGGATCACAAGGATCACATCTATGATAAAAGTCCTTATTGTAGTCTATTATATAATGTATATCTTCTACCTGAGCTGCTACTAGTTGGCTCCATTCGAAATTTAATGGAAATTTTTAGTTAAGTTTTCACTAAAGATATTGTAAAAAACACATAATTTATCGTCTAAAGTATATTTTAAATAAATTTTTCGCTCGTGTTGTTTTCATAAATGCTTTATTTTATTTCCCAACGGGTGACACAACGCAAACAATAGCGATGCTAATCATCTGCATTCGAATTACATCCATTCCAGTGTCAACATAATTAAAATGTCATAAAAAAAAGATTCCTCCCCCAACAATAATGGGGTGCGCACGCTCGGTCGGTAGCACGTGTTTGCGAGAAGGAGCATCGTTAGGATAGAAACCGCTGAACCGGCATATCCGGCAGGGATAGGGTAACTGTTGACAAACAACCGGGTGGCCTTCGCCTTTTTACCGGCTGTACACATAAGTGAAGCAGCCCACGCCACGCGTTTTCTCGCTGTGAGACGCACAACTTTTCCGCGCGTACACGAAAAACACAAAACAAACCGAGAACACGTGCTTGCCGAAATGGCCAAAACATTGCGAAAGAACGAGTAGACTGGTATCGGAAGAGCGAGTGAGATGCGCCCGAGTGTGTGAGAGAGAGCTGGGGGAGGTGAAGCTGAAAATAGCATCCATGTCGGTCGGCTTTCGTTAAGTTTTTCCAACACAACTACATCCTCAATGCTCGTGCGCTCCCGTCTGCTTCCTGCTTGGTAGACGAGAATCCACAGGCTGCTTCGTTTTCATTGTGACAGCGAGGGAATATTTTCATCCCAAGCGAGCTGTCAACACGGAAAAACCACAATCTTCTATGGGGGGTGGGATAAGCGATGGTGCTGTCAAAGTTGGGTGGAAAATTGTGAATTTTCCACCGAAACCGACTTCCAAACGATAAGAGGCGACTATTTTCGCTTGCTTCCAGTACAACTACTTACATTTCGGTCGCAGCTGAAGCGTTGACTGGTTCGTTGGGTAATTTTATCCATAAAAGGAAAACGATGCTGCCGAGCAGAAACTTCCTGCTGGACGTGCCAGCTAAGATGGGAAGTCTCATCCTTGCGAACGCCAAAATTTTCCCTTCACTCTCAGCTTGCTAACACTGCTGACCTGGAGCTAATGCTGCTAGTGCTACGATTTTCCACAACACTTTTTACCACAGCACCCCACATACACACGCACGCACTCACGCCACCCAAATCTAGCTCTACCGAAGCGCACTAGGCAAAGCAAAAATAGTGCTAGCTAGCTGGTGCTGCTGCTGCACCTCATAACGAACGGCACCGTGACGGATCCGTGCTGATGGTCAGCTCGGAAACTGAGCGCACTGGACGGTTATGGTACACACCACACCTGGCACGCACCATACGCTACAGCGAAAAGAAAATGCGTATTTTCACAACCAAAATTCGACACCACAAATCGAGGACGGGTGAGTGACACACTCACGCCTGCCCGTACACGAGCACGTTCTCTTGAGGACTGTGATTCATTCTACGTGCTGTTTTGGGGCTAAGGAAAAGTTAACGAAGAATTTTCCACCTCCCCGAGGATGGTGTAACTGTCAAATTTGGGATGCAGCTCACGGTGAAAGGTAGTTTGTTTGGATGTGTGGCGCATGGCAATTGGAGCGATTTCCCGGTTCAAAGTGTCAGTTTGTTGCGGTTTTTTTTTTCTGTCACAAAAATGGATTCTTATTATAATTTCTATTCGACAGCTTCGTGCAATACAAAAGATGGTAATTGTTTGCTTAAATAAAATATTTAATATTACAAGTTTTTTACCTTTTAAATTGTCAGTTAGAAGGAAATCTACTTACAAGTTAAGCGTGTAGAATCATGAAGACTTTCAACCATTTCTAAGATATTTGAGTAAGTTTTTCAACCGTAATGGCTCTTGGCGAGGTAACATGAGACATACTTTACCGTAAAAAGACATTAGTAACAAAGGCAAAAGGCTCATTTTTTTTGCCAGGGCTTCCAATAATTCAGGCATAGAAACTCTGAAAAATGAAGAAGAACTCTCAATCTGTTCACTCTGTATAATAATTTTTAGACAGTCATTTTATGGTCGACATGGGCCAATGGGTCGCTATGCAAAAAGAAAGAGAAAATATGTATTTGTAAGAGAACATAACAACCACGGTCAATTTCTGCAGCATTTGCTGTATGGACTGAAACACTGATAACTCAGTACCAAAGGGGGTCACAAAAACAAATGTACAATACATGTATTTTAAAGCGGACGAAACAAATTAACAAAAAGTTGATCGCACATCGCGAATACAGTTTAAAAACGCGGTGCGCGATTTGTCTGGATGGTGACGGTAACAAATAACTTTACATAAAAAGGGGGTACAGGTGACAGCGGTATCGGTCTTCGAACGGCAGGGCCGGGGTTCAAATCCCATCCAGGTCGTCCCCGCTTAGTGAGGACTGACTATCGAACTACGTGGTATCGGCAAATCTAGTAAGTCATTTTTGATGGCCGGCATGACCTACGAGGTCGATTATTGAAGAAGAAGAAAAAAGGGTCAGAGGCGCCAAATCGAGTACGACGATTCTCCGAGTCGAGCATCGATCTAGAAGGCAGCGATCTTGGTGGGACGTATAAGCTAGGGCCAGATAGTAGCCTCGGCGATTTTCCAGCAGTTTCGCAACGAACTGCCTCTGGGTGTTTCAATTACACTGAATCAGCTACTCGAGATCTAGCAGCGCGAAGCATTAGACGTAGTTCACTTTCGCCTTTAAGAAACGTAATGCTAACCGGATAAGTTTACGATGGATGGATTCCAACCTGGCCAGCAGAAAATCAACAGAGGGAGATTCCTTCCTTTATTGGTCAAGAGGGACGACCCATCCTGAGCTTTGTTGATAGTATAGTTTTAAAAAAAAAATCAAGGCAGGTAGGCCTTTAAGACTACGACCAAAGAATGCTCTATTGGAGAGAGAGTCCCACACATGTCACTAATTATTTTGCTACCACCCAAAGCAACAACCCAAAAAAACTAAATATGGTTCCAAGAATTTCTGGCGAACTATTGCTAAAGCCAGGAAAAGTCATAAGAAAATTAAAATGTCCGTGAAGATGTATACCTTATAGTTTGATTTCTATATCTATTCCATTAGATAAGCAATTGAAACCAATGTCATAAAGCCAAACGAGTGAGGAACTTACTGGGTATTTTCCTAGATTTGAATTCTTCTTCTTCTTCTTCTTGGCTTAACAATTTTCTAGGTCACGCCTTCCATCTAATGGCTTACAAGACTCTCCAATACCACGTAGTTGGATAGTCAGTCCTCCTTCAGGCCGTTTGAAGATCGGCGCCGCTGTCGCCTACACCACCAGACCGCCCCTGTATACTATATTGTATACTAATTTCCACGATAAAGTTACCCATACATGTCAAATTCTATTAAGAATTTTATTGTCATTGGAGACCTTGAAGTTTCTGTCAAATAACCTTTCATGTATCCAACTCAAGTAATGTTTATAAATACATCTGATCAAAAATTAGATCTATACTAGGAAAAGAATGAATGATTCCACTGTGTGCCAAAGACTCATAAGCATTATTTAACCACTGATGGGAAATTAGGCGCAGGACAATTGCTTTAACCATTTTCTACAAATTTGTTGCACTTGCCATTTATCAGTTCCCATAACTCTGTCAAGACTGGTTAACACTTTCCACCGGTACTAATTTAGAGCGGTAGGAGCTACAAATTATCACACATTCCCTCCTACCGATCCACAGAGCCACGACTGACTCATTGACCTATTCACTATTTTCGCATTGGCAATAGGCTGGTTACGCTGAAACCTAGCCGTAGTCCGCAAGTATGTCACCGAAAGAAAATTGAGTTTGGCCCAATTGATGAGGTGCCATAAATTTAAAATTACAATAAAAATCATCAAACTTTTGCCGAAAACGGCGCCTTGAATTGATTACACACCCGAGACGCCTCCTTTGCAGGATGGGGTGAACGGAACCTTTCTCCTCGGAGGTCATCTGGGGTGTATGAGTTTGCAGTTTGCATCGTTGGTGGGTTTCTTCAACCTTGCACGCATCTTATCCATAAAGCCGATAAAATCTATTAACCGTAAAGGTCTGCTGTACAAATTTGCAAAAAAAAAAACCAATAGGCAATTCGAGGGGGAAATAATAGAACGAGCAGTCGTTGTGTGTGGAGAGAAAATTGAGCGACATAGAGTAGGTTGGTTGGTGAGAAATTTTTGCTCACCAGCCAGCATCCAGCACTGCCATGCGTTGGGGAGACGACCCGGCTGTCGACGGTTTGTCTCCGGCTGCTCCGGATTGGGCCACGCGACAGAATCCGAGCTGTTCGTCACTGTGTGTGTGACCTTCACAAATTAGTTGTCAAAACAGAAACCATGTGACTCATTGTGGGCTTGCCAAAGCTGAAGGTCCTGACTGTCAGCTGGTCGAGGATTTTTGGTCTGGGCTGGTGAGATACTTGCTTTTGCTGTTTGTGTACTCCAAACATCCGCAGATAATGGTTGAATGTTTCTCTATTTCTGAGGAACGTTGATGGAGGAATTGTCGTGTTAGCTGTAATGGCGAATTTAATGCCATGCTGCTTATAAAATTACTTAAAATATTCTTTGATAAGGTTTTACGATATCATATTAAAATTCACCATTCACAACATGGTCCAAAAAAATTTTTAAAATCAGATTTCAACGTCAAATTTATTGATCGCAATACCATTTCTTGCCCAAGGCAGGTAATCAAAAGCTCCAAAAATTTCATCACATCGTTCTTTCGGTCTTTTCATTACTGAAAGGCCCCAAAAACTTCGTCGTTTTATTTATTTGTGCGTGTTCTTTACTAGCATGATGCAAAAGAGAGATCCCATCGGGTGTGTTTTGATTTTTGCTTTTTTTTCCTGCATCTCTCATCTCTCGAAACACCGGAACTGGAGCCTGCATCCATTCTGCTGAGAGTCCCATAAGCCGTTGCGGATTCAAATGGCAAACGACCGAACCGGGCATAAGAGCAATCGCCTTGCAGAGAACTTGCCCACAAACCCAGAGCATGCGGGCAGGCAGGTTTATCGGCTCTAAGAAAAAACCGCTCGTTGCGGGGAGACATTTTTGAGGTTTCCTCCCCGAACAAGGCGAGCCTACAGAAGTAGTGAGCAACATCCGAGCAGCATCTCCAAAACCGGATGCTGCTCCGGCGTTGGCCCAGTGTTATTTAACCGAGAGTGCTCATTGCAGACTGGGTTGGCTGAGATAATGGAAGCATGTTTCCGAGGGCGTCTTTCGTACTGCAGCGGCTCAAGGGAGGCATGCTATAGACACAATAACATAAATCCTTGGCCACAAAAAAAACACTCTTATGGTATAATTTGATAGAGCTTTCATGCTAAATAAGATAGTTGCGATTGCTTTCCAAATCACTAAACCATCTTAAAACAGAACGCATAGTGACCTTTTCAATGTCGCGGTATCACACCATCTCGTTTATCGGGTCCACAGCATATCGCGAGCGTTTGTTAACCCCCCTCATGTCTCGAAGATCGATAAACGATCGATCACGAGCGAATAGTTGCGAAATACACGTTGCGAACAGCGAAAGGGGAAAAGCGAGGTGCCTATACGCGTGTCTGTTTGTGATGGATTTCCGACCCCGGTAGCTCGCTAGCTCTAGTTCCATGCGGTCAAGTGGTCTCCGGAATGGGTCTCAATTACGCTCGTACCGCTCTGCCTAGCGGACTAGCGTTGTATGTTCGATCCAGCGAACCCGAAAGTTAGATCCAAGCGGTGTGAGATGGTGTAATTACCTTCCTCCGGTTTCGACTGGTTAACTTGCAGTGATGTCAAACTTTCGGAGTAGTATTTGTTGGTTCAGAGGGGGTTTTGTTTTGAGCTTTAGAACATTAAAGGGCTATGGAATATCTGTACTAAATTAAGTTATATTTTTGTATGCGAGTTGAACGCCCAGGTCGTACTGCTTAAATATAGTCATATAATTATTTTAATTTATTTTCAGAAAAGTTCTCAAAAGAAGGACGCATCTATTCGCTTCAATTTATGTAAAATTAAGACCCCTCTGATCTTTGGAAGCATTTAGGTACTCTACGTAGTTTTATAATCAAGTTTAGAGAAGTTTTCGATAGAATATCAAACACAAGTGATACTTAAAAGTCTTCTGATTGATCGCCGAATTGTAATTCACATTGCATACCTCCAGGAGTTCACACTCCAGACGCAACAAGGCACACTCTATTGCCTTATTGTATAGGCATTGTGCAGGACTATTGTAGTTGCTTTATCAGGTTTTTTTTATCACTAGCCTGGCAGTTCTACACGAAAAATAGATTTATTTTTTATTTATTATTACGTATGACGGCAAAATGTTGTATCAGATGAAAGCCTTTTTTCCTGGCTTGGTTTTATAGCCATGGTTATTGGTCCAATTTTGATCGACCAGGTTGGCATCGAATTCTAAAATGATCTGCCACTAATAGCCGTTGCCACCCCAGACCAAATCCGCTACTGACGAAGCTTAACTCGGTTTTTAGTTCGGTCTTAATTTTTTTATAACTTTGATCAGAACTTCGGAGTAAGCTCAACATATTGTTAATACATCTGAATTCGGGAAGGAGCTTAGGAAGGAGTGTTTCAAATCTTATCTAATCTGATTAATACTGAATTAGGATCATGCGTCTTCTTCTTCTTCTTCATCTTGACCTGCTTTTCTATTGACATGTCTTATGTTGTATTATAAATCAGGATGTAAAACTTATCGCAGAAAAAGAATATTATTCTTATCCCTATTGTTTCACACCCCTGCTATAGGCTGTGAAGCCCATGTGAAGCATCAAAAAGAAAGCTTATAACGGGCTCAGGTAGTGTGTGCGCGGGTGTATGTTCACACGAGGGATGAACTGTACGTTAGAAACGATGCACCAGCAACTCGCCAAAGTAGGACGGAAGCGAAGAGAACATCATCATCAGGCCAAAAAGAGTAAATGCGTGCGGCTTCTGTAAGGAAAACAATAGAGCAGCGAGAGTAGGTGCGTTGGGTCGAGAAATCGAGAGTCCAAGAGAATGCAATATTTGCAGCTCCGAAAAAAACCAGCCGAACCGAGATCGAGAGAGAGAGAGAGTGAGCGAGAGTCGTTGTTATGTCCCGGTGCTAATGCTGCGGTTCCTTCGATTGCGGAAAAGACCACGCCGCCCCAGAATATTGCTAGCACTGCGTCTGCACGGATAGCCTTTCCGGGCGTGTTTTGTGTAGGGTTCTTGGCCGCGTGGCTCGAGCAGTAGAGGTAGTGTGCCCTAGCAGTGTTCTGCATCCACATCTGCACGATTGTGTGTTTCGCGTGTGTTTGCGTGTGCTGTGTTGGTTGAGCAGTGTGGGCCTCAGTGAAGCGGGGGGAAAAAATCCTCACAAACCCACCATTTGTCAACGGTTCGGAAGGAATCGATCCTTGTGGATCCAACGCACGGGTGGAGTGATTGTGTGTGAGGTCCCTCTGTAATCAGGTGTGTATTTATTGGCTGGGGGTAGGAAAATCCCAGCTGCATTTGACAGCTGCACAGCTAACTTTCCCTAGTGGTTTTTTTTTATACTAACACCACCACAATTGTCCCGGGACGTTCGGTTCGGGACGTACAACGACAAGGATAATAATGCCGGTATGCGTGGTTGTGTTTGTGCTCGCAGTGTAGTTGTGCAAGTGAAAGAGGGATCCTTTTGAAGGAAGTAATACTACCACCGCGCTCTATACGGGGTGGTGCCGCATATCAGGTGATTTTGCCGTGTCGTACGATTTGGAAAGTGTGATTTTCCCATCGTTCCCGTGCACACCGGGTCACCTCACCTTCCAGGCAATACATTTCGTGTCACGGCGGTAAATTCAAGAGTTTAAGAGGCCATCCTCCGACCAGTGTGTGGCATAATTCAATAACAATAACCGTCCCCAATTGAATTAAATCTCTGTCGGGTGATGTGCGTGATAGTGATGTTCTGAACCAAGAGCAGTCATCACAAGAGCCAACGTTTTTTTAAAGATCAAAAGGACCCACCACGCATCAAAGTGACCGACGCGGTTAAGGGAAAAAAAGAAACATTCCAGACTCGTGTACTACACGCCTGTTATGTGTCGGTGTGCGCCTACTACGATTATGTTCGAATTAATCAATTAGCTGTCAAAGGCCGCACGAGAGAGTCGTTGTGTTGTTGTGTGTTGTGTGGTGTATGGTTGGTCTACACCACCAAGCAAACCAAAAAAAAAAAAATAATAAAAAACGTGTAAAATATTACAAAATACTTATCGTACGGATTTGACAACCATAACGAGTTTTTCGAATCCATTTATATCGGTTGAGCAATATGTCCGCTTGCGCTATTACATCGACACGTGTAAAATCTGCTTCATCCCAGCTTTGTTTGTTTTCTTGCACGATTAGCGTTTATTTATTTATTTTTTATACATTTTTCCGTTTTTTTTCTCACCCCCACCCCCCCCATACAAATACACCGGGCGAAACCATGTGCAGTATTGTGCACACGGACAAACCACCTTTACCTCCCTTTCACCTCTTTCTACTGCTGGTATAACCCTTTTCCGCCTCCTTCCCCCCCATAATTAGTGTAGTTGAATTAATTGGCTTTAATTGAGTTCTACGTCAGTGGAACGGTTTCACAGGCCGCGTCGAGTCTATCACGGTGGTAAAAACTTTAATCGATGCAATATAAACCAGCCCGTTTCCCGATTGTGCAATCGGCGGTTTCGGATAGAACCCGGGGGGAGAAAAAAACCGGGAGTAAAAATCGTGATAAATCGAACCGTACCATTTCCGGCAGGAAATGGTTTACAAGAACATTCAAGAGGAGAGAGAGAGAAAGAGAGAGTATATTGAATGTGGAAAAAGTGTAGTATGTGAGTAGAAAGAATGAAAAAGAAAAATGAAATACAGCAAAGAAGAAGGAAAATTATTCTTAAGCACACCGATTATGCTAGGATTAGCTCGTCCTTCAGCATTTAAAATTCAAAGTGCCTTTTTTATGCTTCTGGTGAGGTTCCAAGGCGTTTTTTTTTGTCTTCTTCCGGTTTGGGTGACCCATTGTCAATGTAATCGATCCATAATGGTCTGTTAAATCGTTTAAGTAGACCAGGTTTTTGTATTGTTTCCATGTCCAGCTCAAGCTCTGTGTCTTTCCCCCTATTGCAGTGCCATAATTAGCATTCTTTAATTATCCTTTAATTAATCGGTAGTTTGATGCTATCTCGTGTAGGAGATTAATTTTATACTGTTCATTTTAATTTATCTCACTTTTATCAGCTTTTATCTGTGGTTGCTTTGCTTTCTTGGCTTAATATGACTTACTAGATCACGCTGGCCATCGATTGGCTTATTGGACTTGCTGATATCATGTAGTTGGATAGTCAGAACTTACTGAAGGGAAATAGTTCGAATGGGATTTAAAGCCCGGTCCTGCCGTGTGTCATCTGCGGTTTAAGTTTGACAGTACTTTATCAATATTGCATTTAAATATATGCGATCAGTTTGTTATTTTATAATTTATAGAAAGTAAAACTCTCCCAAAATCGCACTTTCAAAAAACCTTTCATGTCCGGTAGCTCCAGCTAACGACTAGTTCTTGGGAAAGATAAATCAGAATCATCTATAGATTAATACACTCCCTCATTGCAGTGAACTCTGCATCCTGCATACTGTGTGCGCACATACACACATGCCTAGTCATAGTGGGGGTAGTAAAATTCTTCCCTCCTGTCTGCAGCACTGTTTCCGGCATACTACATCCGGCATATCGCGTTTTTGGATGCCTCTCGTGCACTGTATCCGGGGGTATGATTTATGCCACCCTTGCCGATGACTGATGATGATCCGCAACTACCCTACCTAGCTGTGCGAGAGCATATCTCGTCGAAGCGCTTGGTCGATATTTCGAACATAACCCTCCGAGATTCTTGCAGTTTCCGATTACTTTGCCCTACCTTTGGACGGGCGGTAAGGGAGGTTTTCTTCTATGGGAGCTCTTGGAATTTCTGGCCATTTTTTTCCCTTCACTCTTACTTTCTCCATCCCCCTCACTCTTCATCCTTCAACCCCCACATGATCTTTCTAATGGGATTGCACTTCGAACGAAAACTCTCTCGCGCATTCTAATGTTTTCCAAGTATTTACGCCGCCCAGCCGTGGCAGGAGAACGAATTGAAGAGCTGACTGGAAAGCTCAAACCTTTCCTACTGCGGTGATTCAGCATCAGCCAACCGTGTCGAACCTGCGGAACAGCATGTCAGCCAGCTGTTGTCGGAGGCTCTCGACTTGCGGTGCATCGCACACAGTTCGTGCACCTGGCCGGGCCTGACTATGCTTTGACGCATTTCGTTTCGACAGCCGAAACGAATCGGGCTTCGGTGGAGAGAACGGTGGAGAGAACACACCACGGATTGATGTGCCACGAATTAACATTAAGGGAGACTGACCGGGCGCTCCATACAGATGGGGTGGGTGAGAGTGGTGAAGTTTTCCCACGAAATTGCGAAACGCCAACTTGCTGAGTTTTCTTTGCATCTTTCGCTTTTCGAACGGTAGCGCTTGTGTTATTGCGATTTTTTTTCCTGCTCGTGTTTCGTTTTCGTTTTTCTGTGTGCTTTATTTCTCGTTTCTATTTATTTTCTTCTTTTTTTCTTGTTTTTTTTATTTCTTCTAGATTTCGCTTGAAACACCACACCGAACCATAGTTTCGTTTTAGTTAGCATCAGGTACGTATTCATTATTTAGTTTTTATTGCCTGTTTTATGTTATTTAGCCAATTGCTAGTTATTCGCCTTTCAACACACTGCTTTAATTAAAGTTTTGAGAATTCTACCTATACATTTATTTTCATTTTCTCTTGAGTGCTTTTTCTCTCTCTCAAGTTTAACCTATTTTTCACTTTGATTGATTACTTTTGCCTCCTTTTTTTGCCTACTTTTAATTTGTTACTTGTTTCGTTTTTCCCCTTTTTTCGGTATTCTGCCCTCGTTCGGCTCATTCGCTCGCTCTCGTTGAACCCATTTTTAGCGGATCAGTTCATGTATTGTTGTTTCGTCTTGTCGCTTCCCCCCTGCCGAACACACCTTCCGCGGGTAGGGATTAAATTTTCGCAATATGTTGATCTGCCTTTACTGGTGGTGTGGTGGTAGCCAATTTGCGGATTTTCGTCACCCATCCCTGTTGGAAGCGGATGTAGCGTTATGGTGCTGGCAGCCTGCTGGCACAAGCTGCAGATGACGTACGGTGTGCACAATTTTGCACAGAAGTAAAATGTGAGAATTTCGAGCGCATAAAAAAAAAGGGACGGAGAAAAAAAAAACCGATTGCATTCTTCGGGAACAGCTGTGGCGACGACGACGTGCAGTTTTTAGCTCTTGTCCTGATGAAATGCATCGCACTCATTCTCTCGCTGCAATTGCATCCGTGTGTGTGAGTGTGTGAAATGTGTGTGTGAAAAATGTCCAAAATCCGCACGGTCAATAACTGTACCAATTTTCGGGTGCGTTAGATTCGTTCGTGGCGATCCTTTCGAATTCTTTGGCAGCCAGGTTCTGTGGCGACCCGGTAGAAGCTCTCTCCCCTGCTAAGCGCGGACCAAATGGACCGAAAAGGGATACACGATTATGCGATGATACGCCGGGTGGATATAAATCGCTGTTTTTCGCCCGTGCTCGATCGGTACAACTCGGCAACTTGGCGGGGGGTCTACTTAAATACTGAACGGATTGCAATAAAACTTAATAGCGGACGTTAGATCGCATATCAATTGCTTGGTGTTTTTTTGTTCTAACGAAGGACACCACCGGATAATGGAAATATTAGTCCGTTTGTCAAACACAGATCACTTGGCAGTAAATAAACAATAGAGAGCTCGCTTTAGGTGCGATTATATTTTGGCAATAAAAAAAAAAAGGGTTCATATGTGTTGGAATTTCCAATTCTGGGAATAAAAAGGATTTAAGGATGGAAATTGATTTAAGCTGCGCTTAAAGTAGTTGCTCGTTTAGAAGAACACATCGGGACACAATTTGCTTCCAGTTGCTCAGCATTTATTTTTAATGTGAAGTACTTACTTTGCAAAAAGTGCTGTGTGTGTGTGTGTGTGCAGTCTCGGAAGCGGAGAAATAACAGCAGCTCATCTTCGCTACCGGGCTGTCCCACTCGAGGGAACAATGGTAAAGAAACGCTTCAAAGTGCTGCAACCCTTAGCATGCAGAGAGCCTCGGGAGGCTCTTCATCAAAAAGGACACTTCAGAGAGAAAACGAGTGTCTCCCTCACAGGGTTGTATCCTCGCCCCAAAAGCAGGAGAAAAATGATAACACAGCAAACGTAAACTTTGCGCTAAGTGCAGCTTTCCTGTACACCACAGCGGCACAGCGAATGCATTTTAGCGTGTCTTTATCGTTGCACGGATGCGTTTAAAGCTTGCACAAGTCAAGTGGGAGGTGGATGTGCACCAGCCCACACCAGAGGCTGACAATGGAAAATGCGAAAGCAAAAACCGATCGCGAGAATCAGCTTTGGCCATAAATTGAAAATTGAATTCTCTGCCGGAACTTAAAATGCGTGGCTCGCGGCGAGGTAAGGACGTGCCAGGTGGAGATTGTGGAGCCCGTTTTCAACCCGGAAACCATACGATGGTAACCATCCTTCACTCTCCCCCATTGACGGTGGTGTGCTTACCGATGATAGCCCATAAAAATGTCAGCATAAACCTTTTATCGGAAATTTAAGGCTTCCTTATGAACCCCGCGCGACAAAACCGGTGTTTCACCCACACCCGGGTATGGGCTCTAACGCCCAACAACGCTCGGCAGTTGGTGGTGATGCCAATTTCCCCGAAACTGTGCCAAAAAACCTGAACACCTCCCTCCCACCCGGGGCGACAGGCGGGGGCGTCGTATTATGCTCGCTGAATTGACTTTTGTGTGGTTTCCTTAATTAGGGTCGGTAGGGAGATCCGCGCCCCATGGCTGTGCCCGATGGTTTGGAGGGTGAGCGTCAAAGCTTGGGCGTATTCCCTGGTGGGTAGGTGGCACTAGTTTTTCGATCCCAAAAGCTGAACCGGTGTGTCGCGACGGGACTGTTGGGTCCGAAAAGTTCATGAATGGTGTAGGTTTTGGTGATGGATCGCATCGTAATTGCATTACCGTTGCCAATAGCAAAATGCTATTACGGCGAGTTTTTTTTTTTCTAGTGAGACGTAGCTGTAAGGAATCTGGTTCGTGTAGTTTTGCCTGGAATCAATTCAGCAGTTTGACTGTGTTTTGAATGGTAGTTTCTTTTTTGTTTCTTTAGAGTTTTCAAAGGGAGGTTTTCTGATTCGTACGCTTGCTACAAAATAAAGTTTGGAAATAGTTAGGTATACCGAGTATACGGTTGTTGATTTGAATGAGATTTGAAATGTAAATCAAAATGCAAAGTTACAACCATTTTTTAGTTCCATTTTCAGGGAGGCAGAAGGAAAGGTTCGAAAAATTTGATAACGAAAATGAAAACTGTAGAGCGCAGTGGATTTTCGTTAAGTTCGATTCAATCGATTCACGATGTTATGCTCCTTTTTAAGACATCTGCATTGCCTGAATATAAAATTTTATTTGAAATAAAAAAATATAAGCTCTTCCCCTACTTCTAACGTCTTAAGATTGGTAGAATGCTTGTGGTTGCCTTTTGAAAGTAAATTTTATCCATACTGACGAAAGTGTGGCGTTTACTCGCTCTACTTTGATTTTTGTCCGGTGTTTGCACGTTTCAAAATATGCAAATTTAAAATCCTTATTTGCGCAGCGAGTTTTCGAAAACCACCAGAAACGATGTTGGTCCCACAAGAGTTTAACTAATTAAACTTGAATAAAAGAAAATCATACTACAACGGGTAAGAAAGGCTTCTTTTTACAGCTCATTATCCCTAAAATATTGATTGCATACTTTTAGGCATAGCAATGCCAATCTTCCCACAGGAAGTGTGCAAGATTTCTATCAGCTTAACTATTAAATAAAGAATCGTTACGTAAAAAAGCTTTAAATCCAATTATATTGTAGACACTGATTTCAACAGTTAAACCTTTCCACGGTTTTCTTTTTATCGATCAAAACAAACAATGTTCGATACGACGCCACAAAGTATGGCGAACTCCATTTTCTTGTAACGACTAGGTTATGCCTGTCTTGTAATGGCTTTTTAAGCCACACTCTAAAAGGTACATAGTAGGATAACGAATCATCGGTGAAAATGGCCCATCTATGTTAAAGCAAAAGATTATGAATCCGGCCGAAAGAACTTAAAAAATTTCAGCCAGTTGCCGAACTCAAGGAACGCCTTTAAGTGTGAAATTTTTAATCGTCTGTTGTGGATGAGTTTTTGAGGACACTCTGCATCAGTTTTCATATAGTTTGATTTATAAAAAAGGTAGTACTAATATTATAATGTTATAAAAAGTTTCTTATAACGTGTCAATTACTAATCATACAATAACAATTGCATAACTTATGGGGTTAAGATTCCAACGTTGATTGGCGTTGAGTTTTTTTTTCCAAATGATTTTTTTTAATGACTCAACTTTTTATTTATATTTCTTTCGGGAAAAACTTAGTGCGAGACGAAGCAATAGCTAAGAATAATTTCTTGTCCCAAGGTTTTGTATCAACAATATTTTTATTCTTATCTAAATATTATCATATAGCACGATAGATAATACTTGCCCATAAAAAAGGTCTGTAAAAGATTGAATAAACGCTAAAGCAATAAATAGTGCTAAAAATGGTCATAAACGAAATTTGACTTAGTTCCCAAAAACAGTCATTTGATACGCTTTACATGATTGATTTAATAAGAATTTAATGTCACTCGGTGCACTGAAAGGTTTTAGGTATTCACCCGTAATCCCACCCATAACCCACAGAAACCACAACCATACGTGCTTTCGGGCGCTATTTCGTCAAGCGAAACGGAAAATTCATGCACACATCTCATTGTCATTAATTTTCGTAATATTATTGTAGCGTGTTCAACCGGAAACATTCTCCCTCAAAACAAGCACACTTCAAATTGTTCGAGTGTTAAATTCCATTTATCCCCGGTGGCTCTGTGTGTGTGCGCGTGTGCGTGGCGTGTATGAAAATATTTTGGGATATTCAATAAACGTTACTGATGATAAGTCAACACTGGGGTTTATGTTGACATTACACTTTTTTGCACACGGAAACATCGTTTGTTATGGTGGAAGGCAAGACACCACAGCCATTTTACTTGTCGTGCTTATGTTTGCCTGCTGATTTGTCTGGAGTTTGTTATCGTTGGCTGTATTGTTATTATTATACGTATTTTATTTTATTTCCTTTCTGCCGGTTTCATACTAGGCCTGTTTGTGTTACATCAATTCTTATGGTTGTGTTTGCGTTTGCATCCATCCTGTCCCTTTTTTTTTTGCACAACTCCTCTCCTTGCTGGCGCTTTACCATGGGAATGGGCATTTAGAAGTCTGGTGTTAGCTTTCCATTTTCCCGTCAAACGTCGCCAGAGCACACTAAAGCCCTTTTGCAGAAGGTAATGTTTTGGAACAAATGTTTTCACAACATAGGTAAAAACTGGGTGCATCGAGAAGCAAACTCCCGAGTACAGTTGAAGTGAGTGCAATGTAGGCATACTGCAGCGTACGCGGAGGAGTAAAAGCTCCTAGGCGGGTTGGGGTACCCCCTTCACGTGTGCTTGGTATGGTGTGTGTGTGTGTGTGTGTGCCCAGCTACAACAAAAAAAAGGGTGTAACTTCGTGTGAATTGGTGAAGTGTGAAAGTTTTGTGTTTCGTGCGTCAAGGTGAATGTTTGCCAGTGCGAAAGTGTTTTCCTGCTAACGTTCGCCAAACTTGTGCTTTATGCCATAGCGACCCATCCTCCGTGGGGTGGTATGGTGGTGTCAGTGTAGCAGCAAGCAATGTTTGTGTGGCTGTGAAAAACCGTCAAACGCTAACGTCATCGAGGTGGATCTGCATACTTCCATTACGAGAAGAAGCTGCTCGGTACGCCATTTCCGGTTGGGGCGGTTTCCCCCAGTAGCTCACCAGCACCTACCCCATACCGGGTGGTGTGACTCGTGCCGCGGCACCTTTGCCATCATAATTGACTGTACACCGGTAGCCTTCGAAACGCCGCCACATTGGAATATCAGGAGGAGAGTTGTGCGTGTTCGCACAATGTGGAACCGCCGCCACCATCCTGCTGCAGGTAATTTTCCATGTCATTGCTGGTTAGTGAATTTCCCAACCGTACCCCGAATGAGCAAGGGCTAGAATCATCTTCGATTTGCTAGCGGGCATCTTGACGTTTTTTTTTTTTTTCGTTGTTGTTGTGAGTAGTGGTAAAAACATTCCCTCCAACGCTAACATCGCTGTCAGAGCAAGCTATTGCAGAATTCACCATTCTACCATCCTCTCCGCAGTTCTGCCACATTGACTGTAAGCAATGTGAACATTTAGCGATCCTTTTTCGGCTTGTACTAGCATGGCAGTGCACAACGGGCTTTTAGGAACAAATGCAGGGATAAAACTATCGCTCGTGGTGGATTACTTTGGATTTATGTGGAATAATGGCGTGGTATGTTAAGATAATGGTTAATAGAACCACGGTAAGATTTGTCCACTACATCGTAAACTCTGCTGAAAGTCATGATTGTATATGTCCCTATATGTCCCCAATATGGATGCTCAAATCCTTCCACCTTTTATCCGCTCCGGTGGATGTTTTGTTGTTTAAAATCCAAGAGCACTTTTAGCCAACTTGAGAACACAGCTAAGAATTGGATCATCTAGAAATCAAAACTGTAATAATACCTGCCTCAAAGCTTATGCCGGCTTACTAGAAGTAGTTGGATAGTTAGTTCTCACTGTGTCGGTCACCGGTCTTATATTCATGGCTAATATTCGTACAAAGTCATTCGAACATTAAATTAAGCTTCCCTAAGTTATTAACAGCGTTTGCAAAGTAATTTAGGTTATGTATTCTTCAGTAATGAACGGTGCAGGCATTCCTCAGTTGCTTGAATTTCGACGTATAGTACCTGAACCAGGTGAGACTGGTCATGAAAGCCGTGCAAGTCGTGGTTGCACTCACCGGCGAAAAATCCTTAGAAAAACGTTCTACAATCATTTGAATTAGATGCTAAATTTAGAAAGTTACATAAGTTTGCTTACTTTTGATGTTCGATGGAAAAAGGGGGCAGCAGTTCTTAACATCAACTTCTAATTTCGAACAAAATGCTCCAGATAAATCGATGAAAACTTTTAATATTTTAAACCTATACTCCTCTCAAATGCCCATTGTGCGGTGGTTGAAATTATGTGCAGGCTTTTCCACACCGAAGGGCAAAAACAAGCAAATCGTAAAAAAAGAAACCCCAACTACGTTGGACATCAGACATCAGGGAGCTTTGGGAACAACCGAACCACCGAACCGTCGAACCGTTGCGTCCACTACCATCACGTTTCCGCTCTAGCTTTAAAACAAAAAGAAAACGGAGAACCAGCCAAAGGGAATTATTAGGCTCACATACGACCATTTTACCCGGTGGTAGCAAAAGAAATAAAACACAAGAAAAGGAAAATATTAATTTCTCCACAAAATTCTAGTCGGACAGCAGTGGAAAGCCGAAGGGAGAGTTCTCTGCTTAGGTCTGCTGGGATGGTGACATTTTAAGCTTGTCCATACCAAAAAAAAAAGGTCCTTTTTCTCGATGCCCTGTCATCGAAGGGCTGGTTACCCTAAGTGGAAAAAAATGAGAAAATTATGTAGAAAACAAAAATTATACCAAAAATCGTTGGCCTTGGCGCAAGGCTTTGGGTGTGGATGCTGTAAGGCTCTGCAAGCTTTCCGTTCCTAAGCAAGACATCTTAGTCAGTGTTGCGACCAGCTCTTGTCGTTCGTTCGTGCGACGGCCGACAAACCGAACCGGGGCAAACTCATAATGAGCAATGGTGGTGGCCGAATATGAAAACCGAATTGGCAGCCGTTTTTCGTCCGAGACACACCAGATTTCCAGTCGTTTATCGATCGGTGAAGGATTTTCCCACCCCGCGTTGTTTTTTTTTTCTCCTCTCAACCGACTCAATTTTGTCCCGGACCAGGAGCTTTGGGGAAGAATGACAAAAAAAAAACGCACACACAACTACACAAAGTTGGCTTTCCTGTTCAGGCGAAGACACGACTTTCGGGACGGCCTTGCAGAAAACCTGGAACCATTGCACAAACGTCAGAACACAAGGGTGCAGTTGCACGAGCAAGTGTTGAAAACTTTTCATCTATCTCCATCCCTCGGAGTTTTCCGCCTCAGACACGCCGCTGCCTGAAAGTGGTGGAAAGTTTTCGGTCAGTTTGCTGCCAGCGAGCACTACCGAGTGCTCCATATTCCCAGTACCGCCCGTAGTCCTGGCATGGCATGGACACTGTTTGTTCAGTATCGTTTGCAAAGCCTCATCGAATGCAATAGCTCCTTGCAAGGACGAAACACGGGTGGTGGGAGAGTCGAAAATATTTGCCGTAACAAACCTTCCGGTGTGTTTCTGTGCCTTTTGCGCTCGCCCTCTAGTCCGCGTCCCGCGTTTGCAAGGTGCAACTTTTCCTTGTTCGGCACAAATTACTTGATTTGGCTTTCGTAACGTGATAAGGTCTTTTTGCCACCCCTGTTTTGTGCATTTGCATAGGGTGTGTGGGGTAAGCACATTGTGGCGGCCAAGGATATTATTGCTTGTTGTGTGCACCACCTTCAACTATTTCGGGCCCGTCCGGCAGTCCAGGCCTGGCCGGTTACGGCTTACGGTTTAATCTCGGACGGTGTATTTGCTGGGTAAATTTTCGCAAAACTAAGCTGTAACTAAGGGCTGCCCGGGTTGGCTGTTGCAACGGGCGACGGGTGGGAATGGTGGAGGAGGAATTGAAAAACAAGATGTCAGCCACTGCGCCTCGGTACGCTGGTACGGTAACGGGATGGAATTTTGAACGGGTGGTATTTAAACGGATTTTCCAAAGTGGACAATTACCGTAAGTCTTCGACAGTAGCAAGAGCTAAGTGAAGCGAGTTTGCAGTGCAATGTGTATTTGGTGATTTCACATTGCATTTGTAATAGAACATTTTGCTTGCGTTTTAGCTTAAGCATCAAACTGTTTTGTGACATGTAATTTACATTTAAACACGGTTATCAAATGTGTATCTTACATGTCTTATCATGAAATTGGATTGGATATTTTACTACTATTATAATATCTTCAAAAAGGCAGGGAAAAACAATCTTACCAATTAGTTTGTATTCTGAAAACAATTCAAAATTATTATAAATCGTGTATTACAAAGATAGAAGACGAAATTTTAAGACCGTTTAAACAATTTTGAAAAGAACCATGGGTTGATAAAAATTTGCAATAAATTTGCTTATTCAAGGGTATCGTATCTCTTGTAAATTGTTTTAGACATTTGTTGATTTGCGACATTCTGAGGTCGCAGTGGCAACCAAATGGTTTACTAGAATTACCGATACCTCATAGTTGGATATTCAACTAAGGAAGAACGATTCGGATGGGATTGGGAACCCCGGTCCAGCCTTCTGTTCAAAGCCTTAGGCTTTGAAAATGACTAGCAAACTGAAATTTTTTGGCAAATATGATTTGGCGATGCCAATGTCGATGCTATGCCATTTTCTTGCTCCTTTTTTGAAGCTTTCACGAACAAGGTATACCAAACATAAGCAAGATATCGAACATGCCACACAAAAACAAATGGATTTATTAGCTGTTTTGTTCGATTCTATACAGAGTTTAGATTTAGAAAATTGTATTTTAGAAATCTCGGATCCAGAGGGGCGGCCCGATGATATGGGCGACAGCGGCGCTGGTCTTAATACGGCAGGACCGGTGTTCGAATCCCATATCCGGACCGTCTCCCCGTAGTGAGAACTGATTATCCAACTACGTGGCAAGTCTAGTGAGCCTTTTCAATTACCGGCGTGACCTTAAAAGGTCTTAACGTTCAATATCGAATAAGTTGTAGCTAATTCGGAAGATGCAATTATAAACATATTCGCCACATAAATTTGTTTTCTTTATCAGGCTTTTTGGTTTATGACATTCAGTATGTCTTGGGTTAGAGTTCCGAAAAAGGAAAAAAAAAAATAGGAATCCTGAAGAACTTCTTCTTCGGTTCTACTATCTGAACAGGGCTTGGCCTGTCATTATTGACTTTCTTGGCTTAGCTGTTGAGTTGCTTGATATCGGAACAAAATGCACCTCATTCAATACCCGATCCGTATCACCGCGCGAAGATCCTGGCCACTACACCAGTATGCGGTATAGACTTGCAAACTGCAACTCTGTATCACGATTCCTTTATTAGAGTCAGCCGAGTACTTCAATACCTTGCAAGATTTATGAAAGATGCTCCCAGTGGTCTCCACCGTCGGATAACAAATGTTTCTCATTAGTTAAGATTAACGACAGACAACTCGTCTTACTGAATCAGACTTTTTCGTTTCTACTTGAATGCATCTGGGGATTTTCTAGCAAGACGTAATAGTGAAATTAGGTTCCAGTCTGTTATACACACTTTTGTATTGTTGTGCTTTCAAACACCTTGGCATAATGTTCCACTAGTTAATGCACAATGCTAACTCTTAGACTAGACAGTAAAAGTTTTAATAATCTTTAACAACGTACTTAGAAACCACTCTCGGTAGCATAAAATGTTTTGCTATCAAAAATGTAACAATTGAGCTCCAAAAAGCACTTTGATCATACAATCTTTAGTCGTAAATAATACCTCTCTAAATACAGAGCACTTGCCAGTGCCAAAACACACATTTAGCGAAAGGAAGACATCGCGCCAGCGTTTACCCTCGGTTCCTAGACCCACATCTTCAAGCGACGGTTCTTTTGTAAGGCAAATGAATAAATATGATGCTTTTTCGCTGTGTTATTTCGTACACTTGATACGAAGAATTTGTAATCCGCTCAGTTGCCCTATGGAATTTGTGAAACAGAAAATAATGAGAGCCACCCGTAAAGTCCTCCCAGAATTCTCCTCAGAATTCAACTTACTGCTTCCCGGGCCAACCGTTCCATTTCCATGCTTATGTGACGTGAGCTTTGACTGTAGTTCGACGTAATGGCGTTACGTGTGGCTTGTGTTCGTGCCGGGATATATGCGATACAGCATCCCTGATTTCTTGGTCCCGGAAATAGGAGTTTTCCATTCCGTTCACGGATCCAGATATAGCCAACCGTGACATTAAAAAATGAGCATAATTTTAAACAAACATATACGTCCCCGAAGGTGCGCTTCCTGTGTGTGTGTCTGCACTGGTGGAATGTATAATTAAAAGACATACGACATCTTGGCGCTTTTGGGGCGTATAGTGTTTTTCCTGCTCCAAGCGAACAGCCCGTACAACATGGCGTTTGACTTGATTTGCTTGTGTGGGAAACGGTTTTATGTTTGTTATTGCTGTGTGGATCCTGCTAACAAGCTCTCGTTTGCTGCCTCACTGCCTGGTAAGCATTTTACTGTAAAGCAAACGGAAAATAGCCTTTTTGCACTTCCGTGACAGCGGGAACTAGTTCCCTGGGAGGGGTGAAGCAGAGTCTCACGATGGAAAAACACTCTTCTTCAGGTGATGATGAATAATTTCTGCATATACACACCCAAAGAACACATTTCCGAGAACCCGTGTACCAGCATTTCTTAGGTTCGTTTTGCCATTTATTTCGCCGCCGTAGCACGAGAAAACGGCCTTCTTTCGGGGGCAAGCTTGTGTCGCTTTGCGCCGTGTGCAAACTCGCCTCTCCGGGTCATTGGAATCGTGTGAGTGTGAAAAATGAGGCCAAGAAAAACGAACCGAAAGGGATAAAAACCACATAAAACTGCTTCTCTTAGGGAGGTGCTTTTGACGTTTAACCGCAAGATTGGCTCTCGTAAATTTACGTTGAATGTCATGTGGAAAATTTGTTGGATTTTTTCTGCAGCCTTTTTGTTGGACCACTCGACGATTCTTTGCTTTACCGTGCTGGCTGGACCTTTACGAAGAGTGATCCATTCATAGGAATCCTGTTTTTTTTGTTTTTGGGATAGAATTCCACCATCCCAGAGGACCGATGGCGCGGATCAAAGTGCTCTTCACGATCTCTGATCTTGAGGATAGTTGTTCGCTTACCAACAGTTGAAGTTATGGACGTGGCTGCCGAAGGAAATCTCACTAAACTATCATTCCAAGCGAATATCCTCTTTTTTGCTCTATTTGTCACCTCAAACGCTTGAAGCTTTCAATCAAGGTAGAGTGGTGTGTGTGTGTGTGTGTGTGTGTGTGTGTGTGTGTGTGTGTGTGTGTGTGTGTGTGTGGTAAATTTTTGCGGATCGTTTCAGTACGTAGCTGGGGGTGATTGACATTCTCATGTTCGGCTCGAAAAGCCACATGAAGTGCCGGTGTCGGTGAATGACAGCTCAGCCCAGAAGCAGCATAACGTGCCCAGCAGGCCCGCCGTGATTGACAGGATGCAAATTTAACAACGCACGATAATGAAAATTGTCGCACGGGGTTTCTAGCATGACCCGGGCAGTAGCGATCCTTCACTCTACTCTGTACTCTCATGGTGCAGTCCCTCAGTACGGTAGAGTGATCCTTCCACTTTTCAGTACCCACCAGAGCCTACCGAGAGTACTTTGTTGGTTCACAGTTTTGTTTTCTTTTTCGCTTACGTTTGTTCTCGCTTATACTACGTCCCGGATCATTTCAGCCTGCTCGCTAGGGAATGGGCCTTGTGTGGAACTATCTGTCTTTTATCTTGTCAGTGAGTCGGTCTAATCAGGGAACCGTTGGGAGGAAATTAGGTTACCGGACGGCTAGCAGTAGCAGCAGCAGCAGCAGAAGTGCGCCCGCGTGTGCAGTGCACGAAATTCCCGAACGGAATTAAAAAATCATGCAATCACAATTATTTTAGGTTGGTAAATTCTTCTGCTGCGAGCCACCGGTGCACACTAATGGTTTTGGTTTTGGTTGAAAATCTGGAGCATCAAAACAGCTTTCGAGAATTGCTGGTAGCACTAAAAAGGTGAAAACTTTACTTTTCACCTGGTGCTGGTACAGGGAATAAATTTCTAATTGCAAAATTATTTAAACGCTGCTTTAAATTTTTCTGATTTTTCTTTATTTCATTTCTTGGATTTTAAAAGCTTTTTATGGGTAAACATTAAACATGGAATTATTGAAAAATTGAAATATATTTCATGCTTATAGCTTATGTGAACATACATAGAATAAAGTCGCGCCTGCTAATAAAATGGAGAGCTAGAGAAAACCATTCGAGTAACCACTGCAGAATCATCGGGGACCATCTATTGTAAGTCAAGTTTGGAACGTTGGTATACGCAGATGACGTAGACATTATTGGTTTGATGGTGAGGATTTAAGGATGTAGCAGAATTTTTTTAAAATAGCATGGAAGTAAGCTACGGAAATATTTGAGTAGGAGTCAAACGAAACAATACTTGGCTAATAAATGTCGAACGTAGGAATCGTTAGAGTGCGGGCTACCAACCAGTCATAACACATGCTAAGCATTAAGATGTTTAGAAAGATTTTTGGCCTCGAATATGTGAAATAGTAATTGAAGAGTCGCTATTATAAAGAGTTCACTCCGGAGGGCCGGTGATGTCATGAGAATGACATCAGATGATCGCTCGTGGACGAGGAATAGAGGATTCTGTGCAAGATCTATCCACAAAACACTACATCCACGTGAGCACCACATTCTTGAAAATGTGATTGATTTACGGTTTATCCCATTGTTGTTTCGATATTCGTTCGTAGCTACATCAATCAGTGCTGAACAAGTGGAGCGGACGGAGGATACATCGTCTCTTGTGTGAACTGTTCTGTAACATATTCAACACTAAAACTGCCAGACTAGTTATTTTTATGGTCCTTTACTTTATGATTCAACATTTTTGTTTATGTTGATGTATGAGTGAATCATTGGGATGTTCGTTAATATGAATTTTATACAATTAGACACATCTCACATGGATATTTAGTTACGTGTCATGGGCAATTGTAAATTGATCAGTTAGCCTGGTGCTTAATCGAATCATCATTCGAAACTACTTATTTCAGTGTTAGATACTCATAACAAAGATGAGCGTCGATAGCGATTAGACTTATCCGATACTACATAATGTCTATTCCATGATAAAATAATCAAAACATAATCGTTTTGCAGCTGAAATGTTAACCGTCTTTTAAAGAATTGAGAATTTTTAATTGCTGAAAACCAAGAATCATGTTCAAAAGAAATCTATCAATAAGCTGCTCTATCTATCAATAATTAATTCTCGATAGTAGCCTATTTCGCAATGCCAAAGGCCAGAAAAGCAATATTGAAAATCGAAAATAGACCATCCAATTGATTCAAAGACGAAGGACTCAAAGTAAACCGTACATTTAACGTCATTATTATTCACCTGAAAAATCGTTAAACAACCATCAATTTCTTGAAAGCTCATTATTCATTGCCACTTAGTTCCGGCAGGCAGACCATAATTGCATAACATTATTTTGCTATCTCCGCTGATGGGGAAAATTCGCCAAAATTGTATTTGTCACATTGCGCCCGCTGTTTCGTATATCTTGCGACCTGTGTACGAAATGTCCTGGCCCGTTGTTCGATGCAACAGGACACACAAACACTGATGGAGAAAATTGAACTTTTAATTGTTTTCAATTTCAGATGAATTTTATTATTCTCCAAAAAAGTTTATGTTGATGCTGCTGTTGCTGCAATCCAACAAGCTCTCCTACCACAACAGTGCCACTCGCTATTGAATATTATCCTACCGAGAAAGAAGATAAGAGGGTTTATCCTTTAGTGGGAGCCCGGATTTGCGGACTTGCTTTAATTATCACACTTCAACGTCATCCCCAATCGTGTTGGCCGGTCGGATAAAATGAGTTTTACTTATCGTTTTCGGATGGCCCAGTGGTTCGGCGGTTTTGAGTGTGCCATAAAAACAACATCGACTCGGTCGGTGTGGTTTTTCGCTCTGCGTGGTGTGCCGCCTTCTATGAAAGTTTCGGTTCCGATCCGTGGAAAAAGGGGACTTTAAGCGCAGCATAAATTACCGAGTGTGCGGTTACGGGTGAAGTGTTGTCCGCGTCATTAGTGTGTCCTTAAAACTGTCTGCAGATCGATTTAATAATAATATCCAGCTGCTTTTGCACTCGGTATGTGGGAAGCATATTTTGTGGGCATCGACTAAATAACTGAAATTGAATCTTTTGGGCGATAGAAAACAATACGGCAAGCTTTTTCGGCGAAATGAAACTCATTAATTTGTGCGGATGGATGGGGGGGAGAGATACGTTTCTTCGTGACTGCTTTTATACTCCGAAATGGCTCGTTAATGGCAAGAATTGTGAGGCTGTTGACAAAAGGATTCTTTTGTTGACCTTTATATTATTTTACCTTATTCTTTACATACACACACAAGCACTAACTTAGAATAATTTTCATATTTACTGACTTTAAATTGTGAAACCCTTTTTTTGATAATTGCTTTTGTTATTTAAGAATAGCAAACTACGTATAACACATTTTTCTTTTTACGTATTTTAGCCACAGCTGGCTAGCGTAAGATTTGATGCCATCTAGAGAAGCGTGAGACACCAAACACTTACCTTCCTACCACAGGGCAGTCTGTTTCTGTCAACGTTAAAACAGGTTAAAATCAAGCTTCTCCCGGCTTGTAAATATCCAATCAAACACTGATAATTGTGTTGAATAAAAACATACATTTATCATCGTTTCGATTATTCCCACCTTTATTATACACCTACTGCTTGATATTGTGATCGATTCTGTTCAATTACTTTCATTGACACTCGAACCATAAACAACATGCATCCGTTACGTCGAGCCACTGCATCAAAACTTGATCCCGAACGACGAGCACCAGACCTTCAAATGCATCTTCTTTCCCATCACCGAGTTTCTCACAGCGAATATGCGCATAAGGTCAAAACAATGCATCTTCGTACCGTACCGGCTGCAATTTCTTGGCAGCATAGAAATATTGCATCCGCACCGGGTATCTCGTGGCGTGACGCGGCATTCTTCACCGTCAGCATACGGCGGGGTAGGCGAACCGAAAACGCGCCCGAGATGTGTCGACGATCGTGAAACATTGACAACCTTGATGCATGACCAGCCCAAACTTGCGGTAATTGAATTACGCCAATCACGTCCGAATAGTTCACCGGAGTCAATAAGCGGTGGGGCTAGATGTTTCTTCCGCTTTCGCTGGCTGATTGCTGGCTGCATGGTTTCGCTATGCTGCTGCCCCCAAAGTTTGGCCTCGGTAAACGATGAATTGCTCGCTCGCGTCCGCCGTGTGGTTTGATGTGGCGTGAAGACATCAGTTTTGGCATCGATTGTAGCTGGAGCATTTAAACTGCTGCCGCTACTGCTTCACCTCGTGAAGCGAGTTGTTTAGGCACCGTTTCCAGCATTCGGCTGGTCAGCAACTCCACGCAGCATCGCCGGAGAAGTCAGCTAGCGGTGGGAATTGATTTGCATTTTTAATCTCCAGCAGCGAGATGGAGTTTCGCACCATCGTACGCGGTCTGGCTTTGTGTGGCTGACGCGTCATGCTGCGGTTTAACTTGCGGTCAGACCGAAGAAGCACGAGAACGCGCGAGTGTGCCGTTCGCGTTCGAGCATGCGGCAACGTATTGCCCGGGCAAAAGGTGCACCGTTGTTTGCACTATTCCCGTGGCGGGTTGTTATCGATAGTGGTCGTGATTGTGAGCCGTGAATCAACTTTTTGGCTCATTTTTTGGTTGCGTTGGATATTGGGACGGTTTGGAGGAAGAGCAAGAAATTCAAACTTTGACAATCTCAATGTCGGGGGAATGATATAAAAAAAGATTGGATTACGTTTTCTTTTTCTGAAAAGACACTGAAATATTGTGATGAATATTCAGCTTTTTGTACAATCAAGTTTTGCAACATTCCACAACTTGTTTACAAAAAGCGTAACGCGTCATTATACTCTGGATGTATTGTATGCAACTAATTTGTATGATTAAAAATATTCAGTTAGTTTGTCAAGACATATTCACACCAATGCTAGGTTCCGATCGCTGCCAAGGACGATTGTCACAAATTTTAAAATGAATCAATTTTGGTCGCAGCCTCATTTAAAAAACCGCATTTTTATACATCCAGATTTGGTGTTCATAAACATGCGTTGTTTTTAATGCTGGTGTTTTAGATTGGGAAATATTTCGTGGTGTGTGTAACATTTTTTTTAATCTGCAAGTTTTTAAATTCTTAAAAAAGAAGAATTTACTACGAAGTTGCAAGTAAATTCTAGCATTTTCAATCGAATTGCTAAGGAGAATAACTAATGAATTACCATAACTAATATGAACCACTGTGCAGCAAACATACATGCTGCTAATAATCTTCACATAATCTGCTTTCCCTTTTTTTTTCTTTATTGTTATGTAAGTCTCAAAGTCTCCTGTCGCTTTCTTGGAAAACCCCACCATTGGCAGAACAGCAATACGACAAATAAATGGTTCATTTTATCTGACGTGACCAGTTCGTCGCTGGATTTATCCATCGCTCGGGTGAGCAAAGTTTTGCCTGCTCGAAGTTTAGTCGCAAGTGGTAGAATCTGCATGCTGCGTAACTTGGCAAAGAAGTATTGTCACGTGGAAGGAGCGAAGCGAATTTCCAGCTGAGCAATTAATTGCAGCCTTAGGGCCAATCGCGGTACAAGCGTAGCTACAAAACTGGACGAAAATGAACCCTCAAAAAAAGCAACATTGAACTAATGAGCAAAAGAAAACGAAGAGTGAGTACTTTGAGCAGCGCAATGCCAAACTTTTTGACGTCGAGTGTGTGTAAAGCACAGCGTGATTTGTTCATTCGGATGGATAATATTAAGCACTGATGACTGGATGCGTTATTTCATTCGGTGTTGTTGCAGTAAGAATAAAAGTAAAGATATTCACAGTAAATATTTTGAGCCAAGTATTTCAATAACGTACGAGCGGACAAAATTATTTTTGAAATGTCATAAGACTAGTAATAAATACATGCTACATCGAAACCTGCCAAATTTTTAAAATAATTTTTGATGTTATGTGAGAAGTCTGATGAACTTTCGGATGTCTTGCATTTAATTAATATTAAGCAAACAGTAAAAGAGAGATCAATTTCACTAACAATCGATGGAGAGGCGACAGCAACAGTGACGCCAGTCTTTACACTCGTAAGATATTAGATGGCATTACCTGGGAGGTCATTAAGCCAAAAAGAAGATGTTTCTTTAAAAAAAAAAAAACACACATTTATCATAGCTGTAACGAGAAAACTTTTTCTTCTTCTTGGCTTAACGAGCTCTCTAAGGTCTCGCCGGCCATCGATTGGCCTACTAGACTTGCCGATATCATATAGATGAATAGTCATTCCACACTACGTGGGGACGTTCCGGATGAGATTTGAATCCCGATCCTGTTGTTTGAAGACCGAAGCCGATGCTGCATCACCACCAGGCCCCTGTAAAATACATAAATTACATTAATGAAATGTTCTTTTTAGAGTATGCTTTCCCGGCATTATTACTCTTATCTGACAGTTAGTTTGATGATATACATGAACGCTTAATTTGTATTATCAATTTGCACACCATCTGTTATTTTATCATCAAATAATCTCATTACAATAGATTACAAGAGAAAGTGATTATCAATGGAGACGCCTAGTCTATTATAAACCATCGTTGCTAGGCAAAAAGCTAAGAAAAGTGGAAAAAAAACTTTCGTGAAACAGTTCTTAAACAATAATAAAACTTTCAAACGGTTTTCGTGAAATACTATGAAGTTAGAAAAGTATTAATTCAGACATAATTTTACGGTTACAGTTATTAATATTGATACAAAACATTCAAATTTTTTGAAACTAATGTAAACTTGAGTTGAGTAACTTGAAACCTTTTGAAAACAGTACAATTAGTATCCATATATTATAATCAAAGATATTTGTGTAACAATCTTTCGTTAATGGAAATTCAAAGTTGATTATATTTTTTTCCTGGAGTCTACTCCGTGGAGTGGCTCAGTAGTGATTCGACAACGACGTCTGCCTTCATACGACTGGACCGGAGCTCAAATGTCATTCGGACTTATATGTTTATAATTAGTCTAAAAATTTTTTGAAGTTTCAAAGCACAAAAATAAATTTAAAAAAATATTATCCCAATACTAACATGGAAAATTATAATAATCAAGCAACACATAACAAATCAAACCACTTTATACGGAAATTTGTTTAAACTGAGACATTAAGCATTTCATTGTGCAGCCACACTATGCAACTTCAAATAGCTCTCTAACACAACTTCTCGTCATAAAATTTAGAATAATTCAGTATCGCTCAATAAATTCTGCCTTTACCACCATTTTCCTCATTACAATCGCTGCTATCACTTACCGTAGCATCGTTTCTGTGCGCTCCTCTTTGTAGCAACCGATTTAAAATTATTTCATTTAAACACTTACCAAACAGCACTTAAAAAGTTAGCTACCTACCTCCCGGGTGAGTTAAATTTTCGTGTGAACTTTGAAAAATTAAAAAAACGAAAGAACGTTTTAATCGCTGGACCAGAACCGAAAGAAAAGGGGTTTCCCTTTTGGCGTACACAAAATTTGGGCCAGTTAATGAACAGCAGTCTTCCCCATAAACCTATGATTACAAGATGAGCATTTGACTGAATTCCAGAAAACTTTTTGCGGCACACTAACACAGTGCAGCTGAACAGAAGGACTGGGATTTCTGCTAGGTTGAAATGTTTCGTCCGCTGTTTGCACTTTTCACACCATGCTTTTGCCCGGTTCATGGTGTATGCTGGGATTGCTGGGATGGCGCATTACTTGGAAAACGCTTCCGGGAAGTGGAGTGATGAGTTCAGCTTTCCAAGTTGATTTCTTGCTTTACGATGACATTTATTTTCTCACCAGAAGTTGATCCGTCAACGGGCGAGACTAACAAGCAAACAGGGTTGGAAAAAATCAGCCTGAAGCTGACGAAAACTGTACAGACAGGCAGGTATTTGCCGTATCGTCTTTCTACAATGAAACAATTTCATCCCGAAAAATGACATGTGTCTATGTAATGTTTTAACACATAAAAGAGACTGAATTTACTAGCAGTAAAGTGATTTTTTATTAGAAGAAAACTTGCTAATTGTGTGTTGTTTGTTGCCTTTTTTTTGGTGCTTTCAGTAAAAAGAAATAAATGCCAAAATTTAAGAATAAATTCCATTTTCAACGAAACGCTACAATACATCTTTCTTTTGGTGTTTCAATTTCCAGCACAAAAAAAAAATGCCAAAATATTCTTTTGCTGCAGAGCAATTTAACGCTCCTTTTGAAACTGTATCCATACAACCGGCTAAAATCTTCTCTTTAAAAACTGGGCATACCCACCGCGACTTGTGTCTCACCCGGGTGAAAGATACTGGCTGCAAGCATTAAAAGCAGCAAAACGATTCTACGGCACGCTGCCAAATGAAGGCAATCCTTGATGAGTGTACATTCCTGCCCTGGAACATTTCATCTTGTGCCTTTTCATTTTCCATCTTTTGCTGTGTTGAGCTTCCTTTTTTTTTTTTTTAGAAGGTAAAAAACAAGCGGCCCCGGCAACTTGTCCGTGTGCCCGGCGTGACCGTGTGGCCGTAAAAATAAGTGAACACACTTCGGGAAGACGCTATTTCGATGCAATAAGTGCTCCCATTCAGCAGTGTCAAAAGCTCGGTGGTAGACGAAATGAAAGCTTTCGGCTAAAATGTTTCTCCCTTGAGAGGGGCAAAATAATAGTTGCGGGGGGAGAACGGAGCAGAAGGAAGGAAACACGAAGGTACCGTATACATGTCATTAATGTATGCGATTGTACCACAAATAGAAAAATGTGTTCATCAACGTTAGTCTGGGCTGAGCGAGGTACCTGGGCAGTGTGAAGAACCTTGAAGATGAGCTCAGCTGCATCCGGACCAACAGCGAGTGATGCGAATATCTTGATAGTAGCAAGTAGTAACAGAGAAGGGAAGAGATTACACAGCCGGAGGAGGATAGGAGACCATTTCCCGTTAGCACCAGCGGTGACAATGGGCGAACATTTATATCCATGCCTGCCGGGAGGAAAACTCCGGAATCCTTAGCAATCAGGAGTTACATTGAAGTGTGAGACTGTCGAGATTGAGCTTTTGACTATTTTGTGTTCTAACGTTTGTCGTCAGAGCAACCCACAGGAGAACTAGGAAATAAAAAATGTAGGTCGTAAGTGATGCAACAACGATGGGGGTCCAATGGGCAGCTGCAAATGGTAGATGAGATTGTTTGCTGATGTTATGTTAATTAAAATCGACATGCAATAGAAGTAGTAGTGAGCAGTAAGACATTTCGACGGACAATTGTTGTTCGACAGAGGTTTACCGTGTAGACCTTCTGGATGTATTCAGCATCCAATGTGCTCAGTATGATGTACAAATGCAATATAATAACTCTGTAAGCTTAACAAGACAACATGACAACAGAATCAGGATCGAATTCAATTTTTCAAATCAAGTCTATTATGCTTCGGCTGGAATGGTACGTACGCAATTGTCAAGAGGAAAGTAGCATCTAAATTGGGGATTTAGTAGAATGAAGAAATCAATGTAACAAGTCTTGTGTGACGATCAAGAACGAATTCAACAGAAGTAATTAGGATTGAACCTTACAAAACGGACGTGCTGTCATACGAATTGCATATCTTTAGGCGGATATGGCAGTAATGCTTCGAAAGTTAAATCGATATAACTTTTTCCCGTGGTATAGGACATCTTATGCAAAACATAAGAATATAATTTATACAGTTGTATTATTTAACATAAAATAATTCAACATGTTGAGATTATCTTCCTACAAATATAATCTTTTAATTAAATAATAACACATGAAATAATATCATAATCACATGGCATGCGTGGCCACAAACACGGTGAAGAATGATTGGAATTTTATTGAAATCGATCGTTTTACTAGTTTATGGTTTCGATGTTATCCACATACATACACACTGTTGTCGCTTGTAAATGAGGAACATAGACACATTGTTTGTTGCCGTTTTTTTATCACCCACCTATCTCCTACTAACCTATTTGTCGGTTTGAGATTTATGATCGTTTAAAGTTGTCTTTAGCAACCGGAGCGTGATTAATAGTTCCTGTTTGACATTTCATTTGTTAAACTAATTGACCTGCCGCTTCTCATTCTCCAGTTCCCATCTGTCACCTGTCGCAGAAAGGCATTCCATTTCTCGTGTGAAGTTCTTGTCTAGTGAGGTGTGAAAATTGGAAGTGCACTACATACCAAGGTGTAGTCGCTTCAAAGTGTAATGGTTTCGGGTCGTTATTGTTTTATGGTGAGATTTTGTTTCTCTTTTCGTCCTGCTTTCCCGCTTTCAATAAGCATCAACATCAGTTAGCAAACGGTTGGATTAAAAAGTAGAAACTAACAGCTTTTTAACGTGTTGGCATCGTATAAATTCTTATTAGTCTTCGTATAATAGTCCTTTGGCAAAGGAGCTACGTGTCGTTCCATTTTCTTGGTACGGCTACTGCTACCAAGGAACTGAGAGTGCAGAAAGGAGTAGTACCGGGGACGTATTGTTGGGCTGAAGCGCAAGCGAAAGTTACTGCTCCATATTGTGCTTCTTGTCGTGTGTGTGTGTGTGTGTGTGTGTCAATCGAGCGTGTGTATGCTTGTGGTTCCGAAGGAAGGCTTGTGCTTAAGCAATACTTATAGTTTTCGTAAAGTTATAGCCCCCATAGCCTCGAAATGGTAGAGCCATACGCACAAGCACCGTGCACGATTTCTAGAAGGTTCTATCGTGCACGTTTCTATAGAGAGTGCGTAGGACGTAAGCGAGTAAAGACGGTGAATACAGGCCACAGAGGACACTCGTCCTGAATGCTTTTCCCGGCTGGCTGGAGCGTGCACAGTCGGTTAATGTTACGTGGAAGTGAACATGTGCTTCGGTTACACTGCACACAACATAACCACAGCCAAAGCGAGGCCATTCAATGAGGCTGTGGGTACAGTGAGAGCGGCACACTATAAGCTAAATGGCAGCGAAATGGCCATACATGATACATGAGCAGTTTTAAAGTTTGTTGCTTACTTTGGAAATGAGTTGTGTTTAATGTAACAAATAAAATTAATATATTGCCGAAAATTTACTGATATTTGTGAGTACAATCTGTTACAAATATTTTTTTAAACTTCGAAAGCCAGAAAGTATGCATTTTTTTGTTTAAAGAAGCCATTTACTAAAAGATCACAATAAATCATGTATTGCATACTTTCAGGCATTATCTGTATAAGATCCTAAACTTTTTTAAATTAATTAAATCCAAGCTTTATTTTTAAGTATTGTAAGCCGAATTTCAGACAGATAATTTCCACATTTTCAATGCATTCCCGTTAATAGTACAGCCTTATTGTTCTGCAGTTGCGTACGTACCAGTGTCAATTATGTTTCCACTATTCAACTCTCTCGTACAAACCTGTCGGACAAATCCCTATAGTGCAGTGGAGCATAGTGTTGCGATAGTGCTGACAGGCGGGATACGAGTGTAAAAAAGTCACCCAATACACGACCGGTACATCGGGGTACCCACCGGACAACCCCTAAATCATACGGCACCCATCGCATTGTGGTGCGCCCTAGCCCGAGACAAACGTTGTACCACGTGCCAAACTTGGATGTTGGGATTAATGTACACAAGGTGCCAGGCACAAAGGCCATGCTGCTGGTGCCAGCGTGTATGGTGAGGTCAGCTGCTGCACCGGCCACTGTCTGTCATTATGGTGGAATAAGGGTCCAGTTGCCGTACTCTTCTTCCACATCGCCTGAAGGATTATTTGATGCGCCCAGAAAGGAGAGTGAGAGAGGTTTGTTTTTTCACCTCGATGCTTGCACAACACCGGTCTGTACACACACACACACACACTCACGTACGCATGTATATACATCAGCCTATTCGATGGATGCCCTCTGGGCATAAATGTTAAACTTCCCAGCCTGGGCGAACCGTACGGAAACCGGAACGGAATGTTTACGCACGCGTTCCGCACTAAGTATCCGGCACCGGGCTTATTTCCGCATTGCGTGTATGAGTGTGTGTGTGTGCGGTTGAATGAGAAAATAATGAAAGTTTGGTGTTGTTGTTCTTTCGCACGCTGTCCCATGTCTGTCGGCAGTTTTCTGGTTTTCACGGATCAGACGGAGAGGAACCTGACGGACTGAACCATTCCGAATTGATATCCTTGGTGATAGCTAATTATCTGGGGCATTAGGAGGGAATGCAAGCTTTACAGAACGATTGACAGTGGAGTGTTGTCGAAGGTATATTAGAACGATGCCTGGGAAGCAAGGGAGCCCTGGAGCAAAGCAGACTGAATGAATCTAGATATTAGATGTTTCATCTTAACAACGGTTCAAGGCATTAAACATCTATTGTTGTTGGTTCGGGAACTTTGTAGTCGCTGACTGACCCTCGACATTTATCTTCATAGTGAGCTGGTAATAAATATAACATACTTTTGAGCGCTGTTCAGAACAATGTTTGTTGTGTGTCTCTACTCTAGGAAGACTCTAGGATCGATCTCCTAGCCAAAGAAGGTAAATAACAATATTCCATCCATTATTATTCAAGCCTAGTCTAGTTAGCTTGTAAAAAATTTACCCTCTCAGAAGCCTTCCAGGATTTCATAAATTCAACGAGCTGCTCGAGCACCTTCAATGTATGAAAATCTCAATACTAAGCCTTCCATCCCTGCAACCGAAGAAACCAAACACACCTGAGGCGAAATCTTAAATACGAGTATTGCTTGTCAAAAAAAAGGAAGCCTTGTACCGTACCATACGCGCGTTAAGTTATTTGTACGTAAACGTACACGACAGTCACCGCGAAAGTAAATACGATCCTCTTTATCCTCCTTATCCTCTTGCTCTTGGCGTGATCTTATAAAATTACAATGGAAGCCCTTGCTTACCCTTTTCTTCCCAACGAAGCAATTTGAATAAATTACAAACACTGTTATCGAATTAGCAATTTCATCAATCCCGTTCATCATAACAACACAGTTTCTTATCTTGCCTGCTGGGTTTTTGCTGCAAGCATCACACCGGATACGCCCTGGTAAACTTCTTCGTCCAAAGCTCGCCGACAGGCAGCACTGTTTGTTGCGGGCACATAATTTATGAGCCCGCTTCTCGAATGCTTTTACTTTCCCTATCCAGTGCCGCCCGTGTAGCGAGCGTGTTTTCTTTTCATGTTTTTTGTATGTGCCTCTTACGTTCTATTCTGTTTGCACTCACCACCCTCGAAAAGCTCTGCGATTGTATGCGAGTGGGTGTCAGATTTCCCTTTTGTTCCCAGGCCCTCCGCTGCTGGACGACAATTTTTGCCTATTTCCGTACCGATGATGATGAGGATGACGGGTTGTACGGTCTGCGCTACGCGGCTGATGATGGAAGCCTATTTTTAGCCTTTGCACCAACACCAACCACTACCGTGATCGTCGTTCGTGGTCAGGATGCACTTCAAGGACGTACATATTTATGAACCAGTGGTCTGTACCGGTGCTCCCCAGCGGAAGTTGACACTGATTGTAGGGAACGGTGTACGGGTCCGGTGTTGTTTTTCCCGCCCGTAAGAATGCCTTTTGCCTGCCTGCCTGTGTGGGTCACAGCTGTACACTGACCGTTTCGTTGAATAATAAATATAGGAAGGGCGCTACAATAAGGCTGTCGAG
Organism: Anopheles maculipalpis; assembly: GCF_943734695.1. Lineage (NCBI taxonomy): Eukaryota > Metazoa > Arthropoda > Insecta > Diptera > Culicidae > Anopheles > Anopheles maculipalpis. The sequence goes on from NC_064872.1 coordinate 26,809,124, forward strand.
TATTTGTAAGCGTTTATCTGTCGTCACCCTTTCCACGGGCGCTATTGTAGATGATTTCCTAGGAAGGAATGATGTTCGCTTTTCCCCTTTCGTGCCGATGATGGATGGCACGGTGGTAGCCATTTACTGTTCTAATGAAAAGTTGCTTCGTATTTTATATTCATGAATTATTTTACAACTTTAGTCAAACTTACTATTCATCATGCCTGTTGAGAACAGCTGACTTAGTAGTTAACAGCTTTCATAGAATTTCTATAGATTCCATGCTTACTAAACTTTGCTCAAAAGTATGCATATTTAAAAAAAGTTGTTAACCATCGTAAAATGACCTTATTGAGGAATTGTTTATCAAATTATTTTTAATAATTTACCCGTTGTCTGTAACAATTTGAACAAATACAAATAATAACTTCTGAAATAATAAATACATGAAATAACTTCTGAACCAAGAACAGTTTATTTTTAATAAGCCACAAAAAAACAACACACATAACAGGTGACACAACGACCACAGCAACTTATTTTCATCTCTCCAAGAATATTACATTTTTCCCCGGCAGCAAAGATCACTGCCGAAAAATACACAAATACCGAGCAACAAATGTCAATTTCGTGCAGCCATACCGATTCACTGCCAGCTACCAGCACTGGCAGCTTATCATCACCCGGGGTTGTACCATTCCAACCGGTAGTACTCTACTCTACTCACCTTCATCTCAATCTTCCAGGGCTGCGTTGTTTGGCTGATTATGGGATTTCCATTGCAGTCCGTAAATGATTGGCACTTGTATTATGCCGGTTCGGTAAACACGTCTTCAAATCGCTTTACACTGGCTAAATCCCTTCAAGCATCATCCTATTTTGTAGCACTCCACTGTGCTCCCAGTCCCGAGCAGATTACGGGGGAAAATGTCCCCACAGAAGGTCGAGAGGGAGCAAGCAAAAAAAAAACGAACATCAACTCACGGGATCGATAAATATTTGTATCCCCAGGTGCTTGTCCTTTTGCGCTGAAGTGTACTTCAATTTTGCACGTGAGTGAGCGAGGGTACACCTCACCGAAACCAAAACTACAGACAGTTGCAGTTGCGTTTCGGACGGAGTATATACACACATCGCATCTGTACCGGTTTCTAAGCGGCCCCGGGAATGTTGGATGTCCTTCATGTTTGTTTTTAGCTGTTTCATCATGGCTCTTTTTGGTTTTCCGTTGGCACAGTGGGCAGTTTCAAGCAAATGTTGGGATACAACAAGCTTTGCTTTGCTCCAGGATAAAAAAATAATGCGGTTTTAGATATTTTTTTGCCAGATTGATAAACTAAATAGTTTAATGTGATGACTGATAGTGTTCGTGGTAATAACGCACAGAAAAGTGCACTGAAATAGCCAAACGAGAACCAGGGTTTTTTTAATAAACAAGCGAATATATGGCCTAGTAAATTATAAAGTATAAAATTATGTCTTCACGAATTTATCAAAGTTATTTCCATAGTAGTCGCCAGGGATATTCATAAAACCGTTTGGTCTAACTTTAGAAATAACACTACAGTAGTACATCGATATCCATAGCTGATTAAAAGCCCAAAACAGGCAAATGAACTCTTTAAAAGTTTTGTCATACAGCGAAATTAGTTATTTAACAATTCTTTTTTTTTACATTTCTTCATAGTTCAACACGAAAAATAAAATAAAGAGGAATATTTAATAACCGAAACAACGAAAACAGAAACAAAAATTATGCTAATTTATTTAAAGCAAATTTTGCTATTATTTAAAGATTTGAGAAGGAACTCTTGTGAAATGGTGAATTCCTTCGATCAATTTAATTAGGAGCGTTAGATTATAATATGTGATATGTAATGGTTCTTGGGACGACCCAGTGGTGTAGGCGACAGCGGCGCCGGTCTTCAAAGTGCAGGACCAGGGTTCAAATCCCATTCGGACCGTTCCCCCGTAGTGAGGACTTGACTATCCAACTACGTGGTATTGGCAAGTTCTGTCAATCATTCGATGGTCGGCGTGACCTAAGAAGATCGTGAAGCCAAGAAGAAGAAAGGTCCTTGGGATTTGTCTAAGTTTTTCGAAATACCTACTGGACATAAATATTTATGAAGATATTTAAGCGTTTTTGGATAATTAAATTGCATTATTTAATTCTAATTTGCTAGTCTAATACATAATACCCGCTTACTCGCACCAGGTACCCATTGTGGTTTCGGTATCATTTTAGCAAACGAATACATGTTTGTATGATACTAGTAACACAAATCCTACCATCCTACCCACCATGTTGTTGTGTGGTCATCAAAAAAAAAAAAAAGGTTCCAGTTATAAATGGTGACACTCTACAGCTAAGGTGGAATCCCTTCATTCCAAGACTCCTCTTTTGACCTTTTGACACGTTTGTGTCTGTGTGCGTTACATGAAACTGTAAGTCGAGGATCAACGTGGGATCTGTCAAACTACACCATTCATGCGCGCGTGCAGATGGAAGCACACTTAGAAAAAAAAACATACCTTCGCTGCACAATTCCCTCCCAACCACCATCAATCTTTGCAGGAATGCTCAATTTTCAGTTCGATCCGACTGTCTATAGAGTACAGATTTCCGGACGTCACCGATCAAATGGATGTAGAAATATGTTCTTGCATATGGTTCACCTTGGTGTGAGAAACGGGTGGGAAAATTTAATCTTTTCTCCATTTTACCAGCACACGCCAAGAGCACCCTTCCAGCAGCTGAGTGGGTTACGAGGCGACAAAACATGGCGGATTTTTTTTGCCAGAAGTTTTGCTTGCTTGGTGACGATATAGATCAGAACCCAGTGGCTCATCGTAAAACGAATTGGATGGATTTCGTTTGAATAAATTTCATATTCTTTTGATACGATTTGCCTGAAAGCGTTGATGTGTGGATGTGTGTCTTTTTTTTTCGTGCTTATTTGTCTGCCGTCCGTGCAGAACCGTCGTTGCGGGCAGAAAGATGGTTCGATTTTCATTTCCGTACGGATGTGGGTATGCATCGTCGCCCTCGTCTTCCTTTTTTCAACTCTCTTACCAACTCTCTTCAGATATACCGACCGCGTTCGACAAACTCGTCAACGTTTCTTTCACGCTTCACTTGGGAGATGTTCTATCGAAGAATTCATACACAAAATGGACGGTACGTCTTACGGCCCTTATGTCGGCTTGGGCTGAGTTCTGGGACACAGCACAGCACCGAGATTAGAGCAAGTTTAATGGCCCACATCCAAGGCGTTATTTGCAGGCACGAATGGTTGTACTCTGTGTGTCTGTGTGTTTATATGATATGATTTCCGGTCATCGGTCATGTGTGCCTTCGGGCTGTCGGTTCTTCCCTCAACTCTTGCTTTCTGGCTATTTTCTTTGCTTGATATCTTGTCATCACAAACGTGGTGTAGCGCAGGGCTTGATGAAGCGGGAAAGTGGTGTGAAAAACTCGTCTAACTTGGGTGAGTGCAAGTGCTGGGTTTTTTTTTGTCGAAAAACTTTCGGAAAAGCTGTTAGTTTCTGTACGTCGTGAACAGACGCTAGTGTGAAAATAAGTTATGATTGAACACCCACTTTCCACCTAAGCTTTTCGCTCCCAAAATGCTGCTTCATGGTTGGTGTATTTTTGATCCGATTTGTTGAGCGAAATGAAAATGTTGACGTTTATTTAGGGGTGTTTTTTTTGCGCAACAAAGTGTCGAATTGGGTGGGCCGTGAGTGACTTTTAAAAGCATATTCGTTCCACTCGACGTTTAGGGTGATGAGTCTTTTGTCGGTTAGAATGTGTCAACACATAATTTTCTACCCAAAACATTTACCCATTTCATATATGTTGCTGGCACGTCTGGTCTACAAATACTTTAAGAAAAAGTTTTCCCATAAAACATTACATTATGTGTCACATTCGAGCTATTTGCTTAATCAGTTAGAAATGCACCAAAAGCTAACTCACTAATTGCATTTGAAGCTTAGCAAAGCGTGATCAAATAAGAGTAGCAAACGCCCTTGAAACTCGTCTACCCATGGCGAGAGAAAACTGTCCTCTTCACTTTTAAAAGCGAGCGCGACAGATAAACGACAGAGCGAAAAGCAGAAATCCATTCCATGGTTAGTCTAATTACCGAGCACAAGCACAAAAGAAGGCAGCGACTTTCGATGGCAATGTAGGCTGGCAATCAACTTCCTCCCCCGAAGGATTTCTTCCTTCCGCAAACTGCTTTTTCCACCGTCAGCGGAAATTGATAAGCGCACACTATTTTCCGTTCGGCATTATCTTTGCTCGTGAAGGTGGAAGTAAAAAATCGCGAAAGAAATGGAAGGTGGAACGCTCTGGGAGGTGGAAATCTTACTACTTACTTACCACCCATTTGCTCTGTTTTGTTTTTTTTCTTCTTCAGTCGACGGGTTTCGTTAGTGGAAAGGAAAGATGGCTTCTGCACTACTGCGCTTGGTGATGGTTTATTCCATTATGGAAATTGTTTTTTTTCCAGTGAATTCGATCCTTGCGTGAGCGTGGTGGTGAGAACTTGGAAGGTGGTGATAAAGTTGTTAGTTCGATCAAGTACAAGTAATGGATAGCTGGCTGAATTGAAGGGAAAACATTTTATGCACGCTTATTAGGGCATTTGTTTTCCAATTTTTGTAAGAAGTTTGCTTACAAACTGTGCGAAGACGATGTGAAGATGATCCTAGATCTATTTATAATATGAAAATACTATCGAAAGTACTTATTATCTGGAGTAAAATACGTACCAGAAAAAAATGTACAGAAAGCTAAATTAAAATTAGTCACACAAAATGATTGTTATAGCAATAAGAACATTAAAATGAATTAAGTTAAAAAGCTGAAATTTTAAGTCAAATTTTGTCAAATATTCATCTGAAAACAGCAAGAAGATATTTGATTTCATATGTTAAATGTTTGACATTGTAGCTAAAGCAACATGAATCTGAATTATTTGCCTATTTCCAGCACTATCGGGGACATAACCCAGTTATTGCTTAGTTGCTACATAATCTTAGATACGAGATATTTGGAGATGGTTTTTTTTATTCCTGTAGAGCGGCCAGACTTTATTGCTATTGGAGAAGATATTCTTCTTAAGAGATTTGCACACATAAAATTATATTGGATACTGCAGGTCTGTTGGTCTGTTGGATGCATCTTAGATCGAGGACTCACTCAACAACGCTAAAATATTTTTTCGCAAGTGCCATCAATTGCTCATTTTGAGTGAATGTCGCAAGAACCGTTTCATCGTAGACATGGACAGTGAGTGAGTTTTGTATAAGAATTTCCTTCATTTTTTAGATTTTTTTCATCGTTTACGCAGAGGATCTAACCCAAGATTTAGTATTTCGACAGAAAGAAAACACCCGACAATAAAGCTTTGATTTCCTCGTACGACACTTAAGGGTTTTTAGAATTTATGGTTGGACGCAGTTCTAATTTGCCATTAAGAAGTGCCTAGCAAATACAGTTTATTGACTTGTATTGAGCATTGCTGATTCAAATGAACAAAAAAAAAATAATCAAAAGACAATTAATGGTCTTGCGAATCACTAGGTCATTGCACCAAAGGTCTTTAAATTCAGTTTTTAAATCAGTATTATTTTTTGAAAAATTCTTGGATGGATGGAACCGATTGAAAATGGTTTTTTAGTACAAAAAACACACTAAATTTATAATTTAATCCAGACTGCGATTGGTAAAGTCCATTTTTTTATACGGAGCTATTTTTTTTTTTTTATTCATGAAGGACGGCCAGGCCGTATTGCTTACAATAAACTTAAAAGTAGTATACTCCTTTCATCTTTGCTGGGAGACATTTCCTTCTCCGAGCCGTGAAAGGGCACCATATCCCGGGTGTGCTCGGTTGTTGCGTATATTCCGTCATCCAAAGCCAAAGTCGTGTTCATAGCGAGGGTCTTATCGTGTGAGGGCACCTTATCCCGGGGTGTGTGTGGGCGTTTCCGTGCTCGTAGTCCTGATGGTAGCGGGGGTCTTGATCGTTTTCCATTTCGAAGGAATCCTTGATTGTGTCCGATCTTGAAGTCTCGTTCATGTCCTTCTTCTCCCTGTCGCTGGATTGTCCATCCATAGCATCGGCCGGTGCAACTTCTTCCATATGGTACCCAACCCTTCACGCATCGTACTCATTCATACATTCATTCATTCATTCATCCATTCATCCATCAACATTCATACAAGCGAGGTACAACATATAATTACAATTTATTTATTAACTAAATTGTTTTTACATCTAAACTAACCTAAACCTAACCTAAAAGAAACCTAATTAATGCAAAATATTCCTCACGAAGTGTACCGCACGAGAGTTGAGAGCAAAGAGAGCGAGCTCGCCCGTTCTGTCGACCTCGAAGGCTGTGAAAGATTCTGGCCGTGTTGCCAGAATCGCTGCTGTAGTGTTTTATAATAATTATTATTATTAGTTATCGTTCACAACGTAATTCCTCCCGGGGGTAAAGGAAGGTCGTCCCCGGCCGTATGATTGTTTTCGAGTTTGTCTATACAGTTTACGAAATCCTCCTTCTGTTGATCTTATTTTTGTGACGTTTGACTTTTCGTGTGTTTTCGAATGTTCTGTCTTTTATGTTATGAGCAGTTGTTCTGATAGCACGTGGGTCCAACTTCTTTCGAATATTGGGTTTAACGTAAACCTCTTCCCCATCATTTATTATTGGAGGATCCTCTTTCTTATGATTACTTCTGGTCTGTGCTTGAAGTGATCTGTTCAGATTTACTTTGACGTTGTTGAAAATGTCCTGTGCTTGCCTATTTATCTCTTCCGGATTCGTTATATTGCATTGGTTAAACACGATCTCATTTGGCGTATAGCCTGTCGAGGAATGTACCGTATTGTTGTATAACGCGATGCATATTGGTATCATATTAACCGTGTTCGTATCGGGAAATTTGTGCTTATTCGTGTTATACATTTCTATTACAGTAGAATGTGTCTTTTCCACTTGTCCGTTGCTCTCGGAAGACGATGCGTATTTAAGCGACGTGCCTAAGTTGCTTAGGAATTGTTTCAGTTGAATAGATCGGAACGTAGTTTCATGATCGGTAATTATTTCTGTCGGTGTTCCGAAATTACTAAAATATTTCGCTAACGCATTTTTGACGTCAATGAGGCTTTTGGATTCTATTGGGACCATTTGTGCGAATTTTGAAAATGCATCCACTAATGACAGAAAACTATTCGAGTTTATGGAGAAAATATCCATGTGGACGCGTTCCATTGGTCGATCTGTTACAGGTCTAGGAGATATTTTGATATTGTAGGGTTTGCGATCGTACTTGTGAGTGTTGCAAATTGTGCAAGTTCTAACTGCTGCTGCGATCTTGTTGTACATTTTCGGGAAGAAATATGCCCTTTTTAGTTGATTTTCTACTTCGGCCACGCCTCTATGAGCTCTTTCGTGTTCTTTCGTAATCAATGAGTCTTGCTGTTCCTCGCTCGGTACATCTTTTACTTGTAAGTGTGTAATTATGAAATATCCGCTACTAGTGAAATACTTTCTGTAAGATTCTTGTATCAAACCTAATATTTCTTCTGGGGCTAAAATAGCTGTCTGTTTTCCATTGTGATATTTTCTGATTGTATGTTCTATTATTTTTTCGTTATAATATTGCCTAGTGACTACTGTTCTTTTATAGTTTTTAAACGGCAATTCTTCGATATCGTTTTCTGATTGTGACACTCGGAAAATAATTTGGTTTTTATAATAATTTATAGGTCTTTCGGTTGATTTGATATAGAAGCTATCTGAAGTGTCTGCTGAGTGTGTTGTTTCTAAGTTTGTGGTGTCGTGGATGTTAATGTCAGCCGTATCATTAGTTTTTCGACTTAGCGCATCTGCTACTACATTTGCTTTGCCTTGTTTGTAATCTACTGTGTATTGAAAGTTTTCGAGTTCTAATCTCCAATGTAATATTCTATTATTTTTGAGAGATGTTTTAATAAACGTGAGAGGTTTATGATCAGTATAAAGCTTAAATTCTCTACCAAATAAATATGGCTTGTATTTTCTGATAGCCCAAATGATTGCTAGTGCCTCCTTTTCAATGGTAGAATAATTTTCCTCTGCTTTGTTGAGTGTTCTGCTTCCAAACGCAATAGGACGCTCTACATTATTTTGGATTTGCGAGAGAACCGCTCCGATTGCATAGTCGCTAGCATCGGTTGTTAATATGAAGGGGATAGTAAAGTCAGGGTAAGCTAATACTTGATCAGATGCTATAATCTGTTTCAATTTAGAAAATGCTTCAACGTACTCTGCGTCGTTTGGGTTTACTTTTTGTCCTTTTTTCAGATATTTTGTGAAAGGTTTAGTGATTCTTGAATAATCTCTAATGAAACGACGGTAATAGCCAGATAGTCCTAGGAATTGTCTTATTTGTTTTTCGTTTTCTGGTAATTTCCAATCCAAAATCTTTTTAACTTTGTCTGGATTTGGTTTTATACCTTCAGGAGAAATTACGTGTCCTAAAAATTCCGTTTCGCGTTTTAGAAATTCACATTTATCTACTTGTATTTTCAGGTTAAAGTCAGAAAGTCGTTTCAGTATTTTGGAAAGATTATCTAAATGATTTTCGAGATTATTCCCAACAATTATGATATCATCAAGATAAACGTAACAGATATTGCCGATGTATTCTGATAAGATATTGTTCATAGCCCGTTGGAAAGTGGCCGGTGCATTTTTGAGCCCGAATGGCATTCTTGTGAATTCAAAGTGGCCTTGATTAGTTGAAAATGCAGTTTTTTCCTGATCTTCCGGATGCATTTCGATCTGGTGGAATCCAGATTTCAGATCCAACGTAGTGAAATAACTTGATTTTCCGAGGCTATCCAAAATGTCTTCAATTTCTGGTATGGGATATTTATCACCTACCGTTTTCTCGTTCAATTTACGGAAATCAATAACTACTCTAACCTTTTGTAAGCCAGATGCATCTTTTCGTTTTGGCACTACCCAAATTGGAGAAGCGTAAGGGCTTTTTGATGGTTTTATAATATTTGCTTCCAGCATTTCTTTTATTTGATCTTCGACGTCTTGTTTGAAGATGTGTGGATATCTATAGCTCTTAGTAAATACTGGCTCATTATCTTTTGTGTTAATTCTGTGTTTTATAATTGTTGTGCTAGTAAGTTTTTCGTTGTTCTTCAGTAGTACGTTATGATGGTCAATAAGAGTTTCAATTAATTTTTCCTTTTCATAAGCTGATAAATGCTCAGTTCGTATAAGTTGTTGAATTAATTCTTTGTTTGGCACAGTATTAGAATCAGCTGGAATTGGTGCCAGAATTTCAAAATTATTGACAATTATATTTAATTTGGGGATTTCAGGAGTAATTTTACTTGTTGTTAATACGTTTATAGTTGATCTATTATTTTGTGATGAGTAAACACCTGGTTCAATTAGCGTATCATTACTTAGGCGCTGGTAGGTTGGGACAAACCAATCTCCACAACGATCAGTTATAACTGTGACAGTATGACAAAAATATTTTCCAGTGTAGTATTTGTGGAATTGTGTTTCAACACCCTGAATAGTGATAGTATTAGCAGCATAATTTATAATGGTGTCGGTTTCAGCCATAAATTTTGATCCTATAAGGCCGTCGAAAAAGTTATGGAAATCAAAAATGTAATAAACTTGCTCCTTAAATGTAGGTCCTAATAGGTTACATTTAATTTTTTTATTAGTTGTTTGTTTACCAAAAATATTTTCAATGTTCGCATTACAACACATTTCGTTATTTGAAATAATGCCTGGCTTAAGTATGTTTTTATTTGCTCCACTGTCAATCAACAAACGTATTGATTTGTCTTTGGAGCTATCATACACGATTAAGTATGGCAAGAAGTCTAACGAATTGATCATGTCGGGTTTTCGGTTGAATTGCCCAGACGAAAATTTGTATTGTTCTCTTTACATGCAGTGATTTCGGTGTTATTGATAGTTCTGTTATTTGAAGTGAATTTACTTCTTTGTGAAGAATCAACTTCCATCGGCGTAGGATATTGTTTATCAGATTTATCCACATTCGTATAACGTATTCGTGAGGAGTTTCCAAAATTTGTTTTACTCTGTTCATTTTTACTATAAGATGGGTTATGATTAATAGGTGGTTGACCATTCATTTTATGTGAATTAAACTCTTGTGCTTTAATTTTGCATAGGAAATTATAAGCATCCTCAATATCTTTTGGCCGTGCTGCTTGCACATAACCGAAATATGGTTTTTTCAAACCAGCTATAAAAGCGGCTAATCCATCCTCATCTATAAACTTACTGATTGCTGTCCAACTATCCCTGTAATCCTGATCTTGTTTTGCAATAGATTTTATATTTTGAATTATTTCCTTAGATTTTTGATAATATTTATGTATGGTCATACCTTCCGTCATTGTATTTTGCCACAATTGGCATTTAAAGGTGGAAAGTTCTCTTCTATCGCCTATGGCGTCGATCAAAATTTCCTTTACTTCATCAAAAGTTTTTGGATTGCCAGCAGCACAAAGAACGTCCTTGGCCTTTCCTTCTATTTTGTTTAAAACTGCGGTTACGTATACATCGTAAAGTTCTCTGTCTACTCTCTCTTTAAATAGGTTCAAAGTACTATCAGCTGTTTCAAGCCACGCTGATAATTGTTTTTTATTACCATCGTACTTTGGTAGCGATTTTATCGGGTCGGGTATCTTAAATAAATCTTCTACCTTGATACCCGTCTTAGATTCCACGTGTTCTTTGATGTCACTTTGAACAATTATTTGTTCTTGTGTAAACTTAATTGCTTGTTCTTGCACATTTAATCTTTCGTTTATGGCCAACAAGCCAGTGCTTAACTGTTTGAGTTGATCCAAAATTTGCGATTCCATTGTATCTGCGTTTACTAAACTCTCCGAAGCCGAATCTGTATGAAAAAGTTGTATTCGAACGCTAGGTGCTGCGTTGATCCAAATTCTCTTTCTCTTTTACACTCTCGCTTGGCAGTAACTCTCAAATTTGATAACAGTATCAACGTCCTATCAACCTATCTGGTAGTGTTGATTGGATGTATGTGTGATGCGTGACTCGATACAAGGTCTCACACCACGTGCTCTCAGTGAAAGTAAAAACACTGCTACGCACTTTTGCTAAAATCGGCCTATCTGGTAGTGTCAATTTAGCGAACGTAAAACTTAATATAAAAAAGTTTTACTTACGTGTGGTAATAGTTTAAGGTTGTGCCGGGGGGTCCTCGAACCAAACAACGGATGTAATCCTTTAGCTGCCGGTGCAAAATGCGGGAACCACTTAAGAATGGATTATTAATCCAAATCTTTTCCACTGTATTTAAGCACTTCCTCAACTGTCTACAGCGCCAATTACAATTTATTTATTAACTAAATTGTTTTTACATCTAAACTAACCTAAACCTAACCTAAAAGAAACCTAATTAATGCAAAATATTCCTCACGAAGTGTACCGCACGAGAGTTGAGAGCAAAGAGAGCGAGCTCGCCCGTTCTGTCGACCTCGAAGGCTGTGAAAGATTCTGGCCGTGTTGCCAGAATCGCTGCTGTAGTGTTTTATAATAATTATTATTATTAGTTATCGTTCACAACGTAATTATATATAAGACAGTAAACGGAACTATTTAAAAGCAAAATAGTTAGTAGCACAAATTTCAGGACTTAGGATTTTAAATATCAAATCAACGAAAATTATTAAAAATTGTCTTAGTTATTTGTATTTTTACTTCTTCAAAACAAGTTTACCACTCACCCTACTCCCTTCCACATGCACAGTCGAACCAACCCGACCTGTCCTGAACTGACCTTACTGAAGCCAATAACCTCACTTAGTGTGTTCCGCCCGGTTGCAGCGTTCCCTTATACACCTTTTGTAGCAGTAATTCTTAACTCTAAAAATTTGATCAAATGTAGAATTTGCCTAGTAAAACCACAAACCGCTTCTTAAACATTGTCCCCATAGTGAATCATTCCGTGAGCCAACTACACCACAAACACGGACAATCAAAATACAATGAACTTCATGGAGCTATGCGAATATGCTTACATTTAGTCATCTGTATGAAATGTCCTGCCTAGCATCAAGCAGGCCATTACACGATTGGCCTAACCAATCCAGTCGACATTTGCCAATGAGCGCCACATAAGTTTCCGCACGACCACCGGAAACTAACGTTCCGGTTCCATCCAGTAACTCGAAGAATAATTGAATTCATTTCTGGGAAAAGTTGGTAACAAAACCACTAACCAGGTTATTGATTGCAGTGACCAAAGAACCGCAGCAACCATCACCATCGATTGCATACGCTGGGCGCACACCGAGCAACGGAGGCTTGCATATGGCGGCCACTGCTAGTGTGCTGGTCAGTAACCACCATCGTACGAAAGATAACCGCACGTGCATTCAATGTCCTTAGGGTGCATTCCGTTCTCTACCAAAGACACCGGGATATGATATTTGACTCAAAAATTGCATAAACCGGACGGTGGCGCTATGGGCGAGATCAGGAGCACATCATACTTGGAAACTCACAATGAAAAGCACACGACCGAGCCGTTCTTTCAGTGTTCTTACGTATAACGAGTCTAAGTTTTCCGTATCTGTATGATAAGGATGAAAAAAAAAATGTACCGTCAAAGCACAAAGAAAAAGAAACTTGTTGCCCGCTGATGCCCATTTGAATTTCAATTTAGCCCGTAGCCGAATGTGACCGGCATGGAATGTTTTTGGTGTTCGTCGGTGTTGTTCAATGCACCGGACGCGTACCATCCCGCTTTTTCGTGACAGCATCGAAACGGGTGACAGTCCTCCGAAGCATGAGCGACAGCTTCAACGTTCTATGGCATGGGGTTTCTCTCTCACTCTCGTTCGATGGAACTATTTTCCGTTTTTGCGCCCTGCAACAGAAAAAAGACGTGATCCGGCCGCAGTTTCGTGGAAAAATGTTTCAATTTACCCCGTTGCACAACTGTGAACCGTACCGAGTGACTTTTATGTGCCAGAGGAATAAGGTTTGATGCGATGGATTCTTTTACGTAACGCCGGCCTCTTCACCATTTATTTTTCAAAGGAAACTTAGCTAGAAGAAGCATACGGGTGTTTGCGACATGCAGGAGAAAATAAAGAGAGCGGAAACTGTTTTCCAACAATGGAGTTTATATGGGGTATCGCTGTTTACCTAGGCCAGTGATGGTAGGCTTCCTGGAAGCAGATGGAACAAAGTTCCGGGACAGCGTGTTGTATGGTTTGGTTGAAAAGGATTTTCTTTATGCCGTGCTGAAAGTGGCCCGAGCTTCGCCACGATTGTTTGTAAAAAATTTTATGGAGAAAACTTTATTTGGAAAGCGATACAATTTACTACAAAAATAGAATCGATATACCTTTTGACGATGGAAGTTTAAGCTCTGGGTCGCAACCATCCGTTGCGTTCGGATTTCTACCTAGCACTATTCAATGTTGATGTGTGGATCTCCTTCTAACAATGTTTGACGGAAAGCTTAAAGCTACACGCGACATTCAGAACTATAAAAGCTACTTACTTCGATTTCAAATGGAATTCAATTCTACTAAAATGCAGGTGAATTTGATCTACATTTTGTTTAGCAAAACTTAACGTAAACTTGACTGCATTGGTGGTAAAATTACTTATTCGCGTTGTTCTGTGATATAAAAAGCCTTGCATTGATGAACAGCACCGTTGGGAACTAGTCTGTCTCATTCGTTTTGAAAGCTTGCTCTAATTGCCAGCTCGTAAAGCTGTACAAATAAGAAACATAAACATGAAAGGTATATTCTGGGAATTGATTGAAACTCTCACTCGTCTCACAAAGATACACTTTGTACTCTAGGTTTGTTGCACAAGATCATAGACTTTGAGGTGATGTTGCTTCATCCGGCTCTGCGCATTATACTGAAGAAAGAAGACATTGTTGGACCTTTATATAAATTCACGACAAACTCGATAAACAGACATAAGCTATCAGATCCGTCAACATGAAGTTCACCTTTGCAATCGTTCTGCTTGCCCTCTTTGCGGTGTTCAGCGTCGCCATGGCCGGTAAAGCTGGAAAAGCCGAGCAACAAGAAACAACAGGAACGCCACAGCCCGGTCCACGTCCGCGTGTGCAACCTAAGCAAGGATATTACTACGCATATGCATAATAAGATTGCATCGCACAACTGACATCACTTCGATTGGATTCAATAAGTAAAATTCGTGTATTAACTCGGTCCTTCAATTTGTAAATTGTGTTTGGTTGGTTTTGTCAATGGTCATAATTATACATTTTCCAACTTATTACTAAATATAGGCCAATAAGTAGCATAAGTAGCAAACGCAGTGGCGGTTTACGAAGGCGTCCGATATGGTCCTTCAAAGAACCTAAGCGGCGTGGAATTTGAGGATTCCTATCACATTGAAACTGCTGATCGGCAGGAAGGTTCCTTGTGAACTGGGAGCCCTTATCAGCCCGAAGGCCTGGTCTTCGGGCTACCCTTTTTATTTTCTTCGTTTATCGAGAAACTTATATCCGAAGACGTTTACACGAAAAAAGAAAAGATAAAAGTACACGCAGTGTTAAAGCGAAAAAAGTTTGAGCAATAATTATTATCAGTTGAAAGTTACACTATCGAAATGCACGTCTACCGTACCATCCTTGAACACGCGGACGTGGATTTGGCTGTGAAGATGTTTCTAGTTCTTTAACTTTTTCGGATGTATCGGCCACGACGATATTAAACATCGCAAAGAGGGCAAGCAGTACGATCGCCTATGCGAGCATCATGTTGTTGGAACTGAAAGCTTATGTCTGGCTGTTGAATTTCTTACGTATTTATATAGCGATTTGACCATGGTTTTTTTTAAGTGTAATGTGTAGGTCCAGATGAAGCAATAGCAGCTGAAAACCTCTATGACCTTAAAAATAAGATCAATTTATTGAGTAGCTTTGTGAGAGGCTTGAGCATTTCAATCAATTCCCAGAATATATCTTCCATGTTTATGTTTATTATTTAAGCAGCTTTACTAACTTTCATTAACAGCAAGTTTTAAAAACGAAATAAAAATAAAAGAAAACCTTAACACAGCCTTGGTTTTTTTATCCGAAAACAAAAACCTATGCTATGGAATTCTTTAAATACAAACTTAAACGATTGATGCGGTTGAAACAGTTTATTTTCCTTTCCCTCAAATTGACGGTAAGACCGACCGTCTGGTCGTGGGTAAACGATAAGGCCTACAACTTGTATGGCTGTCAAAGACGGTAACGGAACCTATATTCAACGGATCCTTGGCTCCGATAATAGAAAATTGGTATGCTTAGGAAAAAGTCGATCTCTTTGCAGTCGAACAAATCAATTGTTCTTAACCATGCATTTAGGTTAAGATCACTTTTCAAGCTTGTCCTTGGTGTCTCGAAAACGCTTCAAGCTTAAATGGACGTCATGACGCCCGTCATGATTCGATCCCCGTATCAGTCACGGAAGTAATCATCTGACAATAACTTGTATAACGTTCTTGAACAATGTATTTATGATTGCATCCGTCAAGTATATGACGCTCTAGACAATTAAATCGTCAAAGTGGGAAGAACGAGTAACGTAGACTTCAAAAACACAAAAGGACACGAAAATCAACACAAACCAAGTTTTACAAAATTCAACCAATTAGTTAATAGAGTCTTTTTATTAGAATGAGAAGGGATCATTCTTCTTATTGGCCTAACGATCTGCTTGATAATGCTGGTTGACCATCAAAAGGCATTTGAATGTTACGCAATAAGATAGTTAGTCCTTACTACGGGACAACGGCTCGGATGGGATTGGAACGTCGGTTCTGTTTTGTGAAGACCAGTGCCGCTGTCGCCTTTCCAACCAGATCACCCCAGAAAAAAGAATAAATACACGAATTTTACTGCGAAAAAAGCTATAGCATTGTTTATTGAATCCAATCGAAGTGATGTCAGTTGTGCGATGCAATCTTATTATGCATATGCGTAGTAATATCCTTGCTTAGGTTGAACACGCGGACGTGGACCGGGCTGTGGCGTTCCTGTTGTTTCTTGTTGCTCGGCTTTTCCAGCTTTACCGGCCACGGCGACGCTGAACACAGCAAATAGGGCAAGCAGAACGATTGCAAAGGTGAACTTCATATTGACGGATCTGATAGCTTATGTCTGGCTATCGAGTTTGTCGCGAATTTATATACCGGTCCAACAATGACTTCTTTCTTCAGTATAATGCGCAGAGCCGGATGAAGCAACATCACCTCAAAGTCTATGATCTTGTGCAGCAAACCTAGAGTACAAAGTGTATCTTTGTGAGACGAGTGAGAGTTTCAATCAATTCCCAGAATATACCTTTCATGTTTATGTTTCTTATTTGTACAGCTTAACTAGCTGGCAATTAGAGCAAGCTTTCAAAATGAATGAGAAAACCTAGTTACTAAGCCTTTCTTATGGGGTTTGACATGATCGAAACCAGTTGTTTTTACTGTATTGGCTTAAGCCGTTTTTGTCAAAACTGATCGATACTTTGAAAAAAAGATAAGTGTTATTGCTTGACACCAGATCAAACATATAAGTCAAACAAATCAAACAATATTACACAAAAATTCACATGTTTCAATACTAATTTTTTATGCTTCTGTATCCGTCTGTATTTAAAATTGATATTTTGCTTTTCCACGTTAATTTATTTCCACTTTCAAAATGCTAATCATTTTCAACCCACATCTCAATAAAACACACCAGAGCATGACATGAAATACACCTCGGAGGACTATTTGCTGGTCAGATCCATTTTAACCCCTGCAGAGAAAAATAGCCTCACATAGAAAAACAATCAAGTTGATTGATGTGTGAAGCTGCATGGACACAACTGCTAAAAGAAAAAAAGCAGAAAAATGGTAGCAACTACTAACAACAAGCTATTTTGGCTCAATGTCATAATTTTCCCACCCAGCATTCCAAATGTTACAAACTCACCTGCCTGCCTGCTGGGCAGCAGTTCGCGAGACACGTGAAATTAATGACACCTGCACGTTTTTTCTTTTTTCCTGCTTTCCTGCGTCAGCATCTCTATCGATGGCTGGACACAGCAATTTGGTAAAAACAAAAACAAATTCCACCACATAGGTTTGTAGAGGTTTTGTCGTATGTCGAGTTGTTTGTTTTTTTTCTGCCCTGTTTTCTGGTTCCACTATCTCAGAATCAATATTGTTTTCCCGTGGCACTCTTCACGTTCGGACTGTAGCTCCCTTCGGGCGATGTAAATGATGAGCCAAAAAAAAAGCATGCACGTGAAATGAAATAAACATAGACATTTGATTGCGGCAGTTGGATTCAAAATTTTACGACCCACATTACGGCTGTTTGGGGCAACACTGCGATAGCGTTTTTGTATCGCAATTTGGTGACGGTTGCTGCTAACAGTTCGATAAAAGTTTCGCGTTTGACATACACGTTTCCGGCTGGACGCGCATCACCCTGTGACCCTCAAGCAGAACAGGTTCGGCATCGGGGTTTTGTCTCTTGCCTGGCAATAATTGTATGTGGACTGCCAATCGAGCTGACATCGATTAGACAGGACCACCGCGTTCAGGAAGTGAAGTGGTTTTCCTTGGCGGTGGTTGTTTGCTTTCTGTTTGCCTGTTTGCATGACATCCCTATCCTAACCTCCATCTTTCCAGCTATATTAACCGATGTTTGCTGGCGAACGCCAGTTTCGAAAGCACACGGAAATGAAAATGCGTGATCGATTTAGTTCCGGTCCCTTTAACCCGGCAGCGTAGGAAGTCACCCTTTTCGCAAGCGAACCTCTTCACTGTCGTCGCTTGCTGACCTTATCCCTCTCAAGGATCGGTTTTGTTTCCTTCCTGGGAAGCTTCTGCAACTCTCCATTCGGTGTGGAAGTTCAGTCACGTTCTGCACAGAGAAGCCGGGCCGGGCGAAGCACTCGAGCGAAACACTATTTCTCGATTACACGCTGGCCGCCATTTTCGATGGCGATTTTAATAATCTGCAATTGACGCCGGCAAGCGTTTTCCGGTCTGATGGGCCTAAAACGGTGGTCCAACGGTGGTGGTATGCTTTTGACGCTCGAGTGAGTTTGCAATCGTTTCCGATACGATCTCCCGCAAAACCAAGCGCACGCTTAGGAGGACAATAATAGTGCAGAGGAAGAAAGAAGAAAACGAAAGCCTTCCACCCACTTCCAATTTCTAACGAGCTCCTTCCGTTGCATCCTAACAGCCCACCTATTGGGTGGGTGTGTGTGTGTGTGTGTGTTATTTGCTGACGATGCGCATTCTACGTGCCGGTCGGTTCAATCGTCTAGCCTTCGACCCTAGCCGGCTTGCGACGGACCCACTCGAGCATGCCAACCGTGGTCGCTAATGAATAGACCGCCGATGTTTAAGATTTCAAGAGTGCTCTCGTCTGTAGTTGCGTCACCCTCCCGAATGCGCTGCTTCGACGACAAGAAGGTGCTCGTCGAAGATGCTGATACCCGCTAACCGTGATACTCTCGCCCTATAATGTCTGTGCCATGGCTAGCAGATTTTCAAGATCGTTCGCATGCTCGCTGGGCGTTTGTTGCCGGTACGAAACCGTGCGATGTTTGCTAATGAGATAAATGGTTCTTAATTCGTGTATTTTCTCTGTTTACTTTGTGCTTTGGCTGAAAGTGATACTGATCGCAAGGAAACTGAAGAAAAACGCTTATCGACAGCATGCGTTTCCGATGGTGGTAAAATTGTAAAACGGTTTGTTACATAATGTGAAGCGGGAAAAGGATCGATATGTTGGAAATTTAAACAATTTTCTAACAACCTTCATTTCTTAAAGTACATTAGTACACATAACAGTGAAACGAACTCAGGGTATAAAAAAATTGAACAAGGCATCGTAAATAATTTGATAGTAAAGTAGATAGTTTAAATATTTTGAGGATAAGTGTTCACAGCAATTCTTGAAATATTCCATCAAAATAAAGATTTGTTATTTGGCAAATTTCTTTTGATTGGTTTGGGGCTGTTTTCTTGAGCAACAAGAGCGATATTAAACTCCCTCCGAAACATTATTTCGATGTACTATCCAGTTACTGATGAATATTATAAGTCAATGAGTACGAATACAGATAAAAAAATTTTTTTTATATACGGTACCGAATATTCTTTTCTAAGTCAATTTTTATTGAAGCAATGAAGTTCACGACGAGCTTGAGATGTCTCTCAAAAGAACTGGAAGCGGCACGCACCTTGGCATCCATCGGTGTCTCATCACAAGAAGAAAAAATCAAGAAGATTAAGGTCCGGGAATCGGGAAGGCCACAAAATCTTATTGGGCAAATCAATCAAAATCTCTCGACTCCGCGCTTGGACGATATTCACTGTGTAAGCCGGTGCACGGTCCTGATGTCGTAATGATCTTTCCGGTATCCTTCCGTGTGATACGCTGCGTTGATTTTCGTGTTTTTCTTGATAAACACCAGTGCTTCCCACGCCTGGATATGGCCCTCAAACCATCATCGAAGGAGGTTTGGGAACCACGGGATGTTTCTGACGGGATGCTGACGAACGTCGGCGCCCACAAAAGAGCATTTCGGACATTGTGTGGCAGTTGCAAGACAAAGAGTTTCTCACCAGCAAACAGGAACTCCTGACTAGCGTACCGCGAAAGTAGCAGCTTGGCTTTGTTCAGCATTTTTTGTTGTAAACTCCGTAACTCTGTAAATCTTGCGTTTCTTGTGCTGCTTGCATCCCATATCCTTCATGTCCGTCATGTTTGTGTGAGCAGTTCCGGATCAAGCGAAACATTTTTTGGTGAACCCGCTCCCTCACCACCTTGACGGCTGTTGGCATCGTCGCCGAATGAGGTCGTGCGGATCTTACGGGGTCCTAGGCTGAGCCCTTCACCCGTTACCGACAGATGGTGGTATAACACCGGATCGCTCAGATCTCGCAAACAACTTTACTACGACGTCGAATTTGTCCTCCCATTAGAATTCTACTACCAATAGTTGCAACTAAACACCCGTTTTGAAAAGGGCTAAAAATGGCCGATGATTCTTGCAAAAGATCGTGCAAAGTCTCTGAGTAAAATCGATTAAATTTTAAAGCAGTCAAAGAAGCGTCTTAAAGCAGCATGTTCAGCCAATATTATGTTGCGCTATGGCAAGCAATCTCCAGGCAAAGTTGTGTTTGGCTAATTATAAACCCTCAAAGCTGTCATGTTTAATGTAGTTTAGAAATTTAAATTTAACACTTGTTCGGACACTTTCGCGTGTTGTGTTTAATAGTTTCTTTGTGGTTCAGCAAGATAATATGCTGAAAATTTAAGTATAGAAGACACAACAACATTCACCCCAAAGGCCTTCGCCAACTTTCGCCATCTCTTACAGCTCGTGTTAAGTGA
Organism: Anopheles maculipalpis; assembly: GCF_943734695.1. Taxonomy (NCBI): domain Eukaryota; kingdom Metazoa; phylum Arthropoda; class Insecta; order Diptera; family Culicidae; genus Anopheles; species Anopheles maculipalpis. The sequence goes on from NC_064872.1 coordinate 26,829,597, forward strand.
AATCTAAGATAATCCTTTAAAATCTTCCACTAATCCTATATTCCACTCAGAGACAAAAAAAAATCGACCTACCCCGAGTAAGACCAACTGGAATTTACCGAGTTTTGTTTCCATTAACAAAATCAACTGTCCAACCTGACACGTCTAGGGGGGGTACCTTCTTGGAAAAGCCGGAACACAGTTCCCACCGCTCTTGGGCACCATTTTCGAGCCACGTTGATTACTAACTTTACCACACGCTTTACAAATGCGTTGTCCGCCTTCTCAGCTCACCCACATTTCACCTTACACCTCTCGCACACGCAGAGGAGGGAAAGCGAATTTATACGCTCGAAGCACTTTGACAGCAGGCTTTAGGTTGGTTACTGCTGCATCGGTTACGGTTTTGCAGCGCTGTTACGCCAGCTTGGGATAAACTTTAATTGAACCGTGTTTTGCTTATGCCATGTCTTACCTCTTTCTCTCTCTCTCTCTCTCTCGTTTCCAGAGTCATGGTTACCAAAATATGGAGCAGCTGCATGCCCAAACCGAGCAGCTCACCGAACCGCGTCGAACGGCATCACTTCTATCTGTGTCAGGTAAGTTCTGGGCCCGGCCAATGGGATGCTTTTTTGGAACGAAACTTACAGGTTACAATGGGGCGGGAAAGGGTGGTAGTGGCGCAAAGCAGCAAACCGGTAAAAAAGGATAGCAAGGAAAAAATCCCGATAGACCTATCCCGAATACGGTCTCTCGCCATCCACGAGCTCGTTTTTCCAGCATCAAAAGCTTGCCACAGAAACCCGAGATAACGCCCAGCGGGACACGGCTCTCGCCGGTAACACGGGTCAGGCAAACGAGCTAATAAACAGATTGAGATGCATAAATAAAAACGAAAAAACTCCCTCGAATCCCGGGCCTGATTTCGTTTCCGGTTCCACGCCGAGAAGTGTAGTGTTGGTGCATTGTGGCCGGGCACTCTGTGTGTGTGTGTAGGCGTGATGTGGTTATGTTAGTCCAGTGCTCGGCCGCTACACGCCCGGTAGCTGGCTCGTCAGCGTTGATAAGAGCACTTTTCCAGCACATTCATCCATCGTTGGGGGTGGAAAGCGGCAGTGGAGATGCTCTTGGCGGAACGAAAGAGTCTGATGACATTTCCGCTTTATCTGGTTCATAATTTAAACTGCAAGGAGTGCTAAAGATAAGCCACTCTTGTCGAGCATATCTCACACCAGATGGTGATGGCGTATCTTAGCACGTGAAGGGCTATTTAGTATAGATACTCCCTTCGTGAGTGTTGTTGATGTTGCCTTTATACTCATGCTAGCACTCTGTGTTTAGAAATAGGTCACACATGGTTGCAAAACAAACCAACAATGAGTATAGACGTAAAGGTAGATTGGTGAATACATAATGAAAGCACTTTTTTAAGGAGATGGCGGTTTATAATTCGTATTCGTTTAATTTTTTTTATTTTTAGAATTTATAAACCGCGAAGCTTGCTGACAATACGGCACTGGACCGTTATAATCGGTTGTAAATAAATAAACGCGAAACTTGAATCATTTTGCTCATAAAATTATGTACTTTATGTTCCTCTAATAATTACAATAACTTACGTAATCTTGGTTTAACGTCCTCCAAGGTCATGCCGGCTTAGGCTCTAATCTAATGACCTCACCTTGGGGGAGCGGTCTGAACGGAATGTGAACCTCGGTCCTACCATACTACCTGTAATACAATGTGGGTTTGAGATCACAAAATGAAACAGAATATAACAAAATATATGAAAGCACTACCTTAGTCATCATAGACCCCACAGCGAGACGAACTTTTAAGAATTCAAATGAAAATTCTGGGAATTGATTGAAGCTCTAATTCGTCTCACAAAGATACACATTGTACTCTAGGTTTGCTGCACAAGATCATAGACTTTGAGGTGATGTTGCTTCATCCGGCTCTGCCCATTATACTGAAGAAAGAAGTCATTGTTGGACCGGTATATAAATTCGCGACAAACTCGATAACCAGACATAAGCTATCAGATCCGTCAACATGAAGTTCACCTTTGCAATCGTACTGCTTGCCCTATTTGCGGTGTTCAGCGTCGCCATGGCCGGTAAAGCTGGAAAAGCCGAGCAACAAGAAACAACAGGAACGCCACAGCCCGGTCCACGTCCGCGTGTTCAACCTAAGCAAGGATATTACTACGCATATGCATAATAAGATTGCATCGCACAACTGACATCACTTCGATTGGATTCAATAAATAATGCTATAGCTTTCTTCGCAGTAAAATTCGTGTATTTACTCTTTTTTCTGGGGTGATCTGGTTGGAAAGGCGACAGCGGCGCTGATCTTCACAAAAAATCTTGTCCCGTAGTAAGGACTGACCGTCTTACTGCGTAACATTCAAATGCCTTTTGATGGTCAACCAGCATTATCAAGCAGATCGTTAAGCCAATAAGAAGAATGATCCCTTCTCATTCTAATAAAAAGACTCTATTAACTAATTGGTTGAATTTTGTAAAACTTGGTTTGTGATGATTTTCGTGTCCTTTTGTATTTTTGAAGTCTACGTTACTCGTCCTTCCCACTTTGACGATTTAATTGTCATATACTTGACGGATGCAATCATAAATACATTGTTCAAGAACGTTATACAAGTTATTGTCAGATGATTACTTCCGATTACGGGGATCGAATCGTGACGTTATCCATTTAAGCTTAAAGCGATTTCGAGATACCGATGACAAGCTTGAAAAGTGATCTTAACCATGCATTTAAACAATTGATTTGTTCGACTGCAAAGTGACCGACTTTTTCCTATGCAAACCAATTTTCTATGCTCAGAGACAAGTGTCCGTTGAATATAGGTTCCGTTACCGTCCTGGATCGCCAAATAAGTTGTAGATCAAAACTTTTGCTCACCGGTCATTCGAGGAAGAGTAGGTAACTCCTTTTCGTATGAAATACGAATCACGCTAATGTTAGGATTCGATTACTCTAAGAGCGATCGTATCTATTTGCAAAGACAGTTTTTATAGTTCATTTTTAATTCAATTGATTGTCGCACTTTGAAACAAGAAAAAAACATATTTTACCAAAATCAATCGAGCGTGACTGTAATGAGAGAAATCCGTTGGAGGTTCCATCAAGGATTTGGTATTACAAATTTCTGTAAATTGTTATGTTGGATTCAGTTGGTCGATTGATTCAGTGGTCCAGCAAAGGAAACCAAGAATTAAACTTGTGTCAAACAATGTTGATCGGTTTTGGTAGTACAAGCTTTTAATAAAACATATATGTATGTAACTTCTGGCTCCTGTCATCTCAAACCCCATAGAAAGGCTTAGAAACTAGCCTTTCTCATTCATTTTGAAAGCTTGCTCTAATTGCCAGCTAGTAAAGCTGTACAAATAAGAAACATAAACATGAAAGGTATATTCTGGGAATTGATTGAAACTCTCACTCGTCTCACAAAGAAACACATTGTACACTAGGTTTGCTGCACAAGATCATAGACTTTGAGGTGATGTTGCTTCATCCGGCTCTGCGCATTATACTGAAGAAAGAAGTCATTGTTGGACCGGTATATAAATTCGCGACAAACTCGTTAACCAGACATAAGCTATCAGATCCGTCAACATGAAGTTCACCTTTGCAATCGTTCTGCTTGCCCTCTTTGCGGTGTTCAGCGTCGCCGCGGCCGGTAAAGCTGGAAAAGTCGAGCAACAAGAAACAACAGGAACGCCACAGCCCAGTCCACGTCCGCGTGTTCAACCTAAGCAAGGATATTACTACGCATATGCATAATAAGATTGCATCGCACAACTGACATCACTTCGATTGGATTCAATAAACAATGCTATAGCTTTCTTCGCAGTAAATTTGAATTTTTTCTGTGTTTACTCTCTGCTTCAGTAGTTTATTTATTTTGTTGCGTTGCTAATTATGAATGTGTTTGTTCTTTGTTCGATACTTAATTTAAAGGTATGAGTTCCCAGGAGGTTTATATATTTTGTGGTAAGGAGAAAGTAAACAGTGAATTACGCTTCTTTTTTTTGTGTAACGAAGACAATCCAAAAAAGGAATAATTTTTGAAAAAATGATTTTAGTCTTATTCGACCGCATAAGATAAGTGAAATACTTGCATACCTTCAGGCTTATTAAATATTGTTACTTCATTTGTCAATTGAAGTAGATAACGTTTTTCTTTGGATCATTTTATTCTTTTAGTCATTTTTATTTGCAAATTAATTTCGACAAAGTTCTATGCAAGGCGCCCTTCACCCAAGCCTACTTCTCCTCAATCCATTTTCTTGAAGGTTTCATGTTGTAAAATGGGTTCACTTTCAATACACCTTTGTTTATTATATTTTTAATATATTTCCAGTTTTTAAATGGCCCTTCTCTCGTGGTCCACACTTTATTGCGCTCTCGAAACTTTATCATCCGCGCATCAATTTAAGCAATGTGTCGTTAACCGTCCCGTTGTGATTTGCACCACCATAATGTGCCCGTTACCAATAATGCATATCGCGCTTGTGCTCTTCCGGAACGCGCAACACCAAAGCGTAAACCATAACCACTCATATTACACACGTGACTCGACTCGTCGACATTCGTCGTATGCCGGACTCGAGGACTCGAGTTGGTATGCAACCACCAGGCGTCTCCATGAAATTAAAACACTACCCCGGGACAAGGTTTTTCCCGGTTGCTGTGGACCAGCTGTGAGCTGCCCTTTTGTGTTGTTTGCGTTTATGGGTGTAAACTGAATGGTGGGAAAGCATGTAAGTCACCCCAAAGTAACGCAATGCTCTGTTTGCATGTGTACGTGTACGATAGCTCCGTTTGGTCGGACACAGCAGTCGGCATCGTAAAGCATCATTTACGCAAAACCGTAAATTTGCTGCACTCTCCTCTCTGTGTCTCTTATGTTTGTGTGAGCTCGTTATTTTTTCTTTGATGCTCTCAGATGCTTAAAATACCAGCAGAGAGAGAGAGAGAGAGAGAGAGAAAAAAGAGAGAAAGAGAGATGAAAATAGAATTAAATAAACAAGAGTCCTTGAATGCGCCAAGCGTGTAGCTACCATAAATGCCACGTGCCAACAAGGAAAGGATGCTGCACTTTGAACCGGAAATATTTAAAAAAATAAGAGAGAAAAATGAGCATAAATAAATTAAGCTTTGAAAGCTTATGTTTCTGCGTGCATTAATGTGTGCAAGTAATATAAAAGAAGTGCATTAATAATATAAAACGAGAAAAAAATAATACTCCTGGAACTAATTTCAATGAGAAGTATGGAAAACAGCTCAAAGAAGGCGCCTATCACCCTTGAAACTGTGTTCTCATCTTTGAACCAACTTGAAAGGCCAAGGGCTAAGCCATGCTCGACAATAATCAATAACCCGTAGCATTGTTCGGAAGCGTCATGTCTGCCGAGAAAAGTGAAATAAATATTCGATTGAAAGAAGAAAACATCAAAATAAAGAAAACAAGCATCAACGTGGTAGATGACAATGAAGGAGAGCAGGAATGAAAAGTTGCAGCGCCATAATCACGAATACACACACACACACACGCACCCATACTCTAGCGAACTATGCATACACAAATGCACTGGAATTCGCCAAAATGCGCTCCACCAAACCCGGGAATATTTATTGAAAGCAGCCAAACGGGAATGTAGCACAAAGAGAGGAAAATAAAAAAGCACATCCCAAACACCGAACGAGCCCGAACCATCGTACTTTAGGCTGCATCCTATGAATCATGGGGGGAAAAACCCTCCCATAGCACCATAAAGAACGTGCCACAAAAATCAACTTTTTTCCGGTACGATTGAGTGCAGTTTGGCATGATGCACTTCCCAGCTGGCACCCGTCGCTCCCCTTCCTCCCTCATTTCCAAGAAAACAAACAAAACTCTATCTCCAAAAAATGAACAAAAATCGAATCAGTTCTACTGCACCCAACCTATCATCATCATCATCGGCGTGAAACAAATTGAAAACCACTGCAGTCAAATATTTATGTGTTGTCGCTTTCTGTGCGGACGACGGTTTGCACGTACTTGTGGCTTCAACAATGCTTTAATTAATGCACATAATGCGCAAGCCGATGCCAATGTCGCCGGAGTTTTTGTGAAACTCAAGAAGCATTCAGTCACAATCATAATTGCATTCTTAATTTGTTTGACTATCAGCGGGAACGTTATTTGTTGTTACAATCAATTGTCTTTTTTCTTCGGGACAATTGAGGAGTATCAAATTGGGACAAACAGGGTGGAAGATAACTGCCACATCGGATTGGAAATGAAAAATGGGAAAAGCTTCATTACCAAGCGAGTTTTCTGGTAGCACGTAGCAACGGTAGGATCAATTTACCTTGTGGAGAACGTAAGTTGTATGGAGTACGGATGACTTCTTTAAAATAGCATTGAATAACAGTATGCTGTGTTTATTATTTACACAATTACAAAGCAGCCAATTTGGTTCTGTCCCGCGTCCAACTTGTAAGGGATCTGGGTATCTGGGTACCAGGCGCAGGAAGCAGAGGAGTGCAGAACTACGACAGCCACCATGACGATGACGAGGTATCCCGCCATCCCTGGACGAATTCATCAGTGCCATCAAACAGCTGAAACGAAATAAATCAGCTGGCAGCGATGTACTGGTGGCCGAACTGTTCAAGATGGGTCCGGAGAGGATTTCCGTCACCATGCATCGGTTGATTGTTAACATTTTAGATCAGGAAGCCCGGCAGTTCTTTGTTCGAGGCAAATCGACAACCGACCAAATCTTTACTCTACGGCAGATCCTCTAAAAATGCCGTGAGCACCAGATCCCTACGCACCACCTGTTCATTGACTTCAAGGCGGCCTACAATACCATAGATCGGACCGAACTTTGGAACATGCAGCAGTACGGAATCCCTGGGAAGCTGGTACGGCTGCTAAAGGACACTATGGACGGGGTGCAGTGCAAGGTGAGAGTTTCGAGCATGCTGTCGGAATCGTTAGAATCTCACCGGGGTCTGAAGCAAGGGGACGGACTCACCTGTTTGTTGTTCAGCATCGCTCTGGAGGGCGTCATGCGAAGCGCGGGCTTCGACATCCGGGGCACGATTTTCACCCGATCTCTCCAATTCCTTGGTTTCACGGATTACATCGACATCATCGGACAGAAAAATGCGGTGGTGTGCGAGGCCGACCACTCGACACCCGACTGAAACGCGAGGCCAATAGAATTGAATTGAGCATCAATGCGACGAAAACAAAATACCTGCTTGCCGGAGGCCCTGTCCGTGATAGATCCCGACTCGGAAGCAGAGTATCAGTTGACGGCGACGATCTCGAGGTGGTAGAGGAGTTCTGCTACCTTGGTACGATCGTAACTTCGGACAACAACGTAAGCAGCGAAATCCGAAAGCGCTTTGCTCAGGTGAATCGTGCCTACTACGGACTCCACGACCTCCTGCGATCCTGAAGACTCCAACAACACACGAAATGTACGATTTACCGCACCTTGATACGTCCGGTAGTCCTCTACGGGTACGAGTCTTGGACATTGCCAACGGAAAACGCCAATTCACTCGCCATTTTCGAACGGCGGGTGCTTAGAACTATCTTTAGCAGTGTGTGCGAGCAGGGCGATGAACCATGATGAAAGCTAGCTGAGCTGTTGGACGGTGCTGATATCCTGACGGTAGTCAAAGCCGGAAGGATACGATGACTGGGGCTTCGTGATGAGGATCCCGGACTTATGCCCCACCAAGAAGCAGCTCGTCAGCGACCCGTTCGGCACGTGGCGTAGAGGAGCACCGCGAGCACCGCGAGCCTGGATCAAGTGGAGACTACCGTGTCGATGCAGCTCAGGATAGAGGACTGCAGCCCTGCAGACCAAGTTTCCTGGAAACTTATTGGCGACCTGGCCATGTCTACGTGGCGTGCTCAATCATGAGCAGGCCAAGAAGAAGAAGAAGAAGATCAAAAGCGAACAAGTGTCTAGGTTTGATTCGGCGCCTAGCATCTGAATTCTCTGATCCGGGTTGCTTAAAAGCACTTTACTGTTCAATGGTTAGGTCGATCCTAGAATATGCGTCTATCATTTGGACCTCAATCGCTCGAATCGAACGCATCCGAAAGGCATTGTGATCCCGTTTTGTGATCGGTAAATGCCTACGAATACCATATAATGCTCTTTCGCCTTATTTGAAGCGTTGTCAACTACTAGGTCTGGAAACTCTACTCTCTTTGTAGAAACTCGCTGTACGGCAATAGGTGCCCAAGATCCGTTCTTGCATGCCATTCGTTGCTTCAGCAATAATTATGCTCTGTTCGATTTTAGCCTTTCCCTAACATCTTTCCATTCACGCCTCCGTTTTCCAGCTTCCTCATAAGTGTTTCCCTTCCCTTCCCTTCCCTATCTACCCCCAAACCCCTAAGTTTAGTCTTAAGAACTTTCAATAATGTTAAACTAATGATGGACAATTCTAAATGAACAAAACGAAACAAAACAATACAATTGTATAGCATATAAAAAACGTAAAATTGGTTATGAGTTTAGCGCTCTTCCAACAACTCACCTTTGTATGACAAGCAAGCCCATCGTAAAGGTATAAAAAATTGCCGAATTTGACGATGAACTAAAATAATCGGAAACATGTTGATGACTTCATTATACTGGTGCACACACCTAAAAGTTTAACCTCGCGAACCTCATGGCATGGCAAATTTTATCTTTCCTTGTTTTAATTTCGCTCGTAGCTGGATACTCAGAGTTCTTCGTATGAGGTGACGGTCCGAACGGGATACGATACCCAGTTTCAAAAAATACTAGTTAAAACCGGCACCGCGAACAGTCTCTACCACCAAACCGCCCCAACTTCATCTTATGTACTCGATGTTTTACATTTCCAGTTATTAGTGACCTGTGTTTTTTACAACTTTTTCCACTGACTTATTCATATTCTAGAAATAAATAAATAAATAAATGTTTTAAAATAATAAATATTTAACTAAAAAAATAAATTATAGTCTCATTCGCTGCACAGTGAAAAGCATTACGAGACGTTAGTTTAAGCAGCAAATTGCTGTTTCGTTTGTGTTTTGTAGGGAAGCGGCCTTTTGAAATGGATGATTATTTATAGCACTCAATAAGATTTATTTTATCATGATCCTAGATTAAATACAAAATATCATGCAAGACTTAATAACACCTTCACCATTTATTAATGTATGTAGGAGAAGGTTTTCTAACGGCCATTTCAAACATGCAAATTTAAAAATAATTGAACAGGAAGGATAAAAGGATCATAAAGTCGAGGAGTTTCATTTGAAATTCAGCAGAGAGTACCATTTGCAGCATTGTATCTCATACAGTATTCTACTAAGCACCACTCTATTTGAATTGAGACACTTTCCAATTCTATACGTGCTGATGAGAACAATAGGTTACATATTTTGCTCATTGTCTATTCATCAAAATTGGTGGCTGGAAATTGCAAACGTTTCACTATAAATGTTCATTCCTTGGTCAAATAAAGAGAGGAGTGAGGTCAGTATTCACCACTTTTTTGAATTAGTTTTAGTTGCTCCATTTTTTATGGAATTAAGAATTTCGGTTGTTCAAATAATTGTATTCCTTTATGTTAAGTATCAAGAATCGCAACCAAAACCCTTCTACACAAAGGCTCAACAAATCGTCAACAATTGTAAAATCATAAATGTTGCCACAGACAACTCATCGGCAGCGAAACAGACAATAGTTGCACCAGTAGACGTCTGTGGGCAGTTTTATGTGACATTTATCCAAAAGTCATCCCTCCCACCATCCCGGGCGAGTAATTTAACCCGAAAATGTTCTTCTGGGGTGGAAAAAAGGCAAAATAGAACAACAAACAGACAAAAAACCAAAACACAAAAAGCTCTCTATGCAGCCGTAAATATTTCATCACTTCATTTCTCACAACGATCTGCTGCAGAGTTTCCAACTTTGGTCCACGCGCTAAAATGGGGATGGCCCCAACATGGGGATGGGATGAAAAATTCAAAAAGTACTCTCCCCGTAATCACCCGTTCCAAACGTCGGGCACATTGCTGGTTTGCATATAATCAGCATGATGTAGATTTTGCAAGGAAAAAAGAACAGAAGAAATTTTTGTGTTTGGAAAATTTTGTGACTAGAAAAATGTATGAAATGGTCAGTGAACGAAGAGGTAAAATAAACATTTCCCAATCACAACTTTGTATATGTGTGTGTGTATGTGAATTGGAAGGAAAGACTGGCCGAAGCGACAAATCTGCATTTTTGCAGCTTGCTGCAGGTGATGGCCATTTTTCCGTCGTCCATTTAATCTTGTTCGCACTTTATGTCGTGTCCTGCCGAGTTTGTTACCGTGTTGTTGGTGCAGCACACACAAAAAGTCCTGTTTCTTGTATCGTGTGTTTGAGTTTTTTGTACCGTTTCTTTTGTTGTTTTGCCGAACTAAAAAAGCACACGCTTTAACGCACTTTCTATTCCTTTTTCTACTTGCAGTGGCAAAGCAGCACCCAGGTTGGCATATGCTACCTGCTGTACCGGCTGATAGTGGCCATCGTGTTTCTGGCGATGCTCGTCTGCTCCGTGCTAGACATCGGTCGCTCGGAACCGATGTACGACCATCACTACGAAAAATGGTGGATCTACCTGACACACTGGGCCCTGATAGCGTGCACCGTACAGGCCTGGCTGGCAGCCATCATCGTCACCAAGGGTCTGATGATTGACCGGAATGAGTTCGGTAAGATTGAAACGATGAGATCGATGCGTTCGATCGCGAGGAAAATGTTCATTCTATTACTTCCGTCGATCCTGCTGGATATTGGTCTGTTGTCCACAAAGGACTCAGATTCGCAAAGTTAGATTTTTCGTCATTCCGTCTCTCTCTCTCATGCATCTTGTTTCTCCTTTCGCATCCTCAACAGAGTGGAACATTCATGTCGCAAGGGAAAGCCGACTACATTCAGTGTACTGGATTGCGTACACGATTGCTACCGTCTACTCGTTTATCGTCACCATCGTTTACTGGATGTTCGTGTACGATCCAAGTGAGTATAAGCGTGTTGCTCTGGTTGTCCGCCATGGGAACAGGAGGTGTGACGCACACACCCCGCCAGCACGTGTATCCTTAATTGATATAATATTCTAACGTAAGGCAAGCGTATCCGTACATGCTACACAACGTATCTGAGACCTCCGAACTCAGGTAGACTGAGCAGGAGCAAGATTGAAATCGGAAGGCGGTAGAATGTTTTATGAATATGCATTTCATCATCGTTTATGTCCATCTCGGGAGGGTTTATTCCGATGAGTGACCGAGTTTCGCACACAACAGCATCTTCTCACAACACATCCATCCTCTTCCAAACACACTGTGATAAGCTTTTGACATTGGTTCGAGCATTAAGCCTATAACAAACATTTCCTGGAAAATGGTCTTTTCAACGCTCCGGTAGCAGCAGCAGCAGCAGCAAGTGTAAGCTGTTATCGATTACTAACTTCTTTGTGTACGAGGATAAAATGAGTTGCAAAGTCGTTTCCTGTGATTAAAAGGCAGTTAATCGTTCCTGGAATCGTTCCAGGTTGTGCAGATACTCATCCTTACATTTACCGGTCTGATATTCTTTATTCGATTTCTAGGAAGAAATTTAGGTGAATTTTGTGATGCTCGTGCGAAAGGAGTTGTTGATTATAATCAGCCAATTAACATTCTATTAAATATTTAGTTTATTTATGTTTTAAATTGAAATATCGCAAAATCGGTCATGTAACTTATGCACGAAATGCACTAGCTTATTTTAAATCCTTCTTTTTTCCTTCCAATTCTAAAATCCTAAAAAAAATACCTGCTCCAAGGCTTTCCTTTTTATGTACTTTTCATGTAATCTTTCTTCTCTCAAATCGATGCAATAACTTAGAAATATGCCTCGAAAAATGTCTTTTATTTCCTTTCACACAAGTTTATTTAGTAGATTTTATGCCTAGAAGTATGCAATTATATTTTAACAAAAGATTTTACGTTTTTTACGGGCTCTTAAATTGGGATCCGAATCTTCAAAAATCAACCATATTTTACATTTTTATAAAGGATTTTTCGCATCTTTCATGTCTTCACACTTCTATACACTTCTCTTAGCTTGTAAAAATCGTTTCTATTCTAGGAAAATTAAATGAAACTCGTGTAACAGTTATTGAAAATACAGTCAACTGCCATGAACAACAGATCACTTTTCTCGCAATACATTATTCTTTAAATTATTGAAATGAAATATTGTAATCATAAACACTAAACTCTTGTATAGAGAACAGTTTTACAGCAAAGTAATGACAAAGTTGAAGTTAATAGCATTGGAAACGAAATTCCTTTTTGAAGGCTCCAAACAATATATTGCATAATTTAAGGTACGATTCTCCCATTTGTTTTAGGACGCTTAGAGATGATGTATCGAAGTTTTGCTTTAAAATATATAAATTCATACACTAAAACTTATTTATATATTTTAACTAAACGAAGAACCTTTTTGTGAAGGAGAAGGTTTCAAATTTTCTCAATCTTAGTAACAAATAAAACCCTTCAAAAGTTAAACTCATTCGCTCTTCCATTAAAACATTTATTAAATTTGCATCTCCCTAGCCTGTTCACAAGATGAACTAGCATCTTACAGTTTCTGAATTGCATTTGCAATTAGCATTAAAAACAAAACTATTCTTTCGTGCTACTACCCTTTACCTGGAAGCCGCAACCCTTGCGCCATAGAAACAGTGTTGGTAAAGTCTTAAACACTTCACCATAAACGCCGGAAATGTGGTGTAGCTGTGACGTGGCCAACAATTGCTTTTGCGCCTTTTCTCTCTTGTAACAATTATAAGCATGTAGCACCAGTCTCAGTTGCCGCTTGCCGACCCAAGTACAACCAAATCATTATCCTCAACCGCAAAGTGGTGAAAACCATTGTACCAATTGTTTCCATACTTCTTGCACTTTCCCTACTCCTGAGAACGAACTTGCATTGCCGCTAGTTTCCACAACTCAACAACACTTCCGGTTGTTTCGTCACGGACGCAAAGGTCCACGACGGTTCATGTACCATCAACAACGCTCCTCGCGAGTGACTTAAAATGTTCAGCTCAAACAATCAGCAGATCAGCAGTGTACGTGGGAATTACGTTTTGTATTTTATTTCTACAACCATTTTGTGCTTATCGGAACTGTACCACACTACACAGTATGTCCCCGAAAGAGTGGTTTTTGGACGACGTGCATACAACCGTTCAAGTGTGCACATTAATTTGTGCGATTCACGTTCTGCTTTTGTAAGTAGTTGTATTTTTGTTTTTTTTTATTTAATTTCACACCCAAACAACATGTTCACATAATTTGACAAGAGTTCCTTCTTTGAGTGTGTGTTTGTATGTGTGTGTGCAAGGAAGTGGAAAGATTGCAAATTTCAATCTTCCGCCCGTACACAATCGGTAAACAATAGTGAGCGAGTGCGCCCGCTTACCATACTGTGGCATATCTGCCCAGTTGTTTTACAGATGTATTCATATACAGTTACCATGTGCCCGAGTGTGGGGTTTGTATGTAGAAAAAGGAAAAGATGAAAGAGATTATGTCGGAGAATATTAAAGCTCTCTGTGATGTGTGTGTGTGTGTGTGTACGAAATGAGATGCAGTCAGAGCATGTTAGTGTGTTCGCGTGGAGACGCCTGGTTGCTCATTAGTGACATCAGTGCACTGGCCATGTGGCATTATTGCGACAGCAATATGAACAAGGAATATGTGTAAAAAGGGTATAAGTTTTTTTTTTGTTTTATTATAGCAATGCTGCACTGACACAATTGTGGTGGAATGTAGTAAATAGTCAGCATGATACTATTTTGTTTTATTAATTTCGTTTAGAAACATAATTCAGAAAAACTTCCTCACCTTCAAAACGGTAACTGCAATTTGTAATTAGATCTCTCCTTCTCCCTGTGACATTTGCCACCTTTCACTCTTTTCCCGATTACAGATTCAATTTCCAATTTACTAAATGGACAAATCCTGTCCACTGATACATCTCATAATGCTATCAACCGTCGCACACCAAACATCCAGTGAATGCACTTGACAGCACTGGTTCGAACCAAACCTAATCTGCCAATAAATCGACCAAAAATGAAATTAAACTCCCATTGATTACCTTTTATTTTCTCAACCAAGGTCAGCACCAGGAGATGCTGGGCTTCCTGCTAATAGAAAAGTTTGATCTCTAGCCCTACCGTATTTATACCATTTCCGTTTTTCCCTCTCTCTCTCTCATGAAGGTAAAAACCGTGTCGATGCCGTTAATCTCATGGTGCACGTGCTCAACTCCATCATTATGCTAATTGATCTAACCATCGTCGGACATCCGATCAAGCTCAACCATGCGTACTGGACGACCGGTATGGGAGTGGTCTATGCGCTGTTCTCCATCGTCTATTACTTGGCAGGCGGTACGGACAGGTAAGGACTCACCCGTGGTATGGTTCGCACTAGCTTATCAAAATAAAAGTATTAGAAAGCCTCGCACCATATCGCACCATTTGTGGCGGATTAATTAGACTGTCAATTGCGTTTTGCACATTTTCCTCTTCTCCTGGGATATCTTCACTTGGCTGGTTACCCTGCGAGTGTGTGGACTAGCTTGAATAAATTATGCCATAAAGCAAGTGGTACCAGCATCACTAGTTAGAACTTTCCATCCCCCAACACAACACACACTTTATTGTGCAGCGAACTATATGCGAACAGTGCATTAATATTTTAGCAAAGTTTCACCCATCTTCGGTGGAAAGTCACGTGCTTACAATACGATGCGATGGAGATTAGCAAGAATATGGCTAAAGATATGTGCGCTGCCGTGCACTTTTCGGCACATCAAGGGTGTGTGTGTGTGAGAGAGTGGATATGTACGACGTACAGAATGACGGCGAAAGGCCATTTATTTTGCCTCTCGCATGAAGATGAACGGGAAAATTAATCAAGCTTCCATTATTCCCATGGTGGTGATGATTGTTGCAAACGATTTAGTGCGGTGTATGGTTCTTTTCTTTTTCGAACAAGCTGTTACGAAATTGCTTTTTGTATTTGGGACGTTGACTTGCAGGGCTCAACGGATTGTAGCAGTATATAAATTACATTATGACGGCAACAATCAAATGTGATTAAGAAAAATTGTCATAACAAGTATTGAGCTTTAAGCTAAATCGATTTGATCGGTATAGCTTTAACAAAGTTTTGCCTTTTGAATTTGTTAAGTAGTCGCTACGCTAAGTAGTCAAAGGGAAACAAATATTATTCACCATCTATCAGCATCAGGCAGCACTACCATGACATTCAGATACATCCTCGTGATTTACAACATAAACCGTGCCAGCATACTTTCAATTTCGTAAAGCATCCAAAACAAGAAAATCTTGAGAAAGATGCATCATCTTACATATAATTTTTCAATGAATTTTACATCTTTTATCATCAAAAAACTTTAAAAGAAGATCTAATGCCAGTTGCAAATGCTTTAATGTGAATGAATTCCCAAGCTCTCTTTGGATGGTGATCAAAACACATTTGATTTTAGTTAGCTAGCAGATTTGCAGGCAATATTGGTCTTTTGGCAATTCAGTGGGATCTTAGTGTCAGGGACTGTCACAGAAATAGATGCTTTCATTTCTTCAGATCAATTTCTGGACTTTGATGATTAGTTCATGCACCATCACAGGATCAAAATACTCCATCGGTAAATGCTGAGTTAAATTTAAGAGTCTGCGTCGAGGAAGTGTTATTTGTCGAAATTATAAGTTTCACAGGCGTTGTTATCCCGCTCATTTTGAGTGATTGTCATCTGGGCCTGGATAGCCAGGATTGCCGGGTCCTACCGTGTGACGACAGACACTGCTTCTGCATCGGCTATCCGATCACTTTCAATGGTGTATAACAGTGAGCATCTTATCCTGAATACCCTCGACCATTCAGTCGGATACTTTGATTTATGGATCAACATTTTAAAGGCTCAGGATTCATCCTAAAGTTCTGCAGCATTTTTCACATTTCTACAGTATTCTATAAAATATGATATAAACCTCGTTAGGACATCATATTTCATCGCTCAAAGATAAACTTCATCGTACGAAGACATCTTCGATAAGATATCTTCGACTATTTTGGTCATAGCTCCTACGAATGGGGCGCATCGCATGCAACACAGGGTAATCCAGTTGAAAATAATATTCCAAAATATAGCATTACTTAACTTTCTTCTAAATACGCTTCTTGCAATCCACCAAAACTATTTCTAATTTCATTCCATTTTCTTATGTAAATTTCCAAATTTCTTCGCCCTCCAACCAGACACAACGAGTCCAGCATCTACAAAATGCTCGACTGGACCAAACCGGGCAAATCGATCGTGATCTGTGCGCTCGGCATCTTTGCCGTGTTTCTGATGCACTTCCTCTGCTACTGCCTGTACTGTCTGCGGGTGTGGCTGTACGCGCGCGTCTGCGTCCAGGGCAACAGCAGCAAATCGAGCAGCAACGAGAAGATCACCTCCATCACGCGAACGCTCTCGTCGATGGAGGAAGCGCAGCGAGAAAACTTCCTCAACCCGACCGCCGTAGTCGATCTGAAGTGAGCACAAGTGTGGGCAGTTCGTTTTGTTTTCTCTCTCTCTCTCTCTCTCTCGGTGGGATTAACGCTCGAGCTGAGCCGAATGCACCCAAACGCACCACCAGAGTTTTCCTTTATTTCATTTCCTACACTAAGCATCCTTCATGTTTCCTTCAAGAGTCCCTTGGAATCCTTTCTGCAGGAAGCTCGATAGTTCAAGGTGTGCCGATTACAAAAATCATATATCTCACTCTCTATCTCTCTCTTTCTCTTTCTCTTTTTCCCTCCCATCATAACAAAATACGCACGCCTTTCTCGTGTCATCTACATCTACGCAGAGAGACGCGTCACGATGGACGTGGTGGCTCGCGCCAGGTGGCTTCCCTACGCTAGTCGCACCTTTTGCTCGACCAATATAATTCCAAACACTCACACATACACACACACACACACACACATCCAGAGTTAACAGCGATCCGATCGTGCGGGCATATTATAATATGGTGTGATGATGGTGCTCGTGTGCTTTCGTTCTGTTTGTGGGATTTTGAGTTTGAGTTGTAATTTTGGGGGCAAGTTTTTAATCGAGGTAATTGTGTAAAGGTTTGTCGTAAAGCGCGATTCCTATGTGACAGTTATTGTACTATGAGAGCGTAACGCGTGACATAGAATAACGTGCGGTACCCAGATGTAGACTTCGGCAGACTTCGGAACTTCAACTTTGTCTTGCTGTCCTTATGAAGGACGCGCACGCATTTAGAGGTACGCCAATTGCGCACGTTAGCGTACGGGCGTACGGTAAGTGGATTTCAATACTCGCATTTAAAAGTATTTTCCGTTCAGTTATTGTGTAAGTTTAGGTAGTGAATTAATTTAGCAAAACCCATATCCATAGCACACATTTATGCCAAAAGAGCCGTGCATCGGTCACACATGGAGCATTCCCTTCGTAGGAAACAAAGTAAGCATTTCAAAAGCAAAAAGCAAACACTCTCGTATAGAATGAATTCCTACGTTATATACCTCTCAATATCTCTACACATACTTCAACAAAAAATTGTAACAAAAAAAAACGATTCCTCGCTTTATTTTTTAACTTTACTTTAATTTGCTACTTTCTGTCTCACAACTCACACTCCACTATTCCCGTCCTAGATTTCCGTCGGGTTCGTTCACAGTAGTATCTATTTCCCGTAATCGTATTATAAAAGAAGCAAACACAAACACTCTCAGCAAAAAAGATAAAATCGCAGCAACAACAAAAAAAAATGGAAAAAAAACACACTAAAGTCAAACGAAGACAGAAAACTGAAAAATCAAAAATCACCGAATTGATGAGCGCCTACCGTTCAACCAACTGACATCACTCACGAAATGTTAGATCTAGCGTATAAAGTTACTATTTGCTCACAAAACAAAACAACGTTTTTTGTCGGACGGTGGGACGTGGGTCTGTTCACACATCTTCATGCAAACACAAACTCACCAAAAAACCAGATTATTATAACAATAGCAAAAACGAATATTAAGAACAAAAAGTCACACAAGCAAATTAAACAAAATACAAAAACTGTTGGAATCCATAAGAATGCGTCTTTAAAGTACAGTCGTTGATTCTAGAAATATATTTGAAGACATAAAAACAAAAGTATCATAGCAAAAGCAAAAGCAAAGAGAAAAGAACAAAAAAAATAGAAATTAGATTGTTTGGTATAAGAGTGCCCTAGTGCGAGGAGGAACAAAACAGAAACGACAGAAATGAGTTGGTAAATATAGTAGAATATAGAAGTGGGTGAGAGGTGGGAATGGAGATGGTAGGCAAAATTCGTTAAATAGTCTGCATGGTGAACAACAGCAACCGCAACAGAGAAACAACACTGGTGATAATTCTCAGCTGTGGAGAACATTGAATGTTGCCCCGTTGTGCGTTGATTTTAGCAATAAAAGCGTTTGGCGAGAGCACGATATCACTGGACCTGACACCCGGATCTACATCCTATCCCGGCCTGGTGATGGTCGTGTGTGGTATTGGAATTTGCTAATGTAAAGCGCCTCCATAGGATGCATTTTATTGAGATATTTAAAAAAAATATTGAAACAGACAAGCAAGTAGACAAGAAAGAGAAAACATAAGACGTGTTACAGAAAAAAAACAGACATGCTATGAAAATGGTGCGTGTATGTGTGTCAGTCGCGTGCGTAGAAGGAAACGCGAAAAATCAAACACTAAATTAATGCAAAAGGAAAACCAAAACAAAACATTCCATTTATAAATTTGATTGGTTTGTTTAGAGTGAAGTGAATGCAAAATATATAAAAATCATGTTCAACTGGTTGGAGACGCTGCATCGATCGTTGCTACACTTGAGAAATGTGAGTATGTTGGTGATGAAGGTTATGCTTACAGTGGGGATCTTAGGTAAGTAAATGTTTCGTTCATTTTTATTTCCTCCTGGACACGTTGAACACGCCACGTAGACATGGTCAGATCGCCAATCAGTTTTCAGGAAACTTGGTCTGCAGGGCTGTAGTCCTCTATCCTGAGCTGCATCGACAAGTTAGTCTTCACTTGAGCCAAGCAATGAGCTCGCGGTGCTCCTCTACGACACGTGCCGAACGGGTCGCTGACGAGCTCCTTCTTGGTGGGGCATGAGTCCGGCATCCTCATCACGAAGCCCCAGTCATCGTATCCTTCCGGCTTTGACTACCGTCAGGATATCTGCACCGCCAAACAATTCAACAAACTCGTGGTTAATACTCCTTTGCCACACGCTCTGCTCGCACACACCGCCAAAGATAGTCCTTAGCACCCGCCGCTCGAAAATGGTGTGTGCATTGGCGTTTTCTGTTAGCATTGTCCATGACTCATACTCGTAGAGTACTACCGAACGTATTAGTGCGCTTTATATCGCATTTGGGGCGGCTCGGTGGTGTAGGCGACAGCGGCACCGGTCTTCAAACGGAAGGACCGGGGTTCAAATCCCATCCAGACCGTCGCCCCGTAGTGAGTACTGACTAACTAACTACGTGGTATCGCATTGATCCTCAATCCAATTCTATTGGCCTCGCGTTTCAGTCGTGTGTACGGCTCGCACACCACCACAGTGTTCTGTCCGATGATGTCGATGTCGATCCGCGAAGCCAAACCGTAAATGATCCTCGCAATTACATGATTGGGGTTGATTTGTTGACCGCAGATAATCCTTGAATTACCATTCAAACAAGGATTTCATAACAGAACGTAAATTGATTAAATAAATTTGTTAGCCCATGCAGATGATATATCAGAGAATCAGAGATAATCATATCTTCTCCACGAATACCACGAATTAGACTTAAAAGAAACAACTCCGAACCGGAAAACAGGTAAGTAGCCCTGTATGGCGGAGAACTTGCAAAGGAGGAGCCAACCCAATCATGGATTCTATTATCTGAGGACACAATTGCTCAGCGTAACAGAACCATCGAGCTTTGGTGTAATGTAAATCATGTCGTGAGAATTATACCGTACAATCGAGCGTAAAATTCTACAAGAACATTAGAAAATAATAAAATTGAAGAGTGAATACCCCCGAGGAAATATGACCTGATGGCGGGGAGATGAATTAATGCCATTTGGCACTGTTCAGTCGTCAACATATGAAGAATTTCCAGCGTATATCATGTAAGTAAATAATTGTATCGATATTGTATTAATACAATGAATAAATTATTGAAAAATATTCGCATTTTTGAAGAATGAACACGATAGAAAAAGCCCCACGATTTATGCTTCTTCTTGAAGTGCTGAACCTCGCATACAACATAGTACGCAACGAAGCTTTTAAGTCCATTACAGGGCTACTCAGTCAAATGTTTGTTGAGAAATGAAAAATATTTTCAAAGCGTTGCTATTTATTGTAATTGAATTAGCTAAACCCCATTCTAACTTCACTTATAAACATTGTTCCGCCAAAATAATTCAACTAAAATTCTTATATTTTTTCTCTTTCGCCAAAGTTAATTCTGTTTCGTTCTCAATTTCTCTCTTTACCATTTCATTCGTACAAGTGCGCCAAAGAAAAAAGCTCGTAGCTAATCATCCCCGCCATAATTTGGAACCGGCTCCAGCACGCATTTCCATCGCCGGTAGCCAATGCTGACTCGTCGGTGCTCGTGCCAGTCGCGGTCAATCTACGGCTTGGAACGCATGCGCTTTGCTCGTGCTCGAGACCTCCCAGCAATCAGGCAAGCCACGTTCGAGGTCGGACGCGTCTCACCAAACGGTTAATTTGTTGGTTTGTGTGTGAGTGTTTTTTTCCGGCGCTGGCAAAAATAAAACGTGAAAGGAAACCCAAGTTCAGTGCTCAGCGTTCTACGATAGCGTACCGCAGCAGTGGAGATCAGCCTTGTGCTTTATGAGCCTTGTTTTTTTTTTTGGCGGCGAAGAAGTCTGCATTTACAGCAAAAAGAGTGTAAGTGAGCTTTTGGATTTTTGTAGCGCATCGTGTGATTCTTCACCGAACCGAAAGTTGCAAACCGTTCTAAAGCGAAAGAGAAATCGCATTGACATCAATGTGCTTTGTTTTGTGCGTTAATTTGTGTGGTTCTGTCGATTGTTCTGCTTTGTGTGTAACGTTTGTTTGCCGGTTGACCGGAAGTTGCAGTGAGCATTTAGATCAGCAAGCGGAACGGATTGTGATCGCATCACAGAACGCATCTTTGCGTTCGTAGTTTTTTTGCTGGCGGGTTTAGTGATGTGCATCGAATAAGTGGTGCGATTTATGCGGTATTTATTTTCATATTAAGCAACGTGGAAACAGACTGAATTTATGTGAAATGATGGATAGATTACGGACAGCAATATTGTATTTAAATTATACCACTGCAAAAAAAGTATTTATAGAGCAATTTTGATGAAAAGTGAAGTTAAGTGAGTCGATTGAAATTATTGGGAAGAACATACAACTTACTATATTTTGTTGTAGTGAAATTTTAATTTATTTTAATAATTTGTCAGCATCATAATGTGAAAATAGTTTTGCATGCATTAGTTTATTTTTCAATATAAAATTTAATGTTTTATCTTAAAGTGAGATTCTAATATTTTGCTACCCCAATAGTTATCTTTAAACTCTTCTTCATCGCTTCTGCTTAGAGCGATTATGGATTTTATTGAAGAGCCCTGCTTATTTATTTATTTATTGTTAAGTTTACTCTTAAAAGGCCCCATTAAGCTCTAACGTACAATACAGTTTTCAATCACAGCAGTTTTGTTGGTTATGATATAATGTAATGTAATTTCACACCCACCACCACATTACCCTGAGGTTTACGCGAGATATCAGAATTGCAGACTAAATCTACCCCGAAAACCGCGTACTGGAGCCTGGCTGGTCTGGTCGGTCGAGCGTTACGCCAGCCCAAGAGCATAATTCACGCCATCAGACCAACCAACAACTACCACCGACTGCTAATGGCGATCGCTTTGCCAAACATGTTTCATGTTGTGGTACCGCCTGGTTGGAAAAATAAAAATACACTGCCTGGGGTGCGTACTTGCACCTTTTGTTCGATCGACGTACCCAAGATGGTTCGGGGGGGAGGGGGGGGGGGGGGTAGGTGCCCATGTTTATATGCTCGCTGGCCCATATGGCATGTACGTTCATTTGTCAAGCAACGGTTTTAGAGACGGTAAAGCGGTGTAAAGAAATGGTCGCACACGGTGTTTGTGTGGTGCGAGTATTTAGGTTATGGTGTTATTAATAATCGAACAATTGGTTGATCGCGATGATTCGGTGGCCGGTGGCCGGTCGTTATTACTTCACCGCTGCCAGAGCCGCCCGGCGGCGGCAAACGGTGCAGGTTTTCAATCATTTTCCTGTTGCGGAAGAAAGTGACTTGCTTTGGAATGTGGCCTTGAGCTTTCAATGTTTGGGATGCCAATTTTCCACGGAGCCAAGCTCGAATGGGGTGTTGTTCTATAATTGCTGTGGTGCTATTAGCTGCGAGATAGCTAGTTAAGATAAGTGCCCCGGTGCTTGATACGAATCGATGAAGTAGCGTGATAAGGGGTTTAGGTTACGTTTTACGGTTTTATTAACGCCTTTCTGCCGATGCCGTGATGTAGTGAAGTGATAAAGAAGAAAATGTTCTTAGTGTATCGCATCGTACTCGACCGTAATATCGATTCGATTTTTTATGTGTGTTGACGTTCACAAGTGGAAGTTTGCTTAAACAGTTGAGTAAATACAAAGTGTTTTGAAGACGAAATATTCAGTAAAATTCAAACCGCTTAGAATTCACATGGCATAACGTGTTTCCAAAAGAGTTATTCAATTCACTGCATAAATTTAAGGGCACATAAAGTCGATACGAAGGTCGAGATAATCTTA
This sequence comes from Anopheles maculipalpis, assembly GCF_943734695.1. NCBI lineage: Eukaryota > Metazoa > Arthropoda > Insecta > Diptera > Culicidae > Anopheles > Anopheles maculipalpis. The sequence continues at coordinate 26,852,630 of NC_064872.1, forward strand.
TTATTTTGAAAGCTTGGCCTAACTATAAATCGCTTGATTTGTTTATTACGCAATTTGGCATATTTGCACTCATTACAATTGATTTCAAATTATTTAATTTTTTTTTTTTGCTTGAAGAATAGTTTTCCATATTTAAATGAATAAATCCAGGATTCAAAAAATCAGACTGGTGTTGATTTCAAAAGAAGTTCTTCTGCTTTTTCGCAAAACGACCTTCTAGATTATGCTGGCCATCAAACGGCTCACTACACTTGTTAATATTACAAAGCCAGAGCTCATTAGGGGAAAAAGGTCCAGATTGGATTTGAACCCCAGTCCTACCGTGTGAAATTAGGCGTTTATGTCTCCTCTATCCCGTTTTGATACATTTATTTATTCAATCTGATGGTACTTCGTAAGAGTCAGACAGGCTTGTTGCTAAATGTTTGAGGCTTTGTGGATGCAAAACTTTGTATCAAGCTATGCATATTTTCGCGAGTTTATTCATTGAACCTATTGAAATGAAAAGAGGCACATATAAAATAAATTATTGTGTACAGAAGAAAACGAAGTAAACTTAGTGTAAATAAATACCGTATTAGAACGATCTTTAGATTTTCATCGTCCAGTTCCCGTTTAGAAAAGTTATTACAAAGAACGGTTCTTTCGGGGACCATAATCACGTCACAAGTGTTTATGCTTCGCTCTGGGAGGTTCTTATGTTTATGTTATACCGCAATTCTACAATAAAATCGTAGCCGTTGTTCTTTGTTGACATTATCGGTAGCTCAATGTGAATGTGGTGTCACAATGGTTTTGGGTATTTCGGGTTAGCAACAATTTCAATATTTTGCTTATGATGCGGTTTTATTATATACAATGAGTGTTCGAAAGTCAGGCTGGTGCTCTTTTCGGCTTCGGCTTGAACAATTTGGTTTATGAGGTGTTTTTTGCAAAAAAGACTTTTTCTAGCATAGAACAAAATTCCACTTTCTCCACCTAGTTGTCGGGGATCTTCTATTAATACTACATACAACACAACCATAGCGTGTACAAGTTAAGCTTCGCTCATAAAAATCCTGCCCCTCCAGAAAGGGAAATCAAACTGTTCCACATTGACCATTTGCTCAAGGTTTCCTCAGTTGTCGACTTCATTGACCTTAAACACCCGGCAAAAAGGGTCTCGTACACTCACGTACACTCCACTACACGAGGACTCATGATACTAAAATCCAACCCCAATCTCTCACACTCTTTCACTTGCCTAATGTGTGCCACTGTTTTGCATAATAAAATCATTCTCATCATGAGCCCAGAAATGTAATCCAATTTTAAGGAGACGACGCTGTGTTTTCCACGTGATTGCACACCTCAATACAGTTCTTGGTAGGTTGCCTCGGTTGCGCCCGTTTCAAAAACGACCACCACGATACCGAACCAAACACGTGCTGACCCGTGTACTCGACTTTCGTTACACTTACCATGTTAACACTTCTGCTTCACGTACCAGCATTGGCCTGGTACCGATGGTCGGTGGCCGTACGGGAAACATTATACTCTTCCGCTTGGCGGTTCCGAGTGTAAGTATCACGTATCAGTGCGAGAGCGTGTGTTATTTGGTTTGGTTTTGCATTGTGTGAATGTGCTGTTTGATGTTTGATGCTTAAAATGGGGAATGTTCTTTTGCAGGTTGTGGCGAGTGATGTTTCTTTCACCGTTACTTCACACCGAAAAATGTGGAAGCGAGAAAGAAAAACAAGGAAAATATTTTTTTATTCCCTCAGTATTGAAATTTTAAATTAATGTTCTTGAAGATTGCATACATTTGGGCTTAATTATTGCCCAAAATGGGATCTCCTGCTATTGTGAAAGCTTTGTAACTTTTTTTTTAAATTTTTTATCTAAACATTTTCTTTTATTATATTTTGTGCTGCCTATAATTTTAGAAATTATATCGTCAAAAAGAGAATTTCAAATATTTTTTTATTTATTTTCATTTTGCCTCACGTAAGTTATAAAATAATAATAAAATCGTATTAAAAAATCCACTCAAAGCTTATCACGCTGTCCATCAAGTACATGACCGATAACTAAACGAATTGGTAAGATCCTTTTAAATAAAGGTAGTGTTGTGTAATCGTTCTATCAATAGAAATATGGAATCATTATCTTCACCTGTTAAACCTCGGACGGCTTAATGCTTTCCTTACTTGAATGGTCAGTGCAAATAAAACAACCAATCCAATAAAATGACCTACTGAAAAGAATTTTCGCCAATCGAGAGCACACAAGGGTCGACGACCAGTAACACATAAAAAGCAAACACCTTTAGCTGTAGTTAAGAGCAGGTTCTTTCCTTGAGAGCCACAGACCAACCTATATAAGGGCCCGTTTACCTTGTGTGCTTTTTTGTAGGTCATTCGGTCGTGGAGGTAAAACAACCATCAAGAGGTCTACAAGTATTCCACCTGTTTCGGAATATCATCGTCAAAAGTACGATCATGTATACGCTAAGAATCTTACACTGAAAACACTGGAAGGGTATCTAAATTGCATCCATTAAAAATACCCATCCAGCAAGTGCTTCCTTTGCCCTTGTTCTTGGGACGCATGTTTGACCCTGGGAACGACGGAGAACAGGTTTTATCCTCATCATGATGAGCAAACGATCGCCTTCGGCGACAACGCTGTCAATGGCAAAATTGATCAAATTCAGGTTTTGGCAGGCACATCTTTATTCGTTGCGCTTCAGATCAAGTTCGTCGCTTATCGTTGCGTTGAAGTTCTTCGTTTGTTTTTTTTTCGGGGACCGGATTTTAACATGGGGATCACACCGAACCCCGCACTGAAGTGTTAGATTTCAAGGTTGCCTTTTATCGGCACTGTCGATGCCGATGCGCTGCAGATCGAGTTCGTCGCCTGTCGTGGCGTTGTAGTTCTTCGTTATTCGTTTTACCGAGGACCCGATTTAAGCCCACGAGCTTGCAAATTTGTAATTTTGAAAATCCATTTTAAGCATATTGTTGGAATGTGGGCAGCAAAAGATAGTTGGATTGGCAAATTATAGCTATCGATTTCGTGACACGATGCACATTAGCTTTCATCAGTCTGTTTGTTTGTTTGTGTGTGGGATTTTATCACTAGACCTTGTGAGTGGAATTTTATTGGAAGCAGATTTGGAAGTGTATTTTGCCATCATACGAAGCTTATTTTTGTCGATAATTTTTCAATGATATTTGATTTTGCACAAAGTTTAATTTATATAGAAAACAGAAAATCAACTTGAGGTTTAGTATAAACAGCTGAATATAGCGCTTCCGTTGACGTGTTTTTGATATCAGATAACAAATACACTACTCAGTTCGTGTTGTAATATGTAACAAACCGTGTGTGATTGTATTCAACACGATAAGAAGGTGGAATAAAATCTAGCTACACGTGCACCGCGTGTTCCTGTACTGGTTTCGTAAAGTTTATCGTTCGTTTGTGCTTTGCAATTGTTAACGTGTTGATAAAACAGGCCTCAGCATTCATTACCAACTGTATGAAACCACGTTCAATGCACTCAATGTGCTGTAATACCTATTTCAGATTTGAAACTTAGAAAACATGTTCGTAATTAAGTCTTAATTTGATGTCTGCTGTTTATTATTAATAATAAACATTAATTCAAATCAACCACCCAGCTCGAAGTGCACGAAACAATACAGTTTCTTGCGCGCTTGCCACATCACCAATGGGAGATATTTAATCACTTCTTTCGTTGCGTTACTATCTATGAGGAAGCTTACAAAACACGATACGCAAATGAGTTCTCCCTCTTCAACTTTGGGCATGCAAAAATCTAGAACGTTCCAAACGCACGCCTCAAAACACACTCCATCGGACACAGATGCAATGCTGGGGGGCAGGTGAAACCGGATCAAGCATTGCGCACGGGGGAAAAAAACATATTTGCCCCTTAGCATCATTACGAAAAACCACCATTTACATTTAAACCCACCTCGGTGCGTTCTTTGCCGTGCCGATGCCTCGTCCAGCTCGACTACCGATCCGGTTTTGCATTTCATAACCTCTCCGTGTGGCTTACCCACTGTACCGAGCGATTTGGAAAACGAAAACCAAAACTAACTCAATATTGAATTCCCCTAATTTCTCAATAAACTTTGCGAAAAGCCGGGCGAACTTGCCGATCTAGTGCCCGGTATCATTTCGTATCCGTTTGGATTGATATTGCACATGAGCGTCTGCAATGTGACTGGTCTGTGACTACAACCACTACCACACATCCGTTTGCATGGTGGCTATGCATTGCCGATTGCACGTCACAACTTCGTATGTAACGCATCACCGGCCCAACGGTGCAGTTGAATGCGTTCGACCAGGCACGGCTTGGACACAAAAACCGGCACTGCGTTACCTGGCCGAGCGAATGTCGGACGTGGGGGGTGCCGTGATGGGAACGTGTGGCAAATTGGATTCGTGTTGGATTTTTCCAATTGTTTCGAACGATCGGATGATGCGTTCTCGAAGCTTAGATTTCGACCCCGGGGTGTTCTGGGTTACGAAATTAAAAACATACCTTTTTCCGGATGTTGCGTTAGTAACTTTTTAATTGAAAAAAAAGGTTTAACTGTAAATGAAAAATACAGCGAACATTGCTCGAGCAACTCACGTCGCTTAGAACTAAGTCTTTTTTTTTTTTTTGTAGATATCAACAGGATGGGCTTTTTACTCTTTATGAAAACTGTTGGGAAGCAATTGCTTTCGTTAAATTGGCATTATTATATTTTACTTTCAACTGCTATTTTTCTCCAGTGCTTGAGTAAAAATAGTGAGAATAGTAAAAGTTGGGGGACCTCGAGCTTGGGGGCCCGGATCCACCAAGAACGTTCTCCGGTCAGCAGATTCTATATGATAGGGGCACAGTAGCAGATCTAACAGGGTAGCAGGGCCATCAAAAAGTTTGATTCGCCGCTGTAGAGACTCCCAAATATTCCATTCCGCTTAGGGGTTGAATCGCGCCTCCGACGGGATAAATCCACCACTGGGCGTAATTATGCTTTTACTAATAGACCACTGGGAAGAGGCTCGATTCATTTCCACTTCGGTTGGATAGCTAGCTGTTCAGCTTTAAGAAAAAGGCTGCTGTTGACTCTAACATCTGAAGCTTCGAGCTAAGATGAACGCATAAAAAAATTTGATCTGATATTCTCTCTAGTTGAAGCGTCCACACGATGTAGTGTGGAGAAAGTGGAGTTTTTCCGGTGCCTGAGGCGATGTGAGTGGTTCCGATCTTCACATGGCAGAAACGGGTATCAAAGCCCGTCCGGACAGTCTTCAGGAATTGTCGGGAATGAGTATCTAACAACCCGGAGGCCCGGCGCTGGTCTTCAAACAGCAGGACCGGGGTTCAAATTCCATCTGGACAGTCCCTCCGTAGTGAGAATTGACTATCTACGAGGAAACTACGTAGTTAACAAACTACAGTCGTTAAGCCAAGCAGAAGAGTATCTAACAACAGATGGACGCTTAGTCTTGCTGGTCATCTACCCAAGAAAATTAAGGTCAAGACACTTTTTAGGTTAATGAATAATTCACAGAAGCCTAGACTAATATTACTCTACAAAGTACTTACAATCTGACACAGCAAAAAAGTATTTTGACTTCCTCGATCAACTCAAATATTAAAAAATTCGAACAAAACTTGTTAAAGCTCGTACTTACTTTAAATAAAACTTTATCTGTCGTTTTAAATAGAGCATTACTGGTATCTCGCAGCCGATAGAACAATGTACAATAATATTCCACCTCACACTTATCTGATGCTTTCCAAAAAGCTCCCGTTTTCACCGTGTCATTTTGCATCCCATGCGAACCGCAACAGTAAACAACCATCAATCCACCTGCAAAGCGAAGTATTTCACACCGGCGAACCCAGGACCTGGACGCACAGATTGTGGGCAATTTAATTTAGCCGTTAATCAAAAGTGCGCATCTTTGAACACATGCAGGCGGCGGGGTGGGAAAGAAAAACAAGCTCCCTTTACATAACCGATGCCACCGCTCATTACGCATTACCATTTTCGATTCCATGCACGGTACACCCATAATATACATTACCCCGGGTTCATCTACAACACCATTTTATGTGAACCGCCCATGGATGGCTGGGAACGGTTTTCACTCGGTAAACAATAAAAGGTGGAGGAATTTTTCGGTTTAAAATAATGTGCCTTTAAAACATTAAAGCCGACATGAGTCTCGTCTAGAGATGCATTAGACCGTGCTTTGGTAGGACTTGAAGTCAAACGGTGGGAAGATGTGGGGTTGAAATTTCATCACAACACATATACGCATGATGTATTAGATGGGTAGAAACCGTGGTGAAACCAGATGTGGACTGAATCGAGATGAGGTGAGGGTTAACAGCGCTCCAAGAATGGTTCCATAAACTACGCACCGAGCCCAAAAGCCACCAGCAGTCGTAGCATAGGACGTTCGCGATGGTAATAAATTTCCCCCAAGTAAGCTCCCCGGTCTTTCTCGGTTCGTTGTTGGCGTCAGCAGGTCTTGCGATGCATCGCGGCTAACGCCATCATTATGCTGGGCAAGATATGGCCCCCTCCCTCCCTTCGCCAGGGGGTGGGAGGTTTGCAATAATAATTTTGTTCGTGGCGTACCACGTCAGCGTCATGCATGCCAGGAGAATGCTTTTCTCGAAGCTTCCTTAGCTCGAACGCTTAGCTGGAAATGCAGGCAACGATTAGCTCCGAAGAGGCAGTGCGTACTAAGACAGACCGAAAACGGCCTAAAACAGCCTGCAAATCTCAAGCCTGCAACTGCTTCCGCAATCGAACGGCTGGCCATTGGTGTGCGGTGGGTAAGATAGTCTCATTTAGATGTACTCGATGTTTCTGAGGGCAGCTGTAGCAAGCGGCTGATGCGATTATTACTCAACCCAATTAAAGTCCTAGCCAACCAGCCCTGGGAGCAGCGTATGTATCGCTTTCAAAACCGTTTCACATTTTGACCGCAAAATGAGTGTATCAGTAGGGCCGTGCCGGAGCATAAACTGTCCCAGTCACTGTCTCGTTGCTGTTTTCACTCTGCTGGCGCTTGTCGGGTCGCTTTAAAAAACGGCCAGAGCAGTACGATATGCGAACAATTAAAAGCCATTATTAACCTCACGAGCCGGAGGGTGTTCTGTGCCCAAGCCACGAAGCATGTTCGTTCATCGGGTGGGTTAAAGTTGACCAGGCAAGCAGGCAACAAAACCGAATAAAATCAGCAAAAAAAAAAAAAGAACCAGAAGGTGGTAATTATGTTGGTATGTTCTGCTATCATGTCTATTTTTACCCTTTTGCAGTATGGTGCCTGTTTTATTATCTCCATTATTATGGGAATGTGATGTTGTGCAAATGGTGAGTAGAAGCAAAGGAATAAAAATAAAATTTAAACTCATCCCCTGCCATCATGTTGACGTAATGGGGCCTGACTGCCATAAAATGCGGGCTATCGATGGGCAATTAAAATTATTTTATTATGAAATTTTTCGCTATCAAACTGCGACCGAAAATGTAAAACGAACAGTTTATAATGTTCCAACCACATTCGTTTGTTTTAAATTCAACACCAACGAGTTTAATTCTGCGACGGTGCAATGGAATCCCCCCGCGGCAAAGCCTCTTTCTAGTCATTGCTGATTAATGGCGGCTTATAAAGTGCCCTTCAAGTGTTAGTACGTTAATTGCTCACCGAGGCTCAGTGAAGACCTGAGCTATTTTGCTCCCCGTTGGCGATGGTCGTCACCTGCGAGGCAGACAACCAACTAATCCTTGACACTCAACACCCATCGAGAACTACTTTTGCAGTGATGACCCGACGGTGTCTTTAGTTTGAACGATGAATCAAGACAACGCACGGCTGAGCTAACCTTCGCCACATCTGTTCCCATGAATAAGCGCCACGGAAATTGTCTTTCACACTGAGCAAGAATGAAAAATTGTTTCTTCGACACACGTGCTTTTGTGATGCTCATTACAGTAATAGCGGCAACACTTCCTAAGGTAAAGGGGTGTGTTATGCTTCTTCAAAAGGTGGAACACATCAAAGTGGCTCACTTGTTTCGGTTTAAATGTGTATCCGAAACTACATAAGAATTTACAGAATGATGACCTTCGAATGTGATTTTCTTATGATGAATAAGGTTATCTTATTGAGGTGAGAATCTTTGAATACATTTTGCGAATACACTAAATACAATTTAAAAAATATTCTATGAATTGTTTGCTATTCATCGAAAAATCGACAAAGAAATATAAGCTAAAATAATCAAAATATATATATTTAATATCAAATATCAAAACACAAATTGCATAAAAGTATCTCTATGATATCAATTATTATTGTTGATAAGTTTATGAAAAAAAAACAAACGATTCGAATACCTTGTGGAAAATCCTAGCATGTATTCATCACAATTGCAAATCGTATTTTCATTATCTCAATTGCAATAGAGCTAACAAAAGTATAAAAAATGTTGTGACTAAATATCAGTCAGCTTTTGCAGTTCCTATGGAGTCAGTTCGTAAGGTTTGCAATAGATGGCGCTGCAATTAGATTAGTTTCCTAGTATCCCTTCATTGCAAAGAAGTATAGATACAAAAATATTCTTTAGACACTTTTGGAATCCTGAATACGTCATGAAATTTACAAAAAAATGTTAAATTTTAGGTTGTTTCATTTCTTAAGCTTTCGAAATTATAACTTTAATCATATTTGTTCAACACAAAAATTGGTATATGATTTTTAATTTTCATACTGTTTCCCGAGAATTACTAAACCGCTACATGATTGTAGGTTTCGATTGGTACTAAGCAGTACGCTGTAATGCCACCGCTTCCCGAGGTCTTTTGCTCAATCATCAAAAAATCATTTAAGATATCTAAAACGTTAGATTTTAGTCGTTGGATATCTAAAACGGACATCATCTTTGGTACTAGGACCACAAGGGGTCCTGGACTGCTAAGTTAGCCCATTGATCTGGCCTTGATCTTGGCCAACCGTAGCTGAACAGTTAGTCCACTATACATAGACACGGGGAATCGATACTCAAACTTAGATCATAAAAAGATTGAGATGTAATACACCTGACCAATGAAATCAATTAAAATGGCGGGACCAGATTGCGTACTATGAGCCACTGTAATTCGATATAGCGTACAAATAGCAGATAGGGAAAAATTACATCTTTTGAATTATTTTTCATGATTAGAAGAATATTTCAAGTTGGTACTTAGAACTATCTGAATAATGTTGAATTATTTAACAAGCCATGGATCAATTTCTATCCATTGCCCTTGACAAAGTTCACCACAAGCGTAGGGCAAAAATGGAATGAGGTTTGATAAATTAATTAACATTAATAATCAATCGACAAACCTATTTAACTACAAGTGATCCATTCTTATTAAGGTAACTTCATTCCTTGCACATCATTCATTCTATTCAAACGCTCCTGTTGGAATTGAGCGTTTCAGAATATGGAAATATTATGTTTCAAAGCATATTGACGTACTTCAGTGTTTATTTTTATCCACCAATAATCACCTACGGTGCAACAACACGAAATACATAAAACATATCGCTACACCTCAGCCACAGTCACAGCACATCGGTGCACACACTCGTACCTCATTACCGTAACCGGAACAATCGTTTACAGCAATCGTATCAATCAATCCAATCATATCCATACCATATGGGAGTTCCACGAGTGAAGCTTATTATGGTCGATAAGCAATGATAGCGCGTAGCATGTCATCCGTTTCCATAATCCTTATTACCCGTTCGATAGCGAGTTTAAGGATTCAACTTATTTTCTCTATAGCTCACACGCATCGCGTCATTCCGCTAATGATAGCCCGTTTGTTATCTGTTCGGAAGAATTCATACCGTCCAAGTCTGGTGAGGGTGGACAAGCCAGACCGGGGAGTTGAAATAGCACTGATAATGAGTGATATGAACATTGAGTTGTTGCTAGACTGAGGCCCCGGGGGTACTCTAGTTGATAGAACGCGATTAGTTCCCATTCGTATGCCATCACTGGCAGTAACACAATGCTCACACTGTGTCTCCGTCTTTCTTTTGCAATCGATTAGTGGTTTTCGGAGAAATTGGTACGAACCAGTTAGTGCCACTGGAAGGTTTGCAAACGTTTAGGGAAGCTGCCTGCAGCAAGTCTCCGGAGAAATAGAAAGTGAGAAGATAAACAAGATGCCGAACAAGTTTGTGAGCGCATTCAAAGAGGAACTCGAGGTACGGAACTGCGGTTTTGCCCATCTTCCAGCGGAGGAGTTTGTAAAATCTCAGGTAAGTTTCGGTGGGTGAGCACAATTTCTTAAAGCAAGTTCTAAAGATATAATTCTTCCTCTCCTTCAGTGGCAAACAAGAACCAAGTCAATATGGTTTCTACTCTACCGATTGGCGTTGGCCATCTTCTTTACCGGTGTCGTCATCAACTCGATGGTGGTCTCTGTGGAGCGGAACGAGTTTAGTAAATACTTCATCTATCTAACGCACTGGGGCATTCTGCTGTGCATGGTAACGACCGTTATGGGTGCGGTGCTCGTGATGATCTGGTACTTCCATCCGGAATATTCAGGTAAGTTCCTCAACAACGAAAACCACAGACTTCTCCCATAAGATTCACCTGTTAATGGTTGTTGGTATGCGCTAAAGCAAAACCAGCGATAAAGAATAGTTACCCGATTCTGATGAACCCCTATCTCGGTGGGTTCGTAATTGTTTCGGTAAACATAGACTACGGTAAACATTAGACAGATCTGTGACAGATCTACTTCGTTAGGGTGCGATTCCGGCTGCATCAGCTCAGGCTCGAGGTCAGCAAACGAGCAGACAAAAATGTGTAAAAAGAGTTTTCAAACAGGAAATTTAGGAAATCGGCAACATGCTTTGCATGCAGTGAGGTGTTAGTTGTTGTGGTTTAAAAATCAAAACAGAAAAACATTTGCTCCGATCGTTAAAAGCGCTATGTAAAACAGTCAAGCGAGAGTAGTTTTATCCGGTCGATTTGTTTTAGTAAATGTTTTTGATTCATAATTAGCTGTCTGGCAGGTGTGCTTGTGTTAACAGTTGTGAACAAAACAGGCGTAATTATTTTATTATTTCTTTCTTTGTAAACATTATTGAAGCTTTTTTCACTTCAATCGAAGCTTCAACTTTTAACTTTTGTTACTTTTTAACTTTCCTTTTGATTTTTTTATTTATTTTAATTTGCTTTTCTATTTTTCATTTGTTGTATTTGAACGTGCTCATACATACTTTCTTCAAATTGTCAACATTTCAATGCAAGTTGCATACATTTTAGTGTCATTACCGGATGCAGCACAAAGTTATTGAACGCTACCTTTGCCACGAGTTGTACAAAAAATTTTATAACTTCATTTGCTATCATTTTTACGGCACAATGGACATAAAAGAGTGATAAATCTATAAGAACAATAAGAAAAACCAATTGAATCAAAGTTCAAAGTCCTTCAAAGTTATTTTTTGCGTGCTTCTACATAAACAACACGTTTGAAGTTATTTAGTTGTCTAAAAATCAAAATTTGGCCTACGTTAGTATAATTATTGTAAATTTTAAGGATTTTTAAATGTGCTTTTCAAAGATTATTATAGTATTGTAGTGTGGTATACGACCACAAACGACAATAAGAAAACGACAGTAAAAGTCGTTCTGTATAACTTGAAGTTTTGATCGTATTTTATTCTTTTCTTCGTTGAGGAAAGACCAGGTCAGGACAGGCCAGGCCTTATAAGTGTGATCGTATTTTATGTTCATTATAACAAGAAAACAATAGAGTTTTTGGTATAGCTACGCTACAAGAAATATTTTGGCATTCATTAAACATATGATAGTTTGAATAAAAATATGCTAAATTTAAATTGCAAAACCCTCGTAGTTTGGCCAAGGTTGTAGATTTAAGCTAGTAGATTATTTGCAGTTGTTTTGTCAACCACTATGCTACAGCTACCTACAGTCAACCACAAAGCTACATCGTCTCCATCAAAACAATATTCCCCTCGAGCCAACTTTTGGTTTTATGTTTTGAATGTAAAATTTAAATAATTTATGCCCACTGCTTTCTCCGGATGTATTTAGCAGCTCGTTGCCAATTTCACATGCCATGCCGAAATGTATAAAATCAAAGCAAACATCCCAACCAAAAAAACTAGTTGCCCTTTCGAATCGGCCATCGGTTGCACTGGTAGAAGGTTGTAGGGTTACGATTTTCGGTTGAGAAACGCCACACTAATTGATCGATCCGGTCATGGCCTCTTATCACCCGAAACCTGGCATTAAAAACCGGTCCCGTCTGCATGCAGGCGATATTTTGTTGTGACTTGCTGCTTGCTGCTTGCTTGTTAAGGTTGTCTCCGAGACGTACGCAAAGCCTTTTATTTTTCAAAATGAAGATGTTGATCGATGCTACGCCACGTCGGTGTTTCTTTCAAGTTCAAGTTCAAGAGATGTGTGTGTGTGTGGTAAGTCAAAAACCCCGCCTCGTGCGCCGGAAGGTTACGATTTGCCTTGAACTGTAATACACGACCGTGACGAAGGAGGCAACCACACCGCATCAACAGTCAACACTGGAACTGGATGGAACGACTGCCGGCAAGCGATTGAGGTTAGCTTTTACAGCCATGTCACGTAAAGCCAGAACGGGGAGGAATTTTTCGATTTCGGGGCTCGGGTCGTTAGTGAGGAGGGCGTTTCCTCTTTTCCCACTTTTCCACTAAGCACAGTCCGTCATTCTCATCGATGTACAATTAGCTGCATCCGCGTAATGGTGCGCTATTGTGTGCAGTAATAAACCACTCGGTAATTCCGGCGTTCGATCAGTCACATCCGGGAATGTGCGAAAGCAGTCAAATGGACCCCGTCATGGTTCGGGGACGTTCGTTGGATGTATATGGTCAATAATAACCATTAGAACACTGACGATCAACAGCCACATAAACGGTCTCGTGAGGTGATTAGACGGTTCCGAATAAGGGGTGTATTCTTGTAATGCAGACATGATGGTGGAGGTTTTTTGGAGGTTGATAGATCAGTTGACTTTCAATTAGCTATCAATTTGAAAGGGTGATGATGTGTTGCCTCCCGTAAACTGGATAGTTGATGGCAGTAACCTAAATTCGTGTTTGACATGAAGTGCTAAAGGAGGTAGCGGATGACCGAAGAGTGACTGTAGAGATTTTATTTCAGTGACCTCAATAGTGCTCTTATGCTTAGGGGAACGCGCTTTGTTCGATAGCCAATGTGAATGATTCAGTTAGTGAAAAAAGTTGTTCCGCTTCGTTTGTAATGCACTCACTTGAACTAATATGAGCTGCTATCAATGAAAAGAGTGTGTTGCAGTGCGAGTAGACAATTCACACCAGGAATAACTCTTGGAACATCGAGAAAATGTTCAGCACAGTCGTAATCTATGGTTGCTAAAAGATGTGAAGAATTTCATTGTTTGCGATGGTATGCGTCCATAGTGATTACTTCTGTTGCATTATTTGTCTGAAAGCTTCAACCTTAACTGTTCGAAAGAAGTAAGGAAGACCCTTTAATATCAGTTTCGTGTCCATTTCTTGATGAGCTTTCATCATTAGCAGTTGAGCCTTTAACCAACAATATTGAGTTCAGGTGCTTCTTCTTCCTGGCTTAACGATCTTTAAGGTCACGCCGGTTCAATGGCTTGCCGATACCACGTAGTTAGATAGTCAGTCCTCCCTACGGGGAGTTCAGGAGCTATGGCTACCCAATAAATTTATATTTGAAATCTTCACAAATGCTGGAATATATGCTTGATCCAAAAGTTTCATAGATGTTCTGTAGTGTATAATTTTGGAATGTATAATGAGACGTTTATGATGCCTTCAATTTCTTTCGTACGCTACAACAAGGAATATGTTGGTTATCTATAATTCTTAGTTTTGAATAATTTTTTTTCAAGAACTTGCACAACGAAATTCCTTAGTCAGCTTCAGGTTTAATAAACCTGGTCAATATTAGGACCTTTACGATTGCGCTGCGGGCGTATCTGCCCTGAATTTCAGAGCTACAGCTGTTATTCTTTAGTTGCCAATATTTGAAACATACACCACATTCAACCACACAGACTGTGTGGCACTCACATTAATAAAAATAATTAAATTAACTCAAGATTTTAGCTTAAAATGTTGTCTTCTTATGGGCTAAACGACCATATAACGTCACGCCGGGCATCGAATGGCTTACTAGGCTCATTGCTACCACGAAGTTGGATAGTCAGTCCTCACTACGAGGGCGTTCCCTCGTTTCAGAATTCAGTTGTCCATAATTAACAGTCGTTGAAGAACTTAGGGAATTAATTCAATTCTTCCAATTAAAAATAATCAATTTGTTCCAGATCGACATATCTGAGTTTTAGAGGAGCAATGATTGTTCAATAAATGAGAAAAGCTTAAATGAGGATTTAGATCCTAGTTCTGTCTTGTTGGCAACAGTTATCTGAGAATTCGTTGTCATTCATTCGTAGTCCTTGAGGAGCTTTCCGGATTAACAGATCAACCTAAGTGTCCATGTACTGAGTACTATATGCTGGAGTGGTAGTGATTTTTTTAACGAGTATTGAGGTGATCGGTCATAGTCGTCTTTCGTGCATACTACAGTAAGATACCTTGATACACTTAAAATATCTGGGCCTTATGGATGAAACCCCTTTTTTCAATTTCACCCGTTGAAAGATGCCTATTTATCGGTAAATCATTTATATTCTTTATGCAACATTAAATGAACCATTTGCTACACCATCAAAATCACTTGTTAAGTATGCTGAAGAAGAAAAAGAAAAGCAACTCGCAATCATATTATGAAGAGGCCTCCATTCACATTCCAATCACGTCCAATCGTTTGTCATTAGTTGTGTCTATTCATTTGGAAGAAACAAAGCAAAGAAAAAATGCAACCGAAATGACATCAAATCATATCGTACAAGAAATATCCATTTGCAATAAGCACGTTTGCAAAATGAAGCGAAAGCACAGCGATAAAAGATGAGTTGAGATACGATTCAACGATGGCCATGATAATGATGAGATGGCAGATCGTTCGGTCGCCTCCCAAGGGTGTTATTTTTTTTAATGACCTACACGGAAACACTTGTAGAACATGGATGGAAAACAAAAGACAAACATTTATAAACCACTTTTATTAAAGCTTTTGAGAGAAGAAATACAAGTATATTACTATGCAAAATCCTATCAATCACATATCAATTTTTGCTTCCGGATGATGTCTTTGGTTTGTGTGAAAGAAACTTTTGTCAAAAAAAAAAAACGGAACCATCCATCGACCTCAATTTGTTGTGGCACTTCCTACGGAATTCATAATTGTTCTTTCCCTCTCCCCCTCGTTATCTTCAGTGTCATTCCGCGTGTGCAAAACCGCGAAACGAGCCACGACCGTTACTCCGCCACCAAATCTATGACGCCTGCAATGCGCAATGGTCGAAACAGTAATCGAAAATTCGCCTTCAAGAAATTTTGCTCTACCGATTTGCCATTGGCATCACGTTCACCTTTTTTTGATGTGGCTTGGCAATGGCTTTACCAAATGAGAATGGAAAATAAAAATAACACCAGTACAATAGTTATCGCACTGGTTCTCGTTTGCGTAGATGCGGAAAGATTGCTTCGAGAACATTGCTTACTGCTTCCGTTTGCTGATGTGCTCGTTTTCTTCGTTCTCTTCTGTTGTTGTGCAGCCTCTTCTCGACCGTCAAGAACGCACTTTAAGTCTCGTGTTGCATATGCTTTTTTCTCCGCCTTTGTTTGTTCTTTTTCATTTTCCTTTTTTTTATTTGCACGCACAATTATTTCCGGTTCAATTATTACCATCGTCTGAAAATCGTCTCTTTATACGATCCAGCTGTGCGCGTGCGAATGTAGACGGAGCTTTAAATGAAGCAACACTCCCATTTCAATGTCAACTAACGGGTTGCATATTATTGTGAGCCATCGTTGTTTTATGCATGGTTCAGCAGTCCCGGTTACCATCTGGTCTGAAGGTGGTGAGAATGATTGTTTTTGTTGCTACTTATTTGTTTTTTTTCTGCAAAAGGTTGTACAAGATCTCCACTTTTATCACCACTGACCGCCAAAAGAGCCGTTATGTTAAATGGAATGGCCTCAAGTAGTTACCTTGATTTTTTATTTTTGTTTTTTAGTTGAAAGATTAACAGTTCTGATTATTTTTGATGTACACAATAAAACAAAACAAAATCATGCCTGAAGTATGACAAACACGCAATTTTTTTTACCGACCTTAATAACTTGTAACTTCAAAAAAATCCTTTAAAATGAAGCGAGAAAATCTGTAAGCGCTCGTGTTTGAGTAAATTGCATTAATAAACACCAACAACTTTGGAACTTTGGTCCTCTATTTTTCATGTTGTTTTTTTTTTTGTATTTTTGTTGGTTGTTCTTTCTTCATTATGTGCCCACTTTTTCCGCCAGTTTTTATTTTTTATTTTTACCCTTTTTGTTTTGATTTTATTCACTTGAATGTTCACTTTCGTTCCTCTTGTTTAAATCTTTTGAATCATCTGAAAATAAAGTTGTTTATGTTTTCCAAGTGTAAAAGGATCTTACACTTTCGTTCCGTTGATCTCATTCCAATCTCCAACCATTCCAATGAGATTCCAATCCCATTCGGACCGTTCCCCCGTAGTAACGGCTGACTATCCAACTACGTGATACCAGCAAAATCTAGTAAGCCATTCTAGACATAGATACGATCTAGTAGGTCGATATCCCAAAAAGAGGAATAATATTGCAATGTCTAATCGTAGTTTTGACAATACAAACAATTGTAATTATTTTTCAATTTGAAACCAGTTTTAAAATAAAAAAAGCTTTTAAATAACACATGTAGCACGGCAAATTTAAATATAAAACTGCAAAAGTTGGTAAGATTAGGGAAAATATATACAACCAAAGTACTAAATGTATGTTTAAAGATTTAAGAAAATCGACTTACTGTTCATATTGGTTGATATCAGTTATCATCCACTTTTTTTTCTTCTTTTCATATGTTTTTATTTTCAAAAAACTTGCACCCACGAAAACTTTTTTTAAAGAAATTCTCTCAACTAAAGAAACTGTCCACCCATTAGCAATTGTATCTTAAATTATTTAAATTATTTAAAATTTACCAAGAACTACCTTCTTCTTGTTAACTTAACGACCTGTAAGGTCACGCTGGCCATCAGATGGCTATTATTTATGGCTTTATTAGACCAGCGTCGCTGTCGCCCAAACCATCGGGCCGTCACCAGACATTTCAAATATTTTTTTTTAATTTACTTAAGAATGTAGTATACCAAAAATTACAGTGTGTCAAATAGTCAAAAATAAAATACATATTATAAATAATTTTCTTCAGAAAAAAATTATTTTGTTTTTAAATTTACAAATACATCTCCAATCGAAATCCATCCTATTCAGTGCCATAAATTAATATCTGAATGATTTGTACCTTGTCAAGACTATTTAATACATCATACAAGAACAATCGCTATTGTAATGGCTGTTGATTTATCATGCAATCTGCAATTGTGTACCGGTAAGTGGATTATCACGATCGTTGTCTTCTCACTATCAACTGGACACTGGTTGTAGTTAGTTTATAGTGATTTATTTGAGCTGCTGATATCTACATAAAAGAGTATGTTTTTGACATACAAAAACGCTTCTACAGACCATCATTGCATGACGAACAATATGGGTCATCTTTGTAATGGTGATCCTTAGTCATTAATTCAATACACTGTCCACCATCAATATGTTCGTTGTTGGGTGGTTTTCACGATGAAAAGATTTTTGCATTCAGAATTGGACATCATATTGTTTATCTTTCCAGTTACGGTGTACACGACCCCCGACAGCGTCTACACTTAACGAAACAAACAGTGCCACTGTTGCAAAACAGGACAGCAACAAAGACACTTTTCCCTCCGTGCAAGGGTGCATATTTTTAATCTGTTTTTATAATACAATGTTTATCCACCGACGCAACATCCGATATTGAGACCGTCAACTTACGGTAGACAGTAAATCTTTATCGCGCATTGCATCTCCAACACTTTTGCACTCACTTGAGACAGGGCAAAGGCAAACCATTCGCCAGCAGAACCTCTGATCGGACCAGTACAGTTGCGTAAAAGTGTGCCAAAGTATCTGCTGAATTGAATTGGATTGTGGATTGCATAAGCGCCCTATTGACGCCCCGTTCTGTCTCGCCGGTCAGAGGTGAGAAGGAAACGGTTCGTATGGGAACGAATAGGCCTTTTTTTTAATGGGTTGGAAGGTATTGTTTGGATGGTTCAGCAAAACCTAACCCTTGCTTGTTTAGACGCTTATTCGCATCGGCTCAGCCGGTCAGCATCAGTCGAACAGTGACTTAATTTGCATTTGCGTTTGGGAATAGCTATGGGATGGTGCAATGTAGTGCAGAGAAGGCACGGTACAAAACAATAACGTGCACAAAGGTGCATATTTGCTTTCCGAAAGTCTTTTACGTATTGAACTTTCCGAGGTATGGTTGGATGTGATTTGTGAAACAAACCCAAACAATCGAGGTACATATGCAGATGTATGGTGTTGCGTGCTGAAAAGAAATTTATTGTTTGATTTAATTCTTTGGTATAGATTCTATTTTACAATCCTTTGTATAGACATTGACGAATGTAAAATTTTGAATACTCACTAGAAATCAAAGGGTACATTAATCTTTGATTATAACAAATCAAAATTCCAAAAATCTCAGAAATCAAATCCTAAAATTCGTATAGAATCGAAAATTGATGGATGGGCCCACAAATTTCGTTACTTTTTTCCTACAACAAAATTATTAAATTTAAAAAAAAATTCAAAATGTGTGTCACTATTAGTAATTTCTACATTTTATACCAATACAATAATCAAATCATGATTGAAATCATGCCTTAGATGAGGAAAATTTAGGTATTAAAGATGTCTTAAAAATGTATCAACGCGTAATCAATGTGAAAAGTAGGAAAAGTTTTTTTATGTGGATCAAATCACCTTATAATCGACAAGAACTACGAAAAGGGATAACAATTTAAATAATTACAGGAAAATAGAGATGAGCTAAACCTTAGTCAGATATGAAAATATAGAAATTAAAGCTTTTTAATATTTGGGACAGCTATAAACAACAAGGATCTTAGACCTATTATGCTAATAAAGATTTCTAGTTTCGAAAATGTCTAGTTAGAATGCAACATAACCACGCTAGCAAGAATCCGAACGAAGACACCGGCCACGAGCAGCCACGCCAGCAAGCAGACAGAAGATGACACCGGCCACGAGCAGCCATGCCAACAAGCAGACAGAAGATGACACTGGCCACGCGCAAACACGCCACCGTGGGAACTGCATCGCGCACTTGACGATGCAGCAACTGGACACCGGCGCACGTGGAACTACATCGTGACCAACCGGCCCACCAGAAACTATAAGTAGGGACAGATCAGGGCAGTCGCAAGAGATAGTTACAAGGAGATAGTTACCATGAGATAGTTACAGTTTGGCAATTACAGTTTCAGTTACGGTTAAACTTAGAATTAAGGAAGTCTAACTTTAGCGTTAGACTTGACGAAAAATAAAAAATCTTTTTTTAGCCATTCGGCTAGACAAATGATTTAACTGTCTCTTGGTAAGATAGCCAATTTAACAATTTGAAAGGAAAGCTTGATAAGGAATAGTCCGTCTAATATTACCCTCACCGAACCAGAAGGTAAAACGTTACTGTAAAATTTCACTTCAAATTCAAGGGTCTTCTGTGTAGGTACAAAATCTCCACATGATAGCACACTATGTTTGGATCTTTGATGTGGGATTTCAGGTGTTTAAGCAAGACCTCTTTAATAACTAATCGAATGGGCTTGTTATTATGCAATAAATAGGAACGAATAGGTTTAGATTTCAATCATATTAGTTCCAATGCATGCTCTAAGACTCGTTGTTTTCTACTTCCAGATAAAGTTTGCAATGCCGATGAAATGCCAAACATCTTCAAAATTTACTGGATGTTGCACAACATCACACTAATCCTGTCCGTCTGCATTACCATCATCTATTGGGCGATTCTGCACAATGGTAAGCATTCGAACGTTTTCTTACCATTCTATCACCATAGTTCTTAATGGTTTCCCACCATTTTCCTTCCTCAGAATCGATGCCGGTCGATCCGAACAACATCCTGATCCATGCCTGCAACTGTGTCTTCATGTTTCTCGATCTCATCATCGTAGCCTACCCGGTGCGAATATGGCACGTGGTGCAACCGATCAGCTTCGGGCTAGCGTACTGCATATTCTCGCTCATCTACTATGCGGCTGACGGTACAGATAGGTAAGGGAGAAAGCTCCTGTAAGGGGAATGATCTATATACATACGGTGGGCGGGACGGGAGTGGTCTAATTCAGGTAAAGTGGGTTATTGCTGCTATTACGTGAACTTGCATTGTCCAGCAGACTGGAGCAATGTTATGATGGATCGACTGACCGTTCGATGCAGTGATTAATGATGCTTGGCAGTACTTAACCGATCGTACCGTGCGTTAACGATCTCCTGTGACGGGTAGGGGCTCAAACCGTTCGTGCTTGATTGTTGTTAAATATGTATGCAATTCGCCATGTTGCAAGGATGTTGCGACAAGAGCAAAGTAATGGAGAAAGAAACCCGGTGTTACGCTGGCCAAACATCGAGAACGAAGATGAAACGTTGAGACTTATTTTAAGCTGTGTTTGTACTCGAATGTGCAAAGACCAAGCCTATAAAATGTCGCCAGGCCATTAGTTTCTTTAGGTTTCTGCTTGGTCATCAAGGTGTGACATTTAGAACCCTCTCACCCATCGGGTTCAATATTTGTTTTGCATTATTTGAGCTGCAAGTGCCAGAGAAAAGGCGCTTTGTTGTAGAATAAGTATAAAAAATTGAAAGTGATTTGAAGAATTGACGTCAGTTAGGAGATGTTGACATTCATGGAGGAAAAATGCCATCATGAGAAGAGAATTGTTCGAGAACGTACTGTGGAATTGTTTCTAACTCACATTAGTTTGATGTTGCCTTCATCAACCTTTCACGACGAAACTCTCTAGTTGTTTCTACTGCAACTGCAACTGTTACGTAGTTCAATCGACTACTAGAGCTACTGCGCGACCCACCGTGGTGTTACCTTATGACGGAACCAACCAGCTGCTAATAACAAAGATCACTTGCTCTGCATTTACCACCACGACCTACCTCAAGTTTGCATTAAAATTGCGTAACCCTGATCTATCGCACCGTAGAGATAAGCAGCGTCCCATCGTCGCTTCCAGAAAGCGGTTCACCTCGGTTCGATAAGAGTCACCGGAGTTTTCTGTATTTGCCATTCCTCCAAGCACCGGGCACCCTTTGGACTTCCTTGTAATTTGCCCACATGAGCTGGTCTAGCCGGAGTGTTTGCAGTCATAAGCATCCGATGGTAGAAATGGAAACCTGTTTGACGCTTACGTTGGTTCAAAACCTCCAACTAAGCATCAGCTAGGTTCGAGAAGACAGCACTTGAGCTGCCTTGAAAGCTTGTTCCGAGGAGACGTTCTTCATGTGTTTGAAGCTGTACGAAACTGGATCAGATCCCGGTCTCGCTTGCTCTACTGGCTATTACTTTATCCGTACCAGGGTCACCGTACATTCTTCTCCATGTACGCATATTCATACATCTGCCATGGTTAAAATGAAGGGGAAACCACAACTTTCGGATACTCAATTACGATATACTTATCCAGCCTGTGTACACTAAAAACCTGCCTACCCTGTCCTTGAATGCCGTCTCACTCATTTTTTCCTCTTTCGCCAGATTCGGTCGGCCCTACATTTACAACGTTCTGGACTGGAACGAGCCGGGCAAGGCGATGATCACGGTGGTCGGCACGATCCTGCTGGCAATCATCGTCCACATGCTAATGTTTGCCATCTACAAGCTGCGCGTCAAGATCTATCTCCGGTACTTTAACCACAAACCGATCATCCCAACCAACTCTACGCTCACGCTGCAAACGGGCAAGTGTGACGGCATTTCGATGGTGTACGGAAGCGACAACAAGGCGTTCAGTATCGGAGAGCGATACTGAGACGCGTACTGGATCGGTCTGGGGATGGGGCACCGTGTTTCGGAGATCGATCAGAGCAGCAAACCCATGCACACGGTAGTTTACGTACGGCAGCTAGAGCGCACTTTTAACTAGGATCGGGACACAATTTCCTTTACTAGACTGGGGAAGATTTGTAGATTTGGTAGATTGAAATTGGACAATCTTGATGCACGAAAACGAAAACGAAAAAAGGTATTAGTTTTATTGAGTATTATAATTAAGTATTTGTTTTGTGTTAAGAGCTAAGAGTAAACTGTGATTATGTTAATAAAAGTAATGCTGAAATTTTTAAGAAATGTTTTTCATGGACAACTGTTTTTTGTTTGACAAATTTAGATGGTTCAGTAAATATAATTTCTCATCGATAAAATTGAGAAACTAGAATTTACCTTGAAGCTTATCGAAATTCTTATGGTTCTTATTTTGTCCGAAACTTGAAGAATTAAGTTAACAGCAGTTAACAGCAGAAATTAACATATCGATTTAAAAAGACCTAACTCTCAGGCCACAGGAGATTCCAATTGAAGAATTTTAGGTTATCGTGAAGCGATATTTTAAATCTGTAACCATGTGACTTCAGTGTGGTGAAAAATGGATAAATTAATAAAAAATATTGCCACAATTTTATATTAGAGCCCTTCTCTCCCGTCAAGCTTTAGTTTTAACCTCAGGATGTTATTACACATCCTCGGTTGGATATTTTGGCTGATATGTTGTCCTCAGTCGATGGTATGTATTCTTCCAAAACTTTGTCTAGGGAATAGACGATCACAATTCTTAAGAACAAACCGAACGTTATAGAGCGCAAGTCACTTGTTTGAATGCTTTTTAGGATTCACGTTTCATAGTCTACTCGCTGGGGGCGGCTCTGTGGTATAGGCGACAGCAGCACCGGTCTCCACACGACAGGACCTGGGTTCAAGTCTCATTCGGACCGCCCCCCGTAGTCAGGACATGACTATTCAACAACGTGGTTATCGGCAAATCTAGTGAGCCATTAAATAGCCTCCGTGACCTTAGAAGCTCGTTAGGCCATTAACATGAAGAAGTCTGTTGCATCCAGCAACATAGCTTCTCCTGTTCGCCTTTCGGAGGTCACAGATTTGCCAATTTCACACCAGAATAAATTCCGATATAAAAAAAAAATTCAAATTTACTGTGTACGCTCAGTCCGCTGCGCGTTGAAGAAGGGCTGGTCCTTGCGCGAGCCTGCTTTTTATCTCCTCTCAGCGGTCAGTGCCCTCTGACCGACCCGAACACGATTTCGCCCGTCAGCTCCTTCGGTTCGGATCGGTTTCGCCCTGGTTTCGTTGCGTTGCTGTCCGCAACTGACCTGATCCGCTCCGCTGTCACCTGACGTGGACCGGTGCGTAAGCGATAATGTCTATTAATTAATTTTGACAGTACAATGCCGTATTGACCACACTGAAATCACACTGTCTATCCTTGGCGTCATCTATGACACTTTACATAAATTTAGGCGTTTGGTGATGAACACCCCTAGGAACAATATCCCGCTTCTCTCTATTGTGAGAAGTGAGATTTAGTTCCTACAGAGATTTCGCTGAGGAAAGAGGGGTTTCCTTCTCGAGTCTTTTACCCCGAGATTTACTATCTAAAAAATAGTTCTCTTAGCATAATCAAATTGCTCATTGAAAGTCATACTGAGAAAAACGAAGCTGTCTCACTATGAGCACCCTACTGAGTGAGTGAAACGGATAGTGAACAGCAACTCACTGACGCATAACATCACACAATTTGCTGCATGGGTTTTTATTGCGAAACGGTACTTGGGTGGTTCTTCGAAAATAATTAAAATTGCCGTTTATATCGGGTTTGAAGCACTTTTTAACTTACTGAATAATAGTGTGCAATAAATACAAGCTATAATTTATCGAAACACACGCTCTAAACCATAAACAATGTGGTACAAAACGCTCTTCAAACTTGTTCCGTACACATATCAATTGACAATTCGACCCAACCGCTTCGAAATACGACCTTCCGCTGTGTTGCGCATTTCTGTGCTGTCATTCGTGGTCAAGCGCGGACGAACGAGTAGAAAAAATCGACGTCAATCGAAGCGGACGTGTTTGTCGTACCATCTCTTCCGTCGCGTACAGTCATCGCTGTACAGTTTCATCTCAATCGTACTTTGTGTGGTCGCGTTTGCCTTAAAACCCAAAAAGCCAAAATGGTGTACATGGTGAAAGATTCCGTAAGTATAGCAACTGTGTTGTGTTCCGTGCAAAATAGTGTAAAGTGAACAACCCTCAACAGCACGCCGCGTACACACTCACACACCTAAGCGGGCAAAGTTGCTCCCGGCCGGCTTGACCAAAAAAAATCGTGAAAGCATGGGGACCAGATTTTTTGCTCAACCCCCAGATTCCAATCAGGAATTAATCTTCACATTCCAAAGTATCAATGTTTTCCCTCCCCATCATTGGATTCCCCGGGAGATGTACGAGAGAATTGATTTGTGGAGCTTCGTTTCGATTATTCTTCTTTCTTATATCGTTCGTCATTTTCCTACTACTCTCTCACACTTCGGATGTGGGAAGCGCGTCAACCAACCGCCAAGCAATATAGTAGGCATCGGGCGCCGCTGCATGGGAAGGAATGGTCATCGTCATCGCGGTCAGCAATAGGCTAATTAAGTCGCTCGCTGTATTGGTTTGGGGTTTATGTGTGTGTCTATTCGTGCATTTATGTTCGACCTTCTCTGCACGACCGCCATTTGTTACAAAGCCTCCCTTACACTGAGTGATGGGGAGGGTGTCGTAGGAAATCAATGGGCATTTATGTGGTACGATACGAAAAATTACTCCTCGCAAGCCCCATCGTCCCCCCGCTCTATGGACAGTTGTTTCCAAGGAATGATCTTTGCATGTCTCTAACGGCGGGATGCGATGCGAGATAGAAGGGAAACAACAAGAAACAATTCCAAGAAGCAAACGCATCTTTTCAACAGACGCTATCGTGAGCCATATGTGAATGTGTGTGCGTGCTGGTGGGTGGAGGGAGGGATGTGCGATACTCCCGCGGTTAGATAAGCTTACTTTCGCGGTTACCCCATCTGCGGCACCCTCTCTACTAGGCAACACACATGGGTTGCTGCGATTGTGTGGAGCAAGAATAGGAAGGTTGCTGGCTGCATGACGTGAGCTTTTTGCTATTGCTCTGCTGCCGTCTCATCGTACCAACATCATATCATCCCGTACATACATTGGACTAGTGGTGGGAACTCCGGAGTGGGTTAATTAATTCACTCCAGCTCCAACGTATAAAAATCGGATTCAACACCGTAAAAAATCTGGAGCCAACTCCGGAGCAATCCGGACTTCTCTCCGGAGAAATCCAGATTTTAATACGGAACATGTCGGAGTTTACTCCGGAACAATCCGAACTTTACTCCGTAGTAATTCAGAGTTATCTCCGGAGTGCACTGCGGAATCTTTTGAAGGTTGCTCCAGATTGCTCCGGAGTACGGATTGCTCTAGATTGAAATCGAAATCGCTCTTGAGCTATTCCTGTGTTGCCTCCGCATCCTTCATAGCCAAAAAAGTATGTGTTCTGTAACAAACCCATTGGATGATAATGAGGATTTACCCATCACTACATTGGACCTCCACTAACCGATAGTGGCCATCGGAACAGAGCCTGATGAGATGGCGCGCTGTATTTTTCCCTTTCCAGATCATTCCCCTGTTTGGTAGCAAATACGATTAGCGAAATATTTCACTCGTTTCTGTAAATTGTGATCCACCAACAGGAAGAAGCGTTTCAACCTCTTGTCTCTGTGTGGGCTAGCTTGTGTTTAGATTGCACTTCACGGTGAAGGCTCCCTCTCTGCGCCAAACAAATACACACAGACACTCGATTTAATTAGAAAAACTAACATCAAAACATACACTAGACTCCCGGGGGAACGGGGAGTAGAAAACATGTTGCTGACCAAATTTTCGAGTCATTTGATACCCGCGACCGAGCCGGCGATGTTTGCATTTTCATCGCCTACTCCGATCGAATGGCGATGATGTGTTAAAGGGTGAAACCCGTTTTAATGGATAGTTTCATCACCTCTTTCTCTCGCAGCCTTTGGGAGCGAATTCTTGCTTTTAAAAAGCTTAAAGCAATGTGTAAAAACAATATATTTCTAACACCTCCAACGTACCTGTTGTCCGGTAAGTGAGTCATTTGAAAACTTGGTTACTAATAGCGAGCTTGGCCTTGAGCGTTTAACTTGCAGCTGCAGGTTTGTTAGTCGTCGAACATTCAAGCGGTGCCGGAATCCGATACAACTGTGATCTCGGATTAATTCCATTATTCATCATTTATTACTGTGTACTGCGTTGCTGCAGTGTTTGTCGAAGCTGCCATGCAAAAACAACCTTGACGAGAAATAGTCGCTCGAAAGGCGGCACATCATTTAGACTTAATGGTGTACGAGAAATGACACCATTGGTAGCCATTGGTTGGCTGTCAGTGCGAGCTGTAGAAAAAGCTTTTTTCCCTATCTGCAACAAGCTTTCTTTTGAGTAGTTAAACTAAGCCCAAAGCAATGCTGTAGCAGGAAGTATGAAGTCACCCTGCACTATACAGTAATCAACTGAATATGCGCAACACGTTGGTTCAACAAATTTGTTGCACCAGAGTCAATGTTGATGAAGTTTTTCCAATAACTTCACTTATTCTTCTAACTTCCATTCTTCCAATTGAATAATGGGACAATTTTCGTTCAAAAATGTCCTTCAAAATGCAAAGGTTGTGAATGTTCAATGAAATATGCATCTAAAATATGATGGAGGACTGCCCTTGAGGCGAGTTTCCTGGAAGCGGGACTGGGCGACCTGACCATGTCATCACAACATGCTCTGCTATGAGCAGGTCAATAAAGTGGAGATAATGCATTGAATATGAACATTTCAACTCGATAACAATTCTAAATGTGCATCTAATATCTTAAAAGGTGAACATGTTTTAAAATTCAATAACAGTTATGGAATGGAAACAATGTACAACAAGCATGGTTAACAAATCATGGAGTATATCGTATGAAGAAAGAAAGACCTCTTGAAGTTGTCAAAGAAGAAATTCAGAGATGACAGGCACTATTACTAGATTTGTTGAACACGAATAATTCTTTTTCCTTTGAGGAACGGCCTGGCCGTATTGCTTGACTTATTAATACCACGTAGTGAACATAGTCAGTCCTATCCTAAATTGGAATTAGCCTTAACATGCATATCAAATCGTATACAGAAACTTGCTCATAGAATATAAAGACTTTTTAAAATGCTTTTTCACGCAATAATCCGATGCTCTAGTGACTCACCTGGAGCTAGATTTGTCTAAGAATTGCAATTTAAATCTTTTTGTTCCTGACATCGGCGCTATCTCGAAGCAAAGAAATAGATTTCAAGGGGCAGACACTGATCACCGGTTATAACTGATTTGGGGTTTACACCATCTAATCACTCGTGGAGAAAAAATCCGACGTTAAATGCATTAGAAATTGATAAGGAAACAAACCGAACGCCTGGTATCCTCAACGTTCTTTACTTAGAACATACGCGTTAGAGTATGCGTGAAAATGCCGAAGAAGATCCTAGATAAGATCGGCCGTGTGCTGTACAAAATTTATCTTTGAATTCGCCTATTGGATTATCGTCGATTTCCAACAGAAGCATCTCCTATTTTTTATGAATAAATCCGGAACATAGAATAATAAACGGAGATTTAGCTGATCGCTCCTAGGTCTTGAAGCAGTCTGTTATTTTTTGAAATTCAACTGTATGACATAGTTGCACTATTGTTGTCCAGCACTGTATTTAGAAAATACGATGAGATCATCCTGTCAACCTCCTTCAATGCAATGTAAGCTTTATTGCACTGTGCCGCAGAGCATTGCGATTACTCACGCCTAGTTACAGATATTCCCCCTGCCCCAGCGATGGATGATAGTTTGTAGTAAAAATCTAAAATAAATCACGCGACAAATATGATCGGGGGCCACCTATATACCTTTTAAAAAGTAAACACCCACAAACAAACCAGTCTACTAATTGCATCATTTTCCTGGTTCTCTCGCGGTGCATTCTCGCTCTGATCTCGCCGAATCGCATCCCTGTGTGTAGGATGACTTCAACAACAAGCTCGAAGCGGCCGGCGATCAGCTGGTGGTGGTCGATTTCTTCGCTACCTGGTGCGGACCGTGCAAGGTGATCGCGCCGAAGCTGGAAGAGTTCCAGAACAAGTACGCCGACAAGATCGTCGTGGTGAAGGTGGACGTGGACGAGTGTGAGGAACTGGCGGCCCAGTACAACATTGCCAGCATGCCAACCTTCCTGTTCATCAAGAAGAAGGAAGTGGTCGCCCAATTCTCCGGTGCGAATGCCGAAAAGTTGGAAAACTTCATCCAGCAGCACTCCGGTTGAGAAAGGAGCAGCAGTTAAGCGAAGGACACACACCATTACAATGTAACTGCCCCCAAAAACACAGGTGTTAGTAGGGTTCCAACTTGGGCGGGGAGGATGGCAAACAAAGAATTATGAGCGCATGGCACCGAGAAGAAGAAGGAGAAGGAGCACAATTACATACACACAGCCGAATAGAATACACCAAAACCATACTTTTCAGTAGCCAGCAACCAAAGGATTTACGCTTTCGGTTCGGTTTAAGAGAAGACATTTGCCTTTTTTTTACTAAACACCACACATCACACATCTGTTTACATTTTTATCATTTTACCATCCCATAATACCGTGTGCGTGCTTGCGCCCCGTATTCCTTTGTTTGGCAGAAGATAGGAGTATAAGTGTTTTACACTACAAGAGAAAAGCAAAAAAAAACATAAACGAGCATTAGGATTCGTCATCGCTTCACCATTTGCCTTGTATCGTGTTATTTAAATATAAATGTAATTTGTTGTGCTCTACACTTTGGTTACTGTGTTTGCGATTTTTTAATGTGGAACCATTTGCTGACGCTACTATAAATTAACTTAAATTCCGAAATAATGTTAATCACATTCAGTGATCGCCAATTATATATGATCGCTTTCTAAAAAGCTGATTTTGATACTTCTACTAGGGTTAACCTTACCTAATTTTAGTAGATTGAATATCAACATCTAAACTATCTGCTGCAGAAGTTCTCTAAATCGCTCGCGGTCCAGCGCCGTCGTCTGTCACTCGACACCACATCATCTCAATTTGGGCCTACCACGCACTCTCATGTGTCCATGTGGACGACCTAAAAAGACTTTACGGGCTGAGTCGTCCGGTGTCATTTTAATGACATGACAAGCCTGCGCCTGGCGAGTCTAATGCGCACTCTACGATAGCGAGTTCACGGGGCCAAAAATCCTTCTGAGCATCTTCCTCTCGAACTGGGCTCAGTAGGTTTCGTCAGCTTTCGTTAGAGCCCATGTCTCAGCTTCGATCGTCGCGACAATTGTTTTGAGTAAAACAGTTTCCGAAGTCAGTAGGAAGATCGGTTGGAATCCAGCACCCTAGGGCGTATATAAATGTAAAGATGGGTGGCCCAAAAAACTGTAAAGAGTTTCTTTCTTGATTCATTCAACGATTAGCACGTTTTAGCGAAATGTTCAACTAACTGATATCAAAATAGATTTTGTGGCTCGATACCCAAAACGATTTTCTTTTATTGGATAGTTAGATGAAAAATTTCTTCTTTACCAGTTCCTACACAATATTTATTTATACATTGGACATTTGTTATTTTAACGGAAATAACAGATATGTTCACAAGTAACTTAAGCTTGAAATGCTAAATACCATTTACACCGGTATTTATTTTCCAATTAACCCACCCGGGGATGGTACGGTACATGCAAACTGCATTTTTCTCCCAACGAGAGCCAGCAACAGATGGCAAATCGGTTATCACCACATGGTGGTACTTGAAGCGGCTTTTACTGCTTTCAAACTGCCGATGTCTTGCAATGGGTGTCCTCTTCACCGTCGACATGTGTTGGAGCGTCAACTTCGATTACCTCGGTATCTTCTACTGTTGTTTGCGGTTGATATGATTGTTCCATTGCGCCGCTAGCTGCTTCATTGAGTTGTTCCTGCTTGAGCTCCACGGTAACGTTTGTTGCTCGAACAATTCTTGCTTTTATGTTGAGTGTGTTTGTGATTTTCGATTGGGTTTGTTCACTATTCGAAGGTACCTCATTAGCTGTAGCTGTAGAGGATGTTTCCGTTGATGGCTCAGAACCATTACGAACAGACCGATCGATGAGTTCTGATGGGGAAACTGCTCGTACCACTCTTGCCTTCATATTGCGATTTAGATTCCTATATGGAAGCTCAAGTTCATCCGACGATTTGCTACTTTCGCTTGATTGTGCTTCCTCATTAAAGGATTGAATGTGTCCGTTACGTTGAGAATCGCTTACAGCTTTTTGCACCTTTTCTAACGACTGCCCGGAGTGCGAAGGTGCTGGAGCTTCAGTAGTATTTTGCTTTATTTTACGCTTCCGCACACGATGGCGCTTCGGTTTAGGTAGGTTCAGCAGCGTTGCCTCGATGTCTTCGTAGGTGCTGCTTTCTTGCTGAGCATTCGAAACGCGTCGCTGGCGAGGTTCATCGTCTGACAGGATTTTTTCTGTCACCACGGAGCCTTTGGGCAGTACCCTAAAACAATAACAAAGTGAAGTTATAATACGATATTTTCCACCGCTCATTACATTTCACTTACTTTATGACTTTTTCGTCACATATTAACTCCGCTTGTTCACCTTCCGGATAGAATATTCCTTCCTCGCTGCAGATATACAAGTCCGATTGTATGTTGAACGTGCTGCGTATGGTACCTATTACGGAGGCAACAGTGGTCCATGTAGGCCGGTATCCGATGTAAGCTTTCCGTCGATGGTCCTTAAACAGTTTACTTAAATCTAACAAATATCGTTTCATTATTTAATAAATTTTTCTACATCAAGAAATCAAACACGACACACTTTTTGATTAAAAGAACGGCACTCATCGAACCGGCGCTTTTGGGTACAATCTAAACAGACATTTGACGTTTGAGGTGGAATATTTAAAATGACAGTTTAAAATTACATCGAACCCACTGTGCGTTTCTATTTATATTCTGTTCTACTGGTATGACAGATTATTTTACGGAACATTTTGAAATGACGGTTGGATTGAATCCAAGTTAATTTAAAAAAAAATACAAAGAAAATCGAACATCTCCAAGTGTTTGTTAATTACATGATCAGTTTTATTGAATCCTTTGGAAATGATTTTTCACGTTTCACTGCTACCGTTCCCCTAGTACGGTTACATGCACATTTGTTGGAGTTTCATTTTATTGCGCTACTGATGATACTGCCGGTCACTAAGAAAATTATCGTGTACATGCGCACACACACACACACGCAGGCCCTTTGTGCACCACGGAATTAAGGCATTACAAAGATGCTTGTTTTTACGTTTCTAAGGTGTTAATCACGAAAAGTAATTGCTATGCATATCGTGAATTTAAATAAAATAATTGCTAGAATCACTATTCTCGCCCCAAGGGATCAGCACCTACCCGCTCAAGTTTGGGTGTCTGTTTGCGTTTTTTTAAATTGCAGTTTCAAAAAATGTGCGTTTGGTTTTGCAATCAAATGTAATAAATTTGTGCCATTGCGATATTAACTAAAGTTAAACTACAACCAAAATAGAAATATAACTGCAAACTCCTTCGCCACGGGATCAAACGATCAAACCTGGAAAGCTCACTTTTGAATGGGTTTAGTTGTGAAATTTGCCATAATAGTGAGATAAACAGTCATTGATAAACTTGCACACGGTGTAAATGTATTGTTGCGGATGGCGGATGTAGTGTTTTACGTGTTCGGAACGATCGAAACACACCATACGCACGTCCACACCACAGCTTCGTCTATAGTTGGCAAACTTTTCAATGTCCTGGAAACAGAAAGGAAAGGATTCGTTTGGTGATGACTAGGATAGAAAACAACCAGTGGAAACTAGCAGCGGAACTTACAGTGTAGGGTATCAAAAGATCCTCCTTCGAGTAGAGGAACAGCTGTGGCCATGCATTGCTTTCGTACTTGAGATTGTGCGACGGATTGGTTTGTACTTCGTAGCCCCGGGGCTTGATAAAGTTAAGTACATAATTGAAGGCGTCCTGTTAACAAAATTTTGATTATTATTCCATTCCTCAATACAATAAATTTTGTCCTCACCTCAAATGTCCACAGTAAAATGGCTGCAACCGCCATCAATGCGGACAGCAGTGTGTTACATCGTCGCTCCTTCCCATAGATAGCCGTAA
Organism: Anopheles maculipalpis; assembly: GCF_943734695.1. Taxonomy (NCBI): domain Eukaryota; kingdom Metazoa; phylum Arthropoda; class Insecta; order Diptera; family Culicidae; genus Anopheles; species Anopheles maculipalpis. The sequence continues at coordinate 26,885,215 of NC_064872.1, forward strand.
TGGCACGGTAAAGCCCCACTATCCGCCGATCACCCGGAGCAGAATCGAAGATCATGCCGCAAATATTTATAGGAGACTTGGACCGTCTCAGTGCGAGCGCGATATGCTGGTACAGGAATGCTCCACCATTGGAAAATACGTGGAATATAAGTGGATGGCTGTCGAAGTTCATGTCGTAGATGAGTTTCAATATTTTCTCCCCAATCTGATGCATCCCGGCACGCTTCCAGAACAGATTTTCCACCGGCGCCGTGTAGCGGATGGTGATGAGACTGTTTATCGCAATAATGTAAACAAGCGTCATTAGCATTCCTTTGCACATATGGCCTTCAAACCCCCGCCCGATCATCTCTCTCAATCCATTATCCCCAAGTACTTACCCGCGATCTTCATAGATTTTGGAGTACTTCATGAGGTACTTGTCCTGACATCCGGCCCATCCAAGCAGCAACACAATGGGAACATTCGTTTCGTTGCACACAAACACATAGTCACTTTCAGCCGTTTGTGTGTCGCTCCGGAAGTTGGGTGAAGGGAACTTGATAAAGTATTCCAGCGTGTCGTCAAGCGGATAGTCCGGTTCCATCCGCGTGCCGTACGTAGCCGACATTTGAGTGTAGTAAAAGCTGCTTTCCTGCGCCCTGAAGATGGAACTGCGAATGTTGCGAAGCTACTCAAGAGCAGAAGCGACGTTTCGAATGCGTGAACTCTTAATCAATCACTATTCTTCAACACCATTTGGGGGAGGAATCTTCTTTTACCTCGCATCAACGGACCAATCCAATCCACACCAGAACGTAGTATATTAGCACATCTTGGAGGAGAGGCTTTTTCCCGGTAGAGCTTTACGTGCCGTGGTCTATGCCAGCTGACTTTTCCAGGGAAGAAAATCGAAAAATTGACTGCATGCTCACTCCCACACGGACACAACTACACGTGCACGCACACACACAGATGACTGATGTCCCGGAAACGCATACAGCGGCAAGCGCTTTTCCATGTGGCGCGCGACCAGCGGCAGCATGTTTCGAAGGTTTCCATGACACGTTTTTCTTCCAGCGTTTGCTCCGAAGCATGCGCAGAGAAGGCCATTTTACCGGCAAAGAGGAAGCTTCAGCTCAAGATAGGAATGGGCGAAGGAAGCGCGCTTTGTTGACGATTCTGGGGTGGGTGATTCCGGAGATTAAATTTTACTAGAAAAATGGTTAAGAAATGTTTAATGAGATCTAAATAATTATGTTATTAGTAAACATCAAACCGGGAATCTTATTTCCGGAAAAAAACCAAACGAAAAAAACCGTTAGAGTTGTGATTTAAATTTGAATCCTCCGATCTGAATATAAACACATCCATCCAACTGTCATACGCCTAGAAAAGTCAAATGCCGCGCGCCTTTTTCGCTACCCGGCATCTGCACGGAAGATCGTCGTAGGCATCGGCACGAAAAATTTGCTCGCTCGTGGTGTAGTTTTCCAGAATCCGGTAGGTGCGGTTTCGGTGCACTGTGATCAAACCTCACATTCCTCCGTACGCTGCGAGTAAATCTCATCCAGAAACAACCAACATTCCAACGCGACACGGTAAAAAATATCCCAATCAGAATCAGTAGCGCTACTGAACACGGAACCTGTCGCCGGATTTGTGACATCCAAGTGTTGATTTGGTGAAAGCTGTAAATAGTCAAGTTCTCGGTAGCCCACCTCGTAGCGTCACTCTTTGTGATGGAAGAAAAGCCAAAAAAGCGCGGCCGTCAACCGAAGGCCGTAAAGGAAGAAATTCCACTACAACCGATTACGGAGAATCCGATCAAGCCGGAACTCGATCTAGCAGTGCCGGTTGAACCACTGAAAGCGAAAGGTGGCAAACGGAAGGTAAATGCTTCGGAAGCGGTCGTCAAAGAAAAGCCACCGCGAAAGCTAGCAACCGGCAAGAAAGTAAAGGCAACGGCGGAGCAAAGCAATGGGGTGGAAAAAAATGTTCCCGTCGAAGAGGAGAAGCCAATGATCGTGACAAAGACTGCACCAGCTAAAAAGGGTCGAACGACGCCGAAGAGCGCAGCAGCACCGGTGGAAACAACAAACGGAGCGGTGGCGGCTGTGACTGAAGACGCTGAAAGCAATGGCTTGCCAGTAGAGACTCCGGCGGTGGAAAAGTCGGAACCGGTAAAGAAGAGTGGACGATCGGTGAAGAAGGCAGCGGTTGTGGAGCAATCCGAAGAAAACACTACCAGCAACACAAGCAGCCCGGTGGTCGAAGAAAAGAAAACGAAAGGCAAGAAAACGGTTGCCAAGGATGCAACTAAGAAGGCAACAAAGGTTGAAAAGGCGGAGCCTGCTGATTTACCGGAAAAACTGGTGGAATCTCCAGTGGTGCCTACTAAACGTGGGAAAGCAAAGTCGAATGCCACGAAGACTGTGGAGCCAGAGGTATCAGCTAGTCCTCCAAAACCAAAAGGTCGTGGAAGAGGCAAAGGTAAATTTGTGTGCGTTAAATAATAGATAAAATTCTTATTTTTGATATGTACCTAGTTTTAGATAAAATGGATGAAACGACTGCTGCCAAAGAAACGGTAGAGGAGGAAAAATCTCAGTCCAAGGCTGAACTTATCACGGCTACTAAGCCGAATGCCAGAGGCCGGAAGAAGGTTGCCTCTGTCGAGGAGATCACTCCAGAAGGTAAGTAGTAAATTCTACCCTTAGTAACGAGTAGTTCAGATGCAATTTCTCCGCATCCTCGAGAATATCCTTTCTTCACTTTTGGTAAATTTTGTGCACTTGCACGCCTACAGTATATGGCTATTAACATGATTTGCTTTTGTATTTACCTAGTGACCACCTCCACATCCGAAGCAAAGGCTGTAGAACCACAGCCAAAGCGCGGCAGAACTCGAAAGGCGATTGTACCGAGCAAGGGTAATTAATTTGTTTACAATCTCACACTTAATAATATCTTTATATATATTAACTTTCATTGACATCTGTTTGCATTATTACATATTAACTAACGAAACATGTATTAGTTGTAGTAATTGCATTTATAGTACAAACCTGTACATTTTCCGTCGAACTATGTCGAACTAAAATGAATTTATGTAAACTAATGCTGCGTTTGAATAATTAACGAAATAACAAACTTTGGTTACATATGTTGGGTTCATTTGTCTTTATTGGCTTAGTTAGTGTACGCTCTGTCATAAACAAATCTGTCTTAACTAGACAGTTTGCCTATATCTAGACAAACATATTTTCTGTTTAAAGAAGTATGAATCTTATTCATGCAGCTGATGGAGAAGCAGAAGCTGGCCCCAGCAAGACCAAGAGAAAAGCAGCTACAGCTGAGGCAAGCAATGGAGGTAAACCTCATTAAGGGTGATTATATAAAGTATACGTTCAGTTGCATTATCAAAATAGGCGAGTTTAAGGTTTTTGTCTATCAGATTTTATAGAACCTTTTAAATTTCTTTTTTTTTCATTCAAAGTTAGACATGGAAAAAATACAGAACCATTAATTTCTCTTCCAACTTATCTCTGTGTTTTATTTGATTGATTGATTATTCTATATTTTATGTATTCTCAAAAAGTATTCGTTAGCGCTTGCATTTTTCGTATCTTCAGCTGTAAAACAATAGTTTCAACTGCTTAGTTTATCAACGTGGTTGCTATCGGACTGCATTTCTAAATATCCTAGTAGTTATTTAGGGTCCTACGACTATTTTTATAAACAAAAAACGCAATTTATATAGACGAATACTTGTTGTCAATTTCAAATAAATTGTTAATGAATGAATTCCGCTATCAAATGTTAAGATGCATTACACTATCCTCATAACTCCTATCAACTGAAACTCGTTCTTTCACAATAAAATATGCAACTAACGTATACTTGAACTCACTGTAAAACACACACATTAGAAGCCAATCACACTCGTATCGTACATTACACAGACATTCCGACCGTAACGCAACGCAAAAGGACCAAAGCACCGGTCGACGAAGAAGAGGAACCTGAAGCGGTCCCAACCAAAGAAAAGAAAGCGAAAGTTGCTGCCGCACCAAAAATGAACAAATGTGCCACCGACTACGGTACCATCAACTTTGCACTGGACGAAACCAAACCATGGAACTATAAAATCTCCAGTTGGAACGTAGCCGGACTACGTGGCTGGATCGGCAAAGGTGGGCTTGAGTTTATCGAACACGAACAACCAGATATATTGTGCGTGCAGGAAACAAAGTGTACCGAGGATCAGCTTCCGGACGAAGCACGTCACATCAAGGGCTACCATCCCTACTGGCTGTGCAAACCGGGTGGATACGCTGGCGTTGCAATCTATTCGAAAAAGATGCCCATCCACGTGGTGTACGGGTTGGGTGATGAGGAACAGGATCAGGACGGTCGACTCCTAACGGCAGAGTACGAAAAGTTTTACCTCGTTTGCGTGTACGTACCGAATGCGGGGAAAAAGTTGGTCACACTGCCGAAGCGGATGAGATGGGATGAAAAGTTTCACAAGTATTTGCGCGAGCTGGACGCTAAAAAGCCGGTTATACTTTGTGGCGATATGAACGTGGCGCACGAAGAGATTGATTTGGCCAACCCTAAGACCAATCGCAAAAATGCGGGCTTCACACAGGAGGAACGTGATGGGATGAGTCATCTGTTGTCGCTTGGGTTTGTCGACACATTCCGGAAGCTGTACCCCGACCGGAAGGATGCGTACACGTTCTGGACCTATATGGGAGGAGCGCGGGCGAAGAATGTCGGATGGCGGCTGGACTATTTCATCACATCCGAGCGGTTGGCGGATAAGGTGACGGATAATGTAATCCGGACGCAGGTGTACGGTAGTGACCATTGTCCCGTGACGTTGTTTTTAAACATTTGAGATGTTCTCTGGTGTCGTCCAGTTGCATCTGTTTTTTTCGAGACTCGGATGCTAATAGCTGAATGTCCGGTGTAGACTTGTGTTGGTCTATTGGATGTCGTTTTGAATGTATCTCTTTTTTATTGTATTTCTTCTTTTAAAAGTATCCATTTTTAACCACTTAGAATCAGCATGCAAGACTTCAGCACATTCGTGAGGATATTAATTTTTTAATGTGTGTGTGTGGCCTAATAAACACGATATTTGTTAGGAATTTAGAAATGTTCTTATTTTTGTGAGAAAATGAATTACTAATTTTATTGAGAATGGTCTGCGCTTCCGAACCAGCCTTTTTTTGTATCTTTCCGGAAGGTAACGCTGGGATGAGACTTTTCTAGGCCTCAAGGAACGCAAAGTTTACATGGACCAAGGATAAAGTGCTGACGAATCTGAAGAAAGTTGGATACTGTTGTTTTTGTAGAATTACAGAAAAAGTTAAAATTACTAGGAAAATAATGCACAATATGGTCACGTAAGCAAAAATGGTCTTAGTTTTTTTGTTATACTAAAGGAAAACAGTAAAACAACAATAACGGCCCGTAGCGAACAATTTGAATCTGTTGGAAAATAACGACTAATTTGGTACACCCTATGTCGTAGAACAAATGTCAAATGCTGCGTAAAATGTAAACAAACAAACATTCTTGTCAAAATACTCGCCAGCAGGAGCCAAAGAAGTAATAAAATTGGCCTGTACAAACGTGCTGTATTCTGTATAAATTGAATGTTATTCTTGTGCGGTAAAAGTGCTCCATTCCTATTACCTTTCGATGGACTATCCACGACCATGCGGCTGCAAGGGCCGTAGAACGTGCCTTAGCTGTGAGGCCGAATTCGGTATCGAGCGCAGTGATTTCCACACCACATTTCAGGTAATGGTGAAATTCACTTTCTTTGTTTCGAATGCCGTGTTTGCGCTCATGGATGCCTCTCACACACGCTTTATGGGCTTTCGTTTCAGAACTCCGATGCATACGTGTTTTGTCCGCTGTGTAACAAAATCTACCCAGGATGGGATTGGAAAAAAGTGATTTCGGAACATGCGGACACACCACAGCACGGTGGCATACAGGGAGAAACCTATCCCGGTGTGTACATTGAGCTCGATTTTCTGTCCACCGCAGAGGAAGTGGATCTGCTGCACGGGCTCGACGAGTTGCCCTGGGACGTTTCGCAGAGCGGTCGACGAAAGCAAAACTTTGGACCGAAAACGAACTTTAAGAAAACGCGCCTAAGACTAGCTCAGTTTGCCGGCTTTCCCCGGGTGAGCGAATTTGTTCAGTGTCGGTTTGAGCAGGTTCCGCTGTTGGCCACCTTTCAAACGATTGAACAATGCTCGTTGGAGTATGCACCAGAGCGCGGTGCATCGATTGATCCGCACATAGACGATTGTTGGATCTGGGGGGAACGGATCGTAACGGTGAACTTGCTGAGCGATTCCGTGCTAACAATGTCCCCGTATCGGTCCATCGAAGGGAAGACTAAGTATAATCTACACTTTTTGGAACAGTATCGAAAAGATCTTCTTGGGGAGTTAATGGATGAGAAAATGATGCTTCGCTTTGAGCACTGTATCGTGCGGATACCGATGCCAAGGTAAATTTGGTGATTTTGGTTCAAAAATAGGAAATATTTGACTGATGTGATGAACTATTTCTTGCCATCTTCCAGGCGTTCCTTGTTAGTACTGTACGGATCTCCACGTTACCAGTGGGAACATTCAGTTTTACGGGAGGACATAACGGATCGCCGGGTATGTCTGGCGTATCGGGAATTTACACCGATGTATCTGCAGGGTGGCAGCGAGTTCAGCCAGAGTGAAGGTATCTTCGAGCGAGCGAAAGAGTTTTGGGACCATCGGTCAGTGTCGGTGGATAGCTAATACTGAAAAGTCAAATGCGGCAGACTGTTCCGAAGCAATAAGGCGTCGAAATATGCTTTACTTTTATACATCGGAAGCATGGTAGCATTATTCAAATGGTTTAAAAATTCTGTAAGATACAGTTCGTGATTTTCGTAATTTACTTTATGAAACTAAACTACACTGGAACATTAATAATGAAAAAACAATTTGTTACATATGTATGATTGAATGAAAGAAGTTTCCATTGAGATAGAATTAAAGCGGACTTAGAGCGAACTGAGACGAGGTTCTCTAGTTTGCCTCATCAGTTATTTTGCTTATTTAAGCTGCGAATATTTGGTTGAATAAATATCCGGCTACACCCACGACAAGGTCACTGTGTGGATCCCAATGCAATGGTATGGGAGGGGTATCGACTGCCAGGGAGGCCTCGTTGCTTAGCGAAACCTTTTAGTCTTAGAATATACCTGGAATAAGGCAAAAAAAAGCCACAACTTGAGGAAACATCTCACCTCAAAAATCTGTCGCGACGGTCGAAGCTGGGACTGTATCGTAACCTTTATAGTCCCAGTACTCACATACGCCTCTAAGATATGGACCCTGTCCAAAACAGACGAAGGCCTCTTAGCCGCGTTCGACAGGAAGATGCTCAGAAGGATCGTTGGCCCCGTATGTGTGGAAGGACAATGGAGGAGCCGCTACAACGACGAGCTGTACGAACTGCATGACGACCTCACCGTCGTGCAGCGAATTAGGCTTTCCAGGATCCACTGGGCTGCCCATGTTATACGCATGGCACTGGATGACTCAGCTCTGAACATCCTTTTAGGCCATCCTTTAGACGGACTGAGGAGGCGTGGTAGGCCCAGATTGAGGTGGAAGGATGGCGTGGAATCATCCGCCATAAAGGCCGGGATAACGGATAACGGATTAGCGGACTACGGCGCGGGACCGTGAGCGGTTCCGCCTGATAAGTAAATAAAGCGGTTGAAGCAAATAAGGCAAAAAAAAAACAAGGAGAAAATGCCTTGCGAAATTTTTACAAAATCAACACAAGAAGGACGAATTTTAACAGCATAATACGAAGAATACAGCGCCGTGTTTAAATACTTAAACTAAATAAAAAATAAAAATCAAATTATGCTTATTAAAAATTTAAAAAATGAAAAAATGATAAAAATGAGCAAAGCAATCAACGACAAAGTGATTAATGAAATCCTAGTATCATTTCAATAATTCGATCTTGTTTGTGATCGGAAAGCGCAGCATCAATTTTACACTCAAATTTGATACAATACAACACAATAGCAAATCGAAAGTTACCACAGTCTACCGAAGCTCTAAAATTGATTGCGAAAAGGGCAGAACTTAGAATTTAAATTTGAATTTTTAATTTCTGAGACACGATACTAGCTACCTCGTCGAAAGGAAGCTCTCCTGTTACTATCAGTCGATCCGGACTCGATTATAGTCGTGGGAAATTAGTGCAACCTGGAGGAAATTCCGATGCAGCAAAATTTGAACTCGGGTAACTGTAGAGCATACCAGGCTAGGAGGTAGCATATTTAAGATTAAAAAGATATCATAAAATAATTTTCTTCCCTTTTTAAAAAATATATTTCTACTTAATATATTCACCAATTTCCGCTGGGGCTCCTCCGAAAGGCTAAATCCACCAACATATTTGTATTCACACGTCATAAGCAACCGATAAACGCATCGATTCCGATTGTAAAGTGTTATTTTATTCATAAAACAAGCCAACGGCCTTGATTGAGGCCGCTGGCATCGGTTGGATACGGATGGCTTTTTTTGCGAACAATCTTTTCGCATTGATTAGCATTAGCTTTTGAATCAGGCTTGAACTGACGAAATTTTAAAATTGTAAATTGTTTGATAAAACTTTATGCTGAAACAACAGTCAAAAGTGGAGTATTTTTGGTCTTGTCTGACTGATGTGGTTAATTTCGTAAGTAGGTTATTCTTCAATGATGAATCAATAAGCATCCTTTGTTTGAAAATGCAAAAAAAAAACTTGCACTTGTAATAGCGGTTTAAGTTTCTTTTTCCCAACAAAGGAACATTCCATCCTTTAATTTCCTGAGACTCTTCAGTAGCATAATCGGAAATGCTAATATCTTCAAATACCATGAAGCAAAACGAATTGCGAAACGACCGACAGGAAGACCTCCTTGGAGCATCAGTGAGAAAGTTTGCAGGCTCAACATGATAATACAAAATTTATCAGTGATTTAAAATCCAAAAATGTTTAGAAATGTTTTTGAGACGAAGCAGATATTATTCATGTCGTGGGATGAAGTTGGTATCAGTCACTACGAGATGGTCAAACCCGAGAAAACTATAGCATGGATTATGGATAAAATGTATTCAGTGTAATCGAAATTCCACTGATCATTATGCTGCAAAGCCGTGAGAAGATGGGAACATATTACACATTGAGCTCTTTAAAAAAATCCGGCCAAGCTTACCAAGGTTATAACAATGGCTAAATGGCCAACATCACCTGTCAGATGGAAACATTCTCAAAGTCATTGGCTATTATCAAAGATCTACGCTACGAGTCCGTCCTCTAGAGGTCAATACAGATCTTGGCATACACTTATGATATAGATGCAGGCATCATGCAGGAAAATCTCAAAGATAAATTCGAGTGAAAGATGCTCGAGACGATTTATGGACTATAAGGGAAGGACCTCAAGCAAGAAATAGAAAGGAGGAGGACCTAAATATAGAGCAGCAAATCAGACGTCTTTTAGAGTCATCCCCATGGGCAGAGGAGATGTGATAGCTACCGGAAGTTCCATCCAAGATGTCCTCTTCCTGCTATCAGGTGTCATCGAATGATCAGCAAATAGTATACACGAATAATTGTAAACACAACTCCATTCTACATTGAAGATTGATTTTACATTTTATTAAGTTAAACAGTTAACACATTAAATAAGAAACAAAATGTATGCATCATGCCGCGCTTATGGTGAATATATTAACATGCTCGGTATTGCTAATTTTGTTTAGAAGCTTATGTATGGTAAAGTTGCCGTTAAATGAGTTGAATAGTAAGTGGTACGGACAAGTGTAACTTTTATTTCGTCCGGAGGATTTCACGGTTGGAGCAGTAAGTAGCAGTAGTAGCAGTATCAGTAGTAGTAATAATAGTAGTATTATGGATAACATGTGCGCTCCAACCTACGTGTATGTGGTGCTCCTACGGCTATTTCCTACAAATTTATCGCAATTTTTACTAGCTTTTTGCTCATGCTTCGCGCAACTTCTTTTTCTTTAAACACACTATAAGCTTGCTTTCATTTTTTTCCAATATGGAACATTGTTTAACATTCTTCAAAGAGCACGATACACACGCTACTAACCGTAAGCGATTTTGTATCACATTCTTTGCGGCGAAGGTTCAGTCTTGTTTTTTCTTCTTCTTCTAAATGATTGTTCTCTAGTTAAGTCGCTTACACTTCTATTGATCGCTTTTTTGTGTTGGAGAATCTTTTACCTACTCCACCTTCGGCATTAAACGATTTAACACAACATATTGACTAGTTTCACGTCTGTCGACACTGTTGAAGGGACCAGCCTTCGGCAAAATGATTCGAGAATGAAATTCGTTCGACACTGGCAAAGTTTCGCCCTTTCGCCCTAAACCCTAAACGTCCGTCGCACACGACTGATTGCGCAACGAGTGGACATTCTGCTGTACCGCTTCCATCGTCCGGATCAGCTCATCGAACCCGTGCAGTAGGCCCTCCTCACAATTGCCCATCTGCCAGCGGCGTCTGTGCGTCACCTTCGTTCCCTGTGGCAGTGGCAGTGATTTGGCAAAGTCGATCAACCACACACCGACCTGATGGTCGTCGTACACGATGAACACACTGCTACCCAACACCTGGTGGCGCTGGAAGAACTCGGACTTTTCGATCAGCGTACGCATCTGGCGCAATCGTTTGAGAATGTCCTTCGCTACACTGCGCCGCCCGTTCACAAAGTGTCCTACCGTCGTGCGTATCTGATGATCGGTCTTGATCGTCTTCAGATCGGTTACGGGCGAGAAGCCACGCATCTTGAGTGCCTCAATTCGGAAACCTTTCTCCTGCGTGGAAGACATGTTTTCGCGGAACTGCATGTACCGCAGCTTGGTGATGGCTTTCTGTGCATGCTCCTCCGCCGTCGGTGCGTTCGGATCGACGGCGATCATCTTTTTGTACAGATCTTCCCGCAGGGCGGTATTGCTTACTTCCGTTTCGGTGAACGTTCGGAAGCCCATCTTGATGTCCATCACGTTCGGCTCGACAAAGCCATGCAGCATGTTGTGTAGCTCGATAAAGTGCTCACCATTGAGCTGGTGTACGCCAAGGAACTTTGGGACGACTTTGATTGCGTGCGGATCCATCATCAGCTGACGGTAGGCGAGCAGCTCTGTATCGTTCGGGCCGGAAATACGCTTTCGCACGATACCGTTGGCCATGGGAGCAATGCTGGAAGGGGATGAAAAACGGGAGAGAAAAATATTAGATTTGGTGGGATATTAAAAAAAAAATTATTATTACTATATTGGAAACGTTCATTTTGATCGAATCTTCAGGCTTGAGTTTGAATCTGCTATCTTCAGTGATTCATGCATGAGGCATTTGAAACAAATTAGTCATCAGTTCACATTGGCAGAACGGATCGTGTGATCTTCTAGGAATCAGCACGATGATTCATTCCCATCTGAAGTTCTTAAAAATTGATTGACTTTAGCACCGGACCGGACATTAGCCTTCGTTAGTTAATAATATGTTGTTAGATCCTTCCAATATTTCTGACGAATTTCTAGTATTCGGATCCGCGCCCTGAGCGCTAAGATGTTGAGGTTATTTTTGGCAACTTTGCAACCGTAGGGTATCAGAGTGATCATATTTTGACGGACAGATACTACGAACAATTTAAAGCTAGCACTCCCAAGAAGATTCTTGGAAGATTCTACTTCAAAATGGGGGAAAGTGATCGAACGCACAGCACATCATTCATTGGAATCTTTAGGCGTCAATAAATTCCTGAATCCTAGCATGCAATTTGGAGGTATTTGACTCGAAGGTGGATAAACGTTCGACAAGACTTCCACCAAAATTCCACCTACGCTATCGCTCCATGAGATTTAAAAAAGTACTACTTCAGCTAGAAGGCAGTAAACCTTATACTTAATACCTTCTCATAACCTTCTCCATTTTTCACATTTGGCTCTAATTTTCCACCGATTGCTAATCATCAGCGATCATGCAACTGTTAACCAACAGAAACCATTTTCTAATAAACAAATGGAACAACATTTGTTTTGCTACTCAAAACCCACCATCAAACCACGGGCAGCGAAATTTAAAACTTGAAACAGAAACATTCATACACACAGTTCGTTCCGCTACTCTGGCAGCATATCTGGCAAATGGGAAACGCTAAATGCGCAAACCGTTCCACATCACGACGACGGCAACGGCTCCGACGCACCGGCTTAAAGTCGTGTTGCGAAATTCCACCACCAAACTTGCCACACCAAACCACGCCTTGACGTCATCGCCGGCAAAGCCACCGAATCCGAATCGGATGGGTGTGGAATGTTACGTATAGAGTCAGAGTTAGCATTTTTGTGACACTTTTGTTATTTGCATTCCACCATCGGACGACTCTGTGATACGTCTTTCCCAAGCAAAGGGGTCCTCCAGAAATGTTGCGCGAGAGAGGCCACAGATGACGTCCGTGTGGATGTGTTTCTAGCACATCTAGCAGCAACGAGTTGTGGCTTCCTTTCGAAGTGATTCGTACGGAGCATTCCCTGTCAAAGCGGTGTGACCTTGCGTGTCTGTGAGTGATGCTGGACGAGAAGCTGGCTATTCCAGCGACTAGACGGCGCCCAAGGCACGTCATAACTTTGCCGTCCCGGCGCATACTTCATCATCGAAGAAGTTATGTCTTTTACGCCCGCGTTCAGAAAGAAGCGAAATGGACACACTAGACCCTGGAGAGGCACACACTCTTTATCAGCTGTTTGTATTTTGCGCAATCTCAAAACAACGTCCACTCGTTTCCGAACGCGCTTGTCCGTGTACCGAGACCGGCGGCACACGGCACGGCCGAATGGTCCTGGGATGCTCTTGGGCGATCGAGGGGTGGATTAAATATAGCATTTCACAATCAATCAATCAAATGTCCAAGGCGCGAATCAAAGGGTGGACGACGTGGATCAACGATCAGATCAAAACTGAGTGTTTGAGAGTCGGCGATTCTTACCTTTTGGGATGGCCGGAAAGTTGCAGCCAGCCGGGAGGAACTGTCGGGGCGTTACATTCTAGCAGGACGGGACTGGCGGGTGCACTGAGCTCGAGAGCGTTCTAAAATGAAACAGATAGGAAAGAATTCTGGTTAGGGGTTTGTTATTGAAGAGGAGTGTTTGGAAGAATTCACCATAGAGGAGTTTCGATTCGAATTAAATTATGTAGCTAGACAGGTGGCGCTCTAGTTCCAACATCGAGTGAACTCAAAATGAATGATCTACCTGTGGGTTGGGTGTGTACTCGGAAATCTCAAACTTTGTCACACGTCAGGCTTTGTGTGATATACCTTAAGATTAGATATGGTGGCTCCTATTACAGCCCCTCCATAAACCTCTATCTTGGGGAGCACCCGATAGCGTCCAAGATGTTTCGTAAACAAATACATACTTTTTTGGGGGCCCAGAAGAATACTCTAAGCTAAGATGGCCTTGCCATGATATCCGGTAACGAAGCACGTGTACTGCTGATCGTTGGGCTGGAACCATCTATCCCGAGATTGAGTTCCCTGGCTGGGTAAACGCATACCACGTGCTGTTTGTTCGGTTCAAGGACAGAAATGTCTGACCAAGGTCCGACATGGAACATCTTGCCATGTACCCCCTTTAATAGACAGCATATTTCACTACTCTGAAGTTCTCTGGAATGCGTTCCTCTACTTATATTTATACAACAGCACACACACGGACGCGAACGCTTCACATCAAAAGAAACGACCATATCCATATGGATCGCATCAGTGTGTAATGGCGCGTATCGAAACTTATTTTCGTGCACGGGGGGGCCACGCTTGTTTGGTCATATTTTTTTCCGGTACCGTCGGATAATCGCACAGGTGGATTCAATTAACCGCTCCGTAACGATCGATACAGTTTATGTGCCGTGTGTTATAAACAAACGATCAACTTTGGGTCCGGAATGGTTCATAATTCCTATATTCAAGGCGGACGGCTAATTGCCACCATTGGTAAACGCGAACCGACCAGGCCCCGTGCGAAGGGAGTTACACACACGCAACTAGCGGTCACTAGCGGTGTGGCCTTTACAGGAAGAAAGTGTACCGCAAACAGCAGAACAGAAAATCTCACAAAAGCTGTTGAAGAGACCCAACAGAATAATTTGCAATCTGCCACCGATGGTTTAATGCGTGCGAGGAATTAAACGAGAGCACGCGAAACTGTAGCGCGCATTCCACGGCCGAACGTCGATTATCTCCGGGCAGAAGGCTCGCCCGGACCGCTACATCATTGACGTCATTGGGTTGGTGGCAGGCTTTGCTGGCCTGCTTGTGTGTGTGTTTGTGTGTGTGTGTGTGGCGGCATGTATCTTGGCCTGGGTCTTGCTTTCGTACAAACCATGTTGCCTTCTGGTGGTATTCACCCCAAACCCAGAGCTTGGCTTAACCCAACCACTACTGATAGGAGTTCAGTGACATGTTCTACTTCCTCGCACACTTCCCAGACGATCTTCTGTGGCCAATCAGTGTCGAACATGGCGACTTCCTTTCCCCAAACCACCGGCTTGACGAGCCTTCCCATGTCAAGTTCTACACTGCATCCACCCTGCACGGTAGAGAACGTCAGGCCACAATTGGTGGGTGCAATCTAACATGTACTTAACATACTGCCTCCCCCTTCTACCACACATCCCGACCTACAACCCTTTTTCCCGGTGGCTTTCGTAGGCCGCCGTCGACCACTACTGGTAAACGAGGGGTTTCGCTTTCCCATTCTTAGGCCCCGGCGGAGTCCGGTGGTGGTATCTCGTGTCTTGCTCTGCCACAAATTCACTCCGCCCGATTCAAGCCGGCGCGGGTCCGCGCGATTGACGTCAAACGGACGTCGTCGGTGTGTATATCGATGGTGGTATATAAAATGTCGTATTCGACGATGGTTAGCATTTTTTTTTGCTGCTGCTACTGCTGCTTACACATACTCCACCAAAGTTCGGCCATCTTTGTTCCTTTCCATTTGTAATAAAGCAAGGAAGGAAATATATTAAGCTTGACAGGCCACCGAAAGGGAGTTAGAGATAGTTGTTAGCATACGAAGGATCACGCACGCGATCGCGTTTAGGGCCGCCTCCAGATAGCAAGACCTTGGAATTTATGGGTGAAATATATCGTACGATCGGCCTGATCATATTCATGGGCTGATATAGCAACAGATAGAAAAAAAAAGGAATGTCCGATTGTTCGTATTGGTTACTTCGGTCTTCAGGCTACTGATGCACAGTGATGTCTCTGCCTCGCTTCGGATATTGTCCTGGGAACATCCGGCAGCCTTGTTTTTGCTTTTCGAACTTCACCACCATAATGAGCTGGTAAGGTAAGCATGATCATTAGGTTTTGAACACGATACACTACAAAAAAAATCATGATCGCCGCTGTTAGCGTGTAAGCGTTCTAATGGAAGTGATTTATCAATCTACTGCTGCTTCCAATGCACGGTAGACGATGTCTTGTTCAGGTGATGAGTGATGCCGAGCCATTTTGCACGGTGGGTATATAAATCACCCACACTAATTGCTCACCACCGAGAGGGTGGGAACCAGAAATTCGACAGCCAACTGCCACTTGTGGTGGGAATGAAGTACGAGCAAGCGAAGCATCAAATGGATCACGGTGATGACTTCAACGGTTAGTTGACTGTTTTGTTTTTATTTCGCCGTTGTTTCATTTGTTTGTCTCTGAGTAATGAATAAGTCGGAGTCCACCAAAAGAAAGATGGTGATGTAAATGAGGTGGTTTTGTCTGTTTGAAGTTACTAAGGTGCGAAATATGATGCTACAAAAAACATGTCCCGTAAGTGCAATCTGTTGTTTTTCCTTGGTGAGACCTGTTCCACATTATGTATTACGAGAGCCGTTGCACTACTACAGAGCCATTAAAAAACAAACCTCAACAGGCAAATTGTGATTACGAAGTAAGTCCTACTTCGCCAGAATTAAAAACAAATTTAAACGTAATCAAATCACTCGCGAACAGAATCGCAGAACCGTTGACTAGCGACGGTGCGAAATAATACTCCAGGGCGGTATGTACGGTCGCTACATATTTTAATAGATAATTTACCTTTTTGTGCTGCAGCCCGGATTCTATGTCCGCCTTGGTCCGGCTCGAAAACCTACACGCCGTCCCGCACTTGGTAACAAACCAAGCACAAGCACCACATTCTAGCTCGATTTGGGCAAAGTGATTTGCGTTCGTCCCGTGGACGTGGACGTGTGGACATGGGCGGGAGGGTCGCAAAATGATTGCATTAGCAAGTTGTTTGTGTCTAAAGCCAAAACCCTCCCTTTTGCAATCCACACTAGGAACTCCGGGCTGTCCGGGATGTGATAAGGTTTGTCTCACGTTTCAGCAGCAGCAATCCCGAAATTGAAAACGGGAGGCACGTACCCCCTCCAAAAGGCTTATGGAGGCATGGCAGCAATTAAACTGGATGCTCTAAAGCATATTATTCGCGCTCAGCAGCTATCCCCTGATAACGGCAGTTTGACGTCACTGACAAGCACTGGTTGACGAGCGTTATTAACGAAACTCTGAATCACAGCCGCTTACTTTTTGCTGATACAGTTGATTATATCCAAACTGCTGTTTGCTGGATGGGTCGGCTACAGTAATCTCAGCCAAGCCACCCACCCAGCTAACCCATCCCCCATTCCCGATTGACTGCTATCAAATGATGCGATCAGATGGCGAGGCTATGCACGAGGCGACTGGGTCAGGGCACCACAACTCCGCCAAGTGCCACTGTTGTTGATGTGTACGAGTTTAAAACGATTTTAACTCACATTAGTGGTTAATTAAATCGCAAAACATTCGCTCTCGCTTGTGACGAGCTGAGAGGGCGATTGATAACTCACCCGTGTCTTGAGCTTGGTCGTTGGTGGCGCTAGATGCTGTTCAAATCAAGGCGTGGAAAACGGACCTGTCCAAGAGCTTTCAAACAACCTTCTCGGCTGAACCAGTTTAAAGTTTTGCTGGAGAACAATATGCAGTTCGTACGCACGTTACGCACTCTCACACGTCAATCCGGATGACGTCTGCGGATGGTTATCCGCATGGGTGCGCGCGCGCGCGCTCGAGCACTCGCGCCCCAGGGTGTAGATGGTAGACGCTGTGAGCTATTTTTAATTAATGCCCTATTGTTAGATGGGCCACTACTGCCAACTACTCTCCTGGGCCCCGCGATAACAATGGTTTGTAATATGTAACGAGTTGGCACCACTTCCCCTGTGTCGTTGGAAACTGGAGAGGAAGTTGCGGTTGTCTCAATGATCGTTTGTTTTGATGATCGTTTTTAGTACTTGTCGTTGTTTTTAATGTGCCTATCACGCTCATGCTCATCCAATCCGAGCGAGGCGTTCGCTTGATCGGAGTCGAACTTCGTTGGGAGAGCCAACTTCACGCCAGTTGATCGACCTTAGAGATCTGAACCGAAGCAGTAGTAACGGCAGGCGCCATTTTCGGAGCCTACAATCACAGCAAGCGACCGTTGCTAACGGCTACCCGTGATCTTATCATGCGTGACGACCGTTCCAACGGTGTAGCTGTTGAAAAGCTCATCAAAATTGTCCGTGTATTTTTTTTACCTCGTCTCTATCTCTCTCTTAAAGTTGCGTTTGCCTACCCTTTTGGGGGTTTTTTTTTGGGCTTGTTTCTAGTCACAAGAAATATAAAGATCTTATTGGATGTTTTGGTGTTCTTGTTTTTTTGGGTCCTCAGGGAATCTCTTGAAGTTGGAGAATCTGTAGAGGCTCTTGGTGGTTGGTCACATCGTCACAAGATCACGGCCACGGCTTTTTGTGAGAACGGAAGTCGTGGACCTACTGGTGAGTGGAGCCATTAATAAGCTTAAGCCTTTTTTTGTGCCACAAATCGTTTGAATATCAGATTTTTTTGTTTTGTTTTGGAAGCAGTCACAAATCGGAGGTTAGAAAGGCCTCAAGGCAGGAAGTTTGATGGAATATCCATCCATAAGAACTCAAAAAAATAATCACGACTCGATGTAAATAGGGTACTAATTTCAAGTCCAACTAAGTCAATCTAAACAAAGGATACTCAGCTGTTGTCAAAATACACCTTCAACAGATGATCATCTCTAGGGGAGATGCATCTACTGGGTGGTCTGTGGTGTCACATGCACTGGACACGCTCCAACGATAGCTTCCCTGATATTATACCCATCCGCACGAGAGGCACCGTGATTACACCACGGGTGGACCACCACGTCAGTATTTCTATTAATTAAATCATAACCGTGCGCAAAGCTGCATTGGCGTTGATTCGCGTGCGCAAACCGTACAACGGTGTCTGGTACAAGCAGGGTGTTCTAACCGACGGGCTCGCGCGCAAACGATCGTCGTCATCGCGACACTCATAAGTGTCACATGTGCAGCAGTAGTATTGCCCATCCTGTCACCGCTCTACCACACCGTTTGGCACTGGAAACAATGCACCGTATGCTAATTGAGGGTAATTCAGATAAATTACAACCGGGAGGGATTAATGCGGGCGAAAAAAGGGTTTTCGCGTCTCACGCGGTCTCGCCGTCTCGGTGTCAATTGGTCGTCGTTCGGACACGCTGGTTGGTTTGGACGCGGCACTGCCGGCATTAATCGCGTGCCTTCGCAGACGCGGGTCCTTATTTTCCGGTTGGGGAAGGTGGCAAAGTGAAAGAGCAATTACGTGACCCCGGCGCGGCACCCGAGAGACGTGTGGCCCTGGTGCGCTGCCCTTCTTGGTCACGTTCCGGTGCAGCTCAGTCAGGGGTAATGGGTTTTTGTGTTTTGTTGTGTGGCTGTGGCTAAAATTATAATCATCATCTACGATAAATGGTATCTGGCCGATCTGTTGGTTAGAATTGCCACCGGGATAACTACGGAAGTCTGTGTGAGCTTCTCGCTTAAGTAGGAGCAAGATTTTATGATCCCTAATGTTTGTAGTGATGAGGCAAATAATATTCTCGCCTCTACTTGTATCTCACCTGTAGAGAGATGTCAAGGGTCCTCAATATACAAACCATCATGCGCCATCCGGTTCTGGCTGGTGATACATGCAATTTGTATCGGTTCCATTCCACTGCCACTAAACGTGACAGACCAGCTGGTGCCAGTCACCGGCCCGGGTAAAAGTTGTTACTTTTTTCCACTGGCAAGAAAGTGGGACAACCAACGTGCCGCGCTCAACGATTTACCTCCCCGGGAATGCGGACGTTCGGCTGATGACGCACCGCAAGAAATCATGCACAGCGTCGACGTGCTTTTGTGTCACTTTTTAAGGTTTTATTTCACTTTCTTTCTCGCAGTCCCATTGAAATGGAAACTACGTTTGCTGCGGGCAAACGTCGTCATCGTGGAGGGAAAAAGAAACTCCCATCCGGTACGGTGCATCCGGATTTGCGGGAAGTGGCGAAAGCATCGAAGCTCGTGATGATCGGAGAGATAAACAGGAGATTGCCTTGCGAGAGAGTGTACATTATAAGATCGCACCCTCGTAATGAACCATTCTCCTTGACGTCAGTGTGCTGCTGTGACCGGACGTGGAAGGGTAGACCGCCGGCAGCAATGAACTCTCCCACCGTCATCGTTACAATCCGATGCTAACGAACTTGCCCCGCGTGTAAGGGATCCCATATGGGTGACGAAAAAAAAAAACGGCAAATCTTTAATAGGCGGCAATGTAATAAAAGCATCCCCAACTCTATCCACGTACACGGAGGAACGTATGGCGTTCGAATCAGCAATAGGGGATAGCAGTAACGGGTGAATAATTAAAGTCCAATGTCTTCGATTGCGTCGGTTGGCATCGGTGACGGTGACCCCGACCACGACCGTGTATGTGTTGACATTCCGGTGTACAAACACATTACGGATGCACCACGTACGCACCACCGTTGTTTTGGCCGCTTCTTCGCTGTTGCGTGAGCCATGTGCACAACGATTGTCGCAACCGTGCGAGAAGATGAATTATTGTATGGACGTCAGATCCACCCAAGCATTATCGGATCGAAGCGATCTTTCCTCTCCATTTCGGCAGCATTGACCATAAACGAGTTCTTTAATGTCTGTGCGCTGTTGTGTGGTGCATGGTTTACTTAAAAGGCCACAAGTGGGCGCACAAGATCATCTGGGGTATCCAGCACATAGCCCAATTTTGGACAGAGCTCTTAGAACAATGGTTACCATTGATCGTCGCACGATCTCCAGAAGCTTCGGAGCGATTCTAAAATCGCTAGCACGTAACATGGAGAAGATCGCGACGGATACTCGCATCAGCTATCGACGTGTCCACAAGGCAAGTGATAAAATGGCACTGGGAACGAGGAACGGGAGGAAACCATCCATGGCATTTCGGACCAACGCTTCCGTGCGGTGCGCCACGCTCGCACACAGTTCGCACAAGTTTTGCGCGGTCCTTCAAAGTTCGATGTCAGGATGTTGCCCGCACGCCTTTACACGCGTTACGCGGGGAAGCTGCCGGAGAAACAATAAATTGCAAAATGTCACTGTATCGACAGCAGAGGTGTACACACACATGAATTTTAATAGTTTCCGTGGCCCTCATACCGCATCGTGCCAGCTGCTAGTCAGTCAGTCAGTCAGTCAGTCAGACACGGTCGAGTTGAATGTCGGGAGAAGACCGAACATGATCCCTGTCACGGCTCAGTCAATGTAGCTCACATACCCTATCTTCTACACAAGGCCACCAGAGGAGGGCACCGAGGCCCTCACCAAGGGAAGAGGGAACTGGAACTGGATTTCAATGTTTCAACTTTGCATGACAGGTGAACAACACCAAACAGGGTGTGAATCATTCGGGATCGGTTGTGGTAGGGTGTAAAACACTTACGATTGCAAGAAAGCTGAGCAGCGATTTGTTGGCATTGGCCGTTGGCACACCCTGGTCGACCAGATACTCCGTCGCTGTGCGTTCTGCTTCGATGTTCTGGAATGGAGAATAGCAGAGGGCAAATGGGGCATTAGTATACTGTGTCATCTAATACACATTGGACGATGGACAACTGTTTCAACAAAAGCACACGAAACTACGCTTTATATAGTACGTGTTTAAGAATTTCTTTCGTACCATAATATTACAACGGGGACACACGCACACACGTACGAGTTACACGATAAGAAGGGAATGCACGACTCTTGATAAACACGCTTTCGCATCAAAACTAGTTCGTGGTTTTGAGAATTCCCTCCTATGAACACAAATCACGACCGATCTGCTAACGAACGATCGAAGATCGTGAAGGAAACGCAAGCTTTGAAGCTTTCCTGCCTTCTACGATGCCTTACAGCGTGGAGTCTATATCTTGCGAGATCTAATTATGACAGCTTCTTGTTTTGATGGACCTTCAAAAATCTCTAGTCTGTGTGTGCTATATCGCTATCCGAGATGGGAAGATTTCACCAAGAAGAACAAAGAGATTGAATGCTGAAGGTGTGTGTGTGCGTTGTAAGATGGTAAGATTCTTCAGTATTATCTTCATAGTAATACAACATCCGCTCGTGTGTGTCATCTGCTAAATGTATCTCAACGCATAGAGAAATGTGTGAGTATTTCTACGCATTATTCGATCGATTACTGTGTCGATCATCTGCATCAGATCTACAGCAAGCAGACACAGAAAAAAGATGTCACATCAGGTTTATACTAGCAGATCGTTCTCAGATCGAACCTCCCAACAACACCCAGGGAGAACCGATCGTTAAACCGAAGAAAGCGAATTGACAGACCGCAGTCACGTCCCTCAACCACGGATCAGTGACGATCTCACCCACTCACTTAGTGGCACCCCGTCCGGGCAACAAAATTAATCGTCGATCATTTATGGGATGTTTCAGGGTGACGACGACGGACGATTTAGCGTGACAAAACCGCAAAAAAACATGATGTAAACTGCGGTACGGGCGATTGCGATTGAGTAATAATAAACTGGAGAGCGTAATCGATGGGAATGGTGCGATTGATGCCCTCCGAGCCGCTGAGAAGGGACATAAAAAAAAAATCCACTATTCCATCACTTAAATCCTGAGTCATCATCGTCATCATCAGCACCATCGATCGCCGTATTGGTTCGATCTAATCCACTATTGCCCAAACACACCAACAGCACTTTAGTTCGTTCTCTAACTAAGCGTTCAAGGACATTGTGCTGTATTCAAATGGAGTTTACGCTGCCATAAGCGCGAAACATATCGATACGACTGTGGACTGGTGGTCTGGTGCCGTATGGCAATTAGCAAACGCGCGGGACTTGGCCGTTGGAGCAACAAACTGCGTCAGGTGGTTGATAATTAGGCCCTGAAGGTGATGATCATTCTGGTTCTTGGCTGTCGGCTATTTGTGCTGTAGATGGATGGATGAATACAGACCGTTTCTCGGTGGACGATTACATTGTCGGAACGACAGAGCGCCAAATGTGGGGCCGGGCTAAAGTTTGTAATGAGGGTGGCTCATGGATACTACTGGATACGCGGATGGCGCCAACTATTAGAGTACGTCACTTAATGGCGATGAAAATTGAAGATGTTCCTACTGAGCTTATCAGGACTCAGTTTCATAGAAGTCATAATATCAACAGTAATTTCCCTGCAATATAAGCTGCAACTCGAACTTCGGTTTGATAGACAACGATCGGCAGAAACGGCTATCAGCGCAGACGGTTAACACTAATTAGCACACCCAGTCGGTAGACACTTCCTGCCAACCTCAGCAAATCGAGGCCATGTTTTGTGATGAGACATGTCGGCTTTCAAAACAACTGCTTTAGTTGATTGTTTAGAGGGCTGTTACACGCGTGTGGACAACAAAACGGTTTTGCTTATTATTGTTACAACCGAGATGCGCACGAGACGTGATTCCACCTGAACAGGCATTTCATTCCCATTTTGTCCCACCAGTCCAATTCGGGTTTGGGGCTTTTGTACAGTTTGCCCTTAATGAAAGACACATCCGGAAGGTAAATTACACCACACAATATCAATGTGGCGTTCCTGATGTGCTTCTGGCGCTGACATGCCCTAGGTCCCGGACGCGCATGTTGTTTTCCAATCACATGCCACACATTTGCTCCCGATGCGCTCCTGCACGTGTGGGCTGACGTCAATTCGTAACCGCCAACTAGCGTACCACTGTCTTATTAACCACACTGCAGAACAGCTGCTAGAGTTGGTAACGTGGCGCAACAAAACTTTGCTTGCAAGAACCAATTCCACACCGATACATTGTTCAGATCAATGACATAGTGCTAACGTCACCTAATCGATACCGTACAGCCGGATCTATCCGGTTTCGCTCTTGATGGCCTGAATGGCGAGATTGGTTTGGCGGTAGCAGCCGACTGTATGTGTGCGCGATACTGGAATCCGGTCCAGCATCATAATCAGATCCATCAATAAGCCCGTGTACAAACCGTTTAGCAGGGTATGAAAAAGCTTTGTGTCCTATAGGGGCCTCCTATGGTGGACAAAAAGGGTTACCTACCAGTGCCTTCACTTGCATCACTTGCCGTAGGAGCAGGATGCGTCGTCCGATTGGCCTAGACTGTATTCTGTAACGAGTTATCAGCCGTGGTCGTTCAGTTCGGAGTGGTCGACGTCGTCACACAGCCATCGTCATCGGGCGCTAATTTTACACCGCGACTCGTTAGCATTCCGCAATGTTAGCATTGGTACAGTGAGGAACACTGCGACGCGACTGTTTGCAGTTACTATTTTAGCGTGAAGCTGTGAATGAATGTACCATCCAGACAGGTTCACGAAGCAATTGCGTTTCAAAAGTTGCGCCTAGCTGCGAGTTTGCCGAAAGGAGAGCGCGAGCAAAGCAGAGAGGAAAAGAAAAGAAAAAAAAGCGTCGACGAACTGCTGTAACCTTAATTACCGTTTTGATGACGTACGGATTTGGAATTTGGAGCATGTCGGTACAATGCACGTGAGCATTCCACCAGCCATTGTTCCAGCTGCGGAAGATAGTATCGGCAGGAGGTAATATCCACCGAGCAAAAGCTTCCCGAATGGGTATTCCAGTACTGGGTCCGTAAACCTCCATCCTTGGGGGAGATGTCGATGGCGAAGTGGCAGAACATTTGCATACTCCTCATAAAACCCTGAACACGACGAATGCTGCTGTGTTTGCTGACGTAAACCGACGTCAAAATGCTATAGTTCAAAAATGACCGTGAAAAGTGTCATTGACAAGCCTGCCTCAGCTGGCCTCCGAAGACCATGTGCCTGTTGCTGCGGCTGTGTGTGGGTCAACATTTGTTTCTCTCAATCGATTGATCGAGAAGAGACGAGCCCATCGGCAGCTGGTATTCGATTACCAGCTACATAATAATGCGGACAGCAACTTAAGACGATCGACGTTCTACGTCACGCTCAAGACACCGATGAGGCAAACGAGCTTCACGGTGGGAAACAAAACATTGGGAAAGTCCAAGGTTGCTGATCCGAAGCCTGGGTAGAGAACTCAATTCGCTTAGCTTGTTATAAAACTCCCCAAGCTAAGCTCATAAAACTCCAAACAGGTGATAACTCGATGACGCACACGGGCGGTGTGCACCAAAAGAAAATGCAGGATCGCTTCCAACATTCCACCAGCAAATGTGTAAATGTTAACTATGCTTAGAAAAATCAAGTGCTTTATTTTGTTTGTTTCGCCATTTGATGGGTATAAATTTGGCACGCCTGAATTGCCCCGAAAGCTGGTGAGTTGTAGCTTTTTTCTTTTTAGGATGGGCATTTTATGACTTCCTTATCAAGTACGCCGGCATACGGTGAGGCTACGGTGTGCGTGTGTGTCCTTCGGTGTAAGCTAGATAAAAAGCGCAAACGATGCGCATCAATGCGTGAAAGGATAGCCTGTTCGGTGTTTTTTTTTTTTTTTATTGGTACTTTGAACCAACTAGAACCAATAGCCACTTTCAAGGTGATTTCTACTACATCAATAATTTATTAGACAAGTGAAGTGACTTGTGTTTGGGTACTTACCGAATTCTTCGTGCCATTGTCTAGTATTAGCATTTTTAGCAGCGTACGTTTGAGGCCATTGTTGTCGATACAGGAGAGACGAAACTTGTCACTAGTCCATCCTGCCATGGTGAGAAATATGGAAGAAGTCATACCGTGCCGTCACACCGGTAATGTGAACTCCTGGGGGTACTGGGTGGTAGACTCGGTAGAAAACCTGCTGCTGCCAACAAGTCGACGACAGCTCAGTGATACGAAAGGGGCACGCGCCCCGAAATGGAGTTGTTTTTGTTTGCACCACTCGGCGTTATGGAATGTGCAAATGGGCGGCAGTTGACCGTGTTCTCGTTGGACCTGTAACCTGCACGGTCTGGGTGAGGGCGCGCGAGATAAGGCGAGAGTCTCGGAATCTGAGTTTGACTTGTCGTGAGGGGAAACTGGTTTCCTTTGGACCTTTTTTCGTTACAACTTGCTGCTGATGTGTGTATCCGGATCTCTCCTTCTTAGTTACGCCGATCTTTCACCGTAGTACCAACGTGAGCAAACAGGAGCAATAAGAGAGGGCTCGGCGTAAAGCAAATCTCTAACCCTTTGCTTGCACTAGGGCACCCGACTTCAAAGTTACCCTACCCGAGTGGGTTTTAGTAGGTGATGATTTATATTTTTGTTGTTCACCAAAACCTGCTGCGCCGACCCTAATGGGAGTGTAAATATTTTCCTCACCACAACAACACCCGCGGCGGGGTCACAACACAACTTCCGATCTGATCGTTGTAATAACGAGGGTGCAATCCTCGAGGTAGCGACGACGATGGCGACACACTACTTCCAAGGTGCAGCATTCATTTGCTTAATTAATATTGATTGTGTAATCAACGACACTATTTGTGTGTGGTGTACATGCCGGGCTAAACGACACTAGTATCCTTTCATTTGCCAGCAAACTATCATCGGCGTACGCAAACAGACTCCCTTTTATTGCCTGCACAAGGGCGTTCCAGGTGGGCCCTGCTAGAGATCACTGCTTCGATGGTTCACCGCGACACATTGGGCGTGGGTGCATCCGCACATTACTTCGCACACATTTGCCACACTCACTGTTACCAGCTCACACTGGACACTTTCACTAGAGCTTTCCTTCTTTGCTGAAGCACGCGACACTGTGTTTCTTTTGCTATTGCTTTAAGGCTCGTGTGTTAACCACTTCACTAGCTTCAAAAACACAATCGTACGGCTCTACTTTAAACGGATTAAAATGCTTGCGAAAACGCTTTCGTTTTCCCGTCACTGCTGTATCGGAACACACAATTTCTCCTCCTTTTTTTTTTTGCTTTTAAATCGCTCTTCACACACGCGCACTCTGCCCAGAGTTGGTTTGGTCTTTACGTTTTCACACTGCCGTTCGCATCAACATAAGCTACCAACAGCGTTCCCATACACCTTGCCCATTTTTTTTATGCGCAACTTCCGATTAATTTTTCCGTTACGGTTCACGAAGCTTTTAAATTACACCAAGTCTTCCTGCACTGTGCGTACGTGCAAGTGAAGATTTAAAACGCGCCACAAAACCTGCACACAGATAATCGCACCGTTACATGTTACACAAACTGTTAGCGAGCGAAAATCGCGAATCGCTATTTTATTGGTTTTTGGCGTGCCGTAGACGGCGACCGAGGAAATTCGTTGATAATAACCGTACAGCGGCGATGTTCTTCGACTGTTACCACATTCTTCTTGTGCTTTTTGTTTAGCTACTTTATTATTCCGCTGTCCTATACGCGACTTAACGGCGACTTAACTAACTCCCCGGGAGCGTCGGACTGGGCGCACACGTCCGTTCGGATCGGCGGAACATAAACGAGTGAAGCTTTTGAGCTGCGAGTTGTGAGACGTGAGCATCGCGCGTTGCGCGTCGGTTTCTCGTTTTCGTTGTGTGAATTAGCGAGTGCCGCGGCACACTAATACCGTGTGTTCGTTGGTGGTGTGATGTGGACAA
The DNA here is from genome assembly GCF_943734695.1 of Anopheles maculipalpis. Taxonomy (NCBI): domain Eukaryota; kingdom Metazoa; phylum Arthropoda; class Insecta; order Diptera; family Culicidae; genus Anopheles; species Anopheles maculipalpis. Next base: position 26,912,319 of record NC_064872.1, read on the forward strand.
TTTAAAATATTATTGTTTTCAATTTTTAAGATGATTTTAAACTGGAAATATTGCTGCTTAGAAATTGTGAAATCGAAAAAAATTAATAGTTGAATGAACACATTTTCAATTTTTTTTGGTGCGAAAACTTTTCTAAAATTTGTTTGGTTCCTTTGCTATAAATCAACATTGTAAGTGCCTTTGGAGGGCAGCTCCTGAAGGTATGCTATTACTTATTAGGTGGTCTTAAATTAGTTGTTTGGATTGGTCCAGGTTTGAGGCGGTTCAGTAGCCGAGGCGTTAACTAACTTCCTCCCTGTGCACAAGACTGACTATTCTGTTCAATAAAATCAATAAAAGCCAGTCCCTCGAGGTTATAGAAGAAGGAAAAGTACATTCGGATGCGGTAGATGCTCTTTGAAAACTAATGTAGACATAATGAATTCACAATTATTGAGAACAACGTTTAGCTCTCGACACATGAGCTGCTGAAGATTGCAATGTCTGTAAATATTTTTAAGTATGATCAAGACGGAAGTGAAAGCGGGAACTTATGGTTCAACTTGGGGCACACATAACTACATTTGAAATTAAATCAGTAGAGTGTAATCTTTATCTTTAACTATAATCTCTATCTTTAATCTCTATCTTTAATAATAATTTATATTATATGTCCCTCACTCACCCATAGTGTGACCCGTTACGTGTAGATGTGGGTGTGACATGTAAACCAAAAAGCTCCGTTCCGTTGAGCTTCCAATGTAAGTTGATGCAACTGCGTTTGAAAATATGGATTTTCTGAATTTCCGTACATGATGTCAGCCACTGATGTTAAAAGTAGGCAATATTCTTTAGCTTATGCTTAAATAATTTTATTACAAATAAACATTAATAAGGAAGAAAATCGTGTTGGTAATTTTTAAAAAATTGTCTTAAATTAAAATGAAAAATAATATAACAAAGTTTGTGTAGTTTAGTTGTAATATAAAGTGTAAGCTGATATGTACTCGAAAAATTCCTTTATTCAAATTATGCAAAATTATCAAACTATACCATTCAAAAAATGTCCAGTACTCCAGCGATACTGTGGGGGAATGTTTGGTCTAATTACTACGTGACTGTACGGATTTCCCTCTAACAGCAAATAACCGCCCATGAAAGAGCTCTTTCATTTCCCAGAATATTCGAAAAAACCAACTTAATCGTCTCAAACATGTTTGCTACAGAGGCAAAAAGAGTTCACCTGCAGATTTAACTGCATCAGTCCTTTCGCAAAACCTTTTTCAACCAACAGGACTTGGAGTACTGTGAAATTGGATGACGAATAGCGAGAAGACACCGTGAAGAGTGCACAGTCATACAGTCAGTTGTAGCTCTTTTGCAACACTTCTTTATCCGGCTTGGCTAACCGTTTGCTCTAGATCTAGTTTTAACTGGACCTGTCGGTAACCATAACCGGTGTCTCAAACAATCACCCATTGATACATATCAGAAGGTGTTAAATAAACACGTTTGATTTATTGGAGATGTTTGTTTACAAAATTTGACTATCTCCAAGAATGGTGAACGCATTCGGTTATCTCACAAAACCGGAAGCAACGGTTCGGAACTGCGGAGTAAAAGTTCGTCGCAGCTGGCAGTGAAAGGTCTGCCCGAACTGTGTTTGGTCCGACGCTGCACAACACTTAGACGGACACAAGACAAGCGAATGACGTGTGGTTCGTAGCAAAATCGTTCCAAATTGTGGCGCTTTGACGTCATAGCGACCAGAAGCAACCGCAAAAAAAAAGTGAAGAAATAAACTAGGCTAAATAGTTCCATCACATCAGTGTTTGCCACCATGTCTGATTGGGCGCCGGGCGTTGAAACCCGTGGAACCGTGCTCTGTATGATTTGTGTTTGCTTTTACGGGTACGAGGAGGGGAAAAGAAAGCATGAAAAGAGGGCTTGAGTATCGATAAAAGGGTTATCGACACCAGACACTCCGAGCTGTGTGATGGTCTGTAAGTTTGTCTGTCTCAACTTCCATACGACAACTTCAATCTGTTGCTTAACAAATGCTTATTTGTGGCGCACTGCTACTCATATAAGGGTGTTGTTGCATGCCAACCATGCCAAGACCATGCCTGCCGCTGCTGTTTACAATAGCCAGATAAACCACAAGAAATTGAGTGCACAGCACCGGCCGTTTGTCGCAACACGCTCGGTACAATAAAAGACAACATTGGCAAAGACACTCCGATAGGCACACTAGAGGGAGGACCGGTGTGCCATAAAAGAGCAACCATAAAATGAATCTGCATTTTCATGTTACCGGAGCGGAGATTTGTATTTCACGGAACGGGAAAGACGAGGACCGCTGGTCTGGGAAGGGTGGTGCCTAGCCGCACAAAGACAGTATTTACATTTTGAACCTTCAATTATCGGATTCTAGCGCCGATCGGTGTCATTGCTCCGGTTTGTTCCGCGTGCTGCTTGAGCCTGGGCGCCGGTGCAGTGCGCTTTCCATTGTGTTTCAGCTCCATTTCTGGGGGGCTAGGTGATTCCACTGACGCACTGACTTCGGACTACCGGGGCCAGCTGGATTGACGTACGTCCGCTGGAATTGGATTGTTATGGGGTTTTCCTTCATTAACCCTCCAGGTAGCAGAGCATCAACATGCTACTTTCTTTTTACAGATTTGGTAATTCGTTCCATATGTACATACATTCGCACGATTGGAGCTGCAATATTCGGAATATGTTAAGCTAGACACATTACTCAAGACATCCCCGAATTCTAGTTTATCTCAGAACGTGAATTACTTGTTCAGGAAATGTAGACACTGCGAATACGACAATCGAATATTTCAAAGGGCAGAAAACTTGGTACAGATCTTACTATGGACTGAATTTATTTTCGTAAGATAATTAATAATTGCAGACACAGCTAAAGCGAGGGTGAATTTGTTCCCCGAGCAATTGAAAAACTTCCTAACTTCCTTCCTTCCTAAGAGGAAGATGTGATCTCGACCTTTGAAGCCGTCCAATACAAGTCGATACAAACCAATACAAACCGATCCTGTACTAAAGCCTGAGGAAACTTTTTCATTTAAAACACCTGTCGCAACAAACCTGAAGCACGGTCCATATTGAACCTTATACGCTTCTTTGAAATGGGTTTGTGCAAAACTGGCGAAATCCTTTTAGCTGTGTTCGAGAAGAAGATGCCTGTATTTGTTGAAAGACGATAGATGACCTGCTACATTGACGCATTCTACGATCTGTACGGCGGCTTTACCATTATGCAGCAAATTAGGCCCTCAAGGCTTTTATTCGTGGGCAGGTCATGTGATGAGAATGGCACCCGACGATCCACCATGTAAAGTCTTTTTAGGTCGACACAAGAGACGTGGTAGGTCACAGGATGATACGAAAAGATGAGATTGATGTGTCCTCTAGAATAGCCGGGATATTGGATTGGCACAGGACCGCGCTAGATCGTGGGCGTTTGCAAGGAGTTTTGCTGCAGGCCTGGACCGCGAGTCGAGCATGCAAACAACAAATCTAAGGATCAGCTTAAGGAATGGTACCTAAGATTATGTACAGGATCTACCTGTTAATCAGAAGTAATGATATTTCTCGCAAAGAGAGAAGCAATAAGATGTATAAATTAAACGTTCTTTATAATCATTTTTATCATTTAATTATTTATTATATTTCTTTCTATTTATATTGCAAGGATGTATTGTTGGTAATAGAACTGCTGTTCTGACTTCTTGGGCCTGTTATTAGCTAATGTAATGATATGTGGCTAATCTTTGAGTGCCGGATGAATATGACATTTAGATTTCGGTCCTAATTATGTGGGATTACATTTCAACGAATTTGAGCTCACAATCATGTAAATACCAAAGCCTCAAATATCTACCACATTCAAGGGTTAAAAAAGGCCCTGGTTCAAGACAGTAGGGCTCACCGATGAAAATGGAACCTTTGGAAACTACATTTTCCTTACCGATTCCACCCCAAATCCACTATGACGTCAATGGGTATGGGCTGCAAACCTGCAACATTACCCACCTTCCGTGGCCCACGTCAGCAAGCGACCGAACCGGTGATGCGGTGTAGTGTAAATTCGATAATTTAGCAATCTCCCAGCTTCGCACAACCAATCTCCCGATGCTGGACGCTCTTCCACCGGACACCGGGCCCGTGGGTCGGTTTTGCTTCATCGCTCATTTCTTGTGCACGGTTGATTTGAGCCGAATGCGCATGCAGCACACGCACTGCACAGATGGTGGAAGAGGAAGGTGGTGCAGAAGGCGTGCGTGAGCGGGGTATGTTATGCAATTATTTTATTATTTTGAGGTCAATAGCTGGAAATGCGGTGGCACCCCAGTGCCGGCTACTAAACGAGTGGCGTGCGTCATCGTGTGTGCCATTGAAAGCGAAGCATTCGGTGTGGAATCGATGATGCGAAATGGTTAGAGCAACAAGAATCGCTTAATGATCGATCGCGCGATTATTGGTTAAGCTGCAAGCCAGATCCATTTTCCTTGAGACCTACCAGCATGACGGATGGAAGATTTAATTTTCTCACTTTAAGCGTGCAGACTTGTGGTTTGTAATTGGTGTGTATGGTTCTTACGTTCGGAGGTTTTTTGAAGGCTGATAAGTGTTATTTTTACTTAATTTTAGCGATACTAGTAGTGGTGATGGGGTGGTCCGATGGCCGAAACAGTAGTGATGCCGAGATTGGCTATTGAGCTTATGGTATACTAAATTAATGGAAGTTAGTAATGGCAGTCCAAGACCTCTTGCGACTGTGGTGTATGAGATATTCCTTTGACAACGGCTTTGAGGAGGATAGACTCAGAATAAAAACTAGAAAACACAATGAATCGTATGATTACATTCACGGTGCCCAGAATTACACCGACTCCACAATAAACCCTATCCTCGACATATAATCCTACAAAAGGTATACCTTACTGATTTCTAAACCATCATACGCTACGTGACGTTAGTCTACAATACCGATTGCATCACCAAATCACACGTTTCGATGCTTTAGCTTCATTTTCAGACAGCTGATCTAACGGTAGCCCTCTAATCGTGTAAAAACGATCAGATTAAGTAACGCGCGCTATCACTCATCCGAATCAACCGACGCACATAAGATCATAACTTCCCATCTATCTACCGATGCAGATCACATCGGGAACGATGGCTGTTAATGAGTGAGAGAGGTGATGATGGATGGCGACTAGTGAACCTGGGGCGATGGGGAGTTTGCAGAAAGTGGCTCAACTCTGGGGATGTGTGCTGGTCGGTTGTTTGATAATACACCACAGCCCCAGAAGCGATCGGTTGTGTTATTTCTGCGCTCGATTTGCAATATTGACGTCAATGGTGTGGATGAGATTATTTTTTTACCCTTCGCCGCGTCCTTTTGTTTTCACTCGTGTGCTTTCAGATTTCCAAACGGCACTCTATCTGGAGCACCGTGACAACGTTATATCAACAAAAAGCCCAGCGGCATAGCATAAAAAGTAAACACGGGAACTCTAGAGCCGCGCGATTTGCAGCCTATCGCAGGAAGGAGATAGGAAGGAAAGGAGGAGATGACCCGTGCACGAGCCGGTGGGGAAAGACCGTACCCCGATGTGGGTATGTCCCGAGACAATGTCAATGTAATCACATACAGGTTCTGTAAATAGCGCCCTAATCATTTGGGGGATTGTCTCGAACGAGCGAAGGTTAATTATGATGAGCACCGAGTAAACATAGGTCATGATCGTAATGGGGAGTTACAAGTATCACCATGATAGCGGGCTCTGAATAATTGATATGAATTCCCATCAGAGGATTGGATTTGATTGTGCGAGGTTAGCTCTTGGATACATTTCGGAATTGTCACCCCCAAGAGAAAGTTCTTAGCACACACGAAGAAAGTCAAGAATAATGCAGAAAACCACCTTTAAAGGACTAACGCAACGTGTGATCGATAGGAACATAGGGATCTTCAAGATACGCCCACAGCGTGTGGAGTTGAACTTTCGTCGTTGGTTCGGCAAACAGTTGCGGGGACTTTGCGATATTACGGCGCTTCACGGCTACAGTCAGATAGTGCGTGATGGATACAGCATGCTGGAGCGTACCGTTTGGTCCTGTGCCGTTGTGGCATCAACCATCAGTGCCATCACGCTGCTGATGATATCGTGGTCCTGGAGCGTGGAAACACCAACGGTCACGGTAAGTCCTCCGTCAGTACAATAGGTGGAAGTTACCTTCTAATAATAACTAGCCACCATCAAACAGGTTACCGAATCGACGAACTATCCCACCTGGAACCTGCCCTATCCCGCCGTAACGGTGTGCAACTTGAACAAGATCTCCGCAACGGCCGCACTCCAACGCGCTCAGACAATGCGTCGCCCAGGAAACATGACAGCAGCTGAGCTATCGAATATGTTTCGTTTGTTCCTGCACGTGACCGGCTTGGGACAGGCAGATCCAGCACAATACCGACTCTTACACGACATCATGCTTATGAACAATCTGGAAATACCGCAACTAATGGGAGAATTTACGCCACCCTGTGGAACCATGCTAGAACGATGCATGTGGAAAGGAACACAGTGGCGCTGTGACAATCTGTTCCAAGTGATCAACAGTACGGAAGGCTTGTGCTGTTCGTTTAATTACTACGGTTTGCTAAAGGACAACTACCCGAAGAAAATTACCGTCAGCGTTCCGAAAGACCCGAGACGTGTCATGGCTAGCGGTTTCCAGACGGGGCTCTCGATACTCTTACAACCAGACTCGGAGGATTACCACTCCACGGATGTAGGGTCGTACGGGTTTAAGTTGATGATCCACAGCTCTTACGACTATCCCGATAATGATGCGGAGATAAAGATTGTGCTCGCTGGTACGGAGTCGTTCATCACGCTCACACCATCCTCAACGTACGCAACCGAAGATGCTCTCTCGTTCGATCCATCCGTACGGAACTGTTTCGATCGCAACGAACGGGTGTTGAGTGTTTTGCAGCGTTACTCGTACGTTAACTGTATGGTGGAGTGTAGGGCAGCAACGATCTACGGAAAGTGTGGCTGCGTCCCATACCATTTCCCCAACAATGGTTCCTTGCGGAACTGCGAAATGAAGGATATGGAATGTGTGGTACGGTCACGACATCTCTACCAAACCGCTGTACCGGCTATGAATGGTTCGGTTGAACGGATGTCGTACCGATCGATTGCACCGCCGTGTGGATGTCTGCCAGGATGTGATAAAGTCCAGTACCCGTCGCAAATGGTTACGGGAGTGATGAATCGTTCGTTCTCGTTTAACGCTTTGTCGTTTTTGTAAGTTTGCTCACTATTTCAATCCATCGTTGCAATCTTTGTACACAAATGTTTACATTTCACAGCAAAGACATTCAGTTGAAGAATCAAAGCTTGGTGCACATATTCCTTGCCGATTTAACTGCTACACACTTTCGGATGGATATATACCAGGACTCGCTGGGTGTTCTAGGTGAGCATTAGGAGGAAATGTAAGAAGGAAACAATTTAATGGGATTTTTGATACTTTTTTTCTGACAGCTTCTTTCGGTGGAATATTGGGATTATTTCTTGGCTTCAGTATCATAACGGGCTTTGAAGTGGTTTATTTCTTTTCGATTCGTTTGCTGTTCGATGCACTAACGAACAAAAACGGTAACCGAAACGCTTCAATTCAAAATCATGATTGAAGCGTTTACTTTGTAAGACGGGTTGCATACATTTAGGCGTAAACGGTATTTTGCCAAATATTGTTGGTAGTTCTCTTTTCTAACAGCTCGGAAAGAAAATTAGAAACAGACTTATAAATGAAAAAGGTTTTAAAAATAATTTATTATTATAGCTTTACATTTTCAGCGATATAATATCTCCATGCGTTTAGTACTCCACAGTAACACACTTTGTTTTTAGGTACTCGTTTAAAGCTTCTTTGCCTGCAAACGAAGAAAAGAAGCCACACATTAGTTCACACTTCATCATTAGATCATTCAAACTATGCTTACCCAAATCCTTTCCGAATCCACTCTGTTTGAATCCACCGAACGGTGCTGCCACGTCCGTTTTATTGTAAGTGTTCACAAACACCGTACCAGCTTCCACCTTTTCCGCAAACAGTAGAGCCTTCTGGATGTCCTTCGTAAAAACACCGCTGGCCAACCCGTACTCGGTATTGTTAGCACGTGCCACCAGCGCTTCAAAATCACTTGCATGGAACTTTGAAATCACCATAATCGGACCAAACGATTCTTCCCGTGCAATGTACATGTGATCCTCAACGTTCGTAAAGACGGTCGGTTCGAAGAACAGTCCCTCCAGGTTTGGGACACGTTTTCCACCGTACATCAACGAGGCACCTTCCTTCAACCCGATCGCACAATACTCCTGCAGCTTCTCCAGATGGGCCCGATGATTTTGAGGACCGTGGGCAGTGGCTCGATCGAGCGGATCGCCTATCTTCATTGTCTTAATGCCTTTGATCACCTTGCGCACAAACTCGTCGTGGATGCGATCCTCAACAAACAGCCGTCCAGCGGCGATACAGTTTTCACCCTTGTTGAAAAACACTGAAGACATTCCGAGACGTACCGCCTTTTCGAGGTCACAGTCTGCGAAGATGACCAGCGGAGACTTTCCACCCAGCTCCATGGAGCACTTTTTGATGTTAGATTCGGCGCACGATGTCATGATGCGCTTACCGATTGGAGTGGATCCAGTGAAGCCTAGCTTGCGTACCAAAGGATGATCGGCGAGTGCTTGTCCGGCTAGAGATCCTGTACCGGTCAGCACATTGATCACACCCGGGGGAAATCCAGCTCTTATTGTAAGCTCAGCAAACTTAAGAGCTGTTAGTGGACAGACCTGGGCGGGCTTGATCACAACAGTATTGCCAGCTGCAATACATGCGGCCATCTTCCAGGAAAGCATCATCAACGGGTAGTTCCAGGGCGTTATCAAAGCACACACACCGATCGGTTCCTTCTTCGTGAACGTGAGCACATGGTTTGGACGAGCGGGATTTACCGGGATGGTGGTGCCTTCGATTTTATCCGTCCAACCGGCATAATAACGCCACGCATCAATCGACATGCCAACGTGTGTTTTGAGGGCGAGCGTGTAAACGGCTCCCGAATCGATGGATTCAATGGTCGCTAGTTCCTCCTTGTGCTGCTCCATTAGGTCTGCTAGCTTGTACATGAGCTGGCCTCGCTCGCGTGCCGATACCGACGTCCAAACGCCTCGGAATGCTTCATCAGCTGCTTGAACTGCATCATCAACATCTGCTTTAGAGGCACTAGCCACGTCACAGATCACCTGCTCGTTGGTAGGATTAACGATCGGCAGTGTTTTCGCTCCTTCCGCATCGACAAACTGTCCATTTATGAATAGCTGCGTGGGGACGCATATTTTACGTCGATTTGCCGTCAACATTACGTGCTTGCCAAGGTATTCAATGTTTGCACTTCGATCACCAGCACTACCGGCCCGCAACCGAATTATAACCTCCTGCAGGAACTCGCCGTACATCGGTGCCATAAAGAGTGTTTCATTGCTAATCGGTACCTCCAGGGTATCCTTAACTTCCTCCACCAAACGCACCACATCCATCGAACCGGCCCCGCAAGCGAAAAAGTCCGTCTCCGTCTCTATCTCGACCTTCAGGATCGATTTCCAAATGCTGCGGAGTAGCGTGTCCTGCTCTTGTTCCTTTTCGGTTAGCTCCAATGGTTTCGTACTGCTGTTTGCCTGCTCAAACCATTGTCCGGCGGGAATTACTCGATTACCACGCTTGAGACGCTTCACCCGTACCAACACTCCATCGGTTCCGGTGATGAAGATTCCTTCGCGCGTTACAAACGCAGGACCAACGGCACCTTTGAAGCGGATCAGCTTAGCATTTGTCATACTTCTTCTTGCACTGAGTGACGCACCGTACAGTCGAACGGGAGTCTCAGTACCATCATCCATCTCCACCGTTGCAAGTGCACCAGGTACCGAGTCTAAGCCACGGATGAAGTTGAATATCCTCACAGCGGGTTGGTTGAGATTGATGTATTGATTCTCTTCCCGAAACAGTGCAGGATCGTAACTAGCTCCGAACTCGATCTGTGGAATCTTGGGAGCCGTACCGGCGGCGATCAGGTCCACCGCTTCTCCCATTGCGGTCACACCTTCCGGATAGAGGAACCGCTTGTAGAGTGTGTCGAGCGTGTCATCACCGAAAACTGGACACTGTTTCTGAAGCAGAATTGGTCCCGTGTCGAGTCCATCGTCGGCCCAGAAGATAGAGAACCCGGCGCGCTCATCACCCTCAATTAGTGTCCAAGAGATAGCGCTAGCGCCTCGGTGTGCGGGTAAGATTGAAGGATGGTAACAGATGCTGCCGAACGAGGCTCCATCGATCACTTCCATCGGAATGAATTGACTGCAGAACGGGAGCACATTAAGGTTCGCACCTACCGAGCGGTACTGCTCGAGAACCTCCGGTATAGGGACACCTTTCCGACGCCAGGCCGCAAACTTAAACACCGGTATGCGATGTTGGCGTGCTGTTGTGGCCAGTATGTCCTCACGATTTCCTTTGTCGGCGATCGTAAACACACCAACCACCATGTGGTCTCGCTCGAGCAGAAGTTCGAGTACTTCAGCGGCGAAGTTGCTCTGGCCGATAATGGCAATTTTAAGCTCTTCAACATGCTGACCGTTGGTTGTTTTCTAATGAGATTGTACAATTAAAAAAACTCGTCATTGGAATGAAGAATCTTTTACACTTGTTAGGAAATTCATCTTCAACAACCACTCACATGAAACCCGTTTGTTTTTCTGTCACTCTGCACTGTGTCTGCCATTTCTTTCTATCACTTCCGGAGAATCGGATCAATCTTCAACAATGTCTAGCCGGAACCGGAGAAATCCTTTCTGCCAGCAACCACCGTGCTACGATTCGTACTGGTTCGCAGATCACGATCGGGACCCTTATTTATACAACAGTCCGGCCAGGCTCAGCTCCAAGGGTAGCCGAAAAGTCACAATCGCTTATCAACGGGATGCTGCATCATGCCACAAACCGTGCACGCGTATGTCTTTGTAGCAACCAGTGACTCCACGAAGCGCGCGCGCGCGATTAGAGAAGGTGCCAATCATGTCAGGGATCCAGACACGTGGTGAAGAAGGTATGTGTGGCTTGGTGGAGCTCTATGTCACTCAATTTATGCGATAATCAGTCCCCAGTCGGGTCAGTTTGTAAGGAATAAATTGCTGACTGTTGTATTTAAATTAAGCCAAAAGAACGCACGTAACACGAACACAATGAAGCTTTGCAGGTGGCGAGCCCCATATTCTGGTACGATTGTAGATTCTAACAGCCGGTGGTGTCAGTGGATCGGGACGCATATATGCAATCAGGCAAGTCACGGGTCAGGCGGCCATGCTATATTTACTAGCAGCGCCGTATTTACTCCCGTTCATAACCGATTCGAACCAGTTCCCGACACGGAGCCAGAGAAAGTTCAACCTCTAATCACTTGTTATCGATGATACGTCGATCGTAACACTAATCACAGCGCTCGTTGATGATGGAAAGGAGTTCATAGACAGTGCACCACCCTTCTGAATCAGCTGCACTAAGCGTGGCCGGCTCTTTGTGAAGGGTTTATGTTTGCAGTTAGTGGTAAACTGTTGTGTACAGCTTACAGCTGCTTCCCGATTATCTGGCTCGATCCAGTTACGGATCGCCGGCTAGCCGGATTCCGTTTTCTTCGAGAGGTTATGTTTTGTTCGATCGATACGTTCGCGTTTCGACTTGACCCCGTGGTTCGCTGATATGGGATGTACCGGAGGGATGCTGCAACCGGTTATTTGTTGCCCCAGTGGAAAACTACTTCGTGCAGTTCACCACAGCCGCATGCACGCAAATGCGGCTGTGGAGTTGTGAAATTTCAAGAGCATTTGATACGTTTTGGCGGTGATGGCTGACTACCACTGGGAGTTCAAATTTGATAAGTTATCGTTTGTGTTTTATTTTTGGAAATGAAGCGGTGAAGCTGAGAAAACAAGAATTTGATGTTCAATTTGTGAAGTGAAAGTCGACGAAGGCAGATCAAGTGTCAGTGAATGTGAAGGTATGGTAACAAGTGGTATTCGATCGATTTTTCTTGCAATGTTTGCTCGCACAACTGAAACTTTTCTACATTGTGCATCTAGAAGATAAGTCTAGATTAACTTAACTCTAAAGAAACTAAAGTTCACAACATAAATGTAGCCGCTCGTAATTTACTAATGCGACGCTTTTAGTGGCTTTTGTCGTTTCTTTGGCCTTAAGGTCTCAGAGAATTTTTGGTTTTCTTGGATGAATTCATTTGTAGCTGGCTAGTTAGTCTAAGCTTTGGGGAAACAGTTTTAAAGTGAAAGCTCTTCCCAATTCGTGCCATACTTGTACCGATAAGGGTTAAAAAAATTTGGAATGACATTTTTTATATGACAAGTGCGGATGGCGGTGTAAGTACGAAAGTATAAGATGGAGGCAAGGATATTAATTTTTTATAACTTTATTTTTTTTAGTTTAAGTATTACGCCTCGGTGCCGTACTCTCAACTCTTCTTGAGCTGATTTTGTACAAATTTCTCAAGGCATTTTCTCCTTGTTTTTTTGTGCCTTTTTTCGGGAATGATCGGTTTGGGTAAGAACGTTTAATAGATTTTTTTTAAAGCACAGTATGAATATTGTTTATTGATTTTTCAGATGCAAAACAAACAAAAAGGAAATAGGGAAGGTAATTTATGGAGCAAAAATCATTACAAGATATACAGCAGCAAATTCCATAAAAAACGTTAAAATCAATTCAGGATCAAGTGGACCTTCAGAAGGTAGTTTGTGCTTTCCTATCATTCCCTGATTACGATCTAAAACTGCAGACCACGGGTAAGCCGGCATGCAGAACAAATGAATGAACAGTTTACACTACGTAAAGAGCTACAACGAAAGCGAGACGGAATATGGATATGTTTTCAGTTAATAGGATGCTTATTTTACCAATTCCACCAGAGTCATAAAAACGTCTAATTTTTTCTGACACCACCGTATTCTTTTTTTTGTATTTTTTAATGCAGAGGGCAACCTTTGGGAGGTTGCTTGAAGCTTCCTTTTCAATGATTTTGTGCTACATTTTTTATTGTATGCTTCAGGCTCTTAAAACGGTTGGACGGGCAGATCCAGCTCACACCAGATATGGTAAGTTATATCAATATTTGTTTGGGGTATCAATTGTCAAACGATTATCTGTATCGAAATTGCTGTAGCACTAACGAAAATAAGATGATCGCTTAAAGTGAGATCCTTGCTCAGCGCGAAGCATTTATTCTACGCATTCCTCCATGAGACTCATCTGCTTGATAGCCAAACGACTTCCTAAGTCAAGCTGTCTGACGATTACTTCTTAGCCATATCGTCAAAGTGCCAACTAGCTGTAAAACGGCTCATATGGGATTTGATATCTACCTTTTGGCGTACGTTAATTTTTTATCGCTATCTCTACTGACCCTGGGCCATTAGGAATTAGCCCAGTATACTCATCCCATAAGCTGACGAAGTTAGTTCGTTATCTAGGGCTTTATATAAAGCCCAAGCATGCTATTTAAATTTCCCTTCACGTGTCATTAATCGTGTCTCGCGATAGCAAAGATTTAATTCATTAAAAAATCCACAATAATGAAACACACGTGAATTTGTTGAAGACTGTTTGTTCTAGTGATAAAAAAATTTCAAATTTTTTTTTAATAACTTGTTTGATTGTTTTCTAATAAACAAATTTTCTTAATCCTACTGTTAAAACACACTTCCTTCGCCACTTATACAGTACGACATCGGAATCTGAAGTGCTCTTATCACGAATTCCCCAGTAAACTTTCCTTCAAATGTAGCCCACAAGCCTTGAGACGCTTTACGAGTGTTTTTTTTAAATAAATTTATTTCTGTGACATCCAACCATCCGTGTGCGATAAGCTTACCAATACAAGAAGTCTCATTCTGTTTTCTTTTGGAAGTTAGATATCAGACAAATGGATTAAACTCTAATGCAGCAATCCAGGAACTATTAAAAATAATGTCAAAAGGCATAAGTCACAAGTCACACTCTCACGCCCGGTTCCGAGATACACAATGAAGAGCACGAGGACAACTTATTTACCCAGACAATCGATCGGAATTCTTGAGCTTAAGTACCAGATTACCCGGTTCAAGAAGCCCTATTTTAACTTTTCCAATCTTGTTTGCCACTCGATTGGAAAAGTCCTCTCACTTGAGTGTGTGTGTGGCACACTCGCGATTGCTTTTACTGTCTAGAGCTAGAATCCGTTATCCCCGTTCGCGTTCTGCGTCATCAAGGTTGGACACACGTAAAGGAGGGTGATTGAACGCTATAAAAATTAAATTTAACGTCTCGCGTATTTAATTACGATGAACAAAAATGCCTGCCCTGCTAATTAGCATTTCACTACTCCGCACACGGGTTGGATGCTCTTGCACGTGTTTATGTTGTTGTCAGTTCGGGCGGAAATTCTTCTTAAAACTTCGAGCCGGCTTAGGAGGCGTACGCATACCGGATTAAGCCGCGTTCGGTACGTTGTAAGTGCTGCTTGATAACGACAACGGGTTGCGTCCTCTTAGAACGTGCACATTACTTATCGATTATCATCAACCCAGCTCAGCGGTAGCTACTCGAGACAAGGCCGTAAAACCTGCAGGCTTGCTGGCGGGTAAAAAGGTTCCCGCATCGAATTCCCCCGCCGGGTCGAGCGGATATAAAAGGGGCCCTCGAGCAGGAACCAGCCGGTACAGTCGAACGAACGGTCGATTAAACATGGTGTGGAACGGTGTCTTCTCCCGGTGTGCGGTGATGGCCGTGTTGGCCTTCGGTGTGGTAGCGATCCAGGCAGCGGAGGTGGCACGGTACGATAACTACCGGCTATACCGTGTGACACCCCAGAGCGAAGAGCAGCTGAGGGCGGTCGCAGCCATGGAGCAGGCGAGTGACAGTTTAATTTTCCTCGAAACCGCCCGTAAGGTGGGCGATCGGTTAGATATCGTTGTGGCACCGCACAAGCTGGCTGACTTTACGGAAACGCTCGAAGCGGAATACATCCCGCACAATGTGATCGACGAGAATGTGCAGAGTTCGTTCGATCAGGAACGTATCCGGTTGTCGAACAAGCGTGCAAAGGGAACATTCGACTGGAACGACTATCACACGCTGGAGGAGATCCATGCCTGGTTGGATAAGTTGGCGAGTGAGCACAGCGAGGTGGAACTGTTGGACGCTGGTCGATCGTACCAGAACCGTACGTTAAAGGGTGTGAAGTTGTCGTACGGGGAGGGAAGACCGGGCGTGTTCATCGAAGGTGGCATTCACGCACGTGAATGGATCTCACCCGCCACTGTGACGTACATCCTGAACGAGTTGGTCAACAGTGAAGATGCGCAGGTTCGGGCACTGGCCGAAAAGTTCGACTGGTACGTGTTCCCGAGCGTGAATCCGGACGGATATGCGTACACCTTCCAGGTGAACCGTTTGTGGCGCAAGACCCGCAAACCTTACGGTCCATTCTGTTACGGTGCAGATCCGAACCGGAACTGGGACTTCCATTGGGCGGAACAGGGCACCAGCAACAATGCTTGCGCGGATACGTACGCTGGACCGCAAGCATTCTCCGAAGTAGAGACCCGTTCGCTGTCTGCTTTCGTTGAAAAGCTACGTGGAAAGCTCGGTGCTTACATCGCGTTCCATTCCTACTCTCAGTTGCTTCTCTTCCCGTACGGACACACCGGAGAACATTCGCCAAATCATCAGGATTTGAACGAGATCGCAGAAGCCACGGTTAAATCGCTGGCCAAACGGTACGGCACCCAGTACAAGTACGGCAACGTGTACGATGCCATTTATCCGGCCAGTGGATCCAGCGTTGATTGGAGCTACGGTGCACAAGATGTAAAGATCGCGTACACGTACGAGCTACGTCCGGATTCGGATGCCTGGAATGGATTTGTGCTTCCACCGAACCAGATTGTACCAACGGGCGAGGAAACGATGGATTCTCTCGTCACACTGCTGGAAGAATCGTCTGCTAGAGGATATTATGATGCGAAGAATTGAATCTTTTAGCGATTAGAGCTTAGTAGGTGATATGATAAATATGGGGTTAATAAAGATGGGGAATAGACAAACAGTACTCTACCAAGTGTGCATATGCTTTATTAATCTTCAATCTTGGTGACGATAACAACACGTTCTCTACGTACATAATTTGTCGGTGCTAAGGAGAGCTATTCCTAACGCTTGCTATAAAGCAGTCAATGTTTTCAACTCTACTGATGCTCCACAACATCTTCAGATGGATGCTTCATGATCTCTTCTGGTTTCGAAACTGTCTCTTTGGGGTCTTCCGATTTGGGTTCCTCATTATCTTTATGCGAGGTCTTAGAGATCACGACTATGTTCGCATTCATACTAAATTCTGCATTCTTCTTCTCTGGTGTTTCGTGGACTAGCTCTTCCAGTTTCGATCTCACAGTCCTTATCATTGATCTCAGGAATATCTTTAGCCACAACATTCATCGAACAAAGTACGTCCTCTTCAGGTTTAGATTCTTCATCTTCCAACTCTTCCTGCTTCTGTTCCAAACAACCTTTATCAACAATCTCATCGTGCGCTTCCTCCTCAACCTCCGGCACCGGTTCCTCCATCGATTCCTTCAAATCCCAAGCCGTCGTACGCCTGCTGGTGGACGCTCGCAATACATGTCCACCTTCAATTTCGATCAACTCCAACTCCGTTGCACTTGATTCACCACCCGTCGTAGTGGCAATGCTTGCCTTACGACTCAAAATCAGATACTCATCGAACAGATGGTTCGAAAGGCGTCGTTCATATTTGTGGTAAGCGGTCTCGAGCCTTCGGACGTGTGCCTCCGAATCGGTATCGTCTGTGTCGGTACCATGACATTCGATGAAGCGCTTGAAGCGCTGTATGATCGGATGTGCATCCAGATTAAGGTTGCGCCGGAAATCGTCGAGATCGGTAGTTGGGTTCCAGTACTCGTCGACAGCATCGTGAAGCAGCTTCGCCTCGTTTTCCTCTTCCTCCTGCAGCTCACGGGCAGCTTCGTTGAGTGCGTCGAATATCTGATCTTCCGTTAGCTTGTCAATTTCGTACTGAATGTCTATAAACTTGCGATACACCGGATCAGAACCGAACTCTTGCGGAATGGGTTTGCGGGCGTTCGGATTTGTCGGATCCATTAAACCAACTTCAATTCGAGCTGCTGCATGTTCCTTCGTGTCAAACAAATCAAATTCATCGGAGGATATTTGTTCCTCAATTTCGTTCAAAACGTCATCAGAAGTTTCAATGTTCGATTGAACTACGTCCGGTGTTTGTTTTTTTACCATGTTCTCAACAATTTGCTCAGCAATGTTCGTAGATGGTGGAGGCTTTTCTGCATTAGAAGTCTCTCCTCGCTCTTCCTGTCCTACCTCCTCACCAATGTTCTGTATCATATCGTTAACCTTTCGGAGCTTTACACTGATCTGTCCATAATCGTCCATGATGTTTGCGAGCTGATCATGAATGCTATCGATGTGCGCGTTATACTTATCCTTCTGCGCAGTTACGCGATCGATAAGGTTTTGCAGCTTTTCTTGATCCTGTCGGAACACCTCGAGACGATACTCTTTGAAATCGTGTGCCTTGCCACCGATCGATATCATCTGATGTTCGAGGTTCATATCCACCGCATCATGGCCTTTCATTAAACGTTCCAGAACTGCTTCCTTCGCCAGACTTCGATCATCCGCTTCACGCTCTTGACGTACCTGCTCAATCTTTGTCTGGTTGGAGTTCTGCACCATCGTCTTCAGCACACCCTCATACACGATAGGCTCCGTGCGCTGTGACTTTGCGGTCTGAGGGCGCACAATTTTGTGACGATTCTTCAGCACACACTTCGGATCGCGTAAGTCTACCGAGTGAAAGAATCGTTTGTACTCATCGATAAATTCCGTGATCGTGTTCTGACGATCGAGCTTACTGTCCAGCATGCTATCACCTGGTTCATCGAGCTCACTGCTACTGTCACTGCTGCTGAGGGATATCTCCGACCGGATGGCACACGCTAGCTTTCGATGTTTCTTCGGTACGATCTTGTCGAACATATCCTCACTGTCGGAGGTGTCCGATGAACAACCTCGGCTACTATCATGGCTGTTACGTACGCAACTGTCACAGTCCGTTACGAGTGTCGGATCGGAATTGGTATCGGATCCAGTGATGTAATCCACCGAGGCTGTAGAAGCCTTACGTTCTTCTTGCTTCTTACTGTCATGGCGAGCAGTATCGGGAGCTGCTATCAAGTCTATAGAAGTAGTCGAAGGCTTACGCTCAACACCCTGCAAGGTAACTTCCTGGGGAACGGTTGAACAAGACGGTTGCATCGTTATAGATATTTCCTTGGATTGAATGATAACGTTCAGCGTATCATCCTGCTCAGCTGATGCAATTCGAGCTTCTTTTTTGTTGGTGATCTTTGTACCTTCTTCAGAGTGACTTTTATCTGGCTCTATTCCAGAATCAACACTTGTTGACTCTTTCACACCATCCCTTGGAAGGACCGCAACGTTTTCTTCATTTATATCTGTTACTGTTTCCAAAACTTCAGAGTGCTCTTTCATTTCACTTCCTTGTTCTTCAGTGTCATTCTTCGTTCCAGTTATACCTGTATACTCTTCTGCAGTTATCTCTTCAATGAGTGGTTTTTGTTCGGTGTCCTGCTTATGTTGGTCAATATTTGCTCTTCCAGAAGTACTTTCAAAGGCTTGACACATTTGTGTGGATTGATCAGAGAAGTAATCTGGCCCGGATGGCTTAAGAGCCCTCGTGTGCTGGTTAAACAGGTCCTCCATTTCCTTCCAAGCAACATCATTCGATTGGTACTCCACCTCTTGAAGTTCATCTCTTACTGGATGAGAACCACCTTTTTCGCGTTCTTCTTCTTCATCGCTGCTTGTTTTGAGCTTGAGAGATAAAAATGAGATAATTTAGATGGTACAAGACTTTATACTTTTCACACATTTCCTCACCAATTCTGGTTCTCCTTCTCCTCGATGACGTAAACGAAGTGTTGCTAACGTATAAATAAGAAAAGTGAAAATAGAAAAGCGATTTTTTTAAAATACAACACAAAATATAGTCGCCTACCGTTGATGCTTCGACGCATTTTGCGTTGTTCTTCCTTCTTCCAACGCAAATGTTCCTTACGCTCTTCTTCATATCCACCGCGTTTCCTACGCCACAAAAGGATATCAAATTGAGGGTCATTTATGCGCTAAAATAGCTCGTCAAATAGAACTCTTACCAAGCTTCTGCACACGCACGATCCTTATCAAACACTGGTCTGGAGTCCAAATATGTCAGAGATTTCTAGAAAAGATGTCGGTAAAAGAAAAGTTCGCTTTTGGTGATACCGTCTTAAGTGTTAGCTTCAATATAGGCATACTTACACATTCCAAAATAAGGGTTTTTCGATAGGAGGGAATATCGTTTACCACTGGATTTCCTACCATCGTAAGCACTCTTAATCCCTTCATATCTCCAAGGACCTACGAAGAGAAACAAAAAGTGATGTTAGCAAGAAAAATATAAAACACAATAAAAACATTACCTTCACGATCGCAATGTCTTCTATACGGTTGTGTGAAATGTCCAAAACAGACACGAAATCACAATTACGTAGCTCCGCAATGCTTTCGATCGATTTAAGATAGTTGTGTGAGATATTAAGCGTGTTCAGTACCGGTAAGATGTCTGCAAACATAACATTTAAATTGTCATACAATCAAGCCATGTTCTAAAGAATTGCATCCCTTTACACCTTACCACTTCCACAGTTTTCTATCTTTGCGATGTGATTATGGGAAAGGTTGAGTGTGTCCAGTTGTTTGCAATGCTCCAAGTTTTCGATTTTCTACATTAAAACACCAGAAGAAACATGAACAAAAAAACATACACAGATGTCATTCAAACGGGAAATCAATACTTTGAAGCTTAACGCCGTGCACGTGTACGGTACTGACCTTGATAAGGTTGTTGTGCAGATACAGACAACGCAATTGGGCCTGATGGTCCAGACCGGAAATCCCCGAAATGGCATTACATTCCAGCCACAAACATTTTAATCCAACGTACTCCTCCAATCCTTCGATGGCGTTATATCCTGCAGGAACAAAAAAAAGGCGGTCAAAAAGGAAGCAATTGTAAAGCGAAGCTGATTCTAACCTGAATAGTGCAAATATAGGACATCGTTCAGGTGTGGGGTGAGATAGAGTTTGTTTTTGCGGCACGATGCCTGAATCGTCTTTTTAGTCATTCTATAATGGAGGGGAGAAATTAAAACACCATTAGGAATGTTTGATTTGGAACAGCTAAACACTTAAGGACACTAAACTGGAACTCACTTTTTTGGACCAAACTCTTCATCGTACTGGTCGCGCACCATTTTGAAGCAGAGAAAATGAAATGTGATCTATCTTGGTGCGAAGAAAAGCTACAACTGGTTTAGTTTTTCCTGCAATGGATGTAAAATAACAAACAAGGGTTGAAAATAGCAACCGTTGCTCGGTAACGTGGTGAAATGTGTTTTCAAGCAAAAGCCACAGTATATGTGTGAAATGATTGATAGGAAATAAACTGTGGTGCGTGAAATATTTCATCACAAAATTATTTGATCGTAGCCGATTGCAATATTTCGTGCTGAATTCCTTTTCGATTAGCCAGTAAAGAATTTAACGATATTAGGAAAGATTTTTCTTGTGATCAATAAGTCTTTTTCATCCAGGCTACACAATCAATAATGAATCCGTGACACAGTTTTATTTACGAGCAGATCGTACCTATTTGTTTCCTAGCTAGACCTGATCTGGTTCGTCCACAGATGTCGTCATCTGCTACCACACCGTCCGTTACTGTTGTAGCAGCGCTCCTATAATATGAAGTCTTCTTCCGGTCTCTGGGGCAACTTCCGATGCTGGGATGCTGTCGTCAAATTCCACAGTTAAAATATGATTTTCTTGTCTGCGCGACTTCTGTGTGTAATCCAAAAACGGCAACTGTCCCTTTATGCTTACGTGCATCCTGTGTTCATGTAGCTTTAGTGCATGTTAAAATATGTTGTTTCTGTACACTGGAGGAGTCTGTTAGCTCTAAACGATCTAAACGAACGTAGTTTGTTTTCTTTTGTATCAAATATTGTTCATAGCTCTTAATCAACTTGCACTATCCGGCTTCATGGTCACACTCGTTTCAGGAAGTCATTCCGCTTCAGAATATATTTTCATGACAGCGACATAAGGCGAGTTGTATCATGACTCACTGGTCATTCTATTCTGGAATGTGTTGAATTGAGGAAACACAGTTGTATAGTATTATGCAGCATGTCCAGCTGATCAATAGGAATACTAACTAAATTTATTCAAATTGTATCTTGTGTTCTAGTCGATAATTCTCGTGACTCCTCACATTTGTCTTTGTTTAGAGTATGTTTGCTTTTTAGCATCAGCAAAGAGATAAAATTCGTTATTAGATTATATGAAATTTCTTGGGATTTGTGTGCTGTTCTACTCTATTGGACAATAGAGTAGAACCCCTTTACAGTTTTGCCAAATTGTTTACAGAGTGTTTTTGTACTGTTTTGCCCAAGACTGTCTCGAGCAGTTTTGTCCTCTTGTCTTGTGTTTTGTCTTCTTATTCTTGGCTTAACGACCTCTAAATCCATGCAGGCTAACAAATGGCTTACTAGACTTGCCTATTCTTGGCTTAACGACCTCTAAATCCATGCAGGCCAACAAATGGCTTACTAGACTTGCCGATACCACGTAGTTGAGTAGTCAAACCTCACTACGGGGGGACGGTCCGGGTGGGAATTGAACCCCGGCCCTGCCGTTTGAAGAACGGCGCCGTTGTCGCCAATACCACGGCGAGTCTTATTATTACCTTGTAATTTTATAGTCAATCTTCACTATATGAATCTTAGTACTGTCGGTCTAGAATCTGTGTGTCATCCTTTAGGCTAGCTATTATTATCGGAAGTGGCACAATTGTATCGACTTATAAAAGCTGCAAATCTATTCAACTATCATTCTGTTTAATTACTTATCATACAGACGTGCATTGATAGATTAAATATTTCATATCACCCCAAAGAACCGAACAGTTACCGCTCTTGCTTTACGATTGTCGCTAAATTGTTTTCACTTTTCACTGCAAATCGTCCGCCAAAAGGATGTGCAAATGTTTGTCCAGCCCGCAACAGAAATAGGCAGCGCGAGTTGCACCAGACGGTATCGGTATTTTCATGCAATTATAACAACCTTCAAACAATTTAACCGGCCGTACGCGAAACGTGACTTTGTGCGCTTTGGCGGGATAGTGTCGGGATGTGCCTACTGCAAGTGATTCCATTATCGGCCGATGGCGTGCAGATTCATAAGTTTGCGCTAATGATGCAAATGAATTGTGATGCCAGCGTTAAAATGGCAATGTTAATATGACACTTTTGAGGTGAAGTAGACCGAGAGATAGTAAGGTTTAAAAATACATGCTCGTGGAAAGGGCAGGAGCTGAGAATGCAGCACCGTACAATAACAAACTCAAGTGCGTAGTCTCTGCAACAACAGGTGTCAAAAGGGTTATATATTATTTAACGCGGAACTTATTTCGTAATCGAACCGAAGCGTTACTAGCTACGAGAAAAAGTTGGGCTGTTGTTGTGAGTCAAATTTGCATTACTTGATGTGGAAGCGAGTTTTTTTGTCATAGTACAGCTTTCAAAACCAATCCGGACCGTTCCCAAATAAGGCCAGTATCCTATTCGATAATGACCGTAACCTAGTAGGTTCTTAAGCCAAAGAAGAAGAACTTTTAAAAACCTGCAATGGACACTGGGGGTGGAATTGACATGCTGTATTTTAATTATCATCAAATTTGATATTAAAAACATACTTAATATCCAACACCCATCATCGCACACATTATCATTCTGCGCGTGCCAATAATAGACTGCACAAATGCCCGAAACTCCGTGACGCACACACGTCTTGTGACGTCGTGCCACGTGCTAACAACTGTTCGGGGTTGTTTATCTGTCGAACGTCGCGTGGTATCCAAGCCTCGCGTGAGCTCAAATTGAAGCGCCTCCTCTGCAGCACCATGCGGCGTGTCCTTGAAGGAAGAAAATTTATTGTGGATATTGAATTCCCTGCTAATTACCACATTGCGCTAATTGGTCCCGATCGTCTGGAACCGATTCTTCAGGCTGGGAGGTGATAAAAACGACACATAGTGAAGCGCGAGCTGGCTAATCATGTTCGGCAACATAGAGCCTTGTGTGTGTGTGTGGTTGATCGCTAGCTACAATCTTGTGTCTCCTGTCCCCGGATATCACCTATTTCGATCGTTATCGGAAATGATCAATACAAATTTTTGGCGCTCTTTGGGGGGAAACTATATGCTCTCTCTAACAGACGATCTCGAAAACGTGCTAAACATTCGCGAATCGGGCGGAAATTGTGTACCGGACGGTGCACGAGGTGTAATATCCGTGTCGTCATCGAGTCGCCGTTTAGAAGATTGGTAGCTGATGCTGTGCTAATTGATGGAGCATGTGTGTTCGGCTTCGTCTAGCGAATGGTTTACTTTTGTCCGATGATGGTCACGATCGGGAGCTATGACGTTGGTGTCAGGAAAGATGGTTTGTCGTTGCTAACGACGGTCCGTAGTCCGTAGGGGATGGTGAAGTAATCGTCGTGGCGACGCTATCTCAAGTGATGTTCTGTGTTCTGGATGATGCCCGTTTGATGTATTTCCATCGAAAGGTAAATATTAGAGCAACAGGGCACTGTATTTGTAGTGTGTGGGTAAATAAAGCGATAACTCAGTACATTCATGTTACTGCAAATAGTCTACTTTGCTTTAAATAAAAATTGCGAGTCGTTATCAGTGTGCGTATACGTTAAGATGGGATACATGTTCTTCTGCTTTTCTGCAAAAGGAATCGTCATGCCAACCAGATTATAATGTGACTTACTAGACTAATTTATACGGCAGGACCGGAGTTTTAATCCCATACGGACTGTTCTTCTGTAATGAGGTCTGCTGCCGTGACCTAAGTCGTTAATATAAGAAGACGAAGAAGAAAACCTATTCACAGCACGTAGCTTGATAACCAGATTTCACCTATTGAGAACGATCCGGAAGGGAAACGATAGGATTACTTTACCAAATACATTAAAATCTTAAAATAAAAAATTTATGGGAAAAAATCTATTATTCGTTTTTAGTACAAGGAAGACTACTACACTTTATCTTGGTCATTTAGAATAGTTCGTCACTTACATCATGATGATAATTAAACGAGAGAGAGTATCAAATTAGCATTACATATTAGCGATCCATCATTTAAAATAGTTCCACCGGTTTTGACCTTCATTTCAATTATGCGTATGTCATGTTGTTGATAGATTTTTTTAACATCAATTAAATAGGTTTTAATCATCCTACTGAGTGGATTGTGTGGAAAATTTCGGTTGACATTCGTTCGGCTCATTACCGTGGATCGTGGATTGCTTATGCGATTTTAATTTACAAGGTGGTTTGGTGTCTTTCTCTTGACGATGCCAGGTCTGCCCAGGGATATAGTAGGAAGTTTAATAAATGCTCAAGGAAGTGTTATAACTGGAGGTGGTTCAGCAATGAGACGACAACTGTGTCGGTGTTCACAGGACCCGGTAGGACCGGGGTACAAATATCATCCGAGCCTTTCAACCGTAGTTAGGACTGACTGCCTAACTTCGTCGCATTGATAAGTCTTCTTCTTTGATAGATCTTGTACGGCCATTCGATGACAGGCGTCAGCAAACTTTACAACAATGTTAACTTTAAATCGGAATAGTTTAGAGGCCGAAACTCCGTCGTGAGTCGTGAGTGGTTCTTTCATAGCATAAAAAAGTTTCTTTTGTAGCATTCTGTCGTATTTTGCACCGGTTTTTAGACCTTGATGTCAATTTATATCAATCGTTATCTTAATCATCAAATCAAAGCTTAATCTTGGTGCTACATGCTGTGCAGCGAGGTATCAAAAATCAATTTTGATTCTATTAGTATTCGAAACGGCTACACCAAACCACCAAGGTGAGGAGCTTGATATTCTAGGTGTTAAATAGAATTAATTCAAAGCCTCGCTCTTGTTACCAAATGTCTCGAACGAGATTGCGAATCACGACAAGCGACTTGTTAATTATACATTGTACGAACTGCCCTACGAGTTTGTTGGCTAGTTTCCGTGAATTCCAACCCTTAATTTTACCCGTATGAGGAGACTCTTGTCCCATAACGTGCCCCTGGTATACGTTTTTCTATTTGCTTTCCATAGCGCTTCATTCAATTTCCTGTTCACACCTTTCCTGAATACATTAACTCGTGTTCTTGTTTTTTTCTTTTCTATCTCGACCTCTCCCGCCTGATACCCCCTGGCAACTTCCCAACGATGACCTGGAATGGTTTTCCGGCTTTCGTACCGGGTTTCGCAGTGGAATACGAATTTATCGAGCAGTGGATAGCGGGAAGCGTTCGACATTCGTTTTTCGTTCTACCAATCACTAACCAAACCCAACCTGTAACACTTCGTGCCATATAAGGTCAAAGACTAGTTTGCCCTTTGGCGAGTAAAATTTGCTTTTGTGCAGCAACACCGGAAGTGATGACGCTGTCTGTTCGGAGAGCGCCACAAAAAATAAACGATGCTTGAAAAGTAAGGAAATTAACACTCGCCGCCAGTAGAAGAGCAACATGAGTGTGCGAATGTGTGTGTGTGTGTCTGTGTTTGTGGAATGATTACATAATTGCTGCATGATTGACGGAGCCAGTGTAACGTTTTTCGGAGAAAATCGCAACCTGTACTCGAACCAAAATCTGGAAAAATTTCTGTGCAAGCTAAATTCTGAGTGTTGCAGAGTGAAAAGGAAACGAAAGTAAAGATGATTAAGTCATTTTTTCCTACTGCAATAAACATACCACAAAAAACGGTTTCTACCGTCAGCCCTAAGCTAACGGCTTCAAGGACAGAACGAGCCTTCCTGGTAGTGATGGGTGCTAATCCTAGCCGCCGCGAACTGAACTGAACAGTATATGTGCTGCAGAGGAAAACTAATGGCGTAACAGCTGAGGTATGACGTAATGGATTTTGGCCTATAGCAGATCACCACCTCTCTCGTACTTCGTGAAGGAAGGTTTTTTTTCTCCTGGTTAGTTCAACCGTACATTTTCGAAAAGGAGGTGTTCCTCCCAAATACGTCAACCACACATACAAACGCGGTGAGTGCTGCGAATGTAACTCAAACAAAAAAAATGAGTTGAGATCCTTCTCGCGCACTCTCTCGGATGAGTTCCTCGCTCACTCACTTCTCTAGCAAAGGAAATGAGAGGCACATCACACATCGATGGAGGCGCACGGTCGTTCATGGAAAAAGTGGAAGCAACTTCGATGATTACACAATCACTGGCGTCGTACGGTGGAAAGGAGAAAATTAGAGCACAAACCCTTACGAACCTTTGCTCGCTTTTTTCCGGTGGGCACTATTCCTGTGTGAAATAATTTTCCTGGAAAAAATGGGAGCGTGAGTGACTGGCGGACAGAAATGGAACGGGAGAAAGAGAAATGCAAAGCACAATGCTGGTGACACTCACTCGGATGCCATTTCTTCCTCGAGCAGCAATCCTTGGAAGCCGTCGAACAGGCCACTTGCATAGAGTATTCGGTTCTATGTGGTCATAGTAAGAGGTTAGCTTTTTTTGTGCCGTGCCTATCGGTCTGGTGTGGAACTGGGCTTTGGTTTCAGAAACATTTTAGGGCGAATAAGCAAATAGAACTAGTGACATAAAGGACACGTAACGTGAAAAGTGATGCTAAACTGATTTTCCTTTAGTATGGGAAGAAAACGTGCTTTTTAGGACAATCACTATGGTGGGAGGATTACCGAAAAGATCTAGTGTGCTTCGTTTTAAAAGGAGAGAAGAAAGCTTCCCAATTGCCCTGAAAAAAGTTTAGGCGTTAAAGTGGAAAATCAAAGAAAGGACAAGAACATCTTCTCCGCAAGGGAAAAATTATCGATCCCAGTGTCATAATGCCAGTGCCCTGAAGAGGGCCTACTCGGGTGTGCAACTGTGTGTGGCAAAGGGTTAAGACAGGCGTAGAGACATATCGTGCGAGAACACCCTAGCTACGGTTCTGCTGGGGTACAAGGACCTCTTTCCTGTAACGGCACCACAGGCAGAAAACTGGAGCACGTTCGTCAAACACTTTTCCGTTCCTGATTTTGATGGCATTGATCCATAATGGACGAATATCTGGCTCCAGTCCGTCTACAGAACGTGCCTCCCTCGCATACCCTGCCAGCCCGTTTTCGGACCGACTTTTCACCCTTGTCGGTGTCCTCCAAAACTTTTGTCATACGGGGAGTACATCTCGCTATCTCTCTTTCCTTCTTTATCCCCATTTTAATGTATCTTACCTTCTCTATCCCTTCCGATACACCAATACACCTGTCGTGTCCTTGTGTCCGCTGGTGTTGCTGGTGTAGTGTGTATCAGGTCTCTGCAGCGCCGATCGAAAGTGGCAGGCATGCGCACGGCCGGTTTGCGCGATTTATATATATTTTTTTTCGGAAATGATTTTCCTATGCTCTTTCGACTGGACGCAATGTGCTGTGAGCGCAGTGAGCGCTCATTGGAACGGTGGAGCGAAAAACTCTTGCGAGAGTTGCAAAACTACTCCAACAGAGCAGTGGAGCTCACATTCTTCCTGCTGGAGGGAGAGACTCACCTAGCGCGCGAGTACATCGCACAGTAAAAATGGCGAGAATTTTCATGCGAGAGCTGGCGAGAGAGTTGAGATGGCTCCCCTTTTTTTATCGCATCTCTTCGCGAATGGTTGATGGATAAATAACCAAGGCAGTTGGCAGCGTGGTGACTCGTTTTCAGAACCGCGACTGAATCGGTTACAGGCGTATCGTAGCTCTGCTGGTTCGAGCGCGTTTTATTCGAACGCACTCTGAAAAAGGTGCTCTACGCTTTGTGGGTATGTTGTGTTGGGGGTGGTGGTAGTGCTTTGATGTTGCATGGGAAGGGGAGTGGGGAAGAGGGGGAGGAAGTAGTGGGACGACTTGTATTACTACAGGATGTTAAGTGATTGCTTCTTTAAAAGTGAAGTGTGAAGTTGAATTATTTTCAAAAGACAAACTTAGCCCTCGGCAGTGATTTGATGTACAGCTTTAGTTTAATTAAGTGACTGTAGAAAAGAAAACTGATGATATACTTTTGTACATATTTCTGTATGTATGTGTGTCTGTGTGTCCCTTTTTGTGTATATGTGTCGGTGGTGAGTTGTGTGAGAGAAAATTTTCTTCTGGAGCAATTGGAAAACCCTGCAAGGACACAATCGGGAACTAGGAGAGTTTTCACCTTCTAGAGTAAAGATGTGAGAGAGATGTGAAGCAAAAAGAGGCAGTTTTCTGGCGTTTAGTATTCTAAAGAGTTTATTATTAAAAGTAAAAGTGTTATACGACAGGATAGAGCTCAGTTTAACTTTAAGTAAAAATGTTCAAAAGAGAGTTAAGCGACCAATTCCCGCAGGATCCTGCCCACCTTGAGAGACGTTGAAAACTGAGTGCATACACACAGACATACACACACTGCCCCGAGTGTTGGGGAGGGATCTGAGCTGGGGAAAGGAGTCCGAGATGGTGATAGAGTTCTGAGGGGACAAGTATGACACCATAAAGACGTGCGCTCGCGCACATTGCCTTTCGTTCGAAGGTGGTTACATAAAAAAGTCCGTATCGGTACATCCCGGTTTTGGGCTGATGTCCTTGCGTTGGAGTGTTGCAATCCTTTCTGACTAGTACGGTCAGAGCATTTTACAGAGCAGAATTACTAAACCCCAGTTTTTCCTCTAAGGTCCTACCTTACATTCCAAAATAATAATTTTCTATTTATATTTCTCTTTCCTTCCTGTGATTTGTCCTCCAATAATGCTTGTTGGTGATCATCGGACATTTCTGTAACGTCGATCAAACGCACTGCTCCGATCGTCCAGTTTGGGGATCAGAGAGTTCGGGTGCTGGGAACGAGTTTGCTGCTGTGTGCTGTGTGTGTGAGTGTGTGAGCGTTCGCGCGCGTGTTTGTGGATAACCAGAGAAAGCGGAAGCGGAAGAGCGAGAGCGCAGGAGAGCGTCAACGCAAAGAGTGGTTGTTTAGTTGTGGAGAGCATCGCGGAGTGGTGCATCGTATTGCAAACAGGAAAAATAAAAAGCATTGTGTACCGTGCGTGGTGCTCGAAGGATCAAAGATCGATCGATTTTTGACGAGGGCCAGTAACGTGTTCTGCGCGGGGCATAATCGGCCCAACAGCGGGTAGAGACTGCGTCCCAGTTAAAGCGAAGTGACGTGACGTCCGAGCAGGGCAAACCGACCACACTGCCAAACGTGTGTGTGCACAGCATTAGACAGCAGCAGTAACAGCAGCAACCATGGCCGACAAAAAGGTAGCCGAACAGTACTATGCCCCACCGCCCAAGCTGGGCAAATGGGAAGGATTTAGGACGTTCCTGTGGAACAGCGAAACCAGCCAATGCCTTGGCCGTACCGGATCCAGCTGGGGTAAGTGGTAGCCGTAGTAGTAGAGGTAGTAGTAGAAGTATTAGTGCACGTTGCGATACCATCCGTCATCCTGCTCTGTGTCCCTGTGTCGAAATAGGGCGCAGCCATATTGGATTGTGCTCTGCGTTTTCTCCCTTTGGAACGCTTCTGTGACTGTGGGATGTCACGAGCGGCCAGGGGAGAGAAGAGTGCCCGACAAGGGCACTAAGCTACACTCCTGTGTGATGGAAACAGCAGCGCCATCAAGTGTCCTTCCGCGTTACTAAGCGTACGGATAGAAGGAAGTACACTACCCAGTGCGAGCGCTTACCTTGGTGTTGGTGTGTCACCATACTTGGAGAGGAAAAACGCGTGGTGCTCAGAGAGAAAAATTAAAGAGGAAGAAAGTGATCCTCTCACCAGGAGGTTTTCACTCACCTGTTATACTCTCCATCGGCTCGACGTGAGAGCAGTTTGTGGAAAGCTGGTTACATAAATTTTTACTTTTCCAACAGCCGATGGTCGATTGTTCTTTGGCGCATAGTTGGCACGTACAAATCGCCTTATGGAATTATTGTGCTCGGGGAAAAAAATGGTTAAGGCGAAAGCTTAATAGATTACAACTGCTTTACGTACATATGGGGATAGTATTACGATGTAGTATGCAACAGTACTTGAAACCATGGCGGAGGAAAATTGGGAAAAATTCTTGTACAAAAAAACCTCACTAGGGAAATCAGGCCTGTAAGCACACAGCACACCCACGCACATGAGTATGAATAAATTATATTACGTAGAGGGTTGTGATGGATTATCAAACCTTGAAGTAGTTGTTCCTCTTTGATTGTTGCTAGTTTTCCAAACAAACAAACAGGAAACTAGAAGGACAACTAACAGCAGCAAAAGAAGGAACGCTTACGCAATCTTCAAAGGTGTGCCAAGTTTTTTGGAGCACTGCTCGAACGGCTGTCTATGCAGATTGTATACTCTACTGATGACTAAGGAGCCGTCAAATTGGATAGAGCTACACCAATATTTTATAGAATTTTCAAAAAAGATCGCAAAGCAGTTAAACTGTCAAACCTTATTTATTTAAACATGCTCTTCAAAGCTTTCATACGCTGCTGACAGCATACTGTATACACCCGATTGAAGTATTTCTGGACGTATTTTTAAGTGTGCCTGTGTGCCTGTGTGTGTATGTGTGTATGCTTTGAGAACGAAGGCAGTGTTATGTAACCGTCTTCACACACAGTTAGCGGCCGTCCTGACCTCCAGCGTAAAAGCTCGATTCGCATTCAACCGTCATCATCGTCGTCGTCGTGTACGTGCGACGCGCCTTGAAGGATATACGCTGTGTCAACGAGAGAAAACAAAACATCGTCTGTATAATTTTCTGCCAAAGCTTAACAATTATCGTAATACCGTATTTGACCGTGTTCAGTTTTTTTTTTTCGTCCCGATGCGGACAAGTGAAGGCGCTACGATTAGGTCGGAACGCTGGATCATTACATAAGCGGAACCGTGCGAAGTAAAATCGTTGGCAAGCTGAAATGATACCTATACAATTGTGATAATAGTATGGTTTTGATGATTTCATGCGACAGGTTTTTGTTGATGTACTTGAGCGGAGATAATAGCTTGAATGAGCTTGAACGATAATTGGATTAAATTTGGTGAGAAGAGGAAAAAAAACTTACTTTGTATCACGCTCATTAAACAGAGGTATTGTTAGTAGTAAAAAAATGCGAATTATGTAACACATCAAAACCTTCACAAAATCAAAACCTGCTTGTTTGCTCTTCGATCCTCTAACAGCGTCGTAAAAAAGTTCAGTTCTTTTCTGTGCCCTTTATTGCTAATAAAATTTTCATACGATACGACAGTATGTGATGTATGAGTAAGCAATTTAAACCAACGTCACTACACCGTACCAATGTGGTACAATGTGTTGTCGCGTGGTGAATCGCAAACCCATCGATACGAGACACCCCGTGCACCATTCCGTCTGAGACATAGTTATGCACCGCAAACATATTTGTTATTTAAATTGAAGCGAATTGAATTTCAATGCTGCCGAATGGGTTTACCCGACCGGGTATGCGAGGAACGAGACGACATGCGGTCGTCCTCTCGGGGGGAAAATTTTCTCCCCAAGAGCATACAGCATTGATGAGACAATTAAAGACGTGTTAACGTGTGTGCGTATGTATGTCAGCAAGTGCGTCGAGGAATTGGATATGGATGTATGTTGTGTGCTAGTATTGCTACTAGTGACAAAATATGACATGTGATCTTATGACAGTTGAAAGAGGAACTGTCAGAACTCGATACTAATCAATACTCCCAAGCAGCACACATTGGTAACATTAAAAAGAAGCTCTTGGTTGGAACATTTTCAAACTTCCAAAAACACGGCTACTACCTACAATGATTAAGTTACGAATCCTATTAAGTACAACGATCGATAATGGCCAATTCTCCATGCACCGCAGTTCACCTCAGCAAGCAGGTTGTAATGGAGCGTACCGACTGGTTACACAGTGTATGTATGTGTGAACCATCCAAATACCAAATTCTACCGGAGCACGAACAGTGCGCACCATAGTTGCTAAATTTAATACGTTCGTAATACTTGGTCCGATACCCCGGTAGTTCCTCAACAACAACTTGCCTCATTTTCCGCCAACAACTTGCCATGAAGACATGGCGCGGTCTTCATCGGTTCAGACGGTTTTACGACGGCATGACATGATCCCGGTGGGAATGTATGTGTGCCGCATTATGGGGGGTGGGGAGTCGTCCCAGCTTACGGTGGAACCAGGCACGTTCTATACAAAAGGGACGGAAGGGTGTTCCATGCGCCTGCGCTCTACCTATAAATAACCGTACACTTTATTTTTTCCAACAAACGATTTTTTCACCCTGAAGGTCTACGGGAGGGAAGAGTGTTGGGGCGGGTCGGGTGTGTCGTGGAGATGTTCTTGAATCATCTGAGCAAAACGAAGAAAACGTAAAGTCTCAGTTCCATCTATTTCCCCAAAGGTAGCCAAGGTGGGTGATGGATGAATTGTTTCGCAGAAGTTATAGCCCGTGCTACCGGGGTGTAGCGTTTGGTAAGATTTATCAAAGCCTGTGAAGTCTATCCACTTAACCACTCGTATCCAACCGATCGAACCGGTTTAAGGGGTATTTCAGCTCGGGAAAGGCTGAATGAGCGCTAGCCACGTGCTTGTTTACACAGTGCCATTCTACCGCAAAGGGTGGGTGAGGGTGTATCATTACGGCGTGTAGTTTGTTTTCTCCAATTGATCACCACGTTCCAGACTGCAGAAATAGGAAGGGTGAGGAACGATCAGCGATTCTGGCGAAGTCTTACCAATACAGCGGGGCTTTTTTTTTGCATCCTAACCACCCTATCGCCAGGTAATGGTTGGATACTTGGAAGAAAACGGAAAAGAGAATAAAGTCAGGCCTGATCAAACCGAAGCTGGAACCAGTTCTGCAACTCACAGATCCGTACATCTTGGCGAAAGCTTTGAACTGGTTAGCGAATGTTTGTTTGACCTCAAAACAAGTACTTGTCCCCGTACAGTCTCAACCAGACTGTACTATGTGCTATCCACCTCGGTAGAGGATGTTTTCGGGGGATTAAACTCCGACAACCATCGTCGCACACATGACGCCTTGAACCAGTTGTTAATGGTTTCTGCTAAACAAAGTTATAAATATACACATACACACTGTGCCCCTCACTCACCACTGTTTGGTATTCATTTATGCCGATCCAGAGACCTCCAACCAGGCCACAAGTCAACCGAACGTAACGGCTCACCAAAAATCGCAAGATCGCGCACGCATTGCTGACGTTTGCAAGTATGGGTGGCTGATATCCGAGTTCAAGTTGAACGCGACGGTTCACGTTAAGATGTTGAGAAGAGGACGTCCCCAAAAAGGGATAGTGTTACGTTTTTTATCCAGTTTGTTCTATTGAAGTGCACCCCTTCCTTCACTAGCGGGAGGGGTCGAGATTTTGCGAGGGAAGTCTTAATGGTTGTCTTCCTTTCTGGTAGGTTTGTTGACGTTTCGTGTTCGTGAAACAGGATATAGGTCTTATCGAAAAGAGGCATCTTTTCGCTGACATCAGGTATGGTGGGTGGCACGACTACAGGCGACCGGAAACCGGAAGAGGAGTTGTATTTAGTTCCTTTTTTTTCTTCTTTCGGATGGTTTGCAAAAAGGAGTAGGTAGCCCTTTTCACCGATTCATGCGCATTATTGGAATAGAACTCTCGATGACTATGATAAAACCGATGATGATAATGGTTGGCTGATGAGGTGATCGAATATCGGACGATAGCTTACCATCGCAAGCGAGGAAAGCCATTATCAAGATCCAGTCTGTTTGTACAGACAAACAATACACCGCTCCGCATATAGCCACGAGGGGAGGCCATTAGATATTACTCTTCGATATCTCCCTACCCTTGTCGGCCACAAAATGCAAATAGTTTATCCAGCAAAGCGCCCTGCCGGAACCATTTGATACTTCGATCATTGCTCGATAACGTCGTTCCAGAAGCGCAGAACATTTACTGATAAAAAAAAGGGTGGTTTGTCATGTCCGCCCGCTACTGCAGCTATAGACGGCAGCGCGTCAATGAATTCCATGACCTCATTCGATACCGAACCGTTCCACTTCACTTTGATGGTCGAGAGCTTGGCGAAATTTTATCAGTAAAACCCTGTCCGGCCTTAGGCAGTTGCTGTTGCTGTGGTTTCTGTTTCAGCTTTCGGCGCCCAAGCCATAACTTATTGCGGCGATCGCGGCACGCCGAACGTGACGAACGTTCTGAATGATTCTTTTGGCCCGATGATAGTTTGCTGTTGCTTGTTGGAAGTTTAATGTTCTTCGGTTTATCTATATGTGTGTGAATTTATTTTTTTTGCTGTGTAAACAAACACAAACATTGTCTTTTGGTGGGTTGTGTGGTATTGTAAACACAACACAAATTCGTTCGGATGGGAAGAAGCGAACGAACGCGACGTGCTTTGTTGTGAGTAACAGGGTTTTGGTGGAGTTTTTTGCTGCATTATCAAACAGTCTCGTGCACGGGATTCCCATCTCCAATTACTTGCTTGAGTTGAGGTTTTTTTTCTGATGACTGTTGCTAGGTTCAATACAACGCAAAGAGCTTGTTATCATACCCATGTCTAAAATGTTTGTAACATAACAAAAGAATACCAAACAAAAAAAAGTTAAAACATAATGGGGAAAACAAAACCGATCGAGATATTGTATAGACCATTATTTACTGATGACTTCCAAACAATATCTCTTTTCGAACTACCCTACGAAGTATAAGAAAAAAACACAGTAAATTCTATCCATTTTTAAACGAGTAATAGAAAATGTTGATAGCGTACTGTTTTGGGGAACAATCTTCATCGTCGTGCTCTCTGCTAGACATCTCAATTTAGCCTCTCAAATCGACTCTCCAACAACACGCAACATATCAACGGCCCCCAGGACACCAAC
Source organism: Anopheles maculipalpis (assembly GCF_943734695.1). Lineage (NCBI taxonomy): Eukaryota > Metazoa > Arthropoda > Insecta > Diptera > Culicidae > Anopheles > Anopheles maculipalpis. The sequence continues at coordinate 26,947,621 of NC_064872.1, forward strand.
CGCACGGAGACACACGCAACCACGGAGACAATAAAGCGTTCGGGTTCTCGGTTCAATTAATTCTATGTAGAAACAATCAATAAGCATTAATTTCAATTGATCTCCGGTGCGATATGGACGGCCATGTACTTGTTGGAGCACTTTTCAATAATCGAACCAGTTAAGCCATGCTGCCGAACCCAACCGACCGTCAATCGGTTCTACGTCATCAATCACGGGCAGGTAGAAAGTACTCAGGAACCATTCACGTGCGAACCGGTGAACCATTCAGAATGATTTATGAAGTTGGCAAGTTGATTTTATTGGATTGGAAGTTAATATTTTGTGGCATTTCGACGAGACATTTACTTCCCCGGGTGACTTTGTATCGCTATCGTAGAGAGGTGCAATTATAGGCGAAGAAATCCCTCAACTAATAACGCTTCGAGAAGTAGAGTGACAGGTTTACCTGTCACAGGGGATGTACAGTAGAAAAAAAGCTAAACCCAGACACCTCGGGGAAATTCTGTAAACATCCGGGCTAGTCTCCATATGGAGTACATTATTTCTCGCCAATTTAGTCAGAACCAATGGGAATGATAGCAATTCAAATTCCCCATCGAAGCACGTGCGTGACTTTGACAGTTGTGTTTGCGCTGTTCCTCATGATTTTGAAACCAGACAGACCGATCTACACTGTGAACAGTTCTCTCTTATACTATCACTACGCTTATTAGCACGCTTCATTTGTACACTTGTGTTGCTCAGTACACACAATCAGTCTTCTCACTTTCCCCCTACGATCGACTCGCCCCCACAGATGTCAGTTTTTGTGTGACCTTCTGTTTCTAGCGACGAGATTCCAGCTTCAGACGGCTATATAGCTGCCACATTCACGGGTGTCAAGGCGACCTCAGCCAGTTAACTAACGAGGGTAGGGGCAAAACGCAAACGCAATCGTTAAACAGTCGTCACGAGCGGGCGCCTTCGTGGTGCGCGCGTTCGTGTTAATTGCTGAATAATGATTGACGGTTATATCTTGTTGATGAAAATTGATATTTTTTTGGACAGTGTGTTGGGGAAGAAAAACGCAATGATTGGAACGCAGAACGTTCACAAAAAAGTTGACTTGGTACATGTACCAGGAATGAAACAACAATTTATTCGTTTCTACGTAACAGAGCGTTTCTACGCTGTCAGAGCCTTCACGTACATCCCATGCTTCGCTGTTAATAAGATGCTATCCTGAAGGCAACAGCTTATGCATTCTCGAGAGCCTTTACAGCTTGCTTCCCGCCCGGAGGGGGAAATTCTATTCACAAAACGTCGCGCATTCCCGGTCCCAGTTGAATAGGCTGGGAATGGCAGCGACAGCCATGATTGTGCTGTCATGGTCAGTGTTTGTGAATGCAGCAAACAAGCCTGCAGCTGTCAGGTCATGCATGCTGTACATGGTACACTTCGTTGGACGGATGTATGTGTGCCTCGACTGGATATGGGAGTGTGCGATAGAAATAAGCAACTACAGGCTGGTCCTGGAAACTTCCATTACAACTTTAGTGTCCCGGTGTGCCAAGAATGGCCGCTGGGAGTAATTTTCTTGTGTGGAGTATAAAAATGAAGGCGCACAAAGTGCATAATGGATGAGTCAGCACACCCCTTTCGGGATTAGTCGTGAAGGCTACTATCAATCAGCAGTGTTTTGGATTCAATTACGAACGCTTCTCCTAACGCAGTAGTGCTGTTTCGGAGCATTCGCATCCGATCGCAAGTCTTTGCATACTTTGTCGACACCGGTATGGGTTGCAGATGTTGTTATGATGAACTGTTGCCTTTTTTATGTGTCACACGTGGTATTAGTGACGTAAATGGTGTTAGATAGAATTTCACATGTTTCATCTCTGTCAGCCACATGCACATCCATTGGGCAGCGGTTGTGTACGAACGTTATTTATAGAAATTCACTTAAGCTGATGAAGCACAGGTTGGTGAAGAAAAACGTACGGTGGATTAGCATGACGGGCAAACATGTGCTTGCTCCATAATGCGGGTTGACGATGGTTTTTATTCTGAGCTAAATTTGCATATAATAAATATACATATTAATGTGCGTCATCGGAGAACGCACGAAATGTCAACACTAATGAAGCCTTCATTAATCGTGTGTTTTCTTGTTGATCCTTTGCAGCGAAAATCCTCTTCTTCTACGTGTGCTTCTATGCTGCCCTGATCGGATTCTTTGCCGCGATGCTGGCAGTGTTCTGGCAGACGCTAGACATGCAGATGCCCAAATATCAACTGGACAGTTCGTTGATTGGTTCGAATCCAGGTAACGGATTAGGCCGTTCTATGCCTACGACAAGTATAATGACAAAATGTTGTACTTTATCGCACAGGTCTGGGCTTCCGACCAACACCTCCAGAGTACCAGAATGTGGAGAGTTCGTTAATCTGGTACCGAGCCTCCGACAACGGAAACGTTGGCATCTGGACCAAACTTATCGATGAGTTTTTGGAGCGTAAGTAGTAGCATTTGTACTACTTTGTACAAATTTGTATTAGTAGCACGAACTGGAGCGGAACTAACCTATTCGCCATTGCAGCTTACACACTAGAGGAAGATAACCGCGTTGATTGCTCGTTCGACAATCCGCCACCGGAGGGCAAGGTTTGCAAAGTTCCTATGACTAACTGGTCTCCGTGCGTCAAGGATAACCGATACAACTTTAAGAAGAAGAGCCCGTGCATATTCTTGAAGCTCAACAAGGTAAGGTGAAGCAATGGTTATCGAAAAGATTCTCTACTAATATTGTTTGAATCGCCAATCTGCATAGATCTACAACTGGGTACCGGATATGTACAATACCTCGACCAACTTGCCGGAAAAAATGCCCGACGATCTCAAAGAGCACATCCGTGGTGAGGAAGCTCGAGGAAACAAAAACGTAAGTTACCAGTTGCTTCCATCCGGTTGATGCCATGTTGTTAATTCCTATCGGCCCGCTCTACTTCTCTTGCAGACTAATGTAGTTTGGGTTTCCTGCGCCGGTGAAAACCCTGCCGATAATGAGCACATCGGTGCTATTCAATACATCCCGCGTCGTGGATTCCCCGGATATTTCTTCCCGTACAAGAACGTTGATGGATATCTGCCACCAGTAGTAGCGGTCTATTTCGAAAAACCAAAGAGTAAGTATTTTAATAGCCATTGACGAGACGGAAAAAAGGTTTTTGCTAGCTCAATTTATTTATTCAAAGTCATTAAAGAATAGATTAAAACAAGTGTGTGTAAAACTAGTTTAAAGGCGAAAAGAAAAATGTTCGCGCCATCTTGTAAGCAACCTTAAGTTGATCGGGAATATTGACGGATCGTTTGCCTTTAATGAAAGCCGACAACCCCGGATATGTTTGAGTTGCTCGCATTGGTTTAATCGTGTAACCAAAAGCTGAAAATGTAACATAACTGGCTCTCGTTGTTATTAGCGTATTCGGGGAAGTATCGGTGGTGCGCCCTCTGGTAGTACTGGTACGAACACGTGGCGTGGTAGAAGGGAATGGGGTTATGGTGGGAAAAAGTGTGATTGTTGGTCTCGTTGACCATGTAGTAGACTGTGGCGTTGAGGAGGGCATTGTTGTTCCAGTGGAAGACGACATCGCTACGGTTGATGAGTTATTTGAAATCGGAGGCAATGAAGAAGTAGTTGTGATAGAACTGGATGAAGAAGTTGGTGTTGAGTCAGAAGAAAAATAATTGAAATCTGTGGTCATAGCTAAACTTGTCGAAAATTGTGTGTGAGTTACGGTAGAGCTAGCAGTCGTAGGAACAAGAGTGGTTGTCTCAGTTGTAGATGATGATGACGAAGTAGAAGAAGCCGTTGAAGGACTACTGGTGGTTGCAGGAACAGTAGATGAGACTGTAGTCCACTGAGATGTGGATAATGTCGACAGAGTCACTGGAGCTGTTGTAGAGCTGTCAGAGGAAGGCGTTGAAGCAGTCGCAGTGGTCGACTCAGTTGTGGATGACGTTAACGGAGTAGAAGAAGTTGTTGAAGAGCTGGTAATGGCAGGAGTTGTTGATAAGCTTACTATCACACCAGTTGAAGAAGTTGTCGGCATTATAGTGGAGGTAGGATGAGAGCTGGTGGTAGCAGGAGTTGAAGTAGAATCAGTCGTAGAGCTGGCAGGATTTGTGGCAGTCGTTGAGGTCGTCTCAGTTGTAGATGATGATGACGAAGTAGAAGAAGCCGTTGAAGGACTACTGGTGGTTGCAGGAACAGTAGATGAGACTGTAGTCCACTGAGATGTGGATAATGTCGACAGAGTCACAGGAGCTGTTGTAGAGCTGCCAGAGGAAGGCGTTGAAGCAGTCGTAGTGGTCGATTCAGTTGTGGATGACGTTAACGGAGCAGAAGAAGTTGTTGAAGAGCTGGTAATGTCAGGAGTTGTTGATAAGCTTACTATCACACCAGTTGAAGAAGTTGTCGGCATTATAGTGGAGGTAGGATGAGAGCTGGTGGTAGCAGGAGTTGAAGTAGAATCAGTCGTAGAGCTGGCAGGATTTGTGGCAGTCGTTGAGGTCGTCTCAGTTGTAGATGATGATGACGAAGTAGAAGAAGCCGTTGAAGGACTACTGGTGGTTGCAGGAACAGTAGATGGGACTGTTGTCCACTGAGATGTGGATAATGTCGACAGAGTCACAGGAGCTGTTGTAGAGCTGCCAGAGGAAGGCGTTGAAGCAGTCGTAGTGGTCGATTCAGTTGTGGATGACGTTAACGGAGTAGAAGAAGTTGTTGAAGAGCTGGTAATGGCAGGAGTTGTTGATAAGCTTACTATCACACCAGTTGAAGAAGTTGTCGGCATTATAGTGGAGGTAGGATGAGAGCTGGTGGTAGCAGGAGTTGAAGTAGAATCAGTCGTAGAGCTGGCAGGATTTGTGGCAGTCGTTGAGGTCGTCTCAGTTGTAGATGATGATGACGAAGTAGAAGAAGCCGTTGAAGGACTACTGGTGGTTGCAGGAACAGTAGATGGGACTGTTGTCCACTGAGATGTGGATAATGTCGACAGAGTCACAGGAGCTGTTGTAGAGCTGCCAGAGGAAGGCGTTGAAGCAGTCGTAGTGGTCGATTCAGTTGTGGATGACGTTAACGGAGTAGAAGAAGTTGTTGAAGAGCTGGTAATGGCAGGAGTTGTTGATAAGCTTACTATCACACCAGTTGAAGAAGTTGTCGGCATTATAGTGGAGGTAGGATGAGAGCTGGTGGTAGCAGGAGTTGAAGTAGAATCAGTCGTAGAGCTGGCAGGATTTGTGGCAGTCGTTGAGGTCGTCTCAGTTGTAGATGATGATGACGAAGTAGAAGAAGCCGTTGAAGGACTACTGGTGGTTGCAGGAACAGTAGATGGGACTGTTGTCCACTGAGATGTGGATAATGTCGACAGAGTCACAGGAGCTGTTGTAGAGCTGCCAGAGGAAGGCGTTGAAGCAGTCGTAGTGGTCGATTCAGTTGTGGATGACGTTAACGGAGTAGAAGAAGTTGTTGAAGAGCTGGTAATGGCAGGAGTTGTTGATAAGCTTACTATCACACCAGTTGAAGAAGTTGTCGGCATTATAGTGGAGGTAGGATGAGAGCTGGTGGTAGCAGGAGTTGAAGTAGAATCAGTCGTAGAGCTGGCAGGATTTGTGGCAGTCGTTGAGCTTGTCTCAGTTGTAGATGATGATGACGACGTAGAAGAAGCCGTTGAAGGACTACTGATGGTTGCAGGAACAGTAGATGAGACTGTAGTCCACTGAGATGTGGATAATGTCGACAGAGTCACAGAAGCTGTTGTAGAGCTGCCAGAGGAAGGCGTTGAAGCAGTCGTAGTGGTCGATTCAGTTGTGGATGACGTTAACGGAGTAGAAGAAGTTGTTGAAGAGCTGGTAATGGCAGGAGTTGTTGATAAGCTTACTATCACACCAGTTGAAGAAGTTGTCGGCATTATAGTGGAGGTAGGATGAGAGCTGGTGGTAGCAGGAGTTGAAGTAGAATCAGTCGTAGAGCTAGCAGGATTCGTGGTAGTCGTTGAGGTCGTCTCAGTTGTAGATGATGATGACGACGTAGAAGAAGCCGTTGAAGGACTACTGGTGGTTGCAGGAACAGTAGATGAGACTGTAGTCCATTGAGATGTGGATAATGTCGACAGAGTCACAGGAGCTGTTGTAGAGCTGTCAGAGGAAGGCGATGAAGCAGTCGTAGTGGTCGACTCAGTTGTGGATGACGTTAACGGAGTAGAAGAAGTTGTTGAAGAGCTGGTAATGGCAGGAGTTGTTGATAAGCTTACTATCACACCAGTTGAAGAAGTTGTTGGCATTATAGTGGAGGTAGGATGAGAGCTGGTGGTAGCAGGAGTTGAAGTAGAATCAGTCGTAGAGCTGGAAGGATTTGTGGCAGTCGTTGAGGTCGTCTCAGTTGTAGATGATGATGACGAAGTAGAAGAAGCCGTTGAAGGACTACTGGTGGTTGCAGGAACAGTAGATGGGACTGTTGTCCACTGAGATGTGGATAATGTCGACAGAGTCACAGAAGCTGTTGTAGAGCTGCCAGAGGAAGGCGTTGAAGCAGTCGTAGTGGTCGATTCAGTTATGGATGACGTTAACGGAGTAGAAGAAGTTGTTGAAGAGCTGGTAATGGCAGGAGTTGTTGATAAGCTTACTATCACACCAGTTGAAGAAGTTGTCGGCATTATAGTGGAGGTAGGATGAGAGCTGGTGGTAGCAGGAGTTGAAGTAGAATCAGTCGTAGAGCTGGCAGGATTTGTGGCAGTCGTTGAGCTTGTCTCAGTTGTAGATGATGATGACGACGTAGAAGAAGCCGTTGAAGGACTACTGATGGTTGCAGGAACAGTAGATGAGACTGTAGTCCACTGAGATGTGGATAATGTCGACAGAGTCACAGAAGCTGTTGTAGAGCTGCCAGAGGAAGGCGTTGAAGCAGTCGTAGTGGTCGATTCAGTTGTGGATGACGTTAACGGAGTAGAAGAAGTTGTTGAAGAGCTGGTAATGGCAGGAGTTGTTGATAAGCTTACTATCACACCAGTTGAAGAAGTTGTCGGCATTATAGTGGAGGTAGGATGAGAGCTGGTGGTAGCAGGAGTTGAAGTAGAATCAGTCGTAGAGCTGGCAGGATTCGTGGCAGTCGTTGAGGTCGTCTCAGTTGTAGATGATGATGACGACGTAGAAGAAGCCGTTGAAGGACTACTGGTGGTTGCAGGAACAGTAGATGAGACTGTAGTCCACTGAGATGAAGATAATGTCGACAGAGTCACAGGAGCTGTTGTAGAGCTGCCAGAGGAAGGCGTTGAAGCAGTCGTAGTGATCGATTCAGTTGTGGATGACGTTAACGGAGTAGAAGAAGTTGTTGAAGAGCTGGTAATGGCAGGAGTTGTTGATAAGCTTACTATCACACCAGTTGAAGAAGTTGTCGGCGTTATAGTGGAGGTAGGATGAGAGCTGGTGGTAGCAGGAGTTGAAGTAGAATCAGTCGTAGAGCTGGCAGGATTTGTGGCAGTCGTTGAGGTCGTCTCAGTTGTAGATGATGATGACGAAGTAGAAGAAGCCGTTGAAGGACTACTGGTGGTTGCAGGAACAGTAGATGGGACTGTTGTCCACTGAGATGTGGATAATGTCGACAGAGTCACAGGAGCTGTTGTAGAGCTGCCAGAGGAAGGCGTTGAAGCAGTCGTAGTGGTCGATTCAGTTGTGGATGACGTTAACGGAGTAGAAGAAGTTGTTGAAGAGCTGGTAATGGCAGGAGTTGTTGATAAGCTTACTATCACACCAGTTGAAGAAGTTGTCGGCATTATAGTGGAGGTAGGATGAGAGCTGGTGGTAGCAGGAGTTGAAGTAGAATCAGTCGTAGAGCTGGCAGGATTTGTGGCAGTCGTTGAGCTTGTCTCAGTTGTAGATGATGATGACGACGTAGAAGAAGCCGTTGAAGGACTACTGATGGTTGCAGGAACAGTAGATGAGACTGTAGTCCACTGAGATGTGGATAATGTCGACAGAGTCACAGGAGCTGTTGTAGAGTTGCCAGAGGAAGGCGTTGAAGCAGTCGTAGTGATCGATTCAGTTGTGGATGACGTTAACGGAGTAGAAGAAGTTGTTGAAGAGCTGGTAATGGCAGGAGTTGTTGATAAGCTTACTATCACACCAGTTGAAGAAGTCGTCGGCATTATAGTGGAGGTAGGATGAGAGCTGGTGGTAGCAGGAGTTGAAGTAGAATCAGTCGTAGAGCTGGCAGGATTTGTGGCAGTCGTTGAGGTCGTCTCAGTTGTAGATGATGATGACGAAGTAGAAGAGGTCGTTGAAGGACTACTGGTGGTTGCAGGAACAGTAGATGAGACTGTAGTCCACTGAGATGAAGATAATGTCGACAGAGTCACAGGAGCTGTTGTAGAGCTGCCAGAGGACGGCGTTGAAGCAGTCGTAGTGGTCGATTTAGTTGTGGATGACGTTAACGGAATAGAAGAAGTTGTTGAAGAGCTGGTAATGGCAGGAGTTGTTGATAAGCTTACTATCACACCAGTTGAAGAAGTTGTCGGCATTATAGTGGAGGTAGGATGAGAGCTGGTGGTAGCAGGAGTTGAAGTAGAATCAGTCGTAGAGCTGGCAGGATTCGTGGCAGTCGTTGAGGTCGTCTCAGTTGTAGATGATGATGACGACGTAGAAGAAGCCGTTGAAGGACTACTGGTGGTTGCAGGAACAGTAGATGAGACTGTAGTCCACTGAGATGAAGATAATGTCGACAGAGTCACAGGAGCTGTTGTAGAGCTGTCAGAGGAAGGCGATGAAGCAGTCGTAGTGGTCGACTCAGTTGTGGATGACGTTAACGGAGTAGAAGAAGTTGTTGAAGAGCTGGTAATGGCAGGAGTTGTTGATAAGCTTACTATCACACCAGTTGAAGAAGTTGTTGGCATTATAGTGGAGGTAGGATGAGAGCTGGTGGTAGCAGGAGTTGAAGTAGAATCAGTCGTGGAGCTGGCAGGATTTGTGGCAGTCGTTGAGGTCGTCTCAGTTGTAGATGATGATGACGACGTAGAAGAAGCCGTTGAAGGACTACTGGTGGTTGCAGGAACAGTAGATGAGACTGTAGTCCACTGAGATGAAGATAATGTCGACAGAGTCACTGGAGCTGTTGTAGAGCTGCCAGAGGAAGGCGTTGAAGCAGTCGTAGTGATCGATTCAGTTGTGGATGACGTTAACGGAGTAGAAGAAGTTGTTGAAGAGCTGGTAATGGCAGGAGTTGTTGATAAGCTTACTATCACACCAGTTGAAGAAGTTGTCGGCATTATAGTGGAGGTAGGATGAGAGCTGGTGGTAGCAGGAGTTGAAGTAGAATCAGTCGTAGAGCTGGCAGGATTTGTGGCAGTCGTTGAGGTCGTCTCAGTTGTAGATGATGATGACGAAGTAGAAGAGGTCGTTGAAGGACTACTGGTGGTTGCAGGAACAGTAGATGAGACTGTAGTCCACTGAGATGAAGATAATGTCGACAGAGTCACTGGAGCTGTTGTAGAGCTGCCAGAGGACGGCGTTGAAGCAGTCGTAGTGGTCGATTTAGTTGTGGATGACGTTAACGGAATAGAAGAAGTTGTTGAAGAGCTGGTAATGGCAGGAGTTGTTGATAAGCTTACTATCACACCAGTTGAAGAAGTTGTCGGCATTATAGTGGAGGTAGGATGAGAGCTGGTGGTAGCAGGAGTTGAAGTAGAATCAGTTGTAGAGCTGGCAGGATTTGTGGCAGTCGTTGAGGTCGTCTCAGTTGTAGATGATGATGACGACGTAGAAGAAGCCGTTGAAGGACTACTGGTGGTTGCAGGAACAGTAGATGAGACTGTAGTCCACTGAGATGAAGATAATGTCGACAGAGTCACAGGAGCTGTTGTAGAGCTGTCAGAGGAAGGCGATGAAGCAGTCGTAGTGGTCGACTCAGTTGTGGATGACGTTAACGGAGTAGAAGAAGTTGTTGAAGAGCTGGTAATGGCAGGAGTTGTTGATAAGCTTACTATCACACCAGTTGAAGAACTTGTTGGCATAATGGTTGAGCTACCATGAGAGCTGGTTGGACCAGGCGTTGTTAAGGAATCAGGGGTTGACTTTGTGGAGGGTGATGTTGAAATAGTAGATGAATCAGTTGTAGAGCTGCTTGTAGTAAGAGTTGTAGAAAAAGTACTTGGGGATCCAGTTGCGGATGATGTCGACACAGTAGAAGAAACAGTTGAAGAGCTGCTCGTAGTAGGAGTTGTAGAATGAACAGTGGTCGACTGAGTAGAGGATGATGTTGGCAGTGTTGAAGCACTAGACGTAGACATCGTTGTAGAAGATGCGGTGGTTGACTGCGTTGTTGACTGAGTAGAAGAAGCTGGTGTTGCACTGGTAGTACCAGAATTGGTGGACGATGCAGTTGTCGACGTAATTGCCGGTGTTGTAGGCATAGTTACAGTTGTGGTTGGAGACGGTGAACATTTCACAATAACCTCCACATTACTTCCTACTATAAATGATCTTTTAAGATCCTTGATTTCGATCGTCACATGCAGTTGCCCAATTCCTCCACGTACAAGCTTCACAGCCAACTCCGTATTGTACCTGTGAGGTGGTGCTTCGACTCGAATGTACATTATCTGATTTGGAAGAGGCTGTTAATCGCATGGGAAGGTTTTAACATCATCGTAGGGATTCCATTTTCTATAAGATAATAACTTTGCCAAACTCACATTATCGAACGTAAATACGACCGGATTGCGCAAGCCTTTAAGAATTCGTTTTTTGTAGCATATTTCCTGCTGCACATCGGGCGTCCCGAACGTAACCACATTCGCACTAACACACGTACAGTACACGCACAGCAGGACCGCGGAAGAAAGTAGATACAATTGCATGATCGTTACTTCTTGCCTTGACCGTAACCGACTAAAGACTGAACGACCTCGTTGAAATGGTTTTATCGTTTCGTTCCCCAAAAACTACAACATAACTGTGCAAACCGGTTTTTGCACCACAAAAAAGAACCACACAACTGCAACAGGAATTGCATTCTTGAGCGGATGGAAAGTTATGCACTTTTATGTGGATGCAACTGATACCGTTATGCGAAAGGAACTGTGTTAATGAAACCGGTTTCGGACAATTTTTGGCAACAAAACCGGTTAGTTGGCTTATGAAATACGGCCTTTTACTTTTCAGGGATTTTTAATTTCGCGAGTTCAAGGTTTACGCTCCTACCATGCGATGATTTGAGGTTGGCATGATTTGAGCCATATGCTGTTTACGGGTTTTGTGTTTTCGTTTGAATTCTTCATAACCGTTTTTGGTGAAGAAACACGTGCCACTTCTAGTGCATACATTTAGGCGTAAAGAAGAATTTAATTTGTTTTAAATAAATACTACACGCAAGAATATTCTCTAGCGTATTTTACAACGATAAATATTTTAATTCGTCCTTTCTTTCCTTACCTTGCAGCTGGCGTGCTCATCAACATCGAGTGCAAAGCCTGGGCCCGCAACATCATGTACGATCGGGCTGAGCGAAGAGGGTCCGTTCACTTCGAGCTGATGATCGATTAAATCGGTGGCTCGATCGTAACAGTTTGAAGCAGCGAATACCACCAGCGGGTCATTTCGCGCACATTTCGCCGGGCGCACGTGTTATCATCGTTTTTTTGTAGGGAGCAGAGTAGGGCGCAATCGAACTCCGACCGTCGGTAAGCGCGCGCACCATTGAGAGAGAGAGAGAGAGAGAAAGAGAGAGAGCGAGACAGAGAAGGCAGAAGGCACAAAGCAGGCCTAGAAGTATCGAGTATGAGTTTACGCTAGCGTTAGGACAACCGCCGAACAAGCAGCAGCCGCAGCAGCAGCAGAAGCAGCAACAGCAACATGTAGTACGCAAGCAGTCACATGGTACTGATTTTGTTCGAGAGGACGATCGTCGAAATTAAAGTTGGAGGAAGAGCATACGATAAAAAAAAAGAGTGGAATCCAACTGACGAGCCTCATACAGAAAATTAGCGAGCAGGATGAGAGGGCGCAAAATCAAGAGGGCATAAATATAAACAATGCAAACAGAAAAAAAACCCACATTGTAGTAGTCGAGACGAGTCGAATGTGTGTGGTGGCGTAATCGTTTGAATCATTTGGCTAGGCATTTTATACTTTTCCTTGTACTTCAGCTACTATCGGTTGGTGAAGATTGTTGTATGATTTTGTTATTGCAATAGTATACATAATACCCACGTTAAAGCAAAACAAAAAAGCAAAAAAGAAACTAATAATAAAAAAACGTAAAAGGATTTAAGACCATCGTAATAACTGTAGGTAAGTTGTACAGCTAATTGCAAAAAAAAAGAAACAAACAGAACAAAGCAAAAGCAAACAAATAAAAGAAAACTCTCCCCCCCAACCGGAGGCATTCCGCTCTCTGCTTCAGTAAGGCAGGGGAGGCTTACAGAAAAAAAAACACCCTTAAAAAACCCCTGACCGACACCGATTCTGCGCGTACTGTGCGCGGTAGTGAAGGAGAGCGAATGTGTTCTTTAGGTGCAACAGGCTAGACATAGTGTATAACAGACACACAACTTTCCGTATAACTCTCTCCACCATTTAACATACACTGCTCCCACTTAACACAGCATAGCATGATGATCTCTGGCAAAACAGCAAAACATAGTACTAGGACTAAATGGAATATAGCCAATGGTCAGCGCAAACCGAGAACCGACAGATTATGCGATAGAATTGGGGCTGAGGTTCCGACAATGATTCACCCCGAAGAAAAAAAAAAACAGAAAGGTTTCGGTTCGGCTACTCCATTTGCATCTGTGTCGTGTCGATTCGCTTTTCGAGCCTCTCCGAACAAAAAAATATAGTCTGCAAATTGTAGATCTCTAGTTTGAAGAATTCAGAATTCAACAGGCCCGTCGTACATACAGCAAAATGAGCATCAACCTACCAAATGGAGCAATGTAGTTTGTATCACACACACATGCTAAACTTTCTTCTCGTGCCGTACTCACAAACAAACACACAAACACACATACACATATACACACTGTGCAGTGGTCACAGTGGCCGTAGGGCCACACACTCCCGTTTTTCTCAAAAACACAACATGTACGATTGTACTCACTAGGCAGCAGCTAATGGAGAATAAAATAAATTAATAAAACACACTCAAAAAAAAAAAAAAATCCATAAAACGACAACAAAATGGACGATTTCTTTCCTCTTGATGGCATACTCGTAGTGCTATCGTCAAACTTTGTAAGCGAATGAGCGTAATTACTGCGGCGTGTATTGTAGTAAGTAGCGGTTAAAGGAAAATGGGGAGTAGTTCCGTAATATCGACACTCATGTGCGCTTTGTTTGATTTCGTGCAGCTGTCCGAGCTGGGGTCATGCTGAATCTTGCGGATAAAAGAAAACAAAAACAAAAGGAAAGGTAATAAAAACCAAAAGTATAAATGGGCCTCTTTCTACTCTTATCACTCACTGCCCAACAAACATGAATAAGTTAAAAAGAGAAAAAAAAACGAACGAATGAAATAATAAAACACGAGAACAAAAAACAATGAAATCGAAAACCCTTACATTGATGAAAAAACACACATACACACACACACACACACACAAAACGAAACGTGAATATCGTTGTGTGATGTAAAGTTTATAGAACAAATGAAAATGACAAACTACAAATTACTAACTAAACCGAACAACGGTGCGATGAAGGAATGTTAAACAGCATAGTAAAATCGGAAGGATAGTTTGGAGCGTGGAAACGCCATCAGTTAATTCGTTGTATAAAGAATAAAAAACACACATACACAAACGGAAAGCAAGAACAAAAAAGATCTAAAGCTAGAAATCTGCAGTATGGAAAACAAACCGTAGCAAAAAGAAGTTATTAAAAAACACAACTATAAAGCGCGAAACTAGTGTTACAAAAGGGAGAAAACAAAGAAACAATGATGTCGATGAAAGATGAAGAAAGACGACAATGCTTTAACGTGTTAGTTCAAGATGTGGGGCCTGTTTTGTGTTCGTTGTGGTTGTTATTATAGTCGCCATTTTTTAATGATATAAGTATACTCGACACTCGAACGTGCACTAAGCGCAGTTATGTTTCAGACAAGTGTGGCCATGACAGCTGAACATCATTTGTGATGTTTATCTTCCTAGATTGAAATCTCTTTCACTTCAAGAAAAAAAGGCTTTCGATGTTGGCATGCTCAGCCTTACCCATGGTTCGGTCTAAATGTTTACGGTCCGATTCTGCCACATGTTTGAGCAGCTGTTTTTAGGAAATATCGGGCACGAAAATTGGCCTCTCTGTAGCACAGCGCCGTAGCTTTCTGCCACGCCGAAAATCTTTGCGAATGACGTGTGCGTTTGTGTGTGTGTGTGTGTGATTTGTTGTGTAAATGGCTGCATTGTTTGTCAAGCTTAAGCTGCATCAGCAAGCTAGGTTAGGGTTATGTTTTCACAATAAAACAGTGTAACGAAAGTGTTTAAACGATTATCCCCCGTTGTCAGTTGTTTTGGTGTTTTCTATTCTGCCAGCATAGATAGCTGGATACGGTAGGATGCATAATCTGTTGCTTGCTACTATTTGCAGTTTATAATCGAATATTCGATTCTTCAGAAACGTATAACAATCGAACTATTTATGTTACACAAAAAAGAGATGCAAAGCCAAATGGCTAACATCAAACAAATTCAGAACAAAATAAATTTTGAACAACAATAGCACACAAGCAAAACCATACAGTCCAACACACATACACACATACGCCTAGGAGCACAGCGAAAAGGTGTTGAAGTAAGAGGAGTACTAATAGAACGTAAATACTTTTTTTATTGTGAGCTTGAGGACATCTGTGTAGGACACACTTGAATACGAAAAAAAAAAACAATTTAAACGAGTTATAAGTATTTTTATTATCAAATGTAAAAGTATAACAAATCGATCGATCGAATTGAAGTAAATACACATTGTCACAAGCATTCGCAGGATCACTCACGCACGCGCGTTCTCCCCGTGGAAGCCATTTTATTTTAGGTAGTATAACAGTGAGTAAGCAGCGAAGCGTTCTAAAGCGAATTATTTATTTAGTATAGGCATTTAAATCTCGTGTTTTTGTGTGTGTGTGTGTGTGTGCGCGCACGTGCATTCTTGTTAAGTTTACCGGTGTGACATTTAATGGCCACTAATACACACACACACCCCCCCTGTTTTTCGTCACTCGTGCCCTCGTTGTCGTCGATCGTTCGTGTTTGTACGCGCGGCACACTGCACGCATATACGCATATATAAATATATAGATATTATATGTTTTCACTGCAAAGGAGATGGTTAATAGGTGATTGCATTTCTTTTTTGGGTTTCCATTTTTCTTATGCATCGGCTGCGACTGCGAAACGTAAATCCTTGCATCTGCCCTTCCCTATGATTCTGTGCATTCTAGAAGCCCTATACATGGAGAGCCTGTGTAGCTGTTGCGCGAGAAGTCGTTAAGAGAGAGAAAAAAGAAGAGGCAACAAAAACATACAAAAGAAAACAACATTAAAAAACAGAATATAGCGCTAAATTTTAATTAACATTAACGTTACAAAATGGTAAAAAAAGAATAAGACACAGACGCAAAACCCGCAGGAGGGCTAGAAATCTCTAACTGTAGTGCAAGAGATGCTGAGGCAGAAAAGCAAAATCTATTGTTAGTCGAGAATATTTACTAGGATACCGATGAGTTGATGGCATAAGTGAAGTAAAACAAAACAACCACACAAATATACACAATCTACACAACGCATTCATCCAAGACACAGATGATAATGAATAAAACCTTCTAGAAATAAACAAACAAACAAAAAACATGTCGTTGAATAATAAAAACGTAAAGGTAATAATTAAAAAAAGAAAAACAAACAGAAATCATGCGGTAGTACAGAAGCAAACAGAAAAACACAACAGCTGCGGACATCTTTAATTGCGAAAATACAAATACACAAACACACCCGAGCACACGCCTCAACCGTGTGGCGCACACGACCATTTACTCGCCACATACATATATACACGAGCACTTACACAGAGCCCAAACACGAACAAATTACACACATACATTAGTTTAAATACCTGTCGCGAGGATAGTGTCGCTTTTCGAGATCTGTGGATTAAAGAAAGGGAAAGAGAAAGAAGGTAAAATAATACAAATCATGCAGAACGAGTATGTTCTGCTAAGACAAAAAAAAATAAGACAACAACACCCAATACCACATAACTTAATACTATAAACTATAAAACAAAAGAAAGCCCAATAAATTGCAAGAAGAATGATAAACAAAATAAGAAAGAAACAAAACAAACTGTTAGAAATTCGAGTAACAAACAAAAAAAAACAAAGAGAAAAATAAATAAAAAAAAAGATATGAACATGATCGAAACGCTTTGAGCGAGTGAGCGTTTGTGAGTGCAGCTTTTAGTTTCTTTTCAAACAGACACAACAAAAACACACACTTTAATGGGGAAGCCATGCGTGGAATAGGAAAGATTGAGGAAACTAGTGTGCGACAAGTAGTGGAATAGATAATAAAAGACAGAATGAAAGATAGACAAAAAATATAAAAGAAACTTGCTACTCGAAAGAAGGCTATTGAAGATCTATTTGAGACAGACCACCCACCACATTAATAACACAAGAAGTAATCGAATTCGGGGAAAGATGAAATAGGTAAACGAAGGAAAGCAACAAAAAAAAAACGAAACAAGTATAAACAATTGAGCGAACAAGGTAAAATATTTTTTTCTGTTAGTATGCAACACGCAACACGAGATTGAGCGATTGGAAATGGCCGATGGCTTTGTGCAAGAGCAGATGGTAAGGAATGGTTAGATTAAGAGGGGTCAAGATTCGATCGGAAAAGGTTTGATTTAGGATGTAACGTTTTGGAAGGAGATAGTACGAAAGTGCACGATCAGAAACGTAGTGATGGAGGGGAAAGAAAATCACATCACAGAGTGGTCGCAGTGGTAGTGGGCGGAAGTGGAAGTGGGAGAAGAGCGGGCCGGCTGAAAATGGAATGTAAAGCTATTAAATCTTTTTAATAAACCAATTATTGAAATAAAGAAGAAAAGTCCGTAGCGACACACATCTCTGGATTTTGTACGGCTGTCGATGATTTTCAGGTGATATGGGCAGGGAAGGGATGGACGTTGGGCCGTGTGCTTTTCTTTGTTGAAGAAGTAATTAATTTTTTTTTTCATTTATAAAGGACGGCCAGGCCGTATTGCTATAATAAATAAATTTATCCGAAAAAAACTATTCGAAAGAAATAACATTACGATGTTAACGCTTCCTTAAAATTTCTCATGGTTAATGCAACGTTTATATTTTCTTCAAATTAATCCAACCATGTTTTACCACACTTACAACACTCTGTGCATCCTTTGGCGTTTTCGCACAGTCTCTCTCTCTCTCTCTCACTCTCTCTCTCTCTCTCTCTCTCTCTCTCTCTCTCTCTCCGACACATATTCCAACATTATGTGCCGTGACAGCGGCTATCGGCGTAAACATGATTTGTTCACAACAGGGAGTTATCTAGAGACATTTATTGAAAAAATGTTTATATGGAACGGCGGATAATCTGCGTAATTTAATATAATTTTAAGTTTATGTCACCGTATGCCCAAATATTACTTTAAAAAGTTTCATATTTTAAGGCAATGCTGCATAATTTTTCTTTGTTGAGTCGTTTTTAATCCAATCAACATTAAGTAATTAATTGTTTGTTTAAATTTTAGGAGATATTAAGCTTATGTACTGTTTAAAACGAGAGTATTTAATTTGGTCAAAACTGCGACAACAAATTATTTTTGCTGCATGAAATGTAATTTTGCCGCATGGGAATTTTATACCACGAACCGGTTCTCCCAAGAAACAAACCTTTTATGGATTGTGAAATCGGTTAGAAAACGATTTTTCCGTATCTGCTTGGAATGTTCCGAATGTTACAAAAATGTGATTTTTGTAAAAACTATCGTTATACTTCGATATAAAACCTCCAGTACTGGAACCGTACACCCGTCAAGGATGGAAATGAGTTGGAGGGGAAGGTACAAACTTTTCGAAAAAAAAGTTAATCGATCGACAGGCTGAGGACATGCCTCGTACGGATTTGACGGATTCATTTGCAACCAAAAAAAAAAAAAAAATGCAACACAAATCAGGCACACAAGAAATATTCAACAAGCAATACGAATATGCGTTGGAAGAGGCGCTCATTCATACGTATTTAATTTTCGAGTAACAAATCTGCATTACACAAAGCGAAATCATTAATCTGTCCATTTTATCTGTGATCCACGCAATCAAAGTGGACTCAATCTTCACATTCCGATGCGTTGCTGAGCGAGGATGCCTAAAAATCGGGACTCAGCACAACGTTTATGCTGGAAATCCCCCGAATATTGGCTCCATTGCCACAACGTAACCGTGCCTTCGGATGTTTGCACCAAAGTTTGCGGCAAATGTTGGTCGACAGACTTCCAGACTCCGAAGTGGTTATGGCATCGCCTTCCACGGATTGGTGATGGATTTGGAAAAACGTCACCAGCTATAGGCTTTCATCCGAACAACGCTCGATGCTGTATCTGCTGACCGATTCATGGATACCGATTCATCCTGCTGACAGGATGAATCGGTCTCCTTCAGCCTGCTCAGCCTGAAATTCTGAAGCACAAGTTTGACCCGTGCGCTAGGGTATCTAGTGCTTGGAGCATACTGATGTAGATTATTGAAGCCATCGTCCCAAACCAAAATCTCAACTTCTCTTCCCTCCTCTTGCCTATTTCATGTCCCTGTTGGAAACTTTATAAGGTTCCCAACGCCCTGTCAGTTAGGAGGCACGAATAAGAACAGAAGAGATAAGAAGGATCAGAAAAGGGCAGGACGAGCCTGTCCCGGGATCAGTTAGGGAACGATCGATTGAATCGAAAACTAATCACGAGCGGATAAAGATCGGAAAACTAATATAAGCGCGCGCGAACAGTGACCTAATTTTTTGGCTCTTTATTGTATCTCAAAAGCTTAGTAATAAAAAAAAGTTCAGCTACACTGAAAAGGCAAAAGAAGCCGCTCGTTTTCTAACAAGTCCCATTAACGTAAGTAAGAGGTTTCCCATCCTACATTTGTTTGCAAACTACGTCATTCAAATTATTGGAAACAACAATGCTGTGATTGATGAAAATATCCTTAAATGGTCTTTGTAAAACCTGTACGTCGTCCCTACATGTACCCCACTTTTCTTTTGTAAAGCAGTTTTTTTTTTATTATTCACAAAGAACGGTTGTATTTCTTAGTAAAGAAGTTTTTAAGTTGTATTCAATAAACAATGTTTTAAAATCATCTGTCCATTTTATCATCAAATTTAAAGTTTGATTTCAATAAATAAAAGTAATAATTTTCTACATATTTAAGCAAAGCCTAATAAAACTTCAACGATGTGAAAATCGTAAGGGCTTTTTCTAACTCCTAGCGCATCGTTCAAAATATGACATACATATGATCTTGAAAAAAAAAAAAGAATATGTTTCCATCAGTATGTAATAAGCATAGTTTCAGGAGTTTTGAAGTATGCTGCAGTAAATAAATTTCTCTGGAAGCATGTAATAAATAAATTTAGAACAAATAATGAGGTTTCCTTGCTACATTGCGATAACCATATTGTTTGTCTGTGCTCAGGACTACGCGTTATAATAATAATACAAGTTAAAATAGATCTTCCTTCCTGATTATTTTTAGAAAATAAAATAAGGTAATGACTTACGTTTTCTGCATAACTACTTAGCATAGCTCAAACATCTCGTTGTGCTTAACAATAGTGTTGTTTCTACCTGCAAATAGTACACCAAACGTCCCGCCAAACGAACGAAAAATAAAACGCAGCACACACAAAACCAACAAACGGAGGCAACCTATTAAAATACTCCGTTTCTGAATAAAAACGCCAAAGGAAAAACAAAGCCCTAAGCGTTATCTTTCGCCATTCCCACCCACCGACCCGACATCGTGCAGTCATCTGAACGTTTTCCCCATCGGCAGAACAGCATCCATCCAGGTAGTAATTACCAACATTCTCGCAATGAACGCAATCTTTCGCCCTATCTCCAGCACCATCAAAGACAAACGAACCCCAAACGGTGTCGGAGGGTAGAGAAAAAAAAAGACTCGAGTATTTTCTTTCATTCTGCACTGGTCACTTTTTGCTGTTAGTTTGCTGAGAACCGTGGCGATATGTTTTCATCAACCTTTTGGCCTTTGCTTGCAATCCAGTGGCATGAGTTTGCTGGCTTCCTTGCCGTAAGCAACGAAGACAGGCGGAATCGGCGCAGCATATGCATCGAATGAAATCATTAATATTTTATTGAAAGCATATTTGTACCAATGTTTGTAGGTGCGAGGATGTAAGCGAGAAAGGCACAGGAAGTATGAAAGCTATTGCTAATGTATGCAGTGCTTTAGAGATTTATGCTCGTTGAGCTGCCGCATGTACGATTCGGTTTTGCCGCGTGGCAAAACACGACCATAGGATAAATAGCACAACTCGTAAGTATTTGCTCACCGTCGGCCAGGTAAATACCGCCGATGATTATCTCGTCTGGCAGATGGAGAAATAATCCTTCCTTAGTGTGGTTTTGTGTGTGGTGATGCTCCAGTTTTGTGCTATTTTTTTGCCCAGAACACTCGAGGTGAAATAACTTACCACTAGACTGGACAAAGTGTGTGTTTGTGTGTGCTATGCTATGCGAGAAAGATCTTTCATTTTTACATGCCAACTAAAAAAAATTCTTAGGTTGTTTGTTGGGGTCATTGTTTTAATTTATATTCCATTCGTCATGCCAAATAGTAGCGTTTTTATTTTTAATTTCTATTTCAATTCTAAATGCAGTGGTCATCACGAGTGAAGCCTTTTCAGTGAAGCTTCTTTCCATTCACTGTGAGCTAGAAAAGCAATTCTTTTCATCTGTACCGAGAGATAATATTTGTGTTTTTCTCTGCAAAGTCACCTATGCAATGGGCAGTTTTTCGTAGAAGATCATAAAGAAACTTTTGATCTTTAACGAACATTGAAAAGGATTCTGGTACGGGATTTTTTTTAAATTCTCGTGACAAGATTCATTAAAACATCGTTTATATACGTTTGATTTGTAACGAAAATAATTCTAGATAGGTTTACCTAAAGATTTAATAAATTATCGGTCGAAAAACTAAGCACCCAAAAATAAGGTAATTTAGAACATGATGGTGTTTTACAAAATTGATAACCATAACTAAACACATAATCAAAAAAGGTGTATGAGATATGGCATCCCTCATTTGATCGCTTATTATCGATTATAGATATCATATTCCAGCTTGATCATATCCACTAAAGCTCAGTAACTACGATAAAGCAGTGAGAGTGTGAAATAAAACAGACAAAAAACAACTCTAGAAATAGCACGGTAACTGTGCTAAACCGAGTTCTTAGTTCAATTGAAGAACAAGAATAGATACTTCACAACGACTTGGAACCTCAGTCACCTGATCTTGAAATCATAGTCTTTAGTATGCAACTCACTCACTCACTCATGATTGCTTGCTCTTTTAAAGAGCATGTCGTCGTGACATGACCCAGTCAACAATAGATCTCCAGGGAACTCGCGATCCCTGGCTGCAGCTTCCCATCCGTGTAGGCACCCGATCTCCGACAGGTCTCCCTTCACCTGATCCGGTCAACGAACTCGCTGTGCTCCCCGACGTCTCGTGCCGAACTGGGGGTGGCTGACGAATACCTTCTTGGCGAGACATGAGTCCGGCATTCTCATAACATGCCCCAGCCGTCGTATCCTGCCGGTCTTTGCTACCGTCAGGATGTCCGGTTCTCCGTATAGCTCAGCAAGCTCTAGGTTCATCCTTCTCCTCCACACTCCATGCTCGAACACACCGCCAAAGATGGTCCGGAGGATGCGACGCTCAAACATGCCAAGAGCGTTTGCATCCTCCACTCGGATGGTCCAAGATAGGACAACCGGGCGAATCAGTGTGCGATATATCTCACATTTCGTGCGTTCTTGAAGTCTTCTAGATCTCAGCAGACGGTGATGGCCGTAGTAGGCACGATTCCCCTGCACAATGCGTCTTCGGATTTCGCTGCTGACATCGTTATCCGAAGTCACGACAGTCCCAAGATAGCAGAACTCCTCTACTCTCTCGAGGTTGTCGTCGTGGACTAACACGCTGCTTCCCACTCGGGCTCTATCGCGATCGGAGCCTCCGACAAGCAGGTATTTCGTCTTCGTCGCATTGATCATCGATCCAATTCTTGCTGCTTCACGTTTCAGCCGGGTGTACGCCTAGTATGCAAGTTACCCTTATAGAAAGTTTAGAGAATAAATTTAGACATTCATATTCCATACATTAAGGCTCTGTTAAGGAAATTGGATTTTACTAACGAACGAAGGATTTTACATGTTTCGTTATGTGTGTAAAGCTTCAACGACAAAAAAAAAACTTTCTAATTGGTTTTGAAATTACATTTTTAATATTAAGCATAAGTAAAATCAGTTTAAGGTTTCAGAAACATCATTGCAATCGTGATACAAGAATAAAGACAAATTATTTATTTATTTATTAGTAATTATTACAGTTCAATGCCGGATTTTCACCACCGCTTGTGATGGCTGAAACAATGAACATTATTAATAAGGCATTTCCTCCTTATGCTCTGCCTTATTCCGGGCCTAGAACAAATTGATTACTAATAAAAAATTACTAAAATAATCTAATTGAATCCTTCTTCTTCTTATTCTAAGCTTAACATTTTTCTAAAACTTTAAGAGTTGAGTAAGCAACCCTCCCAATTAAATTCATTCGCTCTACACATAATACGCCTAAATGTATGCAATGCGCGATACATGTCGCCAAGGATGCAAAGTGTATTTTCAGTGTGATCAAAATGTAGCTAAAATTTTGTTCAAAACGCCCTTTCTAAGCGTGTTATTGATCATCCTCGGTTGGCCAACGGTTGAAACAGATCAGCTAATTGTTTTTTTAACCGATGGTTTTGCCAGAATAATAAATAGTAAATAAAAGTCTATGATGCATTGATATTGCACATTAATGATTTCGAGCATCCAACATCTTTGACTAAGTTTACCAAGACGAAAAAATCGATTCGTTCAATTTCTGCCCTACAATCTTATTCTACAATCTCTACAGTCAATTTAGGTGATCTTCTACCGTCTGTCACTGTATGGTAAAATAAAGTAATAGCTTCGTAAACAGTAACATTGATAAATTAAATCTGTTTGAATTTTATATATAATGTTACAACATTGTTCTTCACAAAATTACATTATTAATGTTAACAAAAATCCTCCAATGATGTGGTGTATGGAATAAAAATTTTTTTTATTCCGTTCTGATATATTCTTGCCTTCCTAAAATTCCATTACATAATCAATTCTCGTCCTATGGAACTTTTTTTTATGGAACATCCTATGGAACTTTTTTTACAAAAAAAAAAAGCACCTACCATCTGATACGTAAATGTAGGTTTCCTCGGTTGCGGAACGGAACAGCACAGTAGGTAAAGCAAATAAAAACTCATTTCTCGCCCGACGCCCGATTAGAGACGCCCGCAAAAGTCGCTGTCTATCTTCGTCACCATCAAACACGAACTTCTAAAGACATTCGATGGGTGTGTGCGAGATGGGATGGGAAGGGTAGGATGAGTCCTCGTGTGGTTCTCATTTTACCTCCGTACGTCCCCATTTGCAAAGCTCCACCCGTTGTACGATTGGTACGGGAAGCGATGTGTGAGTACAAAAAGCCTAATTTTCCCATTTCCAACGGATCAAACGTCATTCCCCGGGTTCGGTGAAGAGCATGTGCATCGGGTAGTTGAAGGGAAGGCAAGGGAAGGTGGGCAAATTCACCTGTTTGGGATCGCTTTTCACTCAAGCCTCATGCCTTTGGCGGGAGAAAAAGGGGTAAAAGTGAAGTGCAAAACAAAACTTCCCTCCTTTCTTGCTCCACCACAAAGCTTCAAACATGACACGACGGGGGTCCAAAAGGGTCAAAAAGATGTTCCGAGGATATTCATTAGCTAAGCGTGAACAAGCTCACCTTCTCGTTTGTGCTTGATCTTCAACTCGTTTTTTTTTTTTTTTTTTTACTGCGAGTTTGTCTTTCCTCCCTGCGTCCCATTCAACCCCGGGAAATTGGCAAAAGTACGGCAATGTGTTTACCTAAGACCGCAGTTTGCACCGTACCTTTAACTGTTCTATTTACACAAGATGGAGTGAATGATAATTTATTTCCTCGGTGTGCGTAGGATGGTGTGGTGCGCTGTTTCCAACTTCTGTTTTCCTGTGTGGATTTTTCTACTCTCCTTCTCTCTCTCTCTCTCTCTCTGTTCATTTAAAACCGACTCATTCTGCACTCGGGTTTTCACCCGTTAGTGCAACACCGTTTCGAAGGAACACGGCAAGAACCGGAACGATGTAGATGAGCAGTGTTTGCATACCGGCTTTACCTGAACCATCCTCGGGGAGGGAAATCGAGGAATTGAGTTTTCCTGCCTTCTGTGTTGTGTTATGCATTCCTATCATTGATGCATGTCCGGAGTTTCTTTTTTTTACAGAACGCGAATTGTGTTTTTTTTCTCTTATTCGCTTTTATATTTCTTTTCCAGCTCATTCATAGTCCTGCGCGATTGCAACCGGCACGAGGCACCGGGAAGCTTCTTAATCACTCGAAAAGTGCTTAGATATATCGCGACAGCCAGAGGACCAGAGGATTTCCCATTCATTGTTTCCAGGTTCCCGGTGAATGTGCTCGCATTGGTACATTTCTTCTTTCAAGCCCTTTCAATAACAAACCCGTCAGCATACCGTCACCGACCGAGCGTACCGGGTTGGGAATTCTAATCAAAAAGAACTTTTTAATCAAAGCCTTCTCAATGCAAACGGTGGTGAAGATAGGAGGCTGGCTGATGCAGTGCGCTGCAGTTCCCATCAGCTTTGTGGGATTCGGTGTACTGGTTTGGAATCAATTGCTTCCGATAGGCGCATGGATTGTTTAATTGAGGGAAGGGATCGGGTATTTTTCATCGCTGATTGCAACTTTATGGTTTGTGTGTTAAAGAATATACATTTTTATCGTTCGGTTGTGGGAAATAATAATCGCCTTTCAAACAGCTTTTTTTCTGATTGTTCGAGGCAATTTGCAAATTATTGCAATTGATTGGTATAAGTTATTATGTTAGCAATTATTATAATTGTAAGTATCATATTCGCTAAATAAGTTGAACATTAATGATGGCATGAATTAAAGGAAAGTTAAATTTCTACAAAAAATTTGAAACACAGTAGTTGCTAATTTACAGGAAACAATGTTGGCTTAACAAAAGGAAACTTGAAAAGCTAGTTTCTGTTGAATGGTGTTGGTTGGACGTTTAGAAAATCATTCTTTTTACTGCAGAATTGCTGGTAATTTTTTCAAGTGCTTCCTTGTCCATTTTTCATGTTTTTGCAGCAACAAAAATGTACTGCACTAACCCAGTTACATTTTGTTGTACCAAGAAGCATTTTAGAATGATGTTACACATAATTTAAACGATTTTATGAGATAGTTTCCTGGATTTTTGGAATACACTTGTATTGTATAAAAATTGAAAAAAAAAATTCATGCAAACGAATTTTGAATAATTTGAAAGTACGAATATTTTTATACAATGCCCGGGACCGTTACGTTGGGTTTTCTTTCCATTGCAGTCACGATTTAATAAGTGGTAAAAGAGCTACAATATTTCTTGGAGTTTGTAAATTCAACCAAGTGAAAGGAATTACATTTCATATTTCACAAGAAACACATTTAATTATGGGACACTGTTTTTCATTCATATAATTAATGTTAGGAAATTAACAATAAGATAATTTTATATTTTTCGCCTTTTGCTACTTTTAGGAAGCGATTTTTTCCATAAAGCTACTGCTACTTCATATGCTTCACATTTTTTTATTCATGAATGGTTTTCATCTGAATAATTTATAATGTATAATAAATAGCTTTGTAATGAGTTTTGTGTGCATATTATGCTTGTTGCTTTCGTGGTAAATAAAAATGGAAATTCATTCGACATGAAACATGAAACGAAAATAAGTTACGCAGTACTTGAGGCTTACACTGTTTAATTGTAATTAATACAATTTTCCCTTTAAAGCGACATATTGGTCGATTCCACGAGTAGCAATGCTTTAGGCAGAGGTTTGTATGACGCGATTGATAGAATAGCGTACAGGGGAATTGGTTTGGTTTACTGGCTGAGCCATACAACACACCACAATCACACAAAGTTTGAGGTTTATACTGTTGCACTGTATAAGAACGTTTTCCCCTGCAAGTTATTACCGCGAACGGAAAGGAAAAAAAGTATAACAAAGATTGGGTACACGTGGGAAGTTCAATTGTACGGATTCATTTTTTTTACAATTTGTAGGAGTTGTATAATGTTCTATATTGTCTTTCATACGAATTTTTGAGATAATCCATTTTTACTTTCATCTGAATAAAATCAAATGGGTAAAAAAGACGAATGAACCATCAGCTCATGCGGTTAAACTAAACACATCTCTTCTATACAAGGTATGACAGGTTTGGCCATGCCTTGTGTCCTGTGTACCGCCTTTTTTATCTTATACTCAAACGAATCGTTGACCGATATAATACTGTCAACGAATAGTCAAGTAAAATGCGCTATCGTTTCACTTGAAGACTTAATTATTCTACTATATTTTTTATGCTCTTGTAAATGATATCTTATGCATCTGAACGTGTTGTTATTCAAATTCATTTTAAGTAGGGGAACATAATTTCCATTGCATTGTTTGTTGCAGGGGTTAGCTACATTTTGATTTGCTACTTTCCCCTGCAAGACCGATAGTTCTTCTGGGTAATCATCGCAAGGAAATTATTCCCCTGACACAACGTTTGCTTTCGATCTGTGTGACAATACGGTCATGTTTTGTTCATCCCCTCCGTACCTTGCTGTGATATCGCTAGGGGTTATTCTGTGCATGTGCCGTTTTCTTCTAAATGCAATGAAAATGTGTTTCATTACAATATTTGTTGCAAGGAAGAGCTGGATATGATTAAGAATTTCCTTTACAGAATATCCCTCGAAGAAACATTTGCGCAGAAACACGAGGTATTCTGCCCGTTCATCTGATACGATGGAGTGCAAATGGATATGCTTGACCATACGATGCCCTGTGTATCGCCTTGTTAATCTTATACTCAAATGAATCGTTGGACGATATAATGCTGTCAACGAATAGTCAAGTCGCTATCGTTTCACTGTAAATTATTCACTATATAATTATATTCAGAATTAATTATTCCATCATCTTGTTTTATGCTTTTGAAAATAAAATAATGGTTATGCATCGTCATGTGTTGCTATTAAAATTCATTTTAAGAAGCGGAACATAATATTCATGCATTGTTTGTTGCAGGGGTTATCTACATTTTGATTTGCCACTTTCCCCTGCAAGACTGATGTTTCTTCTGGGTAGTCATCATCGCATAACAAAGGGATATTATTCCCCTAACACAACGTTTGCTGTGATATCACTAGGGGTTATTCTGTAGATGTGGCTATTTTCTCCTCAATGCAATGAAAATGTTTTTTATGACAATATTTGTAGCAAGGAAGAGTCGGCTATGTTTAAGAATTTCCTTCACAGAATAACCCTCGTAGAAACATCTGTATTCTGCTTGTTCATCTGATGCGATGGAGTCCTAAAACTTGTAGTTTGTTACAAGATAAATTCTTCGTTGTGCTACAGTATCCCGTGATGCGATATCCTGTGACATTTTTCTCCTTGCGGTGATATGTTGCTGGTTATCAAACTTCTCTTGTCGAGTTTCACCGCTCGAGGATGTTACAAACCAGATTCTAAGGATGTATGGTAAGATTTTTTTTAAATGAATTATATCCAGATTTTTAAGAAGTCTCTTGCAAATAATTTTATTTTATTGTACATTTTGTAATTTCGACTTTTATGATAAGGTTTTGAGCATTTTTTTAGCATAATCTACTAAACGGGAGGTAATATTATGTTTAATTACATGAAGCTAAATTTTACGTACGAGTGTTATGGATTAAAAAAAATTATTGCTTTAAAAATTCGAGCTGTATGCTAAAGCTATTTTTAAATTTAATAAATTTAATTAATAAATATTGGCTCCACAACATACAATACAGTTAACAGAATGTCCCAAGAAGCGATTTAAACTGTACATTAGACAGTGGTTTTCTTCGTTTTGGCTTTACAACCTGCTAGAAGTCGGGCTGGCCATCTAATGGCTTACGAGACTTATTGATACCACGTAATTGGTTAACTCTTATTATGTGGGAACAGTCAAAATATGCTTTGAACCCCGGTCCTGTCGATTGAAGAACGGTACTGCTGTGGCCTTCATCACAGATCGGTTCCTTCAGTGGTTATTTTTGATTTATAAGCATAATGATAAAAAATGTTGAGTTTATGAAAATTTCACAAAACAATATTATTTAATCCATTAACAAAACAGATTTAAAAAATAACACGAAACGAAAGGATATTGTTCATTTTATTGTAGTGGATGAGCTTCGTTGAAATGTTTCATTTCAACAGTTTACCATCCTTATAACTTTGTCGAGAAAATGAACTTGGTAATTCATGTTTCCCCTGCATAATTCACTCCTTATGCTTTTTCCCCTTCAAAATCTTTATAGCACAGTTCAGTTCCACTGCGAAACATTTCAATACCTTCAATGTACAGGCGAAATTTTCCTTGTACTTCAACGTTTTTCCTTGTATCTCACTGGCTTACCACGTGAACGGAACCCTTCTCATTACGCTCTTCTCACACTCTCACCGCTCTCATCATCTCGAGCAGTGTTACTCACAACTCAAATCGTCCTGCTTTGGCTCTCGTCTATTTTCGCCAACCAACGAAGTGTTGGTCCGCAATCTTCGGTACCACAATCGTGCCTGGACTGCTTTACCGTGTGTCTTTCGCCGATGCGTCCTTTCCAACGGCGCACCGTTTTTGGCCGACTGGCACTACCGAAGCACGGTGGTGATTCGGGTGTCGGTTGCGTACAGGAAAAAACACCCTCAGCATTTTCCTCTCAGTCGCGAACCGATCTCGCTCGACGTTCGACATGTGCCGTGACCGTGTAAAGGTGTCGCGTCGTTATAGTGCGAAAAATCACGCAAAACACCCACTGGTCGATTGGTGGTCGTGGTAAAAGGGGGATTTTTCGGAGAGGTGTGTGTGTGTGTATGTGACACAGTGTGATAAGATGGAATGAAAGGTGAAAGCGTGGTGAAATCCAGCACAGTGAGTGAGTAATCGTGCCACGAAATTAATCGGTGAAGCAAACAATTGCAAGCACACGCACCGCTATAGCGGCTCTTCTTGGGCGTTCGTCCTTAAAGCAGGTGTATTAAAGCAAGTCGGGAGTGTTCAGACCTTGTTTTGAAAATTGTTTCCTCTAACCGTGGTTGATTGGGGGTGCGCGTGTTTTTCTCTGCATTTTCCGTTTCTTTTTTTTTTTTCAAGCCAACAAGCAAGAGAAAAGGCACAGGAAAATACACAGAAGCGAAAAATGTTCAAAACAAACCCCTTCAGGTTCGAACGTGCAGTAAACTTGAATGCCGTCCGTGTACCGTGCGCCGAGAAAACTGAAAAGCCATCCTTTAGCACACGACCACACCACTTTTGGGTAATCTTGGGCCTTCGGCTACGATGTACACCTTCCATCAAATGCGTACACCGAAACGCCGATGCTCCAAATAAACGAAACGTGCGCGCAAAAAAAAGCATCATAAAAATAAAAACTAAACCATCGTCCTTTATTCACCGTTTCTTCGCCGCACCAGGGAACCACCCTCCCCCTGCCCCCCCCCCCCCCCCTTCCCCTCGTGTGAACCTGGAAGTCACGCACGCATATCCTTCCGGTCCCGCCTCTCCCCTGGTGACGACACATTCCGGAGTTCGAGTGTTGATGTGAGAAGGAATGGGAGGATGAAAACGGACGCAAGCTCGTTAATATCGACGAGCAAATGGCAAAGAGAGGAAGAAACCTCGATAGTGTGCTGCTTTCGGCATTTTTCCGTCCTTAACGGAGCCAACTGACTTCAACGTTTCCACCTCACTGCGTCACAGGACGACAGAATTGCGGTACAAAATTGAACCGGAGCGTTGTTGTGCACCCCCACCCACCATCTCGGTATAGTGTTTGTCGTGAAGGAAAACTTACCCTTCCTCCTCCCAATCCTACTCTTTTCCCCCGGTTTTCTTCTATAAAGCAGCATTTTCTTAACATCCTCAACGCTCGCTCCAACTACTTGTCCTTGTGCTTGCTTCTACTTCTCAACAGAAGTGGTTCCGGTTCCGGTACGGTTGTTTTCTTTTTCCCTGGTTAATGTGTATGTGTGCGTGTGTGAAACTGTTGTTCCTGCATGCGCGCGTATGTGTCTACAAGCGTGGGGTTGGTCGTGCAAAGAGCAGCAAACAACAACACAAAAACCATTTAAATGGGGGGGAAATGTATTCCACAGCGACTATGACAGTGGTATGAAAAGTGAGTTTTTCTCGTGTTTTGTTTTGCTTAAAAAAGTAAAACGAAAATTTCTCTACACTTGGAATAGTGTGACTTTAAGCGTCAAGATACCGTGGAAAGGAAACGGGCTCACACATGTATTTTGAATGTGATTAATGATTGACCTGCTTCGTCGAGCGAAAGTTTGTTGCGAAGATTGCAGCCTTTTAGGCGCTAATCCGCCGTGTGTGAATCGGGTGAGAAGAAAACGATTTGCGAAGACGAGACGTAGTGAGAAAGTGAGATGGTTTGTTTTTTTTTTTAAATCTACTTTAAAGGCGTGCATAAAGTTAAGAAGTTGAAGATTCTTTTTCCTTCACAGTACTTGAACAAGAATAAAACAGCACGTTTGCTTCTCTATACAGTGCGTACAATCGCGAGTGAAACGAGGTTTCTTCAAGCAGTTGCATAAATTTAGGCTGAATTCATCGTAAAAGTTAAGTGATTGTCGGGACGGGGAACGTTCTTCTAACGTTCTTCCTTCTTAATTTTGGGTATATAAACATATCAAGAGTAAACACGGACGGCACAACTTCCAGCTCGACGGACGCAGAACAAAACCGGAGGTTAAGTGGGTAAGTTTTGCGTAGCGTCTTTTGCACCATTTCAAGTGTCTGTTTGCACAGCTGGCCTGTTTACTATTATTGGGTAAAGCTGTAAATTATCTTCCTAACGGAAGCTCTCATCGTTGACCCTTTGCTGGGGGAAGGATGGATGGATCCGTTCTAACCGCTTCCCCCAAAAACTCAGGCACAACATTGGACAGGGTCGGGATACTTTGCTTTTGCTGAATGTTAGGTAACCTCGCACACACACATACACTCGCTCGCTCTCTGTGTATATCTGCGAGGAGCATGTTTTAGTTGCGCTGTGGCCCTTACACACTACATTCGATTGCAAAACTTCTTCACGAAAACTTTGAGTAGAGTTTCGGCGAAAGAACTAAGCCCGATTTAGGGGTTAGATTGGATTTTACCACAAACGGAACAGAATCTTCAGTTGCTTTTTTTTTTTTTGTGTGGGAAACGGAATCACTTGAAGCATAGTTTCAAGTTGCGCGAGATCATTTGAATAACGATTGTTTCATGAGAAGCGTGCTAACCCACAAAAGTGTAGGTTACTATGGTTACTACGCAAGTGGATAGGGTAGGCAACATCATGAAAATGTCATCAAGAATGTTATAGGTTTCGGGTGTCTGAACGTTGCCTGAATTTTGGGGCAGAGAAAAATCACAAGAGAAGGAAAAAATGTCGTCCGAATGTATAATGAAAATGAATTTAAAGCAGTGGTGAAAAAATTGTGGGAATAAAAGAAGACAACAAAGCGCAGAAGAAGAAAGACAAGTAGGCGTGAGGCCCCCCGCCCCCCCCCCCTCTTCCATAAATGAAACAGTAAAGAAATGTGAGAAAATTTAAATAAAAATTAGCTCATCGGCGCTCTATCGGTCTGTTCCACCCGGTCCGGCCCGTAGTCGGGATCCGGTGAGTTGACAGTTTTTGGCCAGTGGACGACCTTTTCACACTTTTCCACGGGCTGTGAAGATGGATGTGGATTGTGGACGGGCTTTTAATTGATTCGTGGAATGAATGATGGAAGCGTAGCGAATGGAAACATTAGCAATATCCTTCATCGCAAGTTCTCTCATTTCGTTCAGCTCTCTTAGATGGATGAGGATGGTTCTATAGAAGACTCTGGTGATGAATGATCCTAGGAGGGGTTTTTTTTCGTTCGTTTGCTGTTGCTACTTTGATGAGAAATCTTTGTGGGGATGTTTGTTTATTTGCAATCACTACAATTTAAAGTTTAATCATCAAATTATTTTTAATTAATTATACTGCTTTCCAAAAAAGCGCTAGAGGAAGATAGCTGGTGCTAAATTAGACAAATTTATACTGTGGGTAGCTTCAATCCTTTTCAAACGAAAGCAAAATTTACTCTCTTTAAAATCGAAGTACAGCAATTGCACTGTAGGAATATCTAATCACTTCAATGATTGTAGACGATGGAAGTACTTACGAATGAAATCTACTTCTTCAAAAAAAGTCTTTTTAGAATATAAAACAATTAACCTAGACAATGGGTCATTAGATTTCTGTTGGAATAATGAAATTCAATAACTCCTGAAGCCATTCGAACCATTCGAACAATACATTGCATACTTTCAGGAGGAGGTGGATTATAAAAGAGAATCAAAGGCGTACAATAATTACTTTTTAGTTGATTGCTATTTTAAAGCTTCTGTTATACTTTTGTTCTCTCCCACAAAACACATTAATCATATGCCTAAATGTATACAATTTCTCGATAAGAGCTAGTTTTTAGATTTGAAACCAGGTAGGGGCTTAATGTCTCGCGCCTGGTAAAAAATATGCTTCATGCTATAAGGTCAATCGAAATGTTATAAGTATTCTTTATGCAAAGCATTCAAAACAATAAATCATAAAGCATCAAAAGAAAAAAATGCGTATAAAGGCTTAAAGGTTAAAACGTCACATAACAATCATTTCTGCCCTACAAAGTAAAAAAAACCCCAACTGTGGTACTAAAACCTTTAATTACTACCATTCCGGTCTGTGTCTCAAATCGCAAACCCACGTCACGCCGTAATGAGCGTTCGGTTATTATGTATGAATTCATAAATTCAATTACAGGATTTGCGACATTTACGGCGATTTGATAGGGCACACCAGTTTGATGAATGTTGCTGGCCCGCATACCACCGGATGCGGGATGGTGGTTAAAATCTTGAACCACTGTACCACTTTGAATTAATTGTCATCTCGAGCGTTGTTGGATTTCGTGGCGACCGGTTGGGGACCACCAATCCTGGGGATCCTGTGGATGAAATAATTTATGCACTCGAACGACAATGAAAGCAGAATTTCGTCATCCCGTCCAAAGGTGCGTACTCTGCAGAGGGGTTCCGCTTGTGCCGGGGCTTTTTTCGGGGCACTAAAGCTCCTGGTCTGCAGGCTGCCGTGCGCTGCCAAAGCATTATCGCAAGCTTACAGCCACTAGCATCACCAGCCACCGTCCGGCTATCAGTTAATTAAAATGAAACATTCAACCACAATCGAATAAAAGTTCATGTTTTCTCCATTTGGGAAAAGCAATTTACGATCTTCGTAGTCGGGCGTGTGTTGCAATCTACGGTGTAGAGTCGGATTTTTGGTTGCAATTTGATAAACTAACTTCAACTCCCGAGGTAACGGACGTACACAACAAAACGGTCCAACGGTGTTGCCCGAAAATGCGTCCTCTTGGGGTTGATCGGGAGTCTGCCGGCTGGGATGGGAGAATGTTGAAAACTAGCTCGGTATAGGCATATGGGGTTGGACCTATTTCACGTATGTGTAAGGCTTACGGCCACAAAAAACCGCAAGCCACGCTACAATGGCGCTTCGTCCACGATTGTAGTTTAATGTACACACGCCCTGGCACAGACTTCACTAGCAGCGCGTTACGCGCGTGTAACGATCGGTTGGGTTTTCGCTCCAGAAATTCCTAACCCGAATCGGTGGCAACCCGGCGGTAAAACCCCCAACAAACCAGTGCTAGTTTTACTAGCGCAGGCCTATAAAACCGTTATCGCAATTTAAATAACATTAGCAGAAATCCATATACTCGGCAGCCGGAACAAGCGGGCCCCTCTCGTGTTGCAGGCAGTCCTGTGTGTATGTACGAGTTGAAGTTGTTTAATATTTCGTTGCACGCCCGCTGTACATCCCTGTTCTTTTTTTTTTTTTTTTGTCGGAGCCCTCACATAGGAAAGAATCGTGTAAAATTGCCCTTTCCCGACCTTGCACGTTTGTGCCATTGCCAAACAACTTGTGGTCCACAAACTGGGAGGATTGTTGTGTTTTTCTTCACTCTTCTTGCCCAACTGCCATCTTTTTGGGGTTTTCTTTTTTTTTATGTAGCTTCAACAAAAAATGGCCATACGTGGTGAGCTTGATCCGCGTCGTACCGGCACGGCACGCTTGCGTTTCCTTCCCGTACCCCGAAGAAAAACCTAAACTCTCCTCCCCTAATGTTCCACATCTTCTTCGGTTCCCGCTTCCCGGGAGCCATTAAAAGTGCGAGTTCGGTTATTGCCGTTTGGGGAAGTTTGATGAATTTTTGATGGCGTTCTCTTATGCTCGCTGCCCTTTAACGGCGTACCAAGCAGTAGAATGGAGCGCGGCGTGGCGTGGAGGGAGATTCTTTTTCGGGACGGTCCTTTCGCCTTAAGGTAGCGCTTTATGTTACTGTTGCCCTCGTTGCTCACTAGCCGTTTTTTTTTTTTTTTTTTGTAGAGGCGTTTTGTAGAGGTACCCATGTTCGGCCATAAAGCAGCAGTTTTCTGGCTTTTCTCGGCGTGGCTCGTCAGTAGCAAAGAAAAGAGGCCCGAAAAACATCATCGACATTAGCGTAGCACCAGGGCACGATCAGCAATAGCGTAATTTGTCTCGTATTCACTTTACTCTTACCGTTCCGAGTGTCTCGTTCAGCTTTAAAGTGGCATCATCAACATTGCTTTAGTAGAGCCAGTTGGCAAGATAAAAGGTCCACAGCAAGGACACACATGTGTATGTACGTGTCGGGGAGTCGAGGTTTCCGGGGCGGTTCATTTGGTCACCATTTTTGTAATGTGCTTCTGCACTGCATCTTTATGTTTAACTTCAACTCGTCGAAGTCCTCCCGAAAACATTCCTACCCTTGGAACCTCTCCTGGAACCACAGCCACAAAAACCACCGTAAATTAAAACCTGTGGAATTGAAGCACTCGGCTAGGTGATGCTGCTGCTGCTGCTGCTGCTTGTCCATTTGGTGCGCCCCATGAGCTGTGCAAACAGAACCGATAACCGATGCCTAATGAGACGGTAGGATGGTAAGTGCTTCCCCGAAGGGGAGGTAGGGGGTGTCTGACAATACGCATTATTCAACGCATTAACCTGCATCTCCGGTTCGTACGCGTGATTAACCGATTGGTAGATTTTACTGATGAAACCCTAGACCAAGAACCCCTCGCCAGCACGGCAAATTAATGAGCTCAGGATGCCGAGCACCCTGGCGGTGACCAACGGTGGCACGGCGTTTAATCGGATCTAGGGCACAGGTATAGGGTTCAGGGCACACATCAATAAAATATACCAATTTGTGTAAACACTTCAAGCGGGATTAATGTATGATGAAGGTAGATTACGCACAATGCAAACGATTGATGAATTACAATTGCTTCGGATTTGTAGCGGATTTTTTAAAAGCAGATGCATGACAAATTAACCAAATGTGCCATTACAGAGGGAGGGCAGAAAAAAAAAAGGTGGACAACTACTTTTGAGCGCAGTCGGATGATAATTATCTTTATGTTAAGCGGAATCATAATTACAGGAGATTTAATTATGGGTTAAAGCTTTTCGACCGTTGCTTGGTTTCGATTTTGTTGACAGTATTGAATCCATCTAAATAAGGGTAAAAATTATGTTTATAGAACATCATTGCTAGCACCACTAAGCAATGATGATTTTGTCTCACCAAAAAGTTCAATTTTCTGGTATGAGTAAAATTAATATCTAAGTTTATGCTATACTACAACAAAACTTATGTCAAGCTATACGGAATGGCCGCTCTTCAGTGACTCTAAACAAAAAATAACTCATCTGGTGCAAAAATCCAGTAGACAGCTGAAAACTACAGTTCTCTCTTATCAACAGATTCCTCAGAGGAAATTAAAATCATAACGAATGATCTTCGCCCGATCGTAGTTCCGGGCATGTTCATGAACAAGTAGACCAAATCCTATGTGGAAGGCACTGGCTTCGGTGTTTGTAGTGAGGCCACCGAAGCATTTTTTAAATTGAGGCAGCACTGACGGATTAACCTATAGGCTGGCAGTCACCAGCCAGAGAGCTCCTTTCGTCTTAGATGGGTAATTCCCACCAAACTTCTATCCTCGCCAGAGCAGTACAGATCTCGACGATGAACATCTGCAGTGGAGGATCGGTTCAATTGCAAAAAAAAAAAAAAAATATTAAAATTTTCATTTTGTTTTGCTCCCTCCGATCCGCCAAGTGCTTTAGGTTTAAATTCGAAAATTTTAGGCACATTACCAGCTACACGCACGAATGCATGCACACCTGTTACTACCAGTCGCTCCCAGTAGAAAATTGGCTCAAAACATACCAGGCGACGAGGTACCAAACCAATGCTTGAAAAGGTAACATAATGTAATTTCTTGCCATCATGAAATATTCCATTCCATTTATGCTATTCAGTCTCATTTTGGTTTCGCACATATCTTTGGAAAAGTTCTCCACAACGTGTTTTATAAATGAAACTATGGGGGGGTTTTCCAAAAACTCCCGGAAAATCTGCCAGCAGCATTTTCGTGGAAAATCAACGATAACTCAGTAATTCTTGGAAAATCGCAAAATTTCCGTAGAAAATCGGAAAAAATAATGTTTGGTCCGATCGGGAAGTGCTGCATTCCGTTGCTGCATATCGTAATATACGTTGCGGGAACATTGCGTATGTTACAAAAAGCATTCGGGGAAGAATATATGTCGAAGACAAATGTGTACAAATGGTACAGTGATTTCAAGAATGGCCGTGAGAAGGTCAAAGACGAGGGTCGTCCGGGGAGACCATCCACCTCGACCGACGACACCCACGTCATCCAAATCAAGGATTTGGTGGTCAGCAATCGTCGGTTGACAATTCGAGACCTTTCGGACAGTCCATCCGGCGAAAGCGGCCGGATTGGTGGAAAAACAACAGCTAGTTTTTGCACCACTATGATGCACCCTCCCATACGGCCATCATGTTGAGGGAGTTTTTCGCAACAGTTGGTACCCATATTGTTCCGCAGCCGCCGTATTTGCCCGATTTTGGACCACTTGACTTCTGGCTGTTCAACAATCTTAAAAGGGGCCGCTTCGGGGACACCGTTTTGACACTATCGAGGAGATAGTGTCAAACACCACCTGCTTCGGGAAGTGGGAGAAGAGAAAGGAATAGGTGCATTGCATCGGAAGGGGATTAAAAACGCAGTCACATTTCTTCTAGAGCACAGTAGTATTTTGTTTCGTATTTTAGTAAGTGTAGGAAAAACTATTGAAAAATCCGATTACATCGCTTCCCATGTGTAGCAAAATCGGACACTTTTAAAATTTTGAATTATTGTGAAAAGGGCCCCAATTTCCACTCCGTTTAGAGCTTCCAAATTGCCCAACTTACAACTAGCTAACACATCCTTTGAAGTGAATTGTAAATGGATTAACAGTAATAGCTTTCCTGTTATCTGTTTTTCATTTGAATTCTGATAATTGAATTGAATGAGTGGTTTAATAAAATCATTAATAATTATGGTTGTTCTACAGATTCCGATCGTTTAATCTTTACGGTAATGAGTTTTGCTTCCGCTAATTTAATTAAAAACGAGTTCTGAGAATAATTAGGCACTTTACGCTTCAGCTTACTTGTTTGGATTGTGATTTGTAGTTGATAACAATTAAGAATTGCATGAATGGATGAAGGAATCTGCCATGTTCCCTGACTGTTTGTCCCTGAATGTGGACAGTTTTTGGCTTTTTTTTTTCGAATGCCAGTTTCTTAAGTTTTTTTTATATATATAACGGCTAGACTGTATTGCGTTTTTTGTAGTTTAATAATACAGTTTGGAGAACATTTAAAAAGTAACAATAACTCCCATCCTGAAACGCTAGTAATGAAGTTTTACTTCAAAATTGCATACCTTTAGGCGTAGGCGTAGGTTTTTTGATAAGTAGTACCATGCTAAGATTTAGCTTTGTCTGACTTTTCTGAACTGGAACTTGAACACATTGAAAACCTGCAACTACTAGGTACTGAAACAAAACACAACTAAACTAATAATCATCAATTACATTCGCGATGCAGAAACGCCAACACATCGGTAGCATCAATTTAATGGTTTGCCAGTAAATTCATGTTCCCACCGGAATAAACCTTACAAATCGCAACGCAACGACTAGACAACCGATACGATAATACACCTTTTTGCTATACAAATCAATTAACAAAAAGTACATTCCCATTTCACCTAAAAACCACCCACATGCACACACACACACACACGGACTGAAATTCCTTACCGCTCCACCGTACTGCTCTCTAGAACCATAATCAATCTTCCTTTCCACGAGGCCCAATCGATTTGTGGGGACGTGTTTTACAAATGATTCACTTCTTAATTTCCTGACGGGAGGGATAGAGATAGCGAGACCCAAGATGACATTCATCGCCTATTATCAACGCCCCAGCTGTGGGTGAGTAAGTATTGCAAACGGAGGAGTGCGAAGGTAATGATCAAAGCCTTCCCAAATGCCGTTTTCTAAAACCTGCGCGCTTCAGTCGGTTCAAAATCCCGCAATTAATACCGCATCTGCTCGACATTCGGCACCGAAATGGGAGTGCTGGGACCGGGTGGTCCTGAAACGCAGGATGAACCCACGTTTCACAGAGAGGATGTGAAATAATGCCTCAAATCAAAACAAGCAACCAACCGTGCTGATTAGTTCGTTCGAAATCAAACACCCTCACGCACCACGCACCCGATGTTCGTCGGCGTTGAGGCTTTGGATTCCGACGTCCTTTACGACTGTGGCTGCTGTTTCTTCGTGCGCTTAGTTCGCCTTGTGCTGAAGAATCGGTGGCGCGTGTTGGTGTTGATGGAGTGGTAAACTCGGGTGTCATTCATTCGGAACCACCTGAGCGGGATTGCTGGAATGCTGGACGCCTCTACCCTGTCGTCTGTAGGTTTCTAGCGTGAGGACTGTTTGCGTTGTTAAGAGTTCGTTAAACAATCCATGGCTTCGTGATTGGACTTGACGTGGCAGAGACCCAGTTTGGATGGGAAGACAGTACAAAAGAGTTCGTTGGGTGAAACCATACCCCGGACACCATTGGACACCTCAGCTTCCCGGCATCCGAAGAATGTCGGGAGAAAGCAAAAATCGTAAGTAATTCTCGAATTATCAATCAATTTAATAATTCCTCGCATGTCGCCAGCACAACGGACACGGCCGCACCTAATGGCCTTCGACTGGGTCCTCGTTTGTGTGTGAGCGTTGTTCCCGTGGCGCGCTTTGTTCGGTAAATAGAAAGACATTTTCAAGATTGCACGTACTTCATCTGTGTGGACAACGTTCCAGCAGCGGCATGGATGTGTCCCGTAGTGAAACGAATTGTGCAGGTAGTCAGAGCGCCGTGCTAAATCGGAAAACGTGGCAAACGTGGACCGAAAGGGACACACGGTAACCTCTCTAGAGATACAGCCCGTGTCGCAATGGTAGACCCGACCCGCAAGGCCGGCATCTAGGAATCGGAAGCTGTGTCGTACGCGATAAGCGGCAAGAAAAATATGTCTGCTAGCGTTTGTGTGTTGTGTGTGTGCTCTAGGTCTCCACCAAACCCACATACTAAGCGCACTATAATAAACTGTGCATGTCCGTGATTGCATTTCTTTATGGATGCCATCGGAAGATGTTAGGATCTTTCGGGTTCGGGTCACCCGGGCGCGTCGCAAAGACTCGACTTTCAGGCGGATCTGTCAGCCAACCGGTGACCGGACATCTAAAAAAAAATGTTTGAAAACATTTCCACCCGATGCCTCCCCCCCAGGTACGTGGCTGCTTGTTGAGCTTGACGTTTCAGGTCACAGATACGGCGTGTGTACAGGTTTGCCTTATGTTCGCTGTGCAATAACAACGTTTGCGTTTGGAAGAAGCGAAGCAAAGGGAGTGGAAGATCGGAAGTCTGAAGGAATCATCGAAGTCCCGACCGGATTCCTTCAGGGATGCTGGCAGTCAAACTCAATCCCGTGACCAAGGCCGGATAATGCAATCCGACGGGATGCTCTGTGCACTGAGACTTGGGATTTTTTACTCGAAGAAGCGACAAAAAAAAAGCGACCGAAATTTGAACGTCTATCCTACTACTATCCAAGCGTCGCTAACGCTTCTACTCCCATGCTACACCCGCTGCCATACCCGCACTAACTATTGCATTCGATCGTCTAAACGGACTATCGTAGGCGAATTATGGCAGTGAGCGAAAAATCGCAACGGACGTGGGTCGTGAGCGGAATGACCCGCTGTACGCGACACCAGAGCACGTTCCGCAGCGTGTAGAGCAGGACGGAGCACTATTTGGCAGGTCCATTCCGCTCGCAAGTTCCTCCCCGTACGTCGTTGTTGTTTTTGTGGGATACTCGCTTTAGGACGTCATTCTCACGTACCACGGTCTTTTTTCCTCTCGATCAAACCGAGGACCACGAGGGCACACATCTGGAGGACTTTAAATGGAATCGTTCCCTTCACGATGGCTGAAGATGTTTCCAATGCACAATGGGCAATTGGTGGGATGAAACCTATGCAATGAACCAATTTTTTTGGGTGGGAAAATTAGACGTTTAGGCTGAAAAGTGTATAAGTTTTTCTTTATTTTGAACAAGGCATCAGGTGTTAATATCCAAACTTTAATAATAATAAGGAATCGATTTTCTTCAGCTCTTTTATCTATTTAAAGATCCTTTATCTTCTACAGTTTTCCACTGGCTTTTTATATGTTTATTTAATTATTAAAAAATAAAAGTTATAAAAGATCTTCATACGGCAGGACCTAGATTAAAGTCCCATTTTAACCGTTTCTCCGTAGTGAGGACTGACTTTTCCACTACGTGGCTATCAGCAAGTATTTGTTTGGCCATTGTTTGGCCAATACATATATTGTGGCTGAAATCTAGACATAAAAAATTGCGCTGAACACAATTTATTTGGTTTCTAAATTGATATTTGGATTGTAATTTTTACTTTTTGTAATTGTTTACAACAGTGCAATACGGCCAGCTCGTCCTTCATGAAATAAAAAAACTGTAGATTGACACTGCCATATAATTCATTTTTTCTGCTTTATTATGATAAAGACAGGAGCTGCCATATCGAGTTTCTTTAATCGATCATAATTTTGAAATAAAAAATTAATAAACAAAATTTGAAAAATAAATGTTAGTCAAACAAAGTCCTGCTACGATTCGAAATTTTACTTCTATCTATATTTTGGGGCAAATTTTTGACTTCAAAGAAGCGGTATCAAATCCCGACCGTTTCTTGGTGGAAATTGAAAAACAGAACTAGAAAATTTTATCATCTACATTTTGTTTTAAAAAAATAAGAAATTGTAAAAATGAGTGACTAACTTCAAGAGACGTTTTTCCAGGACTTTAAGTTGAATATTTTTTAACCATTCAACACATAAATCATCACAAGCCATGCACTAGAACAAACCGAACTGCATCATTGCATAACTTTGCAAATAACTTAGACTCTTTTATTCCGAGCATTTCTCCAAAACTACCCACTGTGGTAAGAATTAAAATTTCCTAGAAGCAACTAAAATTTACCAAACAAAATGGAAGACATCGGGCACAACCGCTCTACTGTGTGTGTATGAATGTATGTATGTGTCTGTATGTTTGAATCGGTCAAAATCGACCAAAACAGATCACATCGGTAACTTCTTTTGGGATGCTTTTCCTTCCCATGTGCATTTTTGTGTTGGCTGGGCAGTACGGGTTTGCTCCCTTTCTCCCGAACGTTCGTTTGATCACCGTAACGCTAGAGGGCGCGATGGATGTTTAAAATTTCAATCACGTAATATCGTTTCAAATAGTGTGTTTTCTTTTTTCGGTGTTTTTTTTTCTCCCCTGTCTCTTCATTCTCTCGACCGCTTACCACCGATGTCCTTTAAAACCTTTTGCCCTGAGCCATCCTTAACGAGAGAGTGAGGCCAACCACTGGGTCCATCGTACCCCTTTCGTTCAGGGAGCTTTTTACCCATTTTGGCACGTCCGTGATGCCCAGCCGGTGATGGAGGTGTAGCATATGACGGTGGTTGGGATGGCGTGCCGTTGTGTGGTTTGGGGTCGATCCCACCCACCTTGCCGACATTCGCCGGAAATATTTATTAAACCTTTTCCGAACCAATGGTCCATTAAATATCGAACGAAATTGGTCGAACGGTAAGATTTCGGCCACCGAACTCCGCCGCTGCCGATGGTCCATAAAGCCCGAGCTCGTCTTTGGCCCGGTGCCATGCCAAGGACACCAACGGCACCAAAGTACAGTGAAAATGACCTAACACAACTCAACTGGGCGCGCAGTACGAAGAAGAAACCGGAGAATAGGAGAAAACCGAGCCAGGAAAAACCTTAATCGTAGGATGATGATTTCGAGCGAAAGTAGGTGGAAAATAGCTCCAAACTGCTGTCGACTTGACAGTCGTGAAACTCGTAGTGCCTGGCCCTCGAGAAGCCACAGAAGAAGCTCTGGCACGTGTGTTTGTGTGTGAGTGTTTTTTTTTTTATGATGATTACTTGTGTCGTTATTTGCGGTCTAGAAAAACCCGTGCCCGTGCTCTGATTTGGCAGAATTTGATCGATCATAATAGACGGACCCCGCACACAGATAGCGGCTGC
This sequence comes from Anopheles maculipalpis, assembly GCF_943734695.1. NCBI lineage: Eukaryota > Metazoa > Arthropoda > Insecta > Diptera > Culicidae > Anopheles > Anopheles maculipalpis. The sequence goes on from NC_064872.1 coordinate 26,990,823, forward strand.
TGGCCGGTGATAACCGTCGACCTGCGGTTTGGCCCGTAACGATGGGAACGGATTGGAAAATCACAACCAAACCAGACAGCTTTTTCCTTTCCGGGCTTGTCTTTCGGTACCGTCTCAATAGAAGGATAGTTAATTAATGATTCAGTCAATCGTGAATTCGTCGTTTTCCGAGCAGCAGATTAGCACGTAGCAAGAGGGTTTTTGGGGTTAAAACAAACCGAATCGAAGAAGGGATTTGATGGATGAATGTTTTATGGCGAAACTTTAAAGTTTTATGTGAGTGAAAGCTGACGATTACAATAAAAAGTAATCAACCGGACTGGAAAACAGATAATTGTACGGACGGACGTAATGTCAAATAAAAATAAACCCACAAAAATAGTCCATTGAGTTCGTAAATTGAGTAAAAAAGATGCAGAACTAATAACAAATTACAGTTCACCAATTAATATTATTTAAACATCATTCCGGTGGGGGTTCCGGTGGCGACAACGGCTGGACCGGGATACAAATTCTCTCCGTACCGGACTCTTGTAGTGAGGACTGACTATCCAAATACGTGGCTATCAGCAACTCTTCAGCAAACCATTCGATGGCCGGCGTGTTTTAGAGGGTCTTCTGGGCGGCACCAGAAGAAAATGAAAGATGATGATTTCACAGATAAAAAATATGAAAAATCATGTGTGAAATAAGATAACTATTTATTTGAGTATTCTGTATTATGATTCTACATCACAAATGATTCTTTAGCCGGGAAGACCCCCTTGGAATGAAGCTCCTCTCTCCCCCCTTTATCGGCGAGGCCCTCCCCAGTCGACGAGGCCTTTGGCAGCCGCCACCTCCATCCATAGGTTAATCCGCGACTCTCGGGCCTTCACTCATGCTTAAACAAGAATTGCATACATTTAGGAGTTAATGTTTTATTCGTATAAAATAAATGTTGGTTATAAAATTGTTTAAACCAAAATTAAACACTGACTATCTTGTGCTATTAATATGCCAGATTTTGGAAATCACTTAGGTAAATCAGTTTTAAATAATAACACATGATGCTGCTCTTTGAAAACTCAGGTTTTGTTTATCTTGTTGAACTGAATCATTGTTAAAACATTAAAATAGAATTATTTTTACTTGGGCGTGCTACAAGAGTAATAATTAAAAAAAATCTTTTTCCTTTTCTTCTCTTTCTTCTTATCTTTCTCCTCAAAACTATTTTGTAATTATAGAGTGCTTCTATGTAAAATTTGAATGTAAAACAAATTTAAATGTTGATAGAGCTGTTTTTCGATACAAATGGAAACAAATTTTTCGATAAAAAATTAAACTTTTAAACTTATAGTCGAATTACAGTCGAATGCCTCGAAACGACACAGATCCTCGCCAAGCAGCGTAAAATTATGGATCGATAAAATCATATCTCTTTCCACCACCACCGCCGCTGCACCGTGACCGTGCTACAACCTTCCCTGTAAAAGATACATTTTTCACCTGTCCCTGCCGAAACGACCGACAGCACCGAATCATTACGCTACCGTTCCGTGTGTTTGTTGTTTCTTTATTTTTATTTCTTTCCAGTTCGTTCCAATTATTATTACGTCCTTCACGCATCGGCGCTAACAAAATGCAAAGTTATAACAATAATACCGCTAATGGTTGCCGACTGCCAAGAGCACCAGGGAACAACTTTCCCTCCATTTTCCACTGCCTTCGTTGCTTACGTGCACGCAAAACGTGGTGGTTTTGGCAAAAATTGATTTTGAAGATTTTATTCTGCGACTGTCACAGAAGAACAAACAGCTTGGTACGTGCACGTGGCTGTTTGGGGCATGGCATTGGAGTGGAAGGAACGAATTGCAAGGGTACGAAGGAAGGTAGAAACATGGATCGCTCGTCGGTTGAACGAAATAAAGAATAGAGCCCTGGGAGAAAGCTTCAGTACGTGAGAATGGTTGGTATTTGCTGGAGGTTGGGTACTGAGAAGTTTAAAAAATAATAACAGAAGTTTTTTACAAATATTTTCCGTTGCACAAATTTATATTTTTACATAATTATTTCGTACAGGTTCGTGAAATAACATAAAAGCATTTCGATATCATTGAGAAGTAAATTTTAAGTTTTAAACTTAAGTTTAACAAGTTGGTACAAAAGCAGTAAGTGAAAAAAGGGTGCATTTTTGAGCCCATTGCACCGTATGCAAAATGACAGCTTATTAACTGAGCCGATTAAGGGATTAGCGTTTGTAAGCTGCAATATTAGCACAGTGCAAAGCGTATTGCGTGCTACCAGGGGCGTTAGCATGCATGCATGCTGCACATCGAAGCTATTTTAAGCGGTACGCTGTTGTACGCTAGGTTCGATTAGCGTCCTAACAGCACTGCCTTCCGAGCTCGAGGTTGAAAAATCACCAACCTAAATAGAACCATAAATAGTACCAAGGAAGCATTTTTTTTTTACAACAGAAATAAAACACATACCAACAACCGTAACATGAATGGTTTTAAAGTTGCGCTCTACAAACGCAACAAACTGTTGATACAAAACGGAATCCGGTAAGCGAACGTGTCGGGAAAAAAGTGGCTCTAATACAATGGATCGAACCGTTTTCGGAGACTAATCTACCAACCGTCCAACGTTCTCCATCGCCCTGCACCACATACCGTGAAGGGCAATAATCGCTGTTCCATGTCCTTTTCGTTCGAGGTGATTGAGGAGAAGGAGGTGGCGAGGGGGGAGGGGCTTGTGTTCGTGTGGAAAGGAAAAAATAAATTACCACCACTTAAGCCAAACTCTCGTCTGGGTGCGTGTGTCGGCTATTTCCGTACATCGATCGATCGAGAAGCGCCTGAGTTTGAATCGTTCCAATCGACTTCAAAGCCGACGTGCTTCGTGGCCACCGAGAGAGGAGCGTAACAGCGCTGGGAGTCAATCAATGACCTGCTCCTCGGTGCAACTCCAACCCAAAGCAGGCGAGGTCTTCACGGGTTCCGAGAACAAGAGCGACGACTGTCTGGGCCGAGCCCGGCTACGGCATAAAAACAGAAACCATGATGAATACTAAGCCGTACGGCGAACTAATCGCCCGTGACGGCACGCAGTCGACCGTCATGCTGTGCCCGTCCGGCAACCCATCCCATGGCCTGGAATCTCCCCAAGTACGGTAATTGATATGCCCGAAGGATGCACTTGCATCGTTCGATTGTAATGGAAATTAATCCCTTTCGCTCACATCCGGAGATTTGCAATTGCAACGCCACAGGAGGTTGTAGATGAACGGTGAACAAAAAGAAGGACGTAGAGACGGTTCTGCATGCCAATATTGTCGCATACAATAGAGGGCGCTATTGAGGCATGAGAGCACCCTGGAGCGCCCTCTGCGGGAAACTTCCTCGCACTACGTTTGACGTTTAGTGAATTGGATTGTTTTGCCTCTCGAGGGATCGAACTCTCTCTAGCGTCATTGTTCTCGTGATGCAGTTTTTTTTTCCTTCTTCATTTTACTTCTTGCTCCCCACACCTGACTCGATTCCTCTGATACAGATGGTCAATTTTCGGACCATGCCAACACGCGGTCACGTAGGTGTGGTTCATTATGATTTACAATTACCACTGTACTGCACTGGTTCTGGCCACTCGCCTCAGGGGTCTCACCAGATCGAAATAACCCGTACCGGCACCGGTACGTGTGCTTCAGAATTGTTCCACTGCAAGCACCAAACCGGGGAGGAAATTAATCTTGGTGTCGGGTAAAGAATGGGTGGCAATTTCCGGATGGACGAGAACTGATGGCAGAAGGTCAGAAGGCTCCCAGTCAGCACCTCGACTTTCATTCTACTCTTGGATAACCTTTTTTTTTTTTTTGGTTTTTGTTACCCCAAAGCTGGTCATTTAAATGTGCTACCTGGTAAATGAAGTCGAGCACGATCGGCTACGAAATAAGGCACAAAGAAAAAGTTAAACGTCCACTGGTTCAACCTCCACTCATTGACCATTATTTGACCAAATGAGTGGACCGCAACGAAGGTGATTAAAGGAATGCATAGCATCAAAACGACAAATGAGTGCCCACAGGTCCGACACATTGTGCCATTTGCAACCGTGTCCAAAAGCATAATTTCACGTTGACCCTGAAGCGAATTATGCTCGCCTAATAGCAGCCAGGCAGGAATCGAATTTTAGTTCTTAGGAAAGTGATTTAATTCGCCTTCGGTTACGTGGGCCATTCTTCATTCTGTGCACCGTGAAACTGTTCTCGTGCGATGTTCGAGCAAACGATCTGTTTTGTTCGAAAGATTCCAATTTCATGCACAAGCAGGAGCTGAATATTTGATGTCAAATGAATGGTTTTCTCGCAAAAGTGTGCAACGCGAGCGTTCGCAAGCCTGCCCGTTTCTTAGAATGTAGCTCGTCAAGCAGCAGACGAGTGGAGTAAAATTACGCGGCAACATTGTTAGAACAAGCGAACAGGCCGTAAAGAAATTGAGATAAAATAATGAATGCCTGGAAGGGCGCAGAAATCGAGTTCATGTTTCAGGGAATATAAATTAAACATTTTGATTCCGATTGAAAGGGACGGTAAACGTGCCACTTCTTGGAAGCTGTCAGATGAAAATAAAAAAAAAACTCCGAGAGAAACGTTTCAAAGTTGCACTAATGTCCGAACAGATTTCCTCCCCAACAGTGGTTTTGACGGCGGCGTACTGGACAGTTTCTAAGGGATTAGTAATTTGTGTGAGTAATGTTTTTTTTTTCGGTTCACGAGAAACATTAGTCATTGGACGGACAGACACTTTTACTATTTATGGACAACTAGTTCAATTTACAAAATGGTTTCTTTGAAGAAAAATCTGTGACTGTGCCGTGGAGTTACGTGGTAGCAGTGGTTTTTGTGCATGTAAATTGTATAAATTTAGGCGTTATTTTAAACTTATGTTTTCAGCCAAAATCTCATTATGAGTAGAACGTTTTACTGATGTAAAATGAATTCCGCTTAATTGACATTTCACAAGCGCATTGGAAGCCAAAAGAATAATTAGAATTTGACTTTAAAATTCAACAAGTAAACAGAATTAGCAGTATCCTTTCTCTTAGGGGGACCTTAGGAAACCTTAAAAATCGAGCATGCTTTTTACAATTTTTTACACGCTTAATGGAAACAATTGGGAATATCGCGAGTTTTCCCAAACTATTTGGATATATTGAAACAGGTTTGAATCTGCTATGAAAATGCTGAAAATAGATGCTAATTTTACGATTTTTGTCGCTCTGATATTGCGTTTTTTATTGAATTATTTTATATTTGATTGTTTATGATTAAAACATCATATCTTTCACCAATACAATCTCTCAGCCTTTCTTTTTGTTAGTAAACTTCTATGTTTTCTATGCAATGTTGGGTCGTCTAGTGCCATTTTCACGACATTACTAATACATCGAAACATGGCGAGTATGACTTGCTCTGTGGAACAGCTCTTCCATTATTTTTCTACCGGTAAAAAGCCTTCTCAGAGTCTTTGCCTCGAAAGCAGTTAAGAGGGTTTTGTACAAAATCCATGTTTCAGAAGCGTATCTAAATACCTTGAGCATTATCTGTATCGTCCTTAGCGCCGGGATTTTTAAGGGCTAGTTAACTATTGACTTTCGACTCCTTATAGGTGTAGTTTTAGATGACTTCAAAGGTCCAATGTAATCTTTTTATAGTTTTCGATTCGTTAATCAGTACCATCAGAAGCTCTGCTACATAGTAGTGGTTTAAATCAAATAATAACTAGGTCAGTAGTTGTAATTTTTTACTAACTATGATTCCAGGCTTTGGTTTGATATACCTTTGATGGTCCCGAAGTATTCTCTTTCTGATTTGAAGACCTCATTCACCTGACATGTGATCTTACACTCCTGCTAAACTGGTCAACTGGGGTTCAAAATTAGCTCTTTACATTATAAAATTGTTTCCTAACTATCCCTTGCGGACTTTTACATATGTAACATTGATGGAGAGATCTGGATTGACTTCTTTAAAAAGCTCTATGCATTGGATAACTTTAGGGTCTTTGAACAGGCAAATGCCGACTATTAAATCATGAAGAAAATAGCAATGCGAACAAATTGCCATTGAAGTATAAAATGTAAAGGTTCAATACTTCAACAACCTTTGAAAAGAGCTTCGTTTTTTCTGTTTTAACACTTAGCACATAACAGCATCCATTTGTAAACGTTCGGAAACGATGCAACAAAATAAAGAAAAACGAATTCAGTGCAAGCAGAACTTTTGACTACTAATTATCGTACCCTTAATATGTCCCACTACAATTAAACTTCCTCTCAAATTTCCGTCCACTTTGCTCAATCATCAAACGATTGAACCCTTGCAAACAGTGCCAAATCATTCGAAACCCTTTCGACGTTTATTTATTTTACAGCACTACTGCTTTCCAGTTTGGCACCACCCTCTGTCTCTCTCTCCATGCGAATAGTTCTAATTGGCGTGTTACAACGCTGTCCATTTGGCTGTTGCTGGTGGGAAAAAAGGGGCAAGCACAACAAAACAGACACAACATCAACAAAAAAAAACTGATGAAACCCATGTCCTCGTCATCAGTATTTACTGTTTTTATTGTCGTTCATTTTAATCAACCCGACAGGGTGACAATGAAAGGACGACGACTGTGCGAGTCGCCCAATCACAATTACCGGCCTCGAAACCGATCAGCGCCCATCCACACATCCACTTCCGTCATATTCTCTACTGTGCGTGTGTCTGTGTGTGTGTGTGTAATGTTCACTATTTGGCTTCCGTTCCAGTTTGTTTCCAGGTCGAATAGGGGGCATTGTGGGAGCGAATTCGATTTGTCCAGCACAGCGCAGCAGTCTCCAGAATCATACACATGGTCGGGTTCGCATAATGAGTAAATTTTCAATTCATGAAAATAATGAAATAATGATTTAATGCGCACCGTACACATAATCAAGCCTTTGTCCATCCATCTCGCAATAGGGGGTGGGGTTTTTTTTTTTTGGAGTTGGTTTGGTTTGGTTGTAAAAAGGGAATCATCCCTGTGTGTTGTTGCTGTCCCGGGTTTTTTGTTGTTGTTGTTTTGTTTCTGTTTGACTTTCAATACGCGAAAGCATCCAGCAATCAGCTTCCGAACATGTAGCTCCTGTCGGGTTGGATCATGGTTTCAATTTTTCTGTAGATTTTTTTTATTATACTCTGTTTTGCCTGATCGGTGAATAGCTTCACCCTACAAATGGCTGATTATTGGTTGTCCATCCAATGCAGCAGGATTGATTTTCTGTTCGTTTTTGTCTGTGTGTGCGGTCCAGCCCGAGTTCCTGCTGGTCTGCAGTACATTATTCGCAATCAAGCATTTGCGAGCAATTGATTTCATGTGCATGTAAATTAGTTTTGGATTAAAATATAATTTCATCCATAAATTGATGAAAAATCTTCCACTAACCACCAACACGACACGTGTCGACGGAGGGCGTCCGCGAGCATGAAACGAACATGGGAAAACCCCAAATGATGTGAGCGTGGTTTGAAATCCAGTGTTTTTTGCTTCCACTGTGTGTTACCTTCAAGAGATACAATTTTTCCAACGCTTCACACACAACTATAATCACCCTTCGATGTACGGTGTTTGCAGGTGAAATTTATTGCAAACCCGATCATTTCTTGGCATCAGCATTGAATTCAAACAAGGAATTTGCATGTTGACCTTGTCGAATCTTCGGTCAGCCTCGGTATCAGGTCTCGGTGGAGAACGAGATGCTTCAAGCAAACCAATATTTACTACCGAAAGATCCTGCAAATATCGATCTGCAACCTTGCCAGACGGTCGGACCGGTCTGGTAGAAGAATAATCGATACTTTTATGAGCTGGCATTGCAAAAACTAGGCACCAGCAAAACCAACGGCCATGAGAGCTTGTGTCAGGAGGTAACGGGAGAGTCTTCGGTATCCTCATAACCGACAGTGTCGATGAGGCCGGCGAGGCTGATACATCACACCGTAATTAGTCCCGTACGATAATGGCTTCGGTAAAATGGGTAGAGGTACTAGAGGCAGTCATGGAGCCATGAAGTAGTGAGTAAAGATCGAGTTTCGTGTCGATTGTGCAAATAGGAAGTGGTGCAAAGAATACAGATGGAAAGGGTCAGTCTTGGATGGGGCAAAACTTGCTCAAGTGTACCGTTTTAATTAACAAGTTCAATTTTTGCTTGCATTAGGATGATAGGAAGGAATTGTTGTGAATCGAAGATCTGGCTGTCTATATGACATGTGTTTCACGACATACAAACACGTCTGTGTTGAGAAATTAATTAGCAATTATGAGTTTCATCATTAAAATGCTTAACCTGAATTGACTTTTGTTGTTTTAAATTAAAAATAAAAATAAATTTTGCCTATCTGAAAAGTGTAAAACTTAGAAAAATAGAATGCTTAAATTTATTAAATCAACATTAAAAAATTAAGTTTATTTTTTCAAAATTTTCTCATATTGAACCATAGCGTCATAATTGAAAACCTTATGTTTTTTAATTTTTTGGGCTATGAATTTTACTTTTTTTATTTTTCCAATTTTCTAGGACGATGACGCCACAAATTTTGTCAATTTAATTTGTTAAATGAAGTAACCAAAAGCATCTTTACGTTTAATTTTGTAATTTTTTCTGTTTTTTTAATATTATAATATTATGGCTTACCGCTGTATTGTCACCACCGTTTATGGTGACTATAACCAAAATATTAACAAGGCATTTCCTCCCTGAAATTTGCCTTATGCCGGGTATGCTCGGTTGTAGCTGAGTTGTAAGAGCGTAGGTGCTGCTGATGCTGATGTACAGGTGATTGTTTTTGGTCCGGTGCTATTGTTGTTACTATTGCTTCTATAATTCCGACTATCGTGGTGTTGTGGCCATTCTATTGTTGACCATTATACTACGGTCTGTACTGCAACAAAACAAAAATATTGTTGCAACAGCACAAGCGTTTATTTGTCATCGTACAGTTCTTCAGAGCGACTTCGCTACACTCGATACTAAACCCGCCAAACACTCCAAACTCCAACGCCAACACATCCAAACTCGTTGTATCAAAGCTGGACTGGCTAGTAGAACACTGTACTGTAGGATATGCCTGCCTTCCTTTTACGGTAGTATAAGAACTGCCCCCGAATGCTGTTGCCCCGTCATCGGATCACCCGTGGGCACTACAAGAAACACTGAAAACCTGGACAACACAACAAGTAACAAAAAAGGAATGGTGGAAAACGAATAAGGATTGGAAGGATTCAATGCTTCGCAGCTCACACAACAGTTGTCTCCATGTTTAAAGAAATCCAAGATATCGGGAGAACGAACAATCCAGACAAGCTACGTCTTATAATTGTTCAAACTAAATACGCCCAATGTTCCAAACATGGAGACACCCGCTCTATGACCTGAGAAACACGGTCACTAGGGACGTGGGATCATAGGACAAGATTGTTGTCTCTGGCAACATTTTTTTAAAATGTTTTTTGTATTTTGATGCATGGAAGGATTGAGATGGAGTGTTCCAGAAAAATATAAGCGACCCATAGGCACATACAACGGTATGCTGCAGGACTCAATTAGACCAAAAGTTATTGGGTTATTGCCGATATTCCACGGGTTATAATGTGGCCTATAATCCCAGAAACGCCCGGAAAATTCCACCATCGGCAATTCTGTTGGATGGGAGAGACGAACATAGTCTCAGAGACACAAAGCCTTTATAAATAAACAAAAAAATAAATCCTTATGGATCGACGATGTAAAAAATCCGATTACACGTGGGTAGCAAAAAACGGTCACTTATCGAACTTAGATTCATCATATAGAGTAAGTACATATTTATGTAAACATTAGTAACAAAGGTACCATTTTATAAAATTAATATGCGTTAATAGATGTATTTGGGTTTTTAACGCGAAATGGACAAGTAATAGTTTCACTGTTTTCAAAAGGAAACCGCTTACATTATCACAACTTCTTCTTCTGCTTACATATTACTTGTTTTTGCTGACTTTAATTTAATCGAAGCTGGATAGTCAGCCCTGCGTACTTTAACTTCCAATACAGCTCTCCTAAATGTAGGCAATTCACTTGTCAAAATCTCTTTCTCATGAATATAACAATTGTTTGAATCAGTTCACGAAAATCTGCAGTGAAGATTATATCTGTCCCCGTCTAAAACTTACTAAATGAAAACTGCAATAGTACTAAACGGAATATAAAACAAGTGCGATCCACAACAAAACTTAATTAAAAGCAAATACACATAAAACACGGCAACCGTTACATGCAAATCGCCATACTGTTGGCTGGAAATTTAATGTAATCTATACGGTACCAGGCAAAAGCCTCAGAGCACATCCATGCGCAACCATTGCAAGAGCGCTCTCGGTTTTTCAATCACATACACCCATACACACCCAACCAACAGCAGCTTTGCCAGTCCCATATGAGGAGTCAGTTATTCTCGTATCGTTGGTGACGCGGTTCGGGCTCTATTGTCAAACGTCGTTATGAATAAATTTCCCAACATGCTCGTATTCGCCGCGTACCCTTGCCAGGCGGATTGCAGCAAAACAGGCAATACACGGGTGCCCATAAGCACGTGGCGGTTTTAATAAAAGCTCCACCCCTGCTTCACCTGCATCCCGGCATCACTTCATCGGGACGCTTTTTGCTGTGAAATGCAACCCGAATGTGCAACTTCAACCGCGACATACATTCCATTAGATGGCACCAAAACCGGTTAGCTGCCACACAATGTAAAGGAAGCTACTGTAAAATCCGGCCCTCCTTGATGCTGCCAAGCTTCAAGTGCAGTGTGCCATTCTTTTCCAGCCAGGACCATTGCACGACCATTTGTAGACGGCACCAACCATCCATCCATCCGTAAGTCGCTACGATATTGTGCATCTTCGTCGTCGTCGTCGTCGTCTGCCCAATTCTGTGTTGTGGCTGACGTCAGTCGTGGTTCGCTCTTTTTCTTTGAGTCGTACCCACACACGGGGAGATGGCTGTTGATTGGGCTTTTCCGACTGCAGTTCATTCCATCGATGCACCACCGACAACGGAGCAATTGAAGATAAAATTCATCGCACGAAGCTTCCATTCGTCTAAAGCGTGTGCACATCCTGTTTCTGGCCAAAGGATACATACTAACCGTGTAACACGTTCGCTCTATCGTTCGCAGGTAACCCGGGCATCAGTCAGTCAGTCTTCACCATCGGTTCACCATCAGTCTTGCGGAAACCAGCAGCAAACGTCAGCCAGCCCATTAAAGCCATCGTACGGGGGCAATCTTTCACTCGCCATCTTCAGCCACTCGCAGCGAAAGTGGTGAGAAAATGGAACAAGCTAACCACCGACCAACCGTCCGGTGGGATATGTTGACGCGTGGAATCATCAGCAAACCACGTCACAGACGTCATTAAATTGAGTATCGACCGGATTCATCGGCTGGCTGAAAAGATTCGTCCGAAGTTCCATCGACTTGCGGCAAACAGCTGCGTCCAAAGGTTTAACCTGCAACAGATGATCACTGCACCCATAGGAAGGCGAAGAAAGAAGTGCGTGCCAAGTGAGGTTACCGGGTGAAGTACATAGAAAAACCCAATAACGATCCAAAGATAACAACCAAACCGGTCCGACAAAAAAATATAACGGAACAAACACAACCAACAAAAGATGAAAACGGACGGTTTCGTAAGCGTTCTGTGGTGGAAATTGGTGCTAATTATAAATTTAATAGATGGAAAATCGATGCACGAAAAGGACAAACACGGTAAGTCAACATGGGAAACCAAGCGAATTTCACAATATTGCGGACATATTGCTCGCACACAAAAAATATATCACCTTTTGTCAGTCGCGCTGGTTGACGGGTAATTGTAATTTCCTTCCGAGAAACGTTATCGTTCGTAGCGCTGGGAAGGACAACAATCAAAAGAAGGGCAAAAATTATTTCATGAATTAAATTTTTGTGTGTGGGAAAAAAAATACAGCATATAATTTGTGGCGGTTGCGTAGATTCATTAGTGATTGTTTACAGACATCACAGCTCGTGATAAGCGGGACAGTGAGACAGAAAAATCTCCACTTGAATAATTATTTTCGAGAAATTTACATTACAACGCCCAAATGTATGCAATGAGGTGTATTCTTTTGACCTTAACAGCGAATCGCCTTTAGACATCCAATTAGTGTAGCAATACGACAATGTTAACAGCTTCTTAAGTATTTGCCCTTTATCAAAACGCCTATTCCATTTCTTTAACAAAGTAAGGTCTTTTAAGCAAAAAATGCTTTCTCAACAACTCAAAAACAAGTCCTGATGGTAATGAAATTTTCAACACAAAATTGCTTAATAAAAAAAAGTAACAGCAGAAAAAAGTACTTGAAGAAATGATCCAATAAAAGGCACAATAATAAGCTTCTGGGCGAAGCGCAAGAACGGAAATCATGCCTGACAGTGTCGGTAGTGACAGGGTCTCCATATGCTTCTTAAGAACCGTCTACTGCTTAAGCACACATTTAACGCCCCAAAAGAACAGTTTCATTGTCTGTCAACGTTTGCCATTCTCTCTTTTTTTAAACGCATAAAAGCGTTCTTTTCTTCTACTTTTGTATGAGCTTTAGTAAATATGCTATGAAAACTTGCCCGAATGTGCGCGTTACGGAGCACCGATTCAACGCTTAATTGGTGTGAAGCTGGCAAAAGGTTGCTTTTGGCTGCCTGTCGTGTTTGGACCGTTCGCTAGCCAGAAGGTCACACACACACAGACAGAAAAAAATATTAGCCCCTCACTAGGGGCTGTTCACGACGAATAACGCAGACTAGAGTTGCTGCTGCTACTTGCCAATGATTATGAGATTATGCTCTTTAGAAAATGTCTTTTCAAGTGGGCACTGGCATCAAGGACTCAACACAATGCAGAACGATGGTTTTGTGTTGCTGTATGCCCTCCTTTTCCCATTTTCCTTCCCCGGAATTGCTAGCTGGAAGTCAACCCAACAAGGAAACGGCAGACGACGACGGCGGCGAGAAGACGAGGCTGACGCTCAGGGCCGAAACCGGTCCTCTGTTGTACACCATAAAGTTGCCAAAATTAATGAACTCCTTGATGAGCTCCGTTCTCGGATGGTTTGCTGCGTGTATCCATTACATATCGGAGCCACCAGCAACATCACCTGGTGCCGGTGTTCGGAAGGTTTCTGTGCGATGGTTTTTGGCACCCGTTCGGTCTAACGGAACCAGGTCGAGGGTTTTACGTCCAAAGTCCAGGTCTGAAGGGAAACTTTCCAAACAATGGGTGGCTTGCTACCTAATTCTGCTAAGAGCCCGCAACCCGCAACATTCCGTACGGCCGTGAGTGAGAGATCAGCAAGTTTTCTGACCTCGCGCGTTGGATGGAGTTACCGAGCCTACAAACGAGAAAGCGTCTAAACTAAATAAAGAATGCCAACCGTGTCTTTTCGTATCACCAAGAAAACTGGCAACTTTCGAAACTCTCACAAGATCTTGTTAGGTTTTTTTTGTTGAACGGATCTTGTGCCTAACTTTCTGTTAGGCAGCCGTGAAGGTACGTCAGCTTGGAAGTCGTCCAGAGATGACTGTGTGTCACATTCAATTCCGGTCACTCGGCTCAATGTGAGTGCTGGAGTCTAGTTGTATTAATCTATCCAACAGTTCTGCAATGACTTCAACAGCTGCTATTGTTCAGCTGTACACTGCTTCAGGTGTTCATGGTCCTACGTCAAACCTTCTCCATACGGATTTTCTCTACCACGTTTCAATTCCACCAGCGTCATTCTGTTGTGGGTTTTGTAACACGATAAATTAAACTTTTAATATCCTCCTCCCTCAAGGTAGCAGCAGATCTGTCCCAGTTGTGGTAGCAATTTCATCATTCCACCATTACGCCATTCCGATTTAATTTCCTCTCACGATTGGTGAAAAGTTCACGTGATTTTCGACATGGGGGAAAATCTTTGACAAAGAATGCTCCATCTCACAAACTCCAAACAACCCACACAGCTCATTTCTTGTACATGTATGTGGGGCATGGTTGCTGCCACCACCAAATGTTACCAGGAAAAGGGTAAGGGAAGGACCTGTAGCAAGATGGTGGTTGTCGTGGTTGATTCCGGATATATCAGCAGCACAATACGCACGCTACGCATAAATCACACATAACGAATTAATCTTTTGTTGTAATCACATCCGCCTCGTAGAAGGTGGGCCAGAGCATGTGAGTGTACGCGGATTTTACTTCCCAAACACACATTCGCCACAAGAGTTCAGAATCTTTATCCTTGCAGCAAGAGTCGAAGGGTGGTTCGGTTGCTATGTTTATACCACCATTAGGCGTAGCTTTTGAGGTCGAGTACAAGCATTACCCTACAGCAGAAGCAACCTTTTCCACTGGGAGAGAAAGCTTCTTACTGGAGACACTGTTGTCGGACAAGAAATGAAGCCGTTATCCTAAACACTTTAGCAATGGCTTAAAACCAATGTAAACTTTCGACAAAAATGGGTGTTAAATTAGCTTGCTGAGATGGTTGGTGTTTTTGTGTGTTTCTTGTGAACGGGACGGAAGACGCTGTTAGTTAGCTGGATTTGCTTGCTGATGATCCCAGGCGACAAAATTGGCTTAAGAATCGCAAACGTAATTATAGAGCGCCTACAGCTGTGCAATTTAATTTTTTAAATATTTATCCTATTTTTGTGAAAGTCTTGCAAGTCGTGTGTTTTTTCTTGAGCAAAATGGTGGCCACCCGGAATCGGTGACGACAACGGCGTCGGTCTTCACAAGACTGGATCGGGGTTTAAACTCCATCCAAATCGTTGCCATGCAATGACCTGGCAGGGCAGGTAACCGAAGAATCAATTTTATTGTTTTTATTTTGTTTCAAAAAGTCCATAAAATAATTACCAAATTGCCGAACCGAATAAAACAGTATTACAGATTGCTTAAAGTTATACACATTATATCAAAGAAATGTTTCGATAACCTTCCTCAAAACAGCTAAAAGGATGCTTTTCCTTTAATTAGTATTTAATATTGACAGCTTTTGTTTCGGAAACTTTTTTTGCACACCACTGTAAACCTCTAATCGTTGGTAGAAATTGTGGCGAAAGGCATTCCTACCTACCTGCCAAGCTTATCCCGCTTTCTCAGGAAACACAACGCAACACCAACCGATCAGTTGGATAGCGCAAGGAAATTGTCGCAACAGGAGGGTGAGAAACCCGGTTGGAAATCCGGATCTTCTTCCGTTCTGCTGCCGTTGCTCTCCACAATAACGACTTCGACGAACTCGCTCCTACGTACGGCCGTGCGGTACAAAAGGATGGGTACGTAACAGCTACCACCGGGTAATGGGTGCTCAAGATAAATAAATTTATCTCAACATTTCCGCTGGAATTTGTCAACCTTTTAGAGGAGCTGGGGCTCGGCTCGGGAAACAAGATCTGGAGAGGGGACGAATTTAAATTTACCAATTGTACCTACAGGGGAGGACCGGTAATTTTTGCGTGCGTGAAAAGCAGCATGAGCCACACATTCGGTACCAGAGCGGGAATGGTTTATGTTCTTCAATTTTTAACTAACATCGCGCTCGATGAAGCAATTGTAACATTCATCATACAGTATATCGTACCATTCTGGTGGGGAATGTTGTTAAAGAGGTGCTTTGTTCATGTAATCTGATTTTGGTTGACTTTGCTTTAAAGAATTCCGATGTAATGCTAGTATGTTTAATGCTGATTGATGAGTTTTAATTTCGAAATCGATTGGTCCTTTCTAAAGCATGATTTTATGTTAAAAGATCCGCGTAAGTATAACTCCCCTCATTGCCTTGAGTTTTGTCTCGTCCGGTGTAGCTGGTTGATTTTTTACATTTACTAATTTATCGGTCTATCAAAAGTTCAACGTAAGGTCATTTAGGGTTTTAAAGAATATATAAAAATGAGGAAAAATAATTTAAGAGCTCAAAACGGTAAATTAAAAAATTTAATCACAAATAACACAAAACAGTCAAACAATCGTGGGATTCAAAAAATTCCCTTCGAAGCATTATCGATTTTTGCTTTTTCGTAAATTCAGCAACATCTTCTCGGAAGATCAAAAATCTTCAAACCATTTCAATCTCCGTCGTTGTATTTTATTTTTCCTCATTTCGTGTATCTTTTCACGATAAATTTGTTCGCTGCTTTGTGTGGAATCCCCACGTTTTGCTCCATTTCGCAGCCGTAACTGAGGCTTTTTCTTCGTGCGCCCTATAATATTCGCGCTCCACAGAAAGCAATAGCAGTATGCTAATCGGCATCATCATTTTCATCGCTAATGTGTTCTTTCCGCGCGTTCGCGATCAATACCGGTCGGTAGGGTGGGTGAACCAGGGATGTCTACCATTTGACATTGAAACAGTACGCGCACATGCACATCAAGAAACAAGTTCGCAAAAGTCATTCAGCGATTCGTGAGCACAAATATCATCATCACACACATACACACACAGCGATGGAAGCATGTAGAAAATATCTTTCTGCCGAAAATTGGATCGAATGTTGCCCGAAAACGCCGAACCAAAAAAAAAAAACCGGCCGCAACGCATATGTGAGCGAAAAGTTTCGTACAAATCGTACTTCAACACAGCCTAATAGTACATGACAAACTTTCCCATTAACCTTCCATCTTCCCGTGGCGAGGCTGCAGCGCGCAAGAGTTGAACAAGAACTTCCATGGCTACGGAGGTCGCGTGCGTTGGTTTGGTGCCGTGATCAGGATTCGTGGTAGGCGTCAGGGAGGTCACCAGCGTGCGCTGTGTTGATGTGTCGCGTGAGCGCCAAACTTTGTGGCAACATTTGCTAGACACGATCCCGAAAACCAGAGTCAGAACTCATTACCACGCTGGAAGGATGAAACAGACATGCCGCAACAGCGAGTGCAACCTGCTACACGTCAGTCCGTGGCAGCAGCGATAACTTCGCTTTCTCTGCTTAAGCAGTCGGTAGAACCTACTCGTTCTTGATGGCGGAGGCCATGCTTAAGAATGATATCTTCATTAGGTAAACAGTTGCCCCCGGGGACCTTCGGTTTTTGGGGGCAACCCGCGAAACAAACGAAGTACCGGATAAAGCTCAGCAAAAGGTGACCTCCAGCCGTCACCCAGTCTGTTCTTCGGCACAACAACCACCAAAGTCTCTACTCTCCCTTGTCTTCTTACCTCACCCAAAGAACTAAAGATAACACCAACCGTCCCGTCAATCGTCTAGCTATTTCTTTTTAAAAGCTCCTGCTAAATTAATGTCTCTGCGCTCTTATGACTTTTCGCAACTTTTCCCAGCCATCATTTTTCATCCCCGGCTCCCCGGCTACCAACTTCGCTCCCAGAACACTACAAGAATTCATTTCCAAGCTTGAACTGAGAGATTGTTCCTGTGCCGGAGCCTACGCTAGAGCGCTTTATCAGAACCTGGGCAAATTTTAATGAAGCACTTCGTTCCGAAAGAAATGGCTCCACACTGCCTTGCTCCCTTCAGCTAGAACTGCTGCCCGTATGAGTTTGGGGAACTTTATGGTGTGTCTGTGCGTGTGCATGTGTGTTTCTGATTGCGTATGTTTGCTTCTTGGTGTTTATGTTTAAGATAACATTTGCACCCCTGAACAGAAACGTTCACAGAGGAGTTCAAGCAGTCGAAGAGGGCAAATATTGCTACGGAAATACCTTTTTTCCCGCTGCATTGTATTTGTATTGGAGCTCTTATATTTTACCAACAAAATATAATTAAAAGTGTGTACGAGTCAGAACTGTTTACTGTTGTACATCCTGCGTCATAGTCGTCCCATTTCAATGAATCGAATGAATCTCATCCATCTCATACTTTCGGAAGCTGAAGATATCAGAGTTCGGGATGGCTAAAAACAACATTTAGAGTTTCCGTTTCCAAGGTAGTGGGAACTTAAAAAGTTTCCGCTTTGATTCTTAGATAATGAATAGCAATAAAACTCGAGACAGACAGGAGAACCTAGGTTCTCCTGTCTGCTCCATCTGGCTTCGAAATACCGCCGGATGAATATGTTTATTTTGACCTTTTTCCGTGCTCGTGTCTTGAGTTGGAATTATTTTAGCAAATTCTATACGTTTGATTACGTCTGGATGCGGTCGAAATCGTATGTTTTATTTTGAGAATTTCATGTTCGAATCATTCATTCTTTGACATTCAAATATTGTTCGAAATGTACATTTTGTTAGATTTGATGGCATAGATACACATCCCACTCGCCTCGAAAGGCGTAGGTAGCCTTGAGTAACGGAAATTTAATGTTACGAAACGCACACAAAAACACACTTTACAGACTGTGGTCTGTTCGATGGAATGAACACCCGTCACTCCCTCTTCAGGATCGATCGATGAGATGCTGTCAAAGTTTTTCACGTACGTACGTACTTTTGAAGCGGTATTCCGGAAATGCAGCAACTCTCAAAGGGACGGACTGCTTTATTTTGAAGTTATAGAGCAAACATATATTCCAAGAGTTTACAAACTGTCAACGATCTGTCATCCTATACCACTGAAAAGATACGTCAAAAATAGCTTCTTTTTTACGTAGGAGAACCACAAAACACATCACTAATGTCTTAATAAACAAAGTGCACTAACGATCAGTAACTTTTTTTTTTGTTGCTGCTGTGTGTATAAACCAGCACATTAAAAACCTATCGTTTACTTTAGCATTAATTAAACCCCTACCCAATTATGTCCCACTAGCGTGAAGTGTTTGCGTTGCTGACGGACGAAAAACTTTCCCGGGCAAGTAGGAAGCTTTTTTGGCGGGATTATTGGCCCATTTCAGCTTAACGCTTTAATAGTTTCCGGTGCCATCATGAACAAATGTTTCATCGATTACCTTCTCAACGAAAAAAAAAAGGGGGGGGGGGAAGAAGCCTTACCCAAACAAATAGATTCCGCTCCTTTTTGGGTCGGGAAAGGTTCCCCCATTGAAGGGTTAAGGTAAAGGTAGATAGCCCAATCTTCTTGGGCAAACATCCGGATGGCACTTTCGGGCTTATAAAAGAGGAGCGTTGAGGTGCCCAGGGTTGAGGGACGTTTGAAAATAGTTTCTATTTCACGCCTAATGAGATTCACCGTAGGTTGGGTGTTCGGTGAAGGAAATGGAATTAGTTTTTCCATTGTCATCGGATCAAGCGGTTAGGAAATTGCTAATTAACTGTTTCTGTTGCAGGGCGTAGCTTAACGTTTTACTTTATTTTGTTTTTGTTTTCCCTCCCTTTTTTTGTTGTTGTTATTGAGCTTGTGTGCTGAAGGTGGTAAGTCCTGACCGTGCTTTTCCGGGCGCCTAATGACTTATGGGTGTGAAAATAATCCACCGTTTCCTTGCGGGTGTTTCGTTCGCATTAAGCAGGATGCCGATATTGATGGAAGTGCAAGAGGAAACACCGGAATCGATTTAACTAAGCCACCATGCAGGAACCCCTGTGGAGGGAGGTTTACATAAACACGGTGGGAGGATATGAAAACAAAGTTAACAGGTAGCGAAAAAGATATCAAAATTGGATACTGTGGTTTTTCGAGGGAGGTAAGCTGTTTAATCGTCCTACATTGCCGTTTCGTTAGGTGATACATTCAACATGGAGCAATGATAAAATTTGAAGGAGATAGAAAAAAGCGTCATTGTATGTAATGCTGTTGGCAATATTGATTGGAATTAAGGTAAGGGGTTTAAAAGAAAGCCACCTCAACATAAAATATTTTAGAAAAACTCGATATTTTTCGAAAAATAAGTCATATCGATATTTCATTCTTCTCCCCGCATCATAATTGATATGTAAATACTCATTAAGATACATCAATACTTGTGAAATATGGTAGTAATGATGTGATAAGTTAAAGTAATCAATGGCTGATTATATAATATTGGTTGATTAGCATACCACAACCCAATCTAAGCAAAAGGATCATTCTCTACGGTTCAATAGTGCTAACTGTGATGTTGTGATTAAATAACGATGTATGAGAAAATTCCAAATGTACTATAAAATCTTACCACAGGAAAAGAGTTACCAAGAACGATCTTATGATGAAAATAAGGACTCCCTGAACACTATTGATAATGAAACCCTATCATCTGTTTCAAGAATTTTTGCCATGGAAACACGATCTAAATTGATTTCTGTCCCATTTATTGAACTTTATTTGGATGTTTGGAGGTAAGGCTATTCGATAAATCAGGGATGCTTCATGGTTTTTCTTCTCCTTCTCTCCTTCTCCCTCTCTCTCTCCTTCTCTCTTCCTCTGTCTCTCTTCTTAGCGTAACGACCTACTACGTCACGTCAGCCATTTAATGGCTTACTAGATGTATTAATTTGCTGAATCAGTTCTCATTACGGGGGAACGATCCTGTTGGTATTTGAACCTCAATCCTGTTAATGTTAACACTATACCAAATTAGTCTTGTATTTTGACTCGGTAAGGAAGTAAATCAAATACCAATCTATCATAAAAATAAACAAAAATTTCTATAGACTGCAAAATCCTCGAAAATTCAAGCATTTTGTAAACTGCGCCGAAAGTCATGCAATACACGTAACACTATTTGCTTTTTAAAAAACTCTTATTTGCTCATGTTTAGAAAACCCAGTTCAAGCACCTCTCGTTGAAACGTTACGACACAACCATGTTATATGCATTCCTTCCTCCTAATGAATTCAATTTCCTCCTCCCAAACCTAGCCAACCGGAGACACAATACTTTACGAGGAATATATTCTTTTACTCTTTAGCCCCAGCTGCACTCAGCCATCAAAGCCCTTTCATATCAATAATTGTTTGTTTTTCCCGTTTTTCTCTCCGTGTTTTGAGGAAAAAGGGAGGAAGAGAGACCATGGGGTAACCGGAAACTGTCCCTCTCCCCGATCAATTCATTCAGCATAATTTTCCACTTCGCTCGTTACCGGTCGATGAGAATTTACAGCACCACCGATAACTGACCAATTCGCGTTATCAAACGCCTTTGATAACGCCTAGCACTATCCGGAACCAGGTTTGGGTTCGGTGCTGGAAGAAAAAAAGCGGAACATAACCTTTAAAAAATTTTATCACCACCACAGTGAAACCCATCAAACATCCATCCCTTCCTCCCAACGCTTACACAACGGATCTAACGGCTCTTGGTGTTTTGTGAGCCGGAATTGATGGTCCGTAGTTATGACAGTAGCCGCAGAATAATTAATGTGGACTCCCGTGGGGCTGGCTACAGACTACGGTCAAACCGCAGCCTCTCGGGTTTCGGAAAATCCGGCTGCAAGCTCATCAAACTCTAATGCTCTAGTGCCGCGTCATTCACCGCGATGCTGTCTTGCTCGGCGCTGGTGTCCATGGTGGATGAGGTGTCTATACACGTACTAGACGAAACAATGACGCTGAACACTGAACACATGCATGCATACGCACCAAAAAACGGAAAGACGACGAAACATGTAAAATCCGATGCACAAACGCAATCGCAACATGGTGGAACGTGGCGAACAGTGCACACAGTAGTCTGACGCGTCCTGCTGCGTCCGGTACAAAGTGGGACCACTTCCGATCGGTGCACACACACATACACACTTTCACACACGGTCGACCGGGCACGTGATGATGATAAATTATCGTCACCACGGAACCCCGGGTGTGTGACACTTCCGCTTATCTCGGAGCCTGGCATCACAGGCTATAGAAATCGAACCACGAACCTCGGGACCAGTACGCGTCGCTCAAATTTGCCAACGGATGATCTGCTCGTTATTATGACTAGTAGCCTCGGGCTAGTCACCGCTGGCGAGACAGGGCAGGGCTACCGGTCTACCGTCAACGGTGGACTTTTACGAGGCAACAATTAATCACTCTGATTTCTCGCTTCATACTCACACTCACACCAAGCCTTGCCGGACGTCTGCATGTGCAGTTTGACGCTAAGCCCAAGGCAATGCTGAGCAGCTGTTCAGCGGAACTTCAGAAGTGTTTGGAAGTTTTCGAGCTGCTGGCTGGCTGGCTCTCAATATTTAGTGCACTCTTATATGTTGACCGTAACGATCGTGTAGAGTGGGGCAGGGTGTATTAATTGAAAATGGTACCAAATTCAACGGTAAGCTGCTGGTTGGCGCAATAAAAACCCGTTACTCACCAATATCCAGGTTCCAGGCTCGAACACAGAGAAGAAAAAAAACCTTCACTTTCTTTCTGTTGGCTTGGTCCACTAATTCCGATTTGAAGTGTGACGCTCATTTGCTAGTACGCAAGTGACAGAGCTTATCGCAGTTATTAATGAACAGAGCACGTTACTTGTTAACGGCTTTGTTGCTAATTCTATTGGAAAACGCTTCTGAGAAATTGTGTGCGTTTTTTTCTTCATCTGTCTTTGCTACTTTGTGCCGGGATTAAGCAGGTTTTGTGTTGGCGGACAATTTTTTCATGGAGATTACTAGTAAGCTCACAATGGATGGAAATGGTTCTTCACGATTGTCCTTAATCCTTAGTTTGTGACAAATGGTACATCACACAGTGTTTGATACACATTTAGTGTCTGTTTCTATTTGTTGAAGTCCTCTTTTAAGAGGAATATTTATAAATTTGTGATGCTTCAGCTCACCTGCTTTTGTTGGTGAAAATTGTAGATTTTGTAAAATTGTTTCATACTAAAAACATATCAATAAAATATGAGGTTATCGCAATTATATTAAACAAAAGATGTCCTACACTTGATGAAATTAATAGCAATCTTATCTATCATCATCATCAATTGAATAAAATAAACCGGAAAATAACAATTCATAGACAATCTGTAAAGACGGGCCTTTCTATTATGGTAACAGAACATGACAAAGCTCTAATTCTTCTAGGAAGCTTATTTTTTCTAGCACGTCACAATTACTACCTGTCAAAGTACTGTCAAATTTGACAGCGTGTACTGTTCTCATCGTTCGTTCGTTTACGGCGACTTAAACTTCCAAAGTTACGGGATTGATGAAATAGAAAAATTTTGAAGCACAAAAAATAGTCCTTTTTGTGGCTCTTTTTTAACAATTCTTGGCACAATTGGCTCGACCGAGCTCGTCAATACTTGTCATCTCATCACCGAGTTTCAACGGGCAGAACCATTTAACACCAGTATGAGATATAATTTTTGATGAGACGGAAAGCCGACTTAAAATTGACAAAAATTGACATACATCGATATAAAACAAGTAAATGAAACGGTGGACCAGAGGACGATTGATTTACTTGTAAAAAAACCTAACAAATTAAACCACTGTAGTCTATGATAGTAATGACAGAGTTCTCAAGACCCACAGTCAGGCTTCAGAGGATAGTTAGAAGGAATGAGCTGGACTCCTCTAACTTTTGAAGCATCTCAGGCCTGAATGTTACCTGTAAGATCATTTGCTGAATACACCTCTTCATATCTTCGTCCATTGCTATAAATTTCGGTAGTCATCTAGCAAGTTTTACTTGAGGACCATGAAGGGACTGAACGAAACTCAAAATTTTGTGACAGTGTCAGCCATCTTTTAGAAAATTGCATATTTTATGGGGCTCATTTTCATCGTTTTTTTTTCTTTTGGGCAATTAGCTAAAAAGTAAAAAAAAATCAAAAAATATTTCAATTCTCGTTTTTTAAACAATAATTTTGTAGATTTATTAGTGTTTGTT
This sequence comes from Anopheles maculipalpis, assembly GCF_943734695.1. NCBI lineage: Eukaryota > Metazoa > Arthropoda > Insecta > Diptera > Culicidae > Anopheles > Anopheles maculipalpis. The sequence continues at coordinate 27,014,574 of NC_064872.1, forward strand.
ACCCGCTGAAACTCTGGTCCATAAACTAGACTTAAGCAATAGCACCAGTGTCAGATTATTTGCTATCGTGCGTCCTTCACAGCTGCTCGACTGCTAAAAATCACTGCTTATATTCAAATGCTGCAGCATATATCATGCGACATAATTTTGTGCATTCTCCCAAATGGTTTCGATTCGATCGCTGCGTCCTGTGTAAACAATAACTGGCGCAACACCGTGCAAAATAATCACGCGTTGCACCCAGTACGCGAATATCGACCACTGAATAAATCATCACGCAAATCAGTACTTGCGCGTGCGTCTGTGTGTCGTTCTACCCGGGACAGGAAGGATGGAAAATTTTAAATCCGATAGTTCACAAAAATAATAACACTCTTAAACTCACACACGCATCGTTATCCTTCTTAGCATTACCTTGCCTAATAAAATCGAAATGTTTATCATTATGGCCAACGACCACGCTGTTTGATTTTCGAGCAATTTTGAACGAAGGATGTGATGGACTATACATATGCATCAATTGCAACACTGCTGTACTGTTGCAACGTCTTCGTAACGCAGCAGCAAAACTCCGTTTGGCCTCGTTTCAGAGCTCGAACCGCTTGGCTGTTTTATTTTTAATTTTATTTCCGTAAGCGTTAATGAATTATTATTGAAATAATACTGTACCGGTGGGGATTACCCGAATCACCCATAAACCAGGCCGCAGCATCGCGATGAAGATGGTGGCGGCGACTTCTCCCGGGCGATGGCGGCGACTCGCTTAATCATTGATCAAAAATTAAAACCTCCCAAAACGATGGTGGCGCTGTGCTTGTGAGATTTTCATTATACACGACGCACACCGCCATCAATGCTATCAACGCCATCATCACGACCATCATCATTCGCATGAGCCTCCTCAGCATAGTTTATCTGGCCCGACATGTATCGGGGAAGAAAAAAAGAAGCGAAAAACCCTTCCACAATAGCCTCCATTTCCAATTTCAATGAATTCAACGCACAATGGGTATTTGCCATCCTTTTGGGGATTTGTCGTAGTCGTCGACGTCGTCGACGTCGTTTTTATCGGTTTCGTTTGCGGATGGTTACGTTGCGGCTTATTGTTTGGCGATTTTTCAACTTTAACATGGTATTCGCACACACTCACACCCCCGTACGGGACTGTGTGTATTGAGCATTTCCGTTATTTTATTGCCATTGCTCGAGCGAATGAAAAATGTATGCAAGTAAAACGCAGTTCGCTTATCGTTTGCGACAGAATCAGATAAAGTTGGGTGCCCAAACCGGGAAGTTTGAATGGCGCTGACAGAACGAAGCGAACAACGAAAGCGATAAACGCGTTGTTGAAAGAATCTTTCTCAATGGAAATGATTTCATTGGCTTTTTGGAAATCTTTGAAGAGTTCCAGCGGTTATATTGAAGATGACTATCACTAGCATTATCTTAGTTGTTATCGTTTTGCATTTTAGGGTGTGTACAATTCTAGATGTAATGGGATTTTTAACAGCTTACTCCTAAATGTATGCAACTGTGAGTAGAATCATTTTCATCAGCTTGTTCTAATCCTAACGACTTGATAGTAGCATATTTTGATAGAAGAATTGCCGATTGAATAAATTGGTTTATGCTTTACTTTCATAAGAGCATAATCTACATAGATCTAAATCTAAATCATCTTAAATTAAATAACAAAACGTTTCTAATAGAACTTTAGAGCAATTATCTCATAATAATTATAATACAAATTAGGTGGTACATGTGACAGCGGCACCGGTCTTCAAACGGCAAAACCGGAGTTCAACCGGAGTTAGCGACTGTGTGTTGTAAAATCAGTGCCTACTATCCAAAGGAACTTCCATTCCAAAATGCCATTCATTGCCATCGGCAACAAGGCATACTTTCAACGTTTCTGTTTGACCTTTAGCGGTGCTTCCACCACAAACTTACTCATCTTATTGTAAAGGATTGCATAAATGTAGGCGACGAAAAGCTAAAAGACAAAATTTAAAATAAAAAATTCTATCTGCGGGTACTATCGCAATGAAAATTAAGCATACTTGAGGCGTATCAGTAAAAGAAGCTCAAAACCATTCAAAAAACAGTTTCCAGAGTAAAATTTGTAAACAATTTTAATTTAATTAGCCTAGCTCACTGTAACTCGAATTATTTTCTAGTAAAGCTAGCCCCTTTTTCAACACACATTCCGTTTGCAAGTGTCCTGTTCAATTGAAGCCGCTTGTATGACATTTGGCCTCCACGCAACACGAGCACTGTGTCTAATACCACCTTGCCCGTTGAATTTCCAACCCATAACATTTAATCCATTTTGGGGTGCCCATACCTAGCTTCTAATATTGATTAAGCAATCTAAGAAATGCTTCTTGCTCTTCCACTCCCCACCGCACAACTCTCGCACTGCGTAGTCCGGAAAATACATTTCATTATCCATTCCCATCCCGGTTCTCACTGGCTGTGTTAAGTCGTTTCGCTTGTTGCTAAGTAGAAAGTTAACAGGTGCACAAACCCATCCATTCAGACGCCATCTGCCGAAGAGGGCGAACAATTCCGACCTGCAAGCAAACAAGTAGAACAGCAGTAAGAAGAAGAAAAATAGCACTAATATTGCAACGGCACGGAAAACCATCTCGGTCCGGTCTTCTGGCGGGCCGCACTACTACTCTCCAGCAATAAATGTAGATTGCAATGTCTTTCTGACAATTTTCCTCCCACCCTACTGCTGTATCAAACACACACTGACACACCCGGTAAGATGCATTATGGAATCCTGTTGCGAAGAGAGTAGCTTCCGCGTGATGGAGCCGCACTTCAATGGAAATTTTACTTTTTAATATTGTAAAGCGCTCGCGCCATTTGTGAAGCCAGGATGGGATTCGCTTATGCACTTTTTGCCCGCTGCACTTGGAAGCTTTTACCCCGTAGTACTTCGACCGTACCGCATCGGACCGGTGACCAGTTGCATCGCGCCAGCTGCTGCCACATACCGTCGGGCTTGGTGTGTATGGAAACGCGAAATGGCAATGGAAGGCGGTGTTTGCCGTGGCTACGAATGCGTATCGAATGCCCGCATCGGTGAGGTTGCCGAGCATGGGCCAAGTGCTGCACGTGCACGATAAGAGGAAGATGGTTTTCACTTGATTATAGTGCATCTTCGTAGCTTGCTGTTTGGGTACGTGTGTTTGTTGGTGAGGTTTTTTTTTCTGGCTGCTTCATTTTTTATTTCATATTTCCCCATGCTTTTCTCGGCCGTTTCTAGCGTACTGTCAACATTGGTTCCTCGCTGAACCGGCGGATTGGTGGAATGCATCCGACGCGCTGCATTCTGCTGTTTTATCCTGTTTGAATGTTGGAGTTTTCCCTTGTTCGATGGTTCTGGTGCTAGGAATGAAACATAAACGAAACAACACACTACAGACCTCACTGGGAAGGTATCATCCGTACCGTTCACAATGGCTTTTCCCTGGAAGAGAAGGACACATAAAACCACATACATACAGATGCACATGCCGAGCTTCGGAAATAGATATCGAGATAGAGCGAGAAAAAATATGTATGACGTACGTATGCCTCGGCTCGTGCACAAGATTGCACAATCCCAGTTTTGGAATTATCAAACACACGGGAAAAGGCGCCGTCCATAACCGAAACTCATTCCATGGTGAGAGCTTCAAACAATAATGCAAACAAGAAGAAGAAAAAACAAGCACTCATTCACACACACACACACACACACACAACAGAAAAACACAGAACCATTCACACCATAAAGACAGCCTTCCCGAGAATCAGCATCAGCGAGCCAGCTCCATGACAATGCCCAAATGCAGCGGTTTGGGGATGAAAAGCAAAAAAAGCAATAGGAAAAGGAGAGGAGGAGGGGGGGAGGGGGGAAAGGGGGCTCTCTGAGGGCGGTTAGTAAAGGATGTGTAGCCTTAAAAATTATCAACCCAAACACAGCTCGGCACATAAATCTTAAGCCCGCATCCAATCACGGCCGCGAACCGCCACGTCGTCGCGTGGCAAGTCGTCATCACCCTTGTGCCCGGCCTTGCCGGTCTGCCTTTCTGCCAGCCAGGATACCAGGTTCACGTCACGGTCACGGTTTTTGTGGCAAGAACCTCCTTTCCTTCTCCTTTTCCCTATCTCTCTCTCTCTCTGTCTCTCCCTCTTTGTGTACGAGAGTGTGTGCGGTTTGTCTTTGCTGACGAGCGCACGTGGAGGAGGCGGATTGTGAGTGCGATTGCCACATGGTAGCAAATTAAAAACTGTCAACGGGTTGAACGCGGGTTGTAAGGCAGAAATAAAACAACTACAATAACGAACTCGATGCGAACTGGTTTAAGTTTGTGTGTGTGTGTGTGTGTGTGTCTGGGTGTGTGTATAGTGCCGCCTGCGTGCATCATCTGTACGGGCGGAGGGTTTGGGTTATCGGTTATGGCCTTTGGAATCTGCCGGAAGGCTCGGGTTTTCCATTATTATTTCTTTCGGTTTGACGTGCCATAAACCACGATCGACACGTCAACGTGAGTCAGGTCAGCGCAGTGACGGGCAATGTGGTTGGTTTTTATTTTTTCCACGCGTTTCTTCAACAAACGTCCTTGAGGGTTTAATTTGCTGTAAGTTTTAAATTGTGATGTTGCTTGGAGAATTTTTCAAATTTCCATTGTACCATTCAAGGATGTTTTATGAATGGTTTAAGGAGAATACATCATAATACATGAAGTGGATGAATTCTTCGAAAATGGTTTAAAAGTACAATTTTAATAGATGCTATTTTAAAAATCTTAGACTCGATTTGTTTCGATACAACAAGATTTAGTAAAACACTTGTCAAGGCCTCCTCTCTCCGACATATTTTGTCACTAAGTGAAAAACGCCTAAATTTATGCGCAGTACATGACGCCCAGGAAGCACAGTGTATTTTCAGTGTGTTCAAAAATTGATTGGATAAGTTGGTAAAACATATTTTATACTAATAACACATTTTACATACCTTCAGGCGTAGAAGTCAAATTCAAAGAAAATTGATTTCATTTATCAAGTTTATATTTACCAAACAGCTTAAACATTTAATTCTAAAACATGAGTAAATTGTTTGAAGGCTGGTTTATGTTTAGGAGTGCATAATCAACTTTTTCCTTATACGCAGCTAACAAAACGTAGCTTTACATCCTATCTATCTTATCTATATCGCAGCTTCATCCCGAAAAAAATAATTGGTCGCGGGAACAGAACACTAGGGCTAATGTTTAAGATGACGAAAGTATTTGACAATCCCGTATGCGTGATAACACGGTTCTGCAGTTTAGAACCGCTTGAAAAACGACAAAAGATCGCGCCGGCCATATTTATAGCAGGTTTAATATTAACGATAATTGATGCACCATCACTACTTAACAAGATCAGCGTTTTAGTCCCTCGCGTTAAACGATCGCTACAATAAAAAATGCTGCACAAAACTGGGTACAACACGCAAAACGGCACAAGCATACAAATCACTTCGACTATAATTTGAACACTATGACGTATAGTAATATGATTTCTCAGATTTAGCACGCTGCAACAGGAAATGTTGTACAAGGTGCTCTCGTTAAGCCTGTACGACGGACGGGAACTTTATTTTTGTAATAAACAATTTAATAAACAATTAGACTCAATAGTTTATATTTCCTCCCTATGTTTGAGTCTCACATCCCGGTCCTTGCCTTTCATACACTTTTAGGCATGAAAATAAATATTGCAGACTTGGCGATTTTTGACTCCGTTTTGGCTATTGTTACGGACTAACAGCTTACATACGAACCAAAGAAGGAATTGGAATTAGACAAGAATCTTGTTGATCCATACACCGATATCAACATGCCAAGCATTGTGGTAACATTGTGTAGGAATTTTAAATGTATAAAAAACTCAAAAATTTAGGCGCAAGAAATTACTTTCGAAATTTTCTCAATTGAGGCAACTAAGCAGCGGGATGAGAGGATGTTTGGTGATCAGTAACATTTTCTTCTTCTTGGCTTTACGACCTTCTAGGTCACGACGACCATCGAATGGCTTACTAGAACTATTGACGTATCACGTAGTTGGATATCTGCTAACAGCATCATTCCTGCCGTGCAAATCAGGAAAAGGAGCTAGAATCATTAAAAGAAACAGAACTAACATAAATTACCGCATACCGATGTAACAATCCAAACATGCAATACGTAGGCCATAAACAAGCGTAACCCAAAAAACCCATGCAAATGCAATAACGCAGCACCAAGATAAAAAACAATTAAGCATAACGCATAACATTTATTGATGACACCAAGACCATAGAAAAAAGAGATACGGAAGAGCCGCACTCTGTAAATAAGGAAAAACACACTGTAAACACAAAATATCCCAAACTCGGAAAACCCCATCAGCTACATATTTGCCAAATACACGATGGACAAATGTTGGCTGACCATCGAAAGAAAGCGTTAAATAAAAGCCGCTCGAAAAGCAAAGGTAGACAGTGCCGAGTTATAGTTCGTTGACGAAGCATGTTGCTGATGCAACTCGAGATTCTAACATCAGTAAAGTAATGTCTAGAGTCTTATTTCAACCCCATAAGTGTTCTCTTGCTAGAAGTAAAGTTCGATCCGGCACCAATCGTTTAGTCCGCCTTCACTAAAATGAGTCACCGCATAGAAGTGCAAGTTTGCACTCTTCAGTGTCGCGCTCCAAACGCATCGCGAAGTAAACCGTTGAAGTAGAACACGTGCCAAGCCGTAAACCGAACCGAACCGTAGTTCACCACACAGGTCCTGATTATGAGGGGATCCAGAAGGAATTTGAATCCCTCTCTCGCCATGTGCAGACGTCCAGCTCCTGACTGCCCCGTTTGGTTATCATCCAATCAGATTCTTCAAAATGAATTTCAAAGCCAGCCCAAACGGGACGTAATGTTTCTCACAAAAACTAGGCTGTACTGTCTACGCTAATCTTACGGTTTTTATGAAACATTAATAACTTGTAGTCGCAAGACAACAATCACATCCGAAATGGCAAGTGCGTTGTAGTTATGGTTTAATTTTGAGTTGTTATGACAATTTTGAATAGTTTAAGTATTTAATGAAAGTAGAATTTCTTGTTCACGAAACACTGGTTCGCAGCAATACGTTCTGGCCGTTCTTCATGAAATAAAATTTTCTAAAATACTGGTCCACAAAGAATACTTTATAAAATTCTGACAACTATCGAGTATTGACAAAAACATTATCCATGGGAGGGAAATGCATGAATGTAATTAAAGATCTCACTAACAAATAAAATTCGTTGGGCTTAGGGTTTGGGTTCAATTTAAAGCATTAATTCATTGAAGGTGTTCCAGTGATACCAAGAGTAGACATTTTACATCAAACAAACAAACAAAAATGTATCGCAATGATTGCTAAAATTGCAGTATAAATTTCACCTTACATATTGGCGAAAATATTCACTGCAATAGACGAGCATAACTGTGCAACCGATCTTGCGTTGCGAGATGCAAAACAGCCCTTTGCAACAAAAAAAAAAACGAAACACCCGTGTCGTAATAATTGAACCCTTGGCACCCTCGGGAGTGAAGTAACCATATTTCATGCTATCATCCTTTCAACTGCAGCCGAAGCACAACCGAAACTGAACAGTGAAACGAGAGGATAAAACATCACAGCGAACCAATGCTGAGTTTTATGTTCTAAAAACCGCTCAATCACTTCCTTCAAACGGCAAGCGGCGATGGAAAAGCTCATACACCCCACAACACACGAACAGCAGAAAAAAGCTCCAAAGCTCGAAACATATTTTCCACACAAATCACAAACAATAGCTAAACGGGGCACAGGGTACCTCCCATTTACAATCCGCACCTGGTTTGGAGTGGTCCGTCCGAAAATGGTTTCACACACACACACACACACACCCGACACAAACAAAAACCCGTAGCGGTGGAGTTGCCCTCATGTGCCGCAAATGTGTTGTGCTTCGTTGTGCTGTCGAAATGGGATTGATTTGAATGTTGGTATGGCAGGGAAATTAGATTACTGTCAGCGCCAAATGCCTTATCTGTTCCATTTTGCACTCGTCCAGTGCACCGGTGGGCACCGGTCGGAACGCTTTTTTGGCACCGCCACTAACCCGCTCAACGCTGAACGGGGCGGGGGAGAAGAAGTGAAACGAGGTGGGGTGGAAAGGAAAAATTGCATCCCATCCGAAATGTTCCGAAACGCATCCCGTACCGGTACGACCGCGTCCGTGCACGCGAATAGTCATTTCATGCGCATCGATGGAACACGTGATTGCTGTTTTCGAGATCATCAAATATCTCATTCGAGGTTTTTAGCTGATCCGGTACTTGGCCCGGTTTGTGTGCGTGCATTTTTACGCCAGTTAAACTAGGGGTGGGAAGGGAGGCGAAGCGGGAGAGGGCGAAGGATGAAGGATGAAGGTCGGTGGAGCACTTGTCTAGTACCGATAAACTGGGTTTCCACACACCGAAAACGAAGCGTTGAACGAACGATTCTGATAGCTTCGAGAGGACGCGAACCGAAAAGGGGGATGGAATTGGGATTTTTTTTCTTCAACCCCCATTTCCCTGGCTCCCAACATCAACCCCAAACTTCCTTTATGCTCTTTCGCTCATGCAGCGTAGTTTTTTTTCTCGCATTCTGGGTTTCAAAACACTTTTACTGGCGTTCGGTTACCTCTTTCCGGATGACAACCGATGAGAAAACGATTTTTCCTCCCACCTGGTGTTTTTCCCTTTTCTTCCAAAACCCCACTAACTGTCTGCGTGGGGCCATGCGACAAACGTGAAACAGCGCCGATGTTCGATTTATCGTTTTCATCATTTCGGTTTGTTTTAATCCCGTTTCCGGTCGATTCCCATTTTTCGCGCTGCATTTTTCTGCCCTTGTTTTTGTTTTTCCTCCATTCAATGGTTACCTACAACCCGTTTGTGGGATGGGGGAGGGGGGAGGGGGTAACGAGAGAGGAGAAGAGACAAAACAGATAAAAGATAGCGGAGAGAGGTTTGTTTGTGTACGTGTGCATACTGCGTGTGCGTATTTATCAAATTCACTCGCCACGATTGCGGTCCCCATCGGGATGCAGTTTTTGATCTACGATGCTGAGGGCAGTAAACCACCCCCACCACCTACCGCCAACAAATTGGGGGAAAGAGGGATTGAAAAACCATGGCAGGGGAAATTGCACACGGACGCTTAGAACGCAGACCACACTAGATTGTGTGCGTGCATCGCTGGCATTGGGAAGCGCGTTAGTGACCGGCATGGAAAAGGCCACTAATTGGATACGCTGATTTTATTTATAGCTTCAAACTTTGAACCCTTTTTGCAATTGTAATCTGGTAGATTTTTTTTTTGTGTGTATTCCGTGTCTGTTCTGTGCATGCGGAACGAGTGTCTGGTTTTGAAAGCGGTGAGTTTGAAGTAATAGCGAGGATAAGTGGCGAGGGAAAAATCCTTTGATGAAGTGTAAGTTGGCGTAAGTTGACGATATTGATTGTATGGGAATTATAAACCAGATCTAGCGACTCTTTGTTTGTGTTAAAAACGGATGCGGAAGAGAGCTTGTCGATCCAAATTTATTTGAGGAAAGATAATTTAATACCTGTTGCTGTACCAGACCGCAGCGATCTAAAATATATTTGATGAATGCGCCTGAAGGTATGCAATGTAATTTATTTCTTTTTCAAAAGTAATGGACCTTTTTAAATAATTTTACAAAATATTTTACGCTATCTAAATTGCTTTTAGCACTATATAACTTAATACTTAGCAAACTTTCAGGAGTATCTTTAGGGACGACTTGATCGTATTGCTATACTTTTAGGTGTTAAGAACATAAGGAATTATTAGGATTTCGCTAGGTTTTATCATACGTTTAAACATTCTTTATTTTTATCCAAAGGCGGGTTAACAAGCCGAAATAAAAGCTTTAATCTTGCAGTAGATAAATCTGTCAACAAATGTTGCCTAAAACTCAAAAGGTTCTTGTTTTAGCGGCCTGGTCTATTCCGGAGGAAGTCGTCCGGTAAAAGAGAACTGGGGCGTTCAGAAGTATGTAATACCAATTGGCACAAAATTTTGTATTTACCACTTGCACCAGTCTTAATTTTATGACTCTTTATTACTCTAACCGTCCTGATTGTCACGCGGCGCGAAGCTGATTTTATGTACTTACTTCTAATTTATTTCTCGCGACCACGTACGAGCCCGGCAATCGATGGCTACGCTTTGGAGCCGGTCGTACAATCGATCGACAAGCGTACGATTGCTTTTTTAGCTCATCTGTTTTCGGTGTTCCTATGGTTGGCCATTTAACCCTATAATGCGCTTATGAAAGGTATTTTTGAGGCGCTTCATTATGATTGAAGGCATACATAAAACGTAGATGAGGCTATGTATTGCATTAAAAAACTGCAGACATTATTAGGCCCTCAGCAATCGCATCTTTTTTTTAAGTACCTCTTGATCTTTTGGAATCATTTTAATGGCTCTAACAAATGCTCTAACAAAGAAATGCTTAACTGTTTTTATGCTATTGATATTATATGATTATGCATCCTTTAATTGGAAATAGCACGACAATACCTCAATGTGAATACCTCATAAATCATAAGAAAAATAGTTCCTTGAAAAATTCCTAACCGTTTACTGAGTGACATGCAAAGCGTACTTTCAGGGGTCACAATTTCAAGTTAGGTTTTAAGTAACTTGCATACATTTCGCCACTACCTTTTTTAAAGCTTCTGGACCAATATATAATTAATAAAAAGCGTACAGTTCTACTAACTCAGGTCAGCAAACGAGTCTTAGTTTGATGTAGGATAGCAAAGTTTTCTCTGTCCGCTCCGCCAGCCGCCGAAATCCTTACCACAGCTATTAAAACACCAACGTCCATAAGAAGTCTTTCACTTCCCGCAAAATGCTAACAAAACTCTCCTAATAGAGCTCCTTGTGCTCGTTGCAGCTTAAAGACTCGTTAACTTAAGAGACCCCCGAAAACCTTTTCAACCAGCAACAGCGACAACTTTCGCGATAGTAATAATAGTAATATAATTCGCAATTTCCCCAACTTCCTTTCCAGATGTGTTCAGCGTCGAAGGTGTCGAGGGACGCAACATCGAGCTGCAGTGTCCCATTACGGTGCCCCTGTCCCAGGTGTACATGGTGCTGTGGTTCAAGGATAATGCCGGCATCCCACTTTACAGGTAAGATGGCACTGTTGATGATGATGGTGCTGATGATGATCATCGTGGAAACATCCTCTTCATCGTACCCGCAGTACATCATACAACCACGATATAACATCTTTTCGTTTGTTTCTTCGTGTTTCTGTTTCCGTACGTGAAAACTCCCGTGTGAATGCCGGTTGTAATGGTCACCGTCGTGAAATGTGCTCTGCCACAAAACGCCGCACAGTGTCGATGTACGTGACAAAATTTCCCGCCAGCCGGCACACTGGTCAGCGCCGGAAGTATTTGGATCACGTGCCAAATTCAATATTGATAAATCACCAGCATCTTTGCTGATAAAGGTAAGTTTTTGGGATAGCTGGACGGGGATAGTACCAAGAGCGTCCTTAGCACATACCATTACAATTTTAATTACGGTCGTGGTTTTGGGAATGGGGTTTCCGCTTTATTATTTAGGGTGTAGTGTAATGCGTGTCAAAGTTTGTGTGTTTATGTGTATGTGTGTGTGTGTGTGTGTTTATTTTTGTATAATGAAAAAGAAGACACGAAATCTCTTACAAGCAACATAATGTTAAGGTACATGCTAAAAAAAGATTTTTGAAACATATTTCGCTTGATTTTGATCATAATTATTGGAATCATATTTACAAAGACTAAAGCTTATGTCTTTTAAGTAATCAAATAGTTTTTTTTAAATATCATTGGGTCTTAAAATGATGATTTTATTTTAAATCGCCATAAAATCTCAGCTTTCGATGCTTATACTAGATAGATAAAATCAGGGGTGGGTGTTCGGCATAATTTTGACAGTCACCTACGGAGAAAGAAAAAAAAATTATGGCAAAATTAATCATGGGGGAATTTTTTTTTTGGTTTAATTATATATAAATAAAAATAAATATTTTTGTTTTAGAAATAGTAGCTTACCACATATTTTAATCATTTTATTCAAAATATCCGCCCTCGGCTTCTATTACGGCCTCCACCCGTCTCCGGAACCGGGAACAAGCCCTGGCGACAGTTTCGCGGGGTAGGGCACGAAAACGGAACTGAGCTCCGCCTTGGTGGTGCTGGAGGTTCTGTTGGTGTCCCGTTCCACCGCGCCCCACACGAAATAATCCATTGGATTAAGATCCGGGGAGCTGGGAGGCCACACATTCGGCGCGGTTAAGTCGTTGAAATTGGTCGCCAACCACTTTATCGTTTTGGAGGCTGTATGACACGGAGCGTAATCCTGCTGGAACACGTACGGTCTGCCGTTGACCACTCTCGTGTTCCAAGACTTTACGACGGTGTCCAGCTTGGAAATGTACCCGCCCGCGTTCAGCCTCTGTCCCTGCTCGAAAAAGAGGGGCGGCATCACGTCCCCTTCCGATGACACGCAGGAAAACACCATCACCGTCTGGGGGAACTTGGTTTGCGGCACCCGTGGCACGTCCGCCGGGCAGTAAGCCAGCCACCGGTTGTTCTGAGTGTTAACCGTGTCGGCGGTTGTCGCGTCCGGCGCGGATCATCTTGATGCATGTGATCCACTTCCACAATGTACACTTTTTTGGCATTTTTTTTATCACGGGATGTTTTCGCTGCTTGTTCCGTACATTTTTAGCTGTCGAATGACGTATTGCTTGTTTTCCTATGCCAACTCCATCACGAGTTATAAACAAAAATGTAACTGTCAAAATTATCCCGAACGCCCCCGTATAGTATAAACAAACTTAGCAGATGCTTTCGGCCCAGACAGGGTTGGATCTTACTACACGTGGCAGTTTGGGCATACGAGCATTTTCCATAAAGAGGGAATATTTTTAGCCCAGAAAGTGAAATCATCATTATTACTCCTTCGAAATAAATCCAGTACCCTTTTGCTTGGGGAATCCTGGTGGCCCATTTTGATTGGATCCTCTGCAGATCTCGATCTGCCACTACATGCTATCTATAAGACGATTATGTAAAATTGGTAAACATCTGTTCCATAATCTCATTAATGCTAGCACAAGTAAAGCTTTTATAAAATAGAGTTGTCTTATTGTTTTGTCCATCTCTCTATTGCGATAGTTCGTTGTGCAGTATTATTTATTTTTTCCATATTTTATCTAACACTTTGAGCAGTGCAAGTAAATTGTATTAAATAGCCAACACACTCAACAATTAATATCTTTATAAAGCATTTTCAACGTTCAGGCTGTTAGTGTGTATGCAAAACTAAGCGCATTTTACAAGGTTAATGACACAAAGCGTTAAATAGTAGGCTGGGTAGAGTTTTGAAGCCACATGTAATTCATATTTCAATTTGCTGGGCCTTTTTAAACTATGTCGATACACATTGCGCCTAAATGCAGGCAATTTAGAGTATTCGATGGCCCCATACAGGTTTGAGCAATATCGGTTTTCTTTCTGATCTGATCTGATCGTCAAAATGAATAAACACTTTTTTTCTATAAGATCTATTTTTTATGCGAATGCCTTACAAAAAAAATTCTTAAACCAAAAATTGCATAACGAAAGCCGCTTAAAGTACAGAAAAATCCAACCCAATTTTAAGGGGAGAAAATAGCGAGAACATCCTATTCGCAATTGCTCGTTATTTTGGCACGAATACTTTATCACAAATAACACACATACCAACCGAACGAACTGTTAATCACCCATCAAACAGCTGCAAACAGGTGCAAATAATTATTCAAACCCGGTGCAAAACATTTGCATCGACAAACGAGTTGCAAAATTCTAACCGCACCTAATACGGCCCCACCACCACGACGCGGGGCGGGTTTACCGTGGAAATCTAACCGTGACGTAAATATTTCAATTAAAAGCACCAGAACTCGAACCTATGCAAGGTACGAGCGCATCCAGGAGCAGTGACGCAAATGGGAATCACATTTGCCATTTTAAAATCACCCTCCCTTTCCCGGCCACATCCCACATCCCTCTTAATCATGCAACGCACCAAACATGCACACTTTTTCAATCAAAAACCGTGTCGGTGTTGAAACTGAACCCATTCGAAAGCATCTAATTTGCACCCCCGAATCCAAACCACCAACCCAGCCAACGCACAAATGAGTGGAGTGGAGTGGACTGTCCGACGTCATCATTCAACCCTAAAACAGGCGTTCGCGCACACCCTTGTATTAGCTTTAATAGGGGCACGCGCACGTTTCTTACACTCGCGTGTATATGGGGAAGGATAATATAAATATCAACCCATAAATGACTCATAAATTCTTGCTACCGTGCGCACCACACTACACGGCAGGTGTATTAACGTATATTTAGGGTGAACGTTTATAACGCCACTTCATGGCGGCGCTTCCGCGTTGCTTATGGGCTGAACAGGCTGCCACTACCTGCATCCAATCGGAACTTCCGCCTGGTACACGGGGTCACGCTCGGCCACCGTGTGGGCTTATGGTCCTTTACAAGACCCAATAATTTGCTACAGATTGCTCACACCAGTTCACAGTTCGATAAAAACAAAAGATTGTCGCGGAAGCAGAAACGCTCCGTGCACCGGAATCTCTAAAGCAACACGAGCCCGCAACACGAAGCCCAAGATGTTGTAAAATTAATGAACGAAAGCAGCAAAAAAAGAAAAAATACAACTCAACCAACCCTTAACGGAAAGCCGAATTCATTACGCGGCCAATGTATATTGAAATTTAATGTCACCCAACCACACACTCACACTGCAGGTGGATGGGATACACACATACACCGTGTTAGTTGAGATTATGCTTCAGCTTTACATCCTCACAGCCCGAGCCTTCCGCTACCCCCTCCCCTTCGTAGGAGGAGTCCCTTTGACGTACATACGTGCTACGTACACGCTTTCACGTACTTATATGCTCACCGTGCCGATGAATGTTTTGGGTAGCGCAGGTAGCCAACCACCGGACTTCGGTGCTCTGAGTGGAGACCTGTGAGATGAGACGAACAACACGAGGAGGTGAAAAAAAAAACACTGGCCGAGACTGGGGTAGTGGACTGAAAAATGGGGAGGGGAATAAAATCAATGTTTAACCAAAGAAAATCGTGTTTGCGGTTGTAACCCATCTGCCAAGTGACTGAGTTCATTTCAACGGGCGTTTTTTTCGCCCTCTTATCCTTTTTTTTTTGCTGTTGTTTTTTTTTTGTTTTTGGTGAGAAGGTAACGAATGTGTTGGTACGGTTATGTTTGTGTTGTGATTTTTTGGTTGTTTCATTTTCTGCCCCTTTTTCATTTCACTCCCGGCACTTCGCATTGCGTATAGCGAAAATCATTAAGCACCGTAGCTGGCGCTCTTGTTGGAATGCGAAAATTCCTAATGGGGATGAAGAGGCCCAGGGTACAGCCGGTTGGAAGGGAGGTTTTTGAACATGCAAGAGAATGTTCGCGTTTCGGTACGTGCGTAATTAGTCCGAGTATTCGATGGTCAAATGATGAGTCGTTTTCGCGTGCTGCACAGACTAGTTTTACTTCTTGGTACTGTCAGTTTGACGCGCTCGAGCGCGCACTCACACACACACACACTTACGAACATCGGGTGATTGGAGCTTGTAAAGTGAAGCTTTGGTACTTAATTAAATTAAAAAAAACACTAATTGCCATAATGATCAGCTATTTTTAGTAACGTGCTTCCTTTCAAACAAGGGGCTGCCCCTGTGCAGTAGGGTGCTGGTTGAAGTTTTCATGGGCATCGCATACTAGAGTTAATTAGTATGTACTAGTGTTAAGAAATGGGGGTGTAGTTTGAACTGGGAAAGGCAGATAAAAATGGCATATGAGTTGCGTCTGGTATTTTTGTCAGAAAACATTGGAATCAGTATTCAATCGGAATCCGAGGATAAAAATGCAGCAGGTGCAGGTTTTTTTCGATCTAAATATCTGGTTCATCACCTCATTGAAAATATATTCGTGTGTAATAAAAATAAAAGCTTTTGTCGAGTTACACAGAAATTTCAGACAGAACAGTGTGAATGTTTGAAACTGTCTGTTTAATGAAACTTTTGGTTGATTTTTAGAATGTCGCCAATCACTAATTGTTACTATTCTACTAAAAAGAAAATAGCACAAAAATCTTCTAGTGCAATCAATTTACTATTAAACAGTCATTCAATCACGACAAAAGTAACAAAGCCAATTAATCTAGCCTATGTTATAAAAAGTTTGAATTAGGCTGTATCTCCGGACCTAGTGAATTCATGCAAATTGCGCCTACAACGTATGCAATAATCGTTTTTTTACTGTTAAAATAAGTTTTGTAAAATTAATTGATAACGCTTCTTCAAACTACGTTCGGTAACATAAGCACATTCAGTAACATAAGCTCTGCAAAATAGTCAAATTTTGAAAAGCTCTATTCGTTTAGTGTCCACGGCACATGACACTCGTTATAACTCGGTTCATTTTAAAATTAGAAAAATGGTTTGAACTTCCATCTCAAAGTTATTTTACTGTGCTTTTTCATTTTTATTTATTTAATAACTTCAAAAGACTAACACTTAAATTGACTTTGAAAAAACTGAAATTGATGGACAAGTTAAACGGAAGCCAATAGGTGACATTGGAAAAAAAAGTCTGCACAATCATTCCTAGTGTAACATAGAAGATTTTTTTAACCACTCACTGTATTATGTACAAAAAACCTTTGTTTCATGCTCAAAACAATTTTTATAAAATGTGAATTTGGTTGCACAGAACGCCTGCATATCTCTTCAGCCTTTAAGCACGATTGGCCTCAATGTAACGCTTTCGATACAACGGAAAATTGAAAACAATTTTCGGAAGAATAAATGTCTAGAGTTATGCAAAATAAATTGAAAAATATTCATTAAAATGAAACCAATTGACAATACGGTGGAGAGCCGTCATACTAACATATAAAATAAAAAATGAAACCAAATAGATTTTACACATTGACCACCACGATTGTGCAGAAAATATCTATTGTTTGCATATCTTGCGGCACCTCAAACATATTTAACAATTATTGTTTACAAAGCCTTTCAACCCGTGTAATTGAGTTCATCATTCATGTTCTATTCTGTTTCTTGTACAGAAGCTTTTTTTTTAATGATCAAAACAAGTACGACACTATGCATAATCAATATGCGCTGTCTAGTGTACAAGTGCCGCAAGCATCAGCATCAGTGAATTCCACAGTAATCTCCAATTTTTCGGATCAATACATCTTCCATCCATCGAATTCCTCCGGATCGATATGGGTGCCATGTAACAGAATAATGCATCATTTATTCACGATCTGTTTTTGTTTCGGTTCCGGGAAAAATGTCTCCCGTGGCTTAGAAAGTTTAAATTTTTAATGATGTATCTCGCTTCACTTCGTTGTCAGTTGGCAGGGTTGCTTCTGCCTCTTTACACGAGCTCACTAAATAACATCAAGACAAAATGTCAGCCGGAAAGATATTTCGTTATCGAGTTTTAAACCCTCTCCGACACACATCATGGACATGTTCTCTACCTAATTGAACCCTCTTCCTTTCCCTGCTTGCAGAACCTGAAGCGACACGATCAGGGCATGTACCGGTGTCGAATCGACTTTCGAACGATACAAACACAAACGTATCGATACAACCTGTCCGTCATAGGTAAGTAACTAGCAGTGCATAGCACGTCCTTCTGTTTAAATTAACGCGAGAGCCGTTAGCATCTGTACATCTTCACGTGCTTTGCGTCTGTAATTAAAAAAAAAAAGCTGCACCCTCTCGAACTCGCGATGAAGCGCTCATGCATGATTGTCCCTCGGGCACTGCGTCAACTCGTGCTCAGCGCAGTCAGTCAAACACAACTCGCGACCGTTTCCACTTCGACAGCTCAGCCAGCCAGACCACTCAGCCAAACCCCCAAGCCAAGCAGCTACTTGATGTAATTGATGCACTTAAAACATGACAATCACTTGTCATTGGCTGCTAATGTGCAATAATGCACCAAAAGGGCGCGAATGGGACTCTCGCACCCGTGCACTTGGGACTACAGCATCTCATTATGTGTCCGTGTGTTGTCTCGTGACGCAATTCCATCACTCTTACCACACGTATCTTTACACATAAATGGGAAATGTGCGCACACACACATTCATACGCACACATCTACCATCAGATAACAGCTTGCAATTCCTTTCATCTGGCAACTGGCACCGTCTGTAGACAGGAAATGGACGGTTTGTGTGTGTGGGGGGGGGGGGGGGGGGGTGTAATGTCTTGGAAACCCTTTCAGACTACTCATGAGCTCGACTGAGATGAAATGAATCGTAAATTCATTCCACTAACTTCCTTATTAACGATGCACACCGGTGCGCACCTACCATCATCAGTTGAATGCCGTTGCGCACTGTGCCGGCCCAGGAGGGCTCTTCTGCCGGTGAGAGATGTTTCAATTTGATGAAAAGCTCGCTTTGACACTTATACACACAAGTACACAAACATAGGTGCGCGTGTATGCATTGAAATATGAGGACGGTGTGAAGTGAATATGTAGTAACTTTGGCTGGTTGTAGTAATTACGATTAGAGATAACAACACCTACCAAATCTCTAGGTGTTCCGTGCGGATTGTAGTTTGTATTGTATTTTTTTTTACATTTGGATAGTTAACAAATGTTCAATTACATATTAAACTATTATCGTATTCCGATTAAATTTAAAAGTGCTTAAACCTGTTGACTTTGTTAGTAAAAGGGCTAGCATGCTTTTTTTTTGCTAATTTCTTATCAAACGTAAAACAAACGGTTCAATTAGTTACACAAATTACATACTTTTTGGTGAATAGTATTGATGATGTTGATTTTTACTCTGAAGAATAAAGAATCTTTTATTTTTTAAACTAATTCTTTTGTCTGATAAACACTATGTAACTTTTCTTAAACACAAATCATACATATTGTGAATTTATGTGATTTAACTGGAAAGATATAAAACATGTACAACAGGACACTTTTATGATCCCATGTGTCCCCATGTACTCGAGTGCTTGTTGTAAATAAAGAATATGAGTAATTTTCCTCAAGATGATACCTTCAGTAACTGATTCGTTTAGTTTAAAGCACTCACAATCGATCCTTTTATCCGAGCATATTTTATTTATACAAACTTGTACAATGGTCATATCCAACTATGAAGTTTCAGAAGAGAAAGAGATCGTTAAATAAGTGACTTTTGCATTCCTATAAGGATGTAGCCAAAAATTTCGTTATAAGATATTAAACACTGAAGGACGAAAATCTGTAGAAATTATTTTTTTACCTCCCACTTACTTCTATAAAAATCTATAATTTATAAAAATTATACGCAAACTCCCTGAGCATAACATTTCTTCCTAATATGGATCTGGGGTGAGTGAGAGCTTTTCCTCGCCTCCAAGGAATACTATTACTTAGCTACAACAAAAAATCTTCCCCTGAACGCTCGGTTGCATAATGAGCAGACCACTGGGCCGACCCGGGGTGCGTAGTAGCCCGGGCGCTTAGCACTACCAGCAGATTAAGACACTACTTACCGCCCCGGACACTAAGCCCTCATTATCTATTTACAGTGCTGCCCGAGCAACCGGTGGTTCTGGATCGCTGGGGTCGCCACATCAACGGTACGAAGCTGGGCCCGAAGGAGGAGGGCGATGACGTCGTTATCACCTGCCGTGTTTCTGGTGGTAAGTTTGTTCAATCACACGTAGACACACACACACACATACATACACTTACAAGCGGGTGGCTAAGCTCACACATCTCGTCGTAAGTCAGCTTTGCGCTCCTCAGCCCCATCAGCACGGGTGTCGCCGGCTTGTCATTAGCTGTCAAACTCACCCTCAACCCCAGGTAAAGGTTCCGGACCGAAGCAAACTTCCCGGTAGCCCGGGCTATGGACGGTCCGGCAACGGGAGTTTTCACAGCGAGCATTTCAAGGCGTCCTTTAAATCCATTAACACCGTGCCGCACGGTTGATGTCTCTTGCTACGCCAGCCATTAAGCAAATATCTACCATTCCCGTAACGTACACAGCGATGACGACGACGACGGCGACGACTAGGGCGACATTCAACCAACCGGGCGTCCTTTGTATGCGTCAAACCTCAATCAAGGATCTAGGGCCTTGCGTCGTTTCAAGTCCGCCTTCCACGCTCTTTTGTGCGCTTCATCAAATTCTACCTGGGCTCGTGATTGTACACGGGAA